>NC_089174.1:519710-1119710 GCF_009819655.1 Sylvia atricapilla
TCCCTGCCCTCCCCTCACCCCCTCCCCTCCCCTCCCTCCATCCCCCTCCATGCCCATCCCCCTACCCCTACCATACCACTCCCCTCCCCTCCCAGCCTCCCCTCCCCTCCCCTCCCCTCCCCCTCCCCTCCCCTCCCCTCCCCTCCCCTCCCCTCCCCTCCCCTCCCCTCCCCTCCCCTCCCCTCCCCTCCCCAGGAATGGTCCCTGGAGTCCCATCCCTTTCCTGGTGGCAGCAGATGGCCAGGGCTGCTCCAGCCCAGCTCCAGCAGAACTCCACTTGGGAGAGGCCGTGCACCTGAGGAGCAGTGCAGGGATGGCGTGGGGCTGTCAGAGCAGACAGCAGGGCTGCATGCGCTGTGAAAATCCACGCGGGAACCATGGGAAAATCTAACAAAAAGTTCTGGGAAAGGGGCGACTTGCAGGTGTGCTAGCCAGGAGGTGGGGCAGGAGCCAGGCTGATCCCGTGGGCTTTCTGCAGGGCAAGGACATTCCCCACAGATCCTGCAGAGAGCAGAAATGGCACAGGGCAGTGCTGTGGCATTTAGGAGCTGGAGTTACACCTGTTCTTCCACTGTCATCACAGAGCCACGGTCAGGGAGCAGTGAAGGCCACCAGGCATTACAGAGCTGCGTGTCTCCTCCTCATCCTCCTGTGCCCTGGACAAACGGAGTGCCCTGGTGTGCTGGGTGAGCAGCACGTGTCTGGGTGCTGCTGGGGGTGACACTGCTGGTATTTCTGTTCAGGTGAGGGCTGTCTGTGCTGGCAGGCTCTGCCTGCCCCAGCACCCGGGGGAGGCTGCTGCAGACACCTTGTCATCCATGGCACGTGTGAGGCTGCTGCTGCTGCTGGGAGCACACTGTGGGAGGAAAGTATATTTGGGAATCCTTGCTTTAATGGGGTATTTCAGATCTTGCAGGGCTGGCTGTGGGGTTTTTCGGGCTGTTCTGGTTCTGTCCTTTGGGAAAGGTGTCAATTCACCCCCAGAAAACCTGTGATTTTTGTGTTTCGGGTGTTTATGCCTCCCTCAGTTACCCAAAAGAACCTGATTTTAGTTCTTTTCTCCTTGTGGAGAAATCCCTGTCCCCCTCATCCTATTAGTGCCACAATGGTTCTTCAGGGCTGTGAGCAGGGAAGGGATTACCCAGGGCTGGGGCAGTTTTGTGCATCTCCTGAGTCTGTGAGTTGATGAGCTGCAGGGGCAGCTGCAGCCCCTGCACACACAGTGCCCTGCAGGGCACGCAGGTGTGCAGCCAGGAGGGGAGTCCTGTGGCACCCACAGATGCCTTGGTGGGTTTTGGTCAGGCAGCCACCCAAGCTCAGTTAGTAAGCTCCACCACAGGTAGGGATGACTCAGTGGGAGCTGGCTGTTAAGTCCTGTTCATGGTTTTAAAGCAAGCTGATTAATTCTGCACATGAAACCCCAGAGCCACAGGACAGGCTGGCTCACTGTGCTGTGCCCTGGGTGCTCCGGCAGCACCTGCACCTCAGAGCAGGAGAAATGCCTGGGACCAGGGGCAGCACATTCCTGTGCCCACACTGCAGGAGACTGGGGATCCTGAGAACTCTCCCCCCACAGCTCTGTGTGCCGAGCAGTGCAAGACACGGGGGGCTCTGGGGAGTGTTGACTCACAGCACTTACGTCGCCCTCGTGGCAATCAGGATTGGTGCAGTAATGAAAAATTTTCCAGAACCTTCCCTCTGGGATACCTCCCTCATTTTAGGCTGCATAAATCCTCCTCACAGGTTTGCAGTAAGACTTTGGTTAACTTTTTGCAGGTGATTTAAAGTGTGTGTCTGACGAGATTCCCTGTGCCGTTTCCCTTGATGCTGGAATATCCTTTGGCATTCAATAAAAACACAGAGTGCTTATGTTAATTTGATTTTTGCAATCAAGCCATCTTAAATTGCATTTATTCCTGTGTGGTGAGTCATGCTGTAATGATCTGATTTGTAGATCAGGTCCAACTTCTGCAGGGCATTGTGCAAATCTGAGACAATTTCCTTCTCACAAATCTTGGAGGGCACTTTCAGTTCCACAGTAACAAAAGAAATGAACATTTTTCCCTACTCCAAGGAGAGCCAAAGCTTCCAATCGTTTTAAAAATAAAATCTACAGTATTTTAGTAAAACAGGTGTGAAAAACTGTCAGGTGGAATCTGTGATCCCAAATGGGGGAAAAAAAAAGTAAAGGTCTCCCAGTGCTGAAGCCGTGGTGGGAGTAGAGATGACAGAAGACAGAAGCTGTAGCCATGGTCTGGGGACCAGGAAAAATGTGTATGGTAAGGCAATCCAGGGAAATTACATCCTATCTGGTTTACTGTGGACATAACCCTTGTCCTCCCTGCCCCAGGTGCCTTCCCCAGGGTCAGCAGGAAATCTGCTGGTGTCAGTCCCTCAGCTGACACCACCTCGCTGGGCAGCAGCAGAAATAACATTTAATTATTGTCACTGACATTTGGGTCCTGAGCTGCAAGTGCACATCTAAAGTGGGATTCAGATGACTGGATTGGAAGCTGGAGGCAAGAAGCCAGCGGTGCTGAACCCCAGCTAATTAACTGTGCCACAAGGCAGCCTCGTTAGCTCCAGCAGTGTCTCCTGACCGCAGAGGATCTCCTCCTCCTGTCAGGAGAGGCTGGGAGCCCCACGGGAGCTGCAGGTCCCCCGTGGGCTGTGGGGGAAGGAGAGAAGGAGTTTTTCAGTGCCAGCAGGAGCAGTCTGGTGCCACTGTGGTGTCCTGCAGGCAGGGAGTGCCTGGCTCTGTGCTGCCTGTGCTGGCTGGTGCCCTGTTCCCCCTGCACTGACACCACCCACACCTGGCTTTGTGCCTCTGCCTCCTCAGCTGGTACCCTGTGAGCGTCCTTCCGTGTCCAAACCATTCGGTGTGGCTGGAATTCCTGCCTTTCAGGTTACTGAAGCTGGGAACAAAGTCCCTGGCAGTAAAACCAACAAGCGGAGGAGCTGCTGCTCCTTTGTGGGTGATGTTCACACATCAGCAGTGGCTTCAGGAGGTTGTTTCATCCCGGTGTGAGGTTAGAAGTGGGTTTTTTTTGTCATGTCTGTGCCCTGTTTTGGTGCTGGGGTTTTGGTGCTGGGCAGAGGGAGCAGTGGCAGCGGGGGGACTGCAGGCCAGGCAAGGAGCAGTGAGTGGCACTGGCTCCCTGGGCTGGTGCCTGTGCTGGGAAGGGTCTGCTGCTGAGAGACAACAATGCAAAACATCTCTCTCTGCAGTGCAAGGAGTGATTGAAATAGATATTTGTATCCTTTGAATAGAAATATCACCAAAGGTTTCCCTTCTTTCATCTTGCGGGGTTGAGGCACTCCTGTCCCTGGGAGGACACAGTGAGTTTTTGTTTGCCCTAGTGTGATTTGCAGTGGGAAAAGCACTATTTCTCTTTTCCCTGCTGGCTTGTTTTCCACAAGCACAGCTGACTTGGGGCCCTATCAGCAGTGCCCTTCCCTTCCTGCTTCCCAGGCAGCCAGGGCACAGATCCCAAGATCTGTTGCTTTAGGAGCAGTGACCCTTTGCATTTGTTTCAAGTCACACTGTTCTTTTTCCATGATAAAGCCTTGGAAACTCATCCCATATTGTAACAGTCCTTTGGGTTACTTTAATCCTAAATTCAGCAGTTTCATTAAATTACTCATTCTCCCCCGTTTTCTTTGTGATCACCAGACATGTCAGTCACAGAGACTCTTCAAAGAGGGAGGCTGAACTCTACATCAGATAGGACTTCTTTCTTTTTATTTATAAAGCAAAGCATGAATTCTAACAGGTCCACTAGTCATATCTATTGATTTGGTACTTAATCATATGAACACAATGAATATTCAGTGCCTGCATGATATAAAAAGAACAATCAGAATAAGCTATTAGAGGTGCTGGAATCTCATTTAAAATCTAATTAGGTCTAGAACAAAACTAGTGGAGTCCTGTCTGAGTATGAAGAAATGGATGTGTCTGTGTAATGATTGAAATGCCTCCTTTATTCATCCTTCTCTTGGCATGTATTAAAAACTAGCATTTTTTTTCCAGTTCAGGCTTGGAAAACCATTAGTTTGGCCGGTGCTCTCATGGTTTAACCTAGAGATTAAAGCTGATCACTCCATGTCACTGCTCTCTCTGTGCAGAGCTACAGTCCTGGTGTCAGGGTGGGCAGTGCAACTCAAACACAAATTGTTTTGCAGCTGTCCCTGTTCCACTGCACTGAGTGGCTCGTAAACTCCTGAGTTTGCAGTGCTTTAATTGACCTCGTAGTTTTCTGGATTTTATCACCATACCAGATCAGTGCTTTGTGAATTTCCCCCCTCACTTTTTAATAACAAATTTGAGAAAGCCTTCAGTTATTTCTGGCTGTTTTACATAAATGTCACGGCTCAGCTTGCAGGGGTTGTCTTGCATGAAGGCAGACCAGGCTTTGCTTGGCTGGGCAGAGCTGACCAGGTGATTTATTCACTTCCCTTTAGCAGTTGGGCTGGATCTGATCCATGCCTGACTCGTCCCTGCTGAGGCAGGCAGAGGATGTGGGCAGGGGTCACCCTGTGAGGAGCTGCTGCCCAGTGAGACTCTGGTCTGCTGGGCATCAGCAAACTGTGCCTGGGTTCTGACATTCCTGAGCAGGGAGGTGGGCTCCCCTGTCCTTGGTGACCCAGAAGGTCTCCCAAAAGCCCTGCAGATGTGTTCTGTGAGCAGGGGGCCCTGGGTGTGGCACAGGGAGTGATGAGCAGGGTGCACCCTGCACTCACAGCCTGCTGCAGGCTCAGCAAACAGCAGCCAGAGCCTGGCACTGGGCAGGGCTGCAGGGTCTGCACCCAGGGCACGCAGGGATGATGAGGTGACTGTGCTTGATGTGTTCAAATGGCACTGCTGGCTTTTAACCATCCGTTATTCAGAGACTGCACCCAGGGGTTTTTTTCCCTGCTGTGTCATTTCCAGCCCAGAACACAACCTCAGGTTCCTCAGGTGCAGTTTCAGCCATTCTTTAAAGCCCAGGTCGTGTCAGTCTGCTCTGCAGTGCAGCCCAGGAAGGGTGCCATGGTTAGCAAAGCTGCAGGGAGGGGTTTGCCCAGCTCCTGCACACACCCCATGCTAAGTGGTAGTTTCCTAGAAATACAGCCCTGGATACAGAAGTGTCATTTCATTCACGAATTCATCTTGTGGCTGCCGAGCATTTATAGCTGGAGATGATCTTTATGCACTGAAATCCTGCTCCTGTCCCACCTTCAGCATTTCTTGATGCAGGAGCCAAGGCAGCTGTTCTGGCAAAGTGCCATCCACAGCAGCACACCCGGGCTGCCAAAGGCTCAGCCTCCAGCAGCACTGCAGTGACTGCACAGCTGCCAGCTGCATCCCCACCCCAAAGGGCTCTCTAGAATTGTTACAGAACCCGTGAGGAATTCTGTTTACAAGCATATTACTTCACATGTGCATAGGGGGGATTGCAGGGAGTCAGGGAAAGCCGTGCAGATTTCCTGTACAGATCCTGCACTCACAGAGGGACTGGGCAGGAAGGACCCACTCCTGTCCAAATCCTGCATTAACATTGCTCATTGTGGATGGCCAGCTTCAGAAGTGTAACCCAAGTGTGTATCTTCCCCCCTACAGCAGCTGGCTGCTTTCTCCACTCTAGCCCCTGCAAATTCAAATTATTGAGACGTAGCTCAGCTGCATTCAGCCTAAAGAAGTTCAGGACTTCTCTTTGCAAGGGAAAAATGGCACTCATGAAGAACATGAGATTAATTCCTGATTTAGGGTGTGTTTCTCATGGTTTGAGGATGATGAGAAAGGTCTTCAGGTCTTGTTAATTTCCTTATGGTTTCCTTGCTTTTCTTCTCTTTGCTGTGATGAATTAAACCTTACAGAAGTGGGCACTTGGCAGGTATGACTTTAGACTTTTCAGGCTGCTGTTAGGGATCCTAATTCTTGCCTGATGTGCATTACCTCCCACAGTCGTGTTGTTCCCAGGATTTGATTTTGATTCTGTTCCGTCTCATCTGAGATGAATGGGTTTAATCAGAATCTCTTAACCCACTTCATTCAATGGTAGCCCTTTATGAAATGCTAAGAAACATACCACTCTTGCCCTGGCAAGGCAAGAGGCTGAATGAAGAGACGAATTTTAGCCTCTAACTGGATTCTAACTATGGAGCTTTGAGGGTTTATAAGATTTTCCAGTGATAGCCTCATTTGGCCTCTGTAAATGGAAGCTGGGCAAGAAAATACAATCTATCTCTTTGCTCTGAAATGTGCTTATTGATTTCAGCAGTTGTACTGCAGATGTTCTCACAAATCAGCTAATTGAGGTCCTTAATGAAAGGTGACTTAAGCAGCAGTAAATTTTGCATTTGCCTCCCCAGTGGACAGCAGCTGACCCAATCTGGTGTTCCTCGTTAACCAAATACTATTCTTCAGGCACACTGGGCCAAGTGACTGGAACTAATGAGGTTTGTCAGGGCACTGATGCTCTCCTTCATCTCCTGCAGGGTGTTTTGTGAGGCTGGGCTGTGCTGCTGTCACTGTCCCCTGCCACAGAGGTGCTTTTTCCCTGGCAGGGCTCCTCTGGAGAAGGGGCAGAGCTCAGCCTGAGGTGCCAGACACTCTGCTCTCAGGTGTTGGAGCCCTGGGCACTGAGGATTCCAGATTTCTGTGCTCACAGGCACTGACCCCCAGCAAACACTGCACTGACCTGAGCCTGGGGAAAAGTCTCCCAAAATGGAGTGACAACCCTGGGACTGTGGGTGTGGGGTTTGGATAGAAGTGTGGGATCTCACAGGGTGCAAAACTCAGAGTTTAAGGGTTTAGAATGCAGTAATATATGTATAAAGCAAGATGGAGGTGTTAGGGCACGAATCCTTCTTTTTCACCTTCTTCTTCATGGTCTGGATGGGATTTGGGTAGAAATTGGGTAGAAAAATCTGCATTGCAGGTCATGGGTGGTTGGTTATTGGGTTAAAAGCCAAAATAATTTAGGTGTCATTTCTTAACTGAACAGTTTATCCTTTAAAGGCCTTGTACAAAGAGAGATGGAGCTCAATTTTTAATTTGTTGGCTTGAAGTGCTGTAGAACTCACATCTTCTGAGACTGTGACATAGATAAGAATTAATAAACATCTGACCCAAACATGAAATATCATCTTGAGCATTTGTTCCTGGCAAAAGGAAGATTAAACACAACAGCCAGGGGTGTCAGCTCTCACAGCTGGGGCACAGCTGTGTCCCTCTGTGGCTGGAACAGGAGATCCCTGGGCAGGGATTGGGCTCAGGTCTGGAGGCAGCACCATGCCCTTGTTCCCTCTCTCCTGAGCCCCAGAGCATCCCTGCCCCTGGAGATGCCCCTCCTGAGGCTCCCAGCCCTTCCCTGGAGCTCCAGGAGTGCTCTTAGATGGACAGAAAAGATTACAGTTACTTGTCAGGTTGTGAGATGAGAAACAAGGACTTTATTTTTGAGATTTTGACTTACATAGTTTTTTGAATTTGATTAAGGATTGGAGGATGAAGGTAACATTTATTTGACCTTGGTAGTCAACCTAAAAGTCCATCAGTTTGTCATTCTCTGTAAAAAAAAAAAAGTCAGTCTTTGTTTTTGTTACAAACATAACAACTCCAGTCCGAAAATGTAAAAACATCAGAAGGCTGAAAAATCGAAGTGAGACAGGAGCAGCACAGGCTGCCCAGGCTCTGCAGGGGGAACACCACGGGGGCCGTGTGTGCCTGTCCCAGGACCAGGCACCTCTGGCTTTTGGCCATTTCAGAAGGAATTCAGCATCTCTTCACTCTCAAGTTCACGTGAGTGTTTTTCTGCCTCCATTTCGGGGCTTTCATGAGAGGAGAGGACTCTAAAGTTCATCTGGAGTTCAGAAAATTAACATGCTTTCTCCTCTGAACTTTCAAAATCCAGCTACAGGCTTCTGGCTGATTATCTCAAGTGTCTTCTCTCTAATGACTTTCCAGTTTATTATGTTGCACAAAAATCTGTGGATAACCCTCTCTATTAGATATAATTATCTAATAATTATTGAGCTTGGGAAATTATTCTGTTAATTTTGTCTTTAGTCTTCTATTTCCTGTCAGAGATGAGAAATGGAAACCTGCAATTCTCTCATAATTACTGCATCTTGTTGATTTCTCTTCCCATGTTTAAAAGATAAGCTTGTGCTTAATATGAGCTTTGGAGAGAGGGAAGTAAAAAGTCTCCATTAAAGTGTGGTTGTGGTTTGAATGCAAAAATGTCACTAACTGAGGGGAACCCTGACTTTTGATTGACAATTCACCACTGATTAGGCAATTTTATTTCTCCTGATTAGATTTTGAGATTGTCTCTGGAACTCCTCCTCAGAAGGATGAGTCCTTGCTCAAGAGGAGTTACACCGGTAGGACTGATCACGTCCCATACTTAGCTGCTCTGGATCCTTTTTTAACACTTGTCAGCTGCTCAGCTGATTATAAAGAAAGGATTAAAGTGTGAGGATGTGAAGAGACCCCGCTGTGGTGTTCTGAGGCTGCCACAGTGTCCCAGCCATGGAAGAGATTCTGCTGCTGCGTCTTGGCTTTCTAATGGAGGAGGAGAAATCTTCCCTGAGGCTTTTTAGGGCCCCCAAAATAGTTCTAAGGCATTTTATTTTTCACAGAGACGGTCACTGCCATTGTGGCCATGAAAGCTGCCGTGGTGCAGTGTTACTGGGGCAGCCACCCACTGTCTGTGCACCAGATTTTGTCTGCTAAGAGCTGGGGATTTTGTCCTAAAAAGCTGCAGTCCAGTGGGTCTTCTTCTCCCTAAACTGTAGTTACTTATAATTTAATTCTTTAGTTTCTTAGGATCAAAGAACAATATGGGCTGAAAGGGATCTCTGTCTTTGGCTTTCATTCTAGTCTGAGCAGAGCACGTTGTTTCCTTTTATCCTCGGCAGAGCACATTCCCAAATACAAAAGTCTTCAGTTAACTCGGCTGAGAAAGTAGGTCTGGCTCCCAGTGCTGGGTTTCCTTCCTGGTCTGTCCCTGATGCCTTTTGTGAGCTGCCTTTTCCAGGGAGCAGGTGTCAGCAGGGACAGCCCAGGGCCTCAGTCTGATCTTCCACTGTCCAACATCCCCGTTTCTCCAGAAACTCATTAAAACCAAGGAACTCTGAGCTACAGAAAAGTGATTTCTGTTTGGACTACACCTCCAATTTAGCAGATGCCTGAATGGTAAAATGATTAAGTAGTTTCTTGTAAAGAGATCTCTCTAACTAGAAACTTAAAAAAAAAAATCCAATATATGCTCACTTATTGGATCAACTTTGTAAGCGTAACTTCTTCTAATCATGAACTGCATTCCTAAGGGAGAGGACATAGATTTTTTTTTTTACATCACAGGTTTTTCCGTGGCTCATTATAACTGCAATATTTTGTGTAGGTGTTGAGAACAGAGGACGGGGAGTACCATCATTGCAGTATTTCAGGACACGTATTGGTTGAACAGTGAGCTGTAACTCTCGGTGTTGACAGCTAATAAAGGGTTTTTTTTTTCTGTATTAAACCAACATGTATTATTTTGTATATATTTCTTAATTTTTATGGACCTATTGATGTCCATCATTGAGGTCTGTCAGTGGGGGTCTTTTCACCCACTTAATTTGATTAGAATTCCTTCTGGAAAACAATGGCAGCAGCGTCCTGTGTCTCCAGGCAGAGCAGCATCGCTGGGGTGTTAATGTGCTGCTCTGCAGCCCACTGCTGCCCGAGCCACGTCTCCTGTCATCTGAGTTCTTTTCTTACTAAAGCAAAATACTTTCCACTGCTTTTTTTTTTTTTTTTTTTTTTTTTTTTTTTTTTTTTTTTTCTGTTCCACCATTTCAAAATACCATTTTTTAGAGCTAAAATTCGTTGCCAAATTCTATTTTGATCGCGAGGTTTATTTTTAAACTGGAGATCAGCACATTCAGGGATCACAATTACGTGGAGGTAATGCTGATGATCTCGCTCTGCAGTTTCCCCACGGAACTTCTCCATGTGGTGTTTATCCTCTTGGTGTCTGGCAGGAGCTCTGCAGGTGTGAGCAGGGTGGGCACAGAGCAAGGACAGGGGCTGTGTGCTGATGGAATCTCCCCTGGGGTCAGGTGTGATAAATAAACCCTGGGAAAAGCAAGGCTCACTTGCTGAGAAAAATTTATAAAATAGTATTTTAAATAAAATATATAAAAATATAAACATATATGCAATATAAAATATAAAAAGATACAGAAAAATATAAAAAATCTCTATCTATCTATAAAAATAGATTAAAATATAATTTTTTAATGCAATAATTTTTAAAAATACATTTAGGAGATAGAAATAAAGGAAAAGTTCTTGGCTGGGGTGCCTGGCACTCACCCAGAGAGCACACCTCACCCCTTCAGAGCCCTTGTTTTTAAGGATCTCTATGTTACATATTCAATAGGCCCTAATGCATTATTCAAACCTTCCTTTGAGTCCAGATGTTCTCTCGGTTTTGGTTCCCCCCAACCTGCCCCCATTTCACCAAATTAACATTTTGTTACTCCTTGTAGATAAAGTCCTTGTTGGTGCCTTTTGGTTGTCCTGTGTCCCGTTCTTCTGACACCAGGAGATCAATAAATTCCTTCCTGTAGCTTGGGTTCAGCACTATCTTCATCTGGTTTGTTCAGGAATTAATTCAGGAATGGAGGAGGTTCCCCTCTACCTTCTGCCTTGGCCGCTTTAGATGTTACAAAAACAGTCCTTTGCTTTCAACACTATGTTACAACCCCAAAAATATACATATTCATCGCATCACTATTTTAAACCCTGTTAAAAAGAAACTAGAGAGAGACAGAAAAAACAGCTTCCCACATTATACATGTAGCATTCATTTCAATATCTGCAAAAAAGCCAAATTTATCATATGTATTTTTAACACCCCACGAAGGTCTGTCACCTCTGAGGGGCCAGCCCTCCCAGAGAAATAAACAGCTTAAAACAATTTTGTGAGATGGCCCTTCAGGTCTAAAGCAAAGGTTTAACAAAGACAAAATAACAAAAATAGAGAAACAAAAGGAAGAGCTGAGCACAGGTGCCAGAGAAGCCCTGATATGTCTGTTATAAAACAAAAAATTATTTGTTATAAAAAGAAAAATCCTTTGTTGGCTGCGTGCCTTGGTGTGGAATGCCAGGTACCCAGACATCTGTAACTCTTTGCTCTATCTGTCTCTTATTTGCTCTTTTTTTTATTATTGAAGTTTTAAAATTTTAACAAAAGTGAACCGTGTTTTTCACACCTTGCTACAAGACCCCAAACAGCACCTGAGTTCCCTTGTGCAAATAAATGGATACAAATAATGGATCCCCCTATAAATACTCAATGCTTTAGGAGGGACAGCTTGGTGAGTTGCCAACAGAAGCAGCTGCAGATGTTGAGACACATTTCCAAGGCCCAGTGGGTGCTCCCGTGGTGGCACTGGGCCAGTTCTGATAAAAAGGGCACAGAACTTTCTCTTTTGGCTTCCTGATCTGTTTAAAGCCAAACCCAAACCTTTTTCCTCGGGCAGAAACACCTGCTCAGGTGTGGCAACGCCTTCCAGCTCCTTTTGTGCTGCGCTTTCAAGGCTGTAAAGAGCCAGAGCAGTCCAAATGCTGCTCCAAAGCCCTGGAGGAGCTGCCAGAGCCCGGGTGCTGTGCCCGGGTCCTGTCCCATCCCCGTGTTTGTGAGGACAGCGGTGACAGCAGCCTGGTGGCACACACCCCACAGCTCCAGCCCGTGTCCCTGTGTCAGGAAAGGGGTTTCAGTCTACTGTAGTGATGCAATCCCCACACACCCAGCGGGTGCTGCCAAACAGGGAGAGTTTCCGTTCACCTTTAGACATTTTAGGAATGATTACCTAGATTTACCTGGATTCTTCCATACCCTGCTGGAGTGATTGGCTCAGGGCCAAGAGAGAAGCATCTACTGGATCTTGTCACCTGTAGGAGCACCCGTGGAGGGCAGGGAGAGGGAACTCTGCAGACCTGAAACCCTTTAGGAGCAGTGGTTTTATGGCAAGGGGAACAGGGATTTGCCTCCAGCCACCAGCCTGGCTGCAGGGATGCCCCAAGGACAGAGAGGGGCAGGAGGGTGAAGGGCAGGAGAGTAACAGCTAAAAGGGGTAAAACCTAAGAGCTAAGAGAGTGAAGACCTCGTTACAACACATTATATCTCCTTTTGTGTTGAATATTATAATTTACAGTGACAAACTGGCGCAAGATACAAAACCCACAAACTTTGTAGGCAACCTATGAGAACTACTAAATTACCATATCATCCTATATTCTAAACTCTAACGACTACTGTCTTATCTATTTTTTCCCTGGTACCTTGGTGGGGCCACTCCCTGGGGTCCTTTGGTGTCCCTTTGCTGTCCTTCAACCTATCTCCAGTTAATCACTGTCTTCCTGCCTGCCATGTCTACACCTCAAAGCTGACCTTCATTTCTATTTCACTCACAGGTTTTATATTTTCAGTGTCTCTTGCCATTTAAGAAAGAGCACAAAAGGAAGAGAAGGCTTTTTGAGATGTTGTAGCAAGGTGTCTGAGGTTTCTCAGGCAGCTTATTTTTTGTTTTCTGTAACATTCTGTAGTTTTGTTATTTTTCATTATTAAACCTTTTGCTTCGCAAAACATCCTGGAAGAGCAGTCTCCTAATAATTACAGTCAGTTTTCTGCCAGGCTGGACCCTCAGAGTGTGGGGCAAACCCACAGTTTACTTCCAGACAATTTAGGAAGTTTACCTGGAACTTTCCATACTCTTCTGGCCGTGAGTGGCTCAGGGCCAAGGAATAAGCCCCCGTTGGACCTTGGGACTCTTCAGCCAAGGATGAACCTCCTTCTGTTGGCAGGGTGCTGGTAGAACCGTCCACAGTCCTTACGCAGAAAAAAAGAACAAAGGTGCTCCACGCGTTTTTGGGGTGTCATAGCAAGGGGATGGGACCTGCCCCTCTGCTGTGCTCGGCTTGGCTTTTGTTTTTTGCATTATTTCCTTTCCTTATTGAAACCTTTTTGCTTTTTCAAGACACACTCAATCGTGCTGTCTCGCTTAATTGATTTTTGCCACTTCTCTGCAAGGGCTGGACCCTCAGAGGTTTTGGGGACCCCAACGAGTCCCCTCATCCCGTGCTCCTGCACAGGGGCCAGAAGCAGCTGGGGAAGACCCCAGACCCTCCCAGGGGTCCCCTGTTGTGCTGTCCCTGCCCTGGCAGCTCCTTCCACCAGCACAGGGGACATTTCCAGTTGGGAGCAGAGGCTGGCTGGAGCCCCCTGGCTCACACAGGGCTGTGCCCGAGGCTTTGCAGCACTCTCAGTTCTCCAAGAGCAGTTTCCCTCCATCATTCCAGGTGTTGGCACAGGGCAGGTGAGGTGTTGCAGTCCCTGGCAGGGCTCTGCAGCCTCCCCTGGGGCTCTGGGTGTCCCTGCTCCCTCTGCAAAGGCAGTGGCACTGGAGCTCTGGCCTTTGTAGAGGTTTGGAGACAATGAGATTTAACACTGTGTGCCTGGCCCATCTTCACTCAGTACTGCAGGGAGCTGCTCTAAGGGGCAGGACGGGGCAGGTTTCCCTGCTTCTGACAGGTCTGAAGGGTGACCCCTCTGCTGACAGTCCGTGATTCAGCGCAGGGCAGAGGAGGGGCAGCAGAGCCTTGGTTTGGGTGAAAGCTGTGCCAGCACAAAGCTTCTCTCTGGCCCCACAGAGCGCTGCGGGGGCCCTATCCCAATTCCTGTATTTATTGATATGTCCATTCTGGAAAGAGAAGCAGAGTGCTGACAGAACAGAAACCCTCTGGTCCTGCAGCAGCAGCCTGGGCAGGAGCTCATCCCTGTCCTTGCCCTGTGGGTGACATTCAAGGGCCTGTTCAAGGGTTTGTCCCCAGCACCAAGGGTGACACAGGGACACCACCACTGGAGCTGCCAGCCTCAGGTTGCAAAGTTTGGGTTTTTTCAGCTTGTATTTTGGTTTGGTCTTGGTGGTGGTTTGGTTTTTGGGTTGGCTTTTTTTTGTTATGTTTGTTTGTTTGGGGTTTTTTGTTTGTTTTCGGTGTTTTTTGGGTTTTGTTTGCTTTGGTTGGTTGGCTGGTTGGTTGGTTGATTGGGTTTTGTGGGGGTTTTTTTTGTTTGTTTTTTGTTTTTTTTAAGCGCAGATGAGGTGATTCAGGAATGGTTTAGATGCCTTTGATTGTAAATTCTCAAGAGGCACTCATCAAGGGGCTTTTCTCTTGACTAATCCTAAATCCCAAGGCTGCTATCATTCCCTGCTTGGCTGTGTTTGCTGCCCTGTCCCAGCCACAGTTTAGCAAAGGAACAATCCTGTTCTGATTATATACAAAAATACCAAAGCAAACAAAAGTGCAATCACAAAGGTGGATTACGAGTTGTTTTTCCTTTTATGAAGGAAGAATGGTTTTTTTGTCCATGCATTTCAAGGCACACTACTTCTCATGAGCAATTTAGAAGAGAAATATTTGATACTGCAGGGGAGTTGGTAATGACTTAATCAAAGGCAAAAATACCTCTTTGCTCCAGTTGAATGTTCATGCAGTTTAGTTCTTATTAGCATTGATTTTCCCAAAATCTTTAGCATCTGATTTATGAAAGGCAACATAATGAATTTTAGCAATAAACAGAAATATTGGGAGAACAAACCAGACCATTCTTCCACTCCCCTGTATGGCAGTGTGGAGCTCCCGGGGCAGTCCTGGAAGGGCTCTGCCATGGCTGGCTCACATTTCCTCTGCAGTCACAAACTTCTTGTGCCTCCCTCTCCACCCCTCTGCAGAAGTCAGAAACCACCTGGATGTGGAATAAGCCCCTCTGCACATCCCCCTGCAGCAGCCAGGCAGAGCATCCCTCCTGTGCCCCCCAACACCTGGGGAGAGCCTGGGGGCTCTGGCCTGTGCCTGGCCCTGTGACTGCAGGCTGTGCAGGGCCCCGTGCCACACTGACACTTTCTGTGGGATGTGCTGAGCTTCCAGCCGGGTGATGTTTTTATTTAAACCAGCTGGGAGTCTCTGACATTCTCAATTACAGTTTGTTTGCACACACTCTTTGCAATTGAAATGCAGTTTGCAACCAGTGCACCTAAGGTCT
Source organism: Sylvia atricapilla (assembly GCF_009819655.1). Lineage (NCBI taxonomy): Eukaryota > Metazoa > Chordata > Aves > Passeriformes > Sylviidae > Sylvia > Sylvia atricapilla. The sequence goes on from NC_089174.1 coordinate 534,794, forward strand.
GCTCTGGGACAAGCCAAAATCTCACTGCCAAAGCTATGAAAATGCGTGGCATTTGCAGTGCTAATAGATAAAGATCAGCAGGAGGGAAAAAAAAAAAGCCCTAACTTTCTTCATCCCTTTTCAGCAGTGACTCAGTCACCAGCCCTTCCTACAGCTCTTCTCTGATGTTCTAATTGCAGGCCAATGCCAGCTTAGGCTGCCTAAAAATAAACCCCACATTTTCATTTAATTTGTTGGACTGTCTGCCTCATTGCTGTGAAAATTATATAGAAGAAAATATTTACTTACAGGGTTTTCCTAAGTGTGATCTCTCAGATATCCCACACAAGTAGGTAATAAATGTGTACAGAAATGTGTGAAGCTATCGAAGACAATGTGAGAGTGAGTTTGGGGCTGGGAGAGCTCAGAGCCTGCCTCACCTGTGCCCAGCAGTGCACAGCCTGGCCTTTGGGCACGGGATGTCCCCCTGTCCCCCTGTCCCTCTGTCCCTCTCTGTCCCCTCTGTCTCCTCCTGTCCCCTCTGTCCCCTCTGTCCCTCTGTCCCTCTGTCCTTGTCCTGCTCTCCCCAGGCTCCCATCCAGCAGGTCAGTGACTGTGGCAGTGTTTTCCTGCCCTGTGACCCCCCAAATCCTTCCCTGTGGCTGCGGCTTTGTTTTCCCAGGGAAGGGCTGGCACTGGCAGTCAGCGGCTGGGGGCTGTGTCCTGCTCTGTGCTGTCACCCTCTCGCCGTGCTGAGGTCTGGCATGTCACCGATGGGGCAGGCTGATGTCCCTGGCAGCGCTGGCAGAGCACTGCTCCTGCCACCACACTGCACTGCTCCTCCAGGGAACAGCAGCCTTTCCTGCAGAGCACTCTGCCCCTCCAGCGTCTGGGAAAGCATCCGAACTGGGATGGTGGTGGGGTTTTTGATGCAGAAATATATCCTTTTATAGATGTTGGACTTTCTAAAGCTGTGTTGGGAGCAGTGATCTGCAGTCATTTGAGGGAACACTGGGAAACCACTCGGGAATATTTGCCTTTCCACTCCTTGTGAAGGGGAAACATTGAAACCGTGCCAATGAAGTGCATTTTTTGGGGACATCAGGCAGGGGAGAACATGTGGATGGGGGTATGGGAGAGTCCCATGGATATCCCATGGATATCAGGGATGTGTCTGAGAAGTTCTGCCTTGAGCTCCTCGGTGAGTGAGGCTGTGCAGACAAGGAGCTGGAGAACCACACAGAGCTCACTGGGCTCAGCAAACACCGTGGTCAGTGTCTGGAGGATTTGTAAGGGTAGTTCTTGACTGCACTACTTCAATGTGAACTGGGAACTGACTCCCTTTATTTATGGATAGCGGAATTTCAGGATGTAAATCACAGAAAAAAAAAATAGAAGCTGTTTTTGATAAGCAAGCAGTTCACTGAATATTTTGCCCAGCTGAAAAGTATTGGACTCAGTGATCCTTGTGGCTCCCTTCCACTTTAGGTTATTCTATATTTTATGTCGTTGGCAAAACTAGAAAATCTGAGGTAGTTTTTATTTCAGCCTTAGGATGAACTCTCCCAATAATTGTATTTGGCAGTCAGAAATCGACGGAGACCCTTGTGAGCCATTAATGACCAAGATTGTCTGTCTGTACTTCGTGTGTCCAGCCCAGCTGCCTGGAATCCAGCTGTTGGAGACTGGGACTGAAGGCCCTGGCCTTGCCTGCCAGCAGCAGGGAATGCTGCCAGGGGACAGGGATGTGCCACAGCTGCCAGCCCAGAGCAGCAGGTGCTGCCACTGCCACCTGCCCTCAGCCACAGCTGCAGGAAACCTCCTCTGCTGCCCTCAGGAGAAGGAGCCCTGCGTGGATGGAAGCCCTGAACTTCACTTTGTGGGAGTTACAGACCAGACCTTCAGGTAGTGCTGCCCCTGAGTGCTCAGGAGTCATGGAACTGGCTAAAAATGATGCCTTTACTTTTTAATGTGAAAAGGGAAGGCAGCTGTTCTACTTCGTCTTACTGCAATTAATTCTCCTCTTCTGCAGAACCTTATTAATAATAAATATTTTTATGTAAAAGAAAGAAAAAGGAGGAATATTCTTGGGGCATATCCCAGTATCAGGTATTGTGTAAATTGCCAAATCATCCTGAGATTTGCATTAAAAAGCACGGGTTTAGCTATCCTAAATGCACGATGCTGTAAGTCTGCTGCTGATGGGGAAGCCTGCAGGGTGGGGTTTCCAAAGGCTCTGCACCTCCTCCTGCAGCAGGGGCAGGAGGGGCTCACCCCCATTTCTCACCCTGTGCCACGCTGATCTCAGTTCTTCTGGCATGTTTTGGGGTGTCAGGCTGCTCTGGGTGCTGAGGCTGTGCCTGGCTTTCTGCTCCTTGCAGTCCAGTTCTGCCTTGCCCAGTGTGGGGTTTTTATCTGGGATTAAATGCTCGAGAGAGTCAGTTTTCATGTTTGGGCTCAGATGTTTATTAATTATCTATAGTACAGTCTCACAAGCTGTGAGTTCTAGCTAACAAGGTAGAAAATGGCTCTAACTCTTTCCAAGGTCTTTTCAGCACAATTTATCCAATAACGAGATGACACCTATATTATTTATATCTTTAACCCAATAACCGACCACCCGTGGCCCACAGTGAGGATTTTCTACCCAATTACAAAACACCACCCAGACCCGTGAAGAATGTGAAAAAGAAAGACTTAGCCAACATCCTAAATCCTCCATCTTGCTTTATATCTATTTTACTGTATTCTAAACCCTTAAACTCTGAGTTTTCCACCCTGTGATATCCCACACTTCTATTCCAACCCCACAACCACAATCCCAGGGCTGTCACTCCATTTGGGAGCTTTTTCCACGGGCTCAGGTGAAACTGGTGCTTGCTTGGGGGTCAGTGTGGTGACACACCCCACAGCCTCAGCGGGTGCTCCCAAACAGGGAAAGATTTCAGTTTACCTCCAGATATTTTAGGAAGTTTATCCAGAAAGTTCTGTGTTTTTCTCGTTGTAGTTGGCTCAGGGCCAGCACAGGAGCATGGATTGGGCTCTGAGAGTGTAACTCAAAGCCTTTGGTGATCCTATTGGCATCAGGCCAGATTGTCACCCCTAAAACATTCAGTATTCAGGAAGGAACACAAAGGAAGGGCTTTTTGGAGTGTTTTAGCGGGTGTCAGAGGTTTCTCAGACACCTGTGCACGGCTCATCTTTGTGTTCTGTAATGTTTGTTATTTGTTATTTTTATTCATTGAACCTTTTGCTTCACAAAACAACTCTGAAGAGAAGTGTCTGCTAAGATTATTTTAAGACAATGTGCAAGGACTGGACCCTCAGAGCCGGATACATTTACACCTGGTCTGTGTCTCAATACGACTGACCAGGTGCTGAGCTGTATCAGTGCTGTCAGCACAGAAAGCCCCAAATCCTCATTTTCCAGGGTCCCAGCATCCCGGGGCTGCTGGAGCCCGCGGTGAGGGGGACACCCCTGCCGGGCACAGAGGAACAAACCCCAATTCTCCCCGTCCCTGCAGCCCCCAGCCCCTCCCATGCCCCGGTCCCGGAGCATCCCCGGGATGTGCCGGGATGGATGTGGAGCCGGGAACGGGATCGCTCTGATCTCAGGCGGATTTCCCCGCGCTATTTTTGGCTGCAGCGAGGATAACCGAGGCGTGTCGGCTCTAATGCAGACGGAAAGCGGCTTCAGAAGAGGGTTTTCTCCAGGGGCAGAAGGGAAGAGCAGGAGGAGGAAAACAAGGCGCTCTCCACCAGCATTTCCAAACCTTCTTCTCAGACAGAGATCGGTCCTGAGGCCCCTGAGGCCAGAGAGGGATGTTCCCCCGGTACAAAACCCGCTGGAGAGCCGGTGATTCTCCTCTTGTGTTGGCTTTTGTGAAAATCACCGCTCTGCTGCAGCCCGGAGCCGGGACCTGCGGCTAAATTAATCTTTGTAGCACAGCGGATGTGTTTATAAGGGACCGCTAATAGCCACCCTTTGGGTTAAAAAGAATTGCAACATCTCTCACTCTCCGTGCTTCAAACGCCTCTGTGGAGCCCTCAGATTGCTCGGGTTTGATCACACCAACTCCTGCTTTTCATTTCATCTTCAAAACCGAGGCAAAGCGAGGAGCAGATACCAGATTCCAGCCCAAACGCCTCTTCCCTGGGGCAGGAGAGTGTGTGTGTGCGGGTCCGCACTCCGGCCGCCGAGGAGCAGGAGTGAGGACGTGTTTTCGGGGAAAAAGCGGTTCCGAAGGTGTTTTCCCTCCTCCTCCTCCTCCCGGCGGCGTTGCCGGGGAAACGCTCCCGCAGCATCGCTCCGGGAAAAGGACACGGCACCGGGGACAGCCTGTCCCGGGACACAGCTGGCTCCGAGTGCCCTCCGGAGGCCGGGAACGGCGGGGACAGGCTTCCAGCGCTGGGGAGAGGGCTGGGAGAATCCACAGGGAATCCCCAGGCTACGGAGTGCTGAGCCTGAAGGGGAAACCCCCTTCCGTTTCAGTCGGCCCCGCTGATTTCCTGCTTGTCCATAAACATTCACAGCCACTGATGGGTCCTCTTACCCTGCTCCTCATCCCCGTTTGCATCTTTTGGAGAGGAGCTCTGCGGCCTGTAATGGGCATATGTTCATTTTTCGTTGTTCTGTCCAAGGTGCCTGTAAAGGATGCTTTTAGAGGATGCTTTTCCACGGCCAAGTGCACTGTTCTGTGAGCACAAATCCAGGCACTAAGAGACCTAAGCTTATAAACCCCAAACTGTGAGGTCGGACAAATACACAAAAAGGTCAGAAGCTTAAAAATAAGAAAATTAGGATCTCCCTTTTTTTATATATTTTAATGCATTTACTACAGTTTTGTTCAGTTTTCCACCTCTGTTTAGAAAGCCAGAATTTCAGGAGCAACTTCAGTGGTTTTCTTTTTATGCAGTGGCACAGTTTTGGGGAAGGGGACACAGGAAATGTGATGAGCCAGCAGGAGAGCCGTGAGCACAGCAGGACGGGCAGCAGCCAGGAATCAGGCTTAGCAGGGTGCCATGAGGCTGGCTTGGCTCCTGATCTTGGCAAGCTTTGGGAAAACTGAGCACTTCTGGAGATTTTCCCTGCCGGTTTGTGGGCAGCCTGTGATGCACAGATGTTTCCAACATCTGCATGTGAGAGCAGAGCCCTGATGGTCCAGGTGCTGAGGTCTGAGGCAGACACTACCAGCTGGACACTTCCAGTTTTCCAAACACAGCCTCAGCACCTTCTCCCTCATTTTCCTTCCCAGCACCGGGGACCACCCACTTCTCCAGACAGTCAACCTAGCAGCTGAAACAAAGAAATCCTGATTTGGATAAACCTCCATGCTTGGTGTCTCTTTAGTTACCAGAGTGCAAATATCCTTGGCCAGATGGATCAGTTAAACATCCTTTCCTCCCTGCCCCGCACCTGAGAAATCTTTCCAAACCCTTTTTTAGTCCCTGAAATGCCACTCCCTCAGCATCCCCAGGGCAGCGTTGTCTCTCTCCAGGCATGTCTCCACGGGCCATGGTTAATCCCAGTGCCCCTCTGCAGTGGAACATGACCCTCTTGTTCCAGTCCCGTCCTCCAGGCTGGCAGGAATTTCTGCAGGAATCCCTCGGGGTGTGACGCTGCCAGGGTGGCTGCCTGCTTTGTTCTCCGGCCCAGAGAGAGCCGTTCCTGTGAATGCTCCCAAGAGGATTCACGGGGAGAGGAGAGAACAGGGCTGGGGGCTGAGCCCTCCATCCTCTGCCCACCCCTCAGCAGCTCCCAGCTCTGGCACTCGCTGTGCCTTGTCCTGGGAAGGTTCACCAGCTGCAGCCAGCCCTGTGTGAGCCCTGTTCTGGGGCCAGGGCGTGCCTGAGCAGAGCCTTTGCTGTAGTTCAGCATCGCCTGCAACACACCAACACCCACCAGAGACGTGCCAGAGCCAGGGCAGGAGGACAGTGTTTGCAACTCAGATAATGCAGAAGCGTTTCCAGCCTAGGCCAAGCCAACGCTGGGTTTTCACAACAGAGGTTTGGATTTAGAGGGTGGACTGTCTCCTGAATCCTAAACCCCATTTCCTGGTGAATTCTTAATTCTGCAAGTAGGTCATGCCTGCTGTCTCCCTTTGGGAACAGTGGAGATCTGACAAGTCTAAATAATAACTCTTATCTCTCCTCTCTTTGATGTGAGATGTCACAAACTTGTTCTCTGCCATCCACTTCTCGTTTCTCCTCCTCAGTTCCTGCAGAACTCAGCTGAACACACAGGCTGATGAAGGATAAGACATTTCCAGGCCCCAGCAGTGTTTGCAGCACGAGGTCTGTCCCTGGGACGGGGTGACCCATCCCAGTGGCCTGGCATGGGACAGGCTGAGCCCTGGTGTCCCTGTGAACCCCAGCCACACAAAGCTCATCTCCAGCTGCAGTCGGAGTGCACAAAGCCCAGACTTCCCAAGCCCCTGCCCACCAAAGAAGCCACAACCCCCAAATCTGGGGCACAGCCAGGAGGAGCCTCCTGCAGGGTGGAGCAGTGTCCAGCTGCTGGACACTGAATGTGACACTGAGTGACCAGTGCCACCACCCTGCGGGGACACTCCTCACACCTCCCTTCCACCGTATGCCCTCAGCTCAGGCCCTGGCACAGGGGTTTCAACTTCCAGGGGGAGCCCTGCAAAGACCTTGCCCTCATTACAGAGTCGCTCCAGTGACATTCTAAATTATGGGTGAGTTTTACATAATTCTTTTGATACGTGTTGTTATGACATGTAAAATTTCATCTTTGCCAGATGCAGTGAATTATGTAAGGTCTTTGTTTTGCATTTGTCAGGATAACTTGAACCACTGCACATTTAACAAATGTTCTTTCCAAGGACCTGGTTCTGCACACAACTGTGGTAATACAGATAAACTTCATAAACTTTATTAAATTTCCAGTAAATTATATAAGCTAACAGGCAAGTTTACGTGACAGTGTTCAAACTCCAAACCAAGCATGCCAGGAGTATGGAAAGTCTTGTCCTGAAACGCAGCACCATTCCTGGGCTTCCAGGGATGGTGTAATATGATCAAATATTGATATATGATCAAATGTTGTTTTTCCCGTGGGGCCCTGGCTCTGTGCTGGAGCAGCCTGCCTGATGCAGATCAGTGGGCAGCAATTCAAAAATCTGTTTTCTCTGTGTCCTTCAGGCTGTGGCCCCAGCCCTTGTTTACTGTATCCTGCTCATCCTCGCTCTGAAGATGAAACACTCTTTAACACTTGGGTTTTTGGGTTTTTGTTTGTTTGTTTGTTTGTTTTCTGTGACACTCATTACTCCAGTCATGTTTGTTTATTCTGCATGCAAACTATTAATTAATTTGTCTCTGTGAAGCCCAGTAAGGCAGGGGAGAAACATTATCACTTTACAGATAAGGAGCAGAGGCATAGAAAGATTCAGTCAAGAATGTCAGTTAATTTGGGATGTTGAATTTGGGATGCCCAGCATCTGATAATCCCTGAGCACAAGGGATTTGTTTGCTGGGTTTGGTGGTGCCATGGGCACTGCCAGGGCATGAGACCAGGAACAGCAGCTGGAAATGTAGGAAATCACAGAATCTGAGGATGGTCTGGCTTGGAAGGGGCTTTGAAGGTCCTCCAGACCCTGCCCTGAGCAGGGACAGCTCCCACTGTCCCAGGGTGCTCCCGGGGATCCAGGGCAGGGTGGCAGGGTAAATGCCAAGTCTTGGTCAGGTGCACAAGGGGAATTTTAAAGCCAGGAGCTGAAGGAAGGCAGTGAGGTGACTTTGTGGGGGCTTTGGCCATCCATTTGCTCTCTCACTGTTCAGGACAGCTGAGGTTCAGCCTGCCATGGTCACCACACCCAGCACTCTGTGCACAGATCCCACCACCACAGAACCAGTCAGGCTGGAAAAGCCCTCCAAGGTCAAGTCCAGCCCTCGAGCTGGCATCTCTGTGTTCACCTGTCTCCAAATGCCACATCCCAATCCAAGGGGGTTTGGAGCACTTCCAGGGGTGGTGGTTTGACCATTTCCCTGGGATTCCTCTTCCAGTGCATGAGAACCCTTTCCATGAAGAAAGAATATTTCCTAAAATCCAATCTAAACCTCTCCTGGTGCAGCGTAAGGCTGTTTCCTCTTGTCCAGTCCCTTGTTACCTGGGAGAAGGGACCTCCTTTTGTTGGAGTCCAGGACATCCCCTTGGATGGCCTGGGACCCGAGGAAAGGAGTTTGAGCCCTGGACAGGGGGGTGTGGAGACAGTCCAGGGGGCTCGGAGACCTTGGCACAGAGCCCAGGGAGACACCGGGTTTGATTTTGATCCATGGGAAAAGCTTCCAACATTGCAAAAGTAATTACGAACCTCCAGGATGTGAAGGTTGTAGTTTGGCACAGTAGATGACGTAGAATTCAATAGTTTTAGAATTTTTAGAATAGAAGTAAATGGGGACAAGATGGTGGAATTTGGGTGGTACCTTATGTACTTCTCCTTCTTCCTCGTCCTCCATTTTCTGGGGCGGTGATGGCACAAAGTAGTTAGAGTGGATTGGACCAAAGTAGAATGTCACTTCTGGTGTGGGCACTGGGCATTGGCACAAAATAGTAAATAACCAATATGTAGTTATCTGTATAAATGTTAGGGGACATCCATCTGTGGGGCAGTCGCCTCGTGTCCCAGCTGCTGTCCAGACCTCGGCTGGGAGCAGAGAAAATTCTGAGATATCGAATAATAAACAACACGAGAAACCTGAAAACAAACCTTGAGGACTCTGCTTTTTTACACAGACGCGACTCGGGGCTTTTTAGAGGGCTGAGGACTTTAAACAATCTAAATCTTGGGTGAGGAAACCCCCCCGACACTTTCAGGTGCTTGTAGGAATGTCCTGCAGCATGGTCCAAGGAGCAGGAGCTCTGCTCTCAGCTGGTCTGCAGCAGCCCCAGGAGCAGAGTCAGGGCTGCTTTGGGCACAGCAGGACCAGGCTGAGCTCACCAGCCTCCTTGGCCTGCTTTAGACTATAATTTGCCAGCTCCCAGCCCATAAATGAGAGACCTGAGAATGGCTATGGAAAGTCTCACTTGCCAAATTCCAAGAGTATTTATATAATTTAATCGATAAATTGCATTGATTTATTTACACTAAGTAACTCATTGAGGTCTGGATAATAGATAAGGGTGTGCATGGTGCTGTACAAACACATCATAAATAAATGCAGCTTGCAAATCAATTGCAAGATATTAATGATTAATCTTCTCATAGTAAAATAATGGGACGTCTTTCCGTTATGGATTTATTTTAAAAAAACCTGACCTAAGAGGTTTCAGAGTCATTTATTTGAGGAAGGCTGCCCTTTAAGCCAGATCTTACACTCTGTAAAAGGTCACAGGGTTTAAATATCATGGTTCCTTACAAAGCAGCACTCCCTGAGTGGTTTGACAGCACCTTCATCAGAACACATCAAGGTCCTGCTCAGACAAGGCCAGGGCTGGGTTCTTGCAGGGAATTTCACTCTCCCGCTCTCTTTGGCTGCTGGTGATGAACACACAGAAAGAACTGCAGAGGTTACCCCCGAGGCCTGGTGTGCTAACCCAGGTGAAGAGCAGCACGTTTTCCTCCCAGGGCTGGGCTGGTTTCTGACATCAGTGAGAGGGCTGGGAAGAGAATAATGTGGTGTTTTATTGCACTGCATTTCGTGCCGGCCTCATGCAGGCAGGAGATAAATCTGTGACCAGAGCAAGGTCCAATTCCAGTTATGCTGAGCCCAGTGAATCCCTTGTTGAGGCAGATGGGCCAGACCAGGCTGTGCCCATCAGATCCACTGCCCAGCCCAAGCTGTGCACAGCTGAGCTCCCTCCCCACACCATTCACCCCTGATGCATTATCATGTAGCACGAAGAAAATGCTTATTCTACAATGATTTTTTAAAATTAATTTATCTCTTCATCAGGTTTTTGAAAGAGAGTTTTCCTTGTTTATCATCCTCATTGCCTCTCACACGTGCAGTGCAGCAAGGCAGGGCCGCGTTGTCCAGATGTCTCCCTGCAATCTGCAGCTCCTGTGTTCCACATGGGGCTTCAAATTGGATTTTTAAAAGGAGCAAGAGCTTTGAAAGTAATTCATGTGCAATTGTCTTTCATGCCTAAAATGTTTTGCCTTTCCTTTTTTACCCACTCTCTCTCTTCTTCATGCACTTTTAGGCACACATCACTTTATTTTATAGCACAGCATACGCTTTTTAAAAGGGGCAGGTGATACTGGAGCTGTTTGGATTAGGAGGTTTTTGTTCTAGGAGAATGTGTGAGACAGGAGAACGTGTTTGCTGCTAAACTCCTGGTTGATTCTGCTGAGAAATTCACGGCCCAGAGCCCTCCTGGGCACAGAGGAGGAGTTTGGCAGAGCTCTGTTACTGCTGATGTGAACCAACACAAACCATGCCATCACAAATTCGCAGTACAACAACGTGGTTTCCCTCTGGGTATACAGAAATTACATGGGTTTGGCCCAAGGTTTAGGCAATAAGTAAAAGCAGGTAAATGCACTGCTGCCCAGCCACTCACCTGTGTGTGTTCCAGGGTGCAACATGAGCTTGGTGTGCTCATCAGCTTGGGTTGACCTTTCTGTGACTACAGTGATTTCTGCTCTCAAATCCATTCTGCAGGAGGGCAGGGAGGTGACTGAGCTGGGCACTCAGAGCAGAGATCAGCTTCAGAACCTGGTGCCTGGAAGTTTTAGTGGCGTTTCATGAAGGCTTCTGGGATCAAGGCAAATGCCTGGATCTGTAGGCAGCCCAACTCTGAGTAACTTTTTCACCACTTTTGAGTCATCATTAATGCCATCCCACTCAGTGGTTATTCCCAGGCCTACTCTCTCTTCCCAGCACTTTCTTGTACATATACTTTTAATTTCCTTTAACCCTTCTGGTGATGGATTTTCCCCCCCACCTCCTGTCCCATCTTGCCTGGCAAGCTCCATCCAGCTCTGTCATCTGTCAGTGGCTTAAACCCTTCTGCATTTCCATGGCAGCCTGACTTGAGATCTTTGTGCGGCTTGTGGTGACATTTCAGCAGCTGCCTCCCCTCCCTGCTGTTGAGGCCAAGGGCCCGGAGTGAGGTTTGCTCTTTGGTGCCATCAGTGAGCATTCCGCCCTCCACAGTTCCCTGCTCCCAGGAGGGGCCAGGCGCTCCCAGGGCAGGGGCTGGCTCTTGGGAGTGCTCACACCGACAGGACTGGCAGGGTTTTCATCTCCTCAGCATTCGCCAGTTTTCTGCCTTGGCAAGGGGCACTGCAGAGTGCTCTAAGGCTGTCACAGCACGAGGTGTTCCCTGGGCTGGCTGCTGCTGGCCCCCTCTCAGCAGCCCAGGCTGTTGGCCAGGGACCTCTAATGTGGCAAACAGCACTGCTGGTTACAGCTCCGACCATCCATCCATAATCCATGCGTGTATTTATGTGTGTCTGCATCTCCCATGCATATTCGTGCGTGTCTGTCTGTGTATTTAATATATTTCAGCGTGCTTAGCACATTTTCCTCCCAAGCAGGATTTAAACCTTGAGTGGGCTGCTGTCTGTCTGATGGGAGGATTCTGCCTTTGCTGAAAATGCTGCCGATTTGGAGCTGTCTCAGTAGCCCCTCAGAGGGATGTGCTGTGCACTGGGGGAGCAGCACAGCTCACCTGGAGCCAGGTGTGTGCCTGGGCAGGTGCAGTCTCTGCACAGTGCAGCTTGTGTGGCACACTGAGGAGAGAGGGACCCTGAGCAGGTGATGTCCAGGGGGACAGCCTGGTGCTGGCTTTGGGCTGTCAGGGACCTGCCACTGTGCTCTGGAGTGCTCCTGGGCTCTGCAGAAAAGGCCCCAGCACCCCAAGGAGCTGAGGTTTGTCACAGGAGACTGCAGGGATCATCCAAGCAGAAGAGGACACGAGCAGCACCCACAATCCTGCCTGCTTCCTGACTCCCTTCACTCTCTTCTGCTCAGTCTGCCCCAGTTATGTGATCACGGGATCTGCTGATTGAAACTCCCTAGAAAAACCTCATTATGTTATCTAATGCAAAACATTTGTGGTTAATGTAAAATAATTTCACCAACTCTGTGGCAGGTGGGTTCTCAAGTGTTGCCACTTCTTCCAACTGCAGTAATTGTTCTTTTAAATTAAGAAAGCAAAAAAAAAAAAAAGCCCCAACAAAACACCCCACACCTTTAAGCAACAATGAAAGTTTTGCTTTTGTTTAACAAGAAAAGGGGTTTAATTTTTAAAGATCACTCCATATTATTAACTTGCTTAATTATGAGAAGGGATGGTTGGATGAGCAGACAATTAAAACAAGGAGAAACTCAGAAGGAAGAGTTCATCAGTGTATTAGAGAGACAATGGGGGAAAGTAAAACTATTTCAAGTACCATTTGAAGGAAACCATTTGGGAAGAAAATGGGATTAATTAAGTTTTGAACCGGTTGATTCTGTTATCTAAAAATATTTCCTAGATTAACACTGCTACATACTCATGCATGAGCTAATGTCTCAGGTTTTCAGCAGCAGAGTGAAATGTTGGTGCAGATAAAGGCTCTTCAAACCAGCAGGAACTGCAGACCCGGGAGGGTCTGTGGTGTTTTCTGGGGCTCTGCAGCAGAGGGCCTGACCCCTGCCTGCTTTTCTGCCCTGTCCTGCCCAGGGCAGCTCAGTCCTGCTGGACTCACTGAGAGGAGTTTCTGCTGCTGCTGCTCCCACGCAGAATGAGCCCCACTCCCCAGTCCCCAGCTTCTCTTTGGCTTCCCTCCATTGCCCTTCTCCTTTTCATCATCAGGAAACCTTCTCTTCATTGCTCTAAATACAGGTGTGATGGCCCTTGGTGGCCTGGGGACCTGTGACCCTGTCCTCTGCCAGGAGACAAGCTCAGAAAAGGATTGTGACAAAGATGCAGTGCTGAGAAACCCCGGGGCCATGAGAGCATTCATCCTGCCCCTGCAGCTGTTCAATTTAGGTGAGACATACCAAACATATCTGGGGAAAAAAAAAATTAGGCCTACGAGTGCTTGAAAGTAATTTTCCATAGGTGGTATTTAAGACTCTTTAATTTCAAATCATTAATAATGATCTTTGAAGGGAACCCTGTAAGTTGTCTTCTAATTCCTGATGAGACAGAATAATTTATTACATCAATTTCTCTGATTAATGTAAAATATGTTTCAAATTTGGGTCTTCCTTTAATATTTAAACTTCCCCTTGAGAGGAGCTGCAGAAGGTGACTGAGTGCCCCCAAACTGGTGTGGAATGTCCCCAAAGCAGGGTGAGATGTGCTACTGGAGCTGGTCAGCAATAAAACCACTGTACAGCAGCAAACCCAGCTTATTTCAGGACCTGCTGCCCAAAAGGCATGAACCAGGGTCTCACACCTCTGCTCACTCGTGCCAGGGGAACGTCTTAAAAACTTACTCTGTGAATTGGAAATTATTTGTTGTCAAGGACATGTCCCCAAAAATTGCTGAAAAAAGGCCAAAGCTGCAGTTATTCAAGATACATTGCATAGCAGGTGTTTTCCCTAAGAAATGAATTTATTTTAAACAGGCTTTCCATTGTAGTTATATGTCATTTTTGAATAGCCAAAGTTAGACTAAACCATGGTGGTTTTTGTCCTGGTGTCACACTGAGGAGGAAGCTGAGCTCCAGCATTTTCAGCAGACATTCTCTGAGCTGCTAAGATGCATCACACACTTTGTGTCCTTTATCCACCACGCTGAGGCCACAGAAACCTGGAAAACCCACATCTTTGTCAGTCTTGGGCTGACCACTCAAGAAGGCAGGGAAGGAAGACAGGGAAAGCACAATTTTGGGTCTCTGTCCCAGGGAAAGCTTAGCCATGCTGTGGCTGCTGGAGCAGAGAGCCCTTGTAACATCTGCAGTGACAAAAAACCAGAGCCCAGACAGGAGGAGTTTGTTTAAGAGAGAATTATTTATTAGAACAGGAGGTTGTTACATACAGATTCTGTCCTGCAAAAGTGTCCCGGTCAAGGAAATGTCAGTGAGAGCTGTAAGGCCACAGAGCTGGCCCTGCTCCCCGCAGAGATACTCAAGACACAGCAGAGCTCTGCCAGGCCTGGCTGCACTCTGGGCTCAGCCTGGGTACCACAGCATCCCTGAGCTTGTCACAGCGCCTGCATCCCAGGGGCAGGATGCTGGGGACAGCAGGAGGGGCACTGCTCATCCCAGGCTGGGAATTGCCTTCCATCGTGCCAGAGGCTACAGAGGGACCATGCTGTGAGGTAGCAGGAGGGGAACCAAACCAACGAGGAAATGAGGAAACAGACATCTCTGTGACACAGAGGAGCTCCTCCTGCTCTTGCTCTCCCCCACACCAGGCCAAGCAGCAGTGCCTCAGCCCCTTTGGAAGCAGCTCTGCCAGGTGATCACTTGTGCCTGGTGAGGGTTGTGCCCCTGCCAGCCTCTTGTTTCCCTGGGGCTGGCACTGCACAACCCTGCCTGCCAGGTGAAAAATATCCCCAGCCCCTGGCAGTGCCAGGGGGGCCTGAGACCCTGTCCTCAGGTGGTCAGCGTCTCACAGGAGCTTGGGGCTTGGATCCCCTGGAATTTCCTCACTGCAGGTGTCACTGCACCTGTGGCAGAGCAGAGCAGCTTTAACCAGTGCCTCTAAGTTTTGACAGAGAAGCATCCAATTAGACATTTTCCTGGCATCTAGCAGGTTTCTTGAAGGTATTATCCAGAAGAAAATCTGTGTAACTTTCTAATTTATGGGTGCTGAAATAAATATTCTGGAGTCTGATTCCTCAGTCTGGTTGTTTGATGAAGCCACATTCTTGTCTTAACTCTGAGGCAGAGTATTACCTTCACTCACTGTCTGTAAAGTCACATTTAAATCTAACTTTCCTTATTAAATCCTAATTATGGCTCCAGAGACTACAGGTAAACCCCTGGGTATGATCCCTCATTTTGCTCACAGAGTACAAAACCTTCTGTCTACTATCAGCACTCCATCAGGATTATTACCCTTCCAGTCCTCAGCACTCTGAAGGAAAAAAATTGTTGGACCAGGTTTGCCAGAAATGTAATGCAATTGTCAGAAACATCTGCTTCTGGCTCATCTATCACCACATCTCTCTCCTCATCTCCGTCCAAGAGTAGCCTTTGTTAGCTCGCTGTATCAGAAAGCTTTGGAACCAGAGATCTGGCAGCAAATGCTCAGAGCTGACACCAACATCCACACAAAGCAAGGCTCAGACTACGGAGCTCAGAGTGGAGATTTGTGAGACAAGAATTTCCCTTCTGCTGCAGATGAGCTCTGGGGCTGGAGTACCGGGGATGGAGAATAACAGCAGTGCTGGAGCCAGAGAGCAAAGCAGCAGAGCTCCACTTATCTCTAGGGCAGCAAACGCTCAGCACTGAACTAGCTTTGCTACAAATATGCCTATTTTAAAATCAGGCTTTATGTTCCTAAGGCACTCAGACTCCTTTTTTGGAACATGTACCCGAGTGAGTTTGATGTTTGGGGATGGGAGAGTTGAGAAGAATGTTCCTCAAGGACATCCCGCATCTAGTTGAAGGGAAGAGATGGTGCAGACCCACTGAGCTACCAAAACCTCTGGAGCAATCATAACCACATCTTCATTCTTTTAAGGATGTCTGCAGCACTGGATGTGCTCCAACCTTCTTCACCCTCTGGAAAGGGGAAGCTGGGGAAGCCTGGGCCCTAAGAGCAGGCCAGAGCTCTTCACTTACTATTTGCCATGAAACAACAAATCTGGAGGTTGGATCTGAAAAAAATCTCCTTCCCTCCTCTCTCAGCCCTGACCTTAAAGCTGGTTTGATTCCAGCTCTGTCAGGTGGGAGCAACACAGGGCAGACAACAGAATATCTCAATTTGATTTCAGCCTAACATTTAGGGGTACATTTTTGCTTCCATTTCCATTATTGCCTTCCAGAACTGGTTCTTCAGCCACCCACGAGGAAAACTTGTCCCTGCCAGGACTCCTTGGAACACCTGGAGGAGTGAAGCTCACCTGCCAGAGCTGCCTGGATGCTGCAGATGAGAAACGTTTTCCTGGATGTTTCCAGAGAGGAAAGGCAGGAGAGAGGGAAGTTTTCCCTCTGGAGCAAAGGCATGGGAGCCTTTTTCCTGGAGGCCAGATGAAGCTGGCTGCTAAACGCACCTGCAGGGATGACCAGCAAATCCCCCGGGTGCTCAGCAGGGCTGGAGCTGCCAGAGCTCCTGGAGCCTGTGCTCAGGGCACAGAGGAGCAGCCCAGGAGCCAGCAGCACTGCACAGAAAAGCACTGCACAGCCCTGCACAGCTCAGCCCTGCACAGCTCAGCCTTTCCCTGCCCTGCCCTGCTCTGCTCTGCCCTGCCCTGCCCAGGGCTCCCTCCCAAGGCCTGTTCACACCAGAGCAAAGCTGTGTTTGAGTATCTCAGCTGGGCACACAAGACCAGCTCTGCCAATCCCCAAAAGCAAAGAATGTTTGTCTCTTTATGTATGGCGTTACAGTGGATGACCGTCACACAGAACAGATTTTTTAACATTAATTACAGTATCTTTTGTAACTTTATAATATAATTGCTAACCTTTTTTCCCTTCAAAGTAACTATGGATGTACAGCATATAATCAAACAAGCTTTTTAAAAAGTACATCTTAATATAAATAGTTTATTCAGTGCATGGTTGTGTATACAACAAATAATAAACAACTCTTTTTGTACCAGGCAGAAAGCTGCCTGTACAGAACTAAATCAGTTTTGGAGCACAGAATCCAACGATGATTAATGCACAAAATCTTACACATCATGCAACTCTATGCCAATATTCCAACTTTCTCCCATGCAACAGACATGATGACCTAAATGGAAACCTAACTACATTTTTAAACAATTGTTTCCAATAGCATGTATAAGTATATGTTGTTTAGGGGTAACCTGTCCTAACGCTTCCTCCTACACAATATTCACGTGCCCGTTACAGTGAAAGGACTTTTACAAATAAGACGTTTCTTATAAAAAAATTATCACCTTAATTCCACAGTTTCTGTCTTTAGAAAAAAAGCCACAACGATAGTTTAACATGACACACAAAATGGAATTAAGAGAAATCTACACTGGAGGATAATTTTATCCCTTTCTGTTAACTTCCACTTGGGATAACAAAACAACTCAGTTCCTACAGACTGGGGTTAGCACAAGAACTTTACCAGAAACTACAAATCTATAAAAATTTATATTTCATTGTGTTTAAAACCACAAGAACACTGTTTGCTTGAGCCTGAGACACCAACTCTCAGTTCCAACCCTGAATTTTGAATTTTTTTTTTTTTAAAGACAAAGCTTTAAAGACCCATTGGAATTCAGAAATCAAAAAGTTGCACTATTCCAAATTAAAGGATACATTTTTTTAATCAAGCCTTAGATATAAAACGGTAAGCCAAGGAAACAACAGAGTTTACATATTTGTTTTTTTTGTTTGCCCCTATAAAACATACAAGCATTAAAATTTCCTTTGAAGAGCAAAAGTGGTCTTTTTCTGAGTTGGAAAGCAAATTCTTTTCAGCAGCGAATGCTGTGAAATGTTTTTGTTTCATTTTCCACAAAGCATAGGAGAGAGAGAGAAAGAAAGAAAAGTGAGAGAGAGAAAGAACTGGACATTTCTTCTCGGAGATTTCCCCACAGTTGTGATTGCTGCTATCCAACTGCCTTGTGATATGCACAAGCACATTCTACATGCCTGGGGTTTATCCTCTGACAACCAGGAGATCTAATGGCTAATAAACAGGTGGGTGACCTATGCGAGTTTGGTGGCTTGTCCTGGGCAATTGAAGGTTTGGATGAAAGACTGCGAGTAAGAATTCAACTGCATCCAGAGGTAAGGTTCTGTTTAGAGAGCACTTGGCTGGCCTGAACCTGGCTACGTTGACTCATTTTGGCTCATGGATTTACCCCCATTTAGCACTCCTGAAACGCTTCTGCTCTTTGTTGGCGTCCCACTTCCAGACCTGGAGAACTCTGTGAGGTCGTGGAGGGAAGGCTCTTTGTACATGGCCACTGCAAGGCAAGAGAGAGCACAACATCAGCACTGGGGCTGGGGCAAAGCCCAGCCTGGCACACTGGCATTGCTCAGACAGCTGTGTGCAATGGAAGGAGAGGCTCAAACATCCAAAACAAAAAAAACCCTTCCCTTTCAAACACTCCTGGAAAACCTCTGAGATCCTTTTCAGTGGACTGGCATTTTACAGAAGGGGAAAACCAGTCCTCCCTCTCCCAGTTAAACCAGCCACCTACCCACTGCACTTACACAAGCCTGCAGGACAGACCTAAGCTGACAAAAATCAGCATTTCCTTACTAACAGAGAAGCAGCTCTGTCAGCAGTTGTGATTTAACCTCTGTGAACTCTGCTGAGACAAACATCACGTTACAGAACATTACACTCCTGTTACATAAGCGCTGGACATGTCAAATATATATGCACAGGAATTAAACACACCACATCTCAATTCAGGTAAATGGAGCAAACCCAAGCAATTACCTTTTAAGGGTTTTGGAAGAAAGTGTGCTGCAGGTTTATTTTTCTTCACGTGGTTTCCTTTCATTATTTCTCCTTCTTTGTTAAGACCCAAATACCAACCCCGGCCAGACTGCTGCTGTCTGTAGATCATTGAGGAATATGTCACATAGTAGTTTTCAAATACTGATTCTTTGAACTTGCATTCAGGTGTAAAATGTTCCTGTAAGAAAGCAACAGATCAATACGTGCAGGGCCGAATCTCACATCAGTTAATGAAAAAACATCCAATATCCATTGCTTTCTGAACGGTTAGAAGTCATACCTCTCAACTATCCAATTATGAAACATGGGTCCTAAAAGTATTAACAAAAGACTAACACGATTTGAAACCTGTGAAATGACGCCGTGAGCAGCCCTAAGCAGAATGTAATAAGCTCTTCTTGAACAATGAGTAAAAAGCCTAAGTGCAGGTTTATTGATTGATGCAGCTAATGGCTACCAGGCAGAGCCGTGTCACCTCCTGGGACCAGCTGTGGTCAGCCCTGCAGGCAGGAATGCTCTCTGCATTACCTGCTGGCCCCAGCTCTGTATGAGACAACTGCAAGAGGAGCCCAGAGCCAGAATGCCCTGAGTAAATGGTTGTGTCTCACTGTCTTCAGTTTTGTAAACAAAAAACCAGAAACCCAACAAACAAACAAACACAACAACAACAAAACCAAACCAACAAACAAAAAAACCCCCACCACAAAAAAAAAAAAAAGTTTATTCTATTCCATCTGAAAATGGAATATTGAAATCTGATTAGAAATTTTGTTTGTTTGTTTGTTTGCTTTGTCTGTTAAGGAGGGGGTAACTGCTTTCTCTGATTACCCAGTTATTAAAAACAGGGTGGAGCAGTGTTTCTTATCTCTGCTCATTCTCCCACTATCCCCACGGGAATATCTCCTGTTAATGGACCATTAAAGCTCACCAATGACATAACACATTACATCATACTATTGTAAGATGCTTTACCAAAAAAAACACCAAACCATCTTCATCTAAGTAATTTTTCCACTAAATTCCTAAAAAAAACCCCAGAGTCATCTCACCATTACTAAACCCCTTTTCTACCAAACTGTCTCTACTCAAACAAAACCACATCTGCCACCCCAAAAAAGCTTATTTTAGACAACCTTCAACACCCTAACCAACAAAACATCAAATTGTATTTCTGACTTTCCTAGTTCTCTAAGATTTCTTGTTTATTTACTTATTCTTCTCTACTACATTTGTATTTTTTATATCCTTAATAAAAAACTGCTATACCCATCCCCCAAATCTTTGCCTAACAGCCTTTTATTTGCAAATTTAAAATCATTTGAAAAATAAAAAATAAAAACCAGAAAAGCTTACATTCCACAAGAAACCACAAGAAATCTAACAAACACCTATCTGTGTAAACCAAAACACTCACTAACCCAGCAGTATGAAGTCAGCTGGCAGCAGCTGTCCCTGTGTTGTGATCTCTGCTCCCCCTGTGCCTGGTGTGTCACCAACAAGAGCCCGGCTGTCAGGGACCCTCTGCAGACGCCTCCTCTGCTCAGGGCTGCACAGAGCTGCCATCCAGCCCTGTAGGACTGCACTGTGTCCCTTGGGGAGCTGGTACCCAGCTGTCAGTGCAGATGGAGAGCAGCAAACCAGCCCAGAGCCTCCTCCTGCTGCCCCTGGAGTGCTGCTCTCCCCGTGCAGTCCCCTGGCTGAACCAGAATCCCTGCTCTACTGCCCAGATGGAAAACCAGATCCAGACGTGGAGCGTGGCTCTGGGAGGGATCTCACAGCAAAACACCACTCCTGACAGCACCACGCAGCTGACTCCCACGGCCCTGGCTCCTCTGGGCTTTGAACACTGCAAGTTCTGACAACATCTCACCTAGGGACTCTAAAAGCCCATAAAACATGGAAGGGTTTGGTCTGCTGATGCAGATGTTAACATCTCCCAGTTGTGCCTGTCACTGCACCACGGAGCAGCCAGATGTTTGCTGGCCTTCCCCTGTGCAGGCAGCCAGCTGCAGGGGAGCTGCCCTTGTCCTTACAGTACTCTACAGAGGCATGAAAGAAAGGAGGAAAATTTGTGCTTCTATAATGATTGTAATTTTGATTTTAAAATATCACAGGAAATTAAATGTCTCAGGAGCTTAAGATATTCTTATCTAGTTTCTAAAATATTCTCATGTGAGAAAAGGATGGCATTAGCAAAAAAAAAAAGAAATCCACCACTCTGCATTTTCTGCACATCTTTTGCCATTTTGTCTTTTGAGAGAAAGAAAAAAGCTCCCATTCTCTGACTGGCATTTGCTTCAACAAAGAATGTGAAGCAAGCAATTTTCTTCCTTTTTTTCTTCAAGCTAATTGGTTGTTATTTAGTTAATTGACAATTGGTTTCAATTGCTGTCAAATGGGGATAGTCACTGCATTTTTGTAAGATTTCTGCATAAAAGCCTTCCCTCACTGTTCCCTGCCCAGCACCAGCCATGGTAACAAAGACTATTGCAAGACTATCATCCAATTAGCAGCAAAATGGAAAACTACAGTGCTCCCACTGGCAGATTATGGTTTATGTACAGTAATTTGGAGCTGTTGTGGGTAAAAAAGGCCTGCCTGTACACAGCAGCAGAGGGTCAGACTGCAAACAGAACCAGAACATTTACCCTGGAGCTGTCAGGAAGCAAGTTAACCTCAGAGAGAGCAGCAGCCCAGAGTCCCTGGCACAGAAGGACAGAACAGTGTGGGGACAGAAGGAAGGACACTGAGCCCCTCCCTCACTCCTGGTTTTTCCTTGGCTTTCATGGAAGTGCTGTGCTCCTGTGAGTTTGCAGCTGAGCCCAGCCTGATGGTGCCCCGTGGGTACACCCAGCCACCCCACAGCATCCCAGGGAATCCCTCCTGGAGCATCCCAGGGAATCCCTCCTGCAGCAGCTACAGGGGCTGGATCCTCTGGACAAACAGAAACAAAGACACCTCTCTGTAACACGCTCAGTTATCAAGACAAATAGACAAATTCCCTCCCAGTTTTTGGGGCACTAAAGCAGAGCACCTCATTCCCTGGGCTGGCAGAGATTTGTGCCCCTTTCTGCTGGCTGGCATCTGCCAGTTCCCTGCAGCTGCAGCTTCAGCAAGGTGGAAAGCATCCTCCTTGCCAAATAAACAGCTCCCACTGAGCTCCCGCAGAGGCTGAAAGGCTCTGCCTGCTCCTGAATACCAAGTGAGGAGGAGTTTGCTCCTTCCCTTGCCTTCAGTAAATCCAGCTGTGTCCCTCCTGCTCGGAGCAAAAGGAGCTGGGGAGGAGCACTGCAGAGGGGAGCTCTGAGTGAGGAATGGCAGCATGGGGGCATTCCAATTAAAATGGATTTTTCTGAGCTTGGCAAGTCCACGTGCCAGCCCAGCTGAGTACAGACAGGACTTCCATGAGCACATCAATTCAGGACACAGTGCAGAGCACAACTGCAAATTGGTCATTATGTTATCTCTGCTGGCAAATCCTTTATTAATACTCTGAGGAAGAGCATGCTAAAGTCAGGAGAGGGCCGAGTACCCCAATTAACACCAACGTTTTCCAGCTCATATAGTCAATCCTACGGAAAATTTATAAACACAAGTGTTGAATTCTAAGGCAAATTTTTTCCTGTCTCTCAGCTGTCCTTATAGTCCATCCTTGCAATGAAAACAATGGAAATGAGTTCTGGAAATCCAGTGTTATGGATCCAATATTACACAGAACAGATGAAAGTAATCATTTCTCTGAGACAGTCTTTCCACCTCTGCTTACCTCGAAAGTCACTGATGATGGCACCTCATGATGGCACCTAATAAACTGCCAGCACTCAAGCCCCTCACACCTTTGACACCGAATGAATGAGTGAATAAATAAAAGTGAAAAGGCAGTGCAGGATTCACTGTAGCCATGACTCAGCCACGCTTAAGTAAGCAGGAAGATGAACTGTCAGGGGCTGCTGCTTGGTTTTGAGCTGATCAGATGAACTACTGAGAGGTTCCTTCATGAACAAATCTGCATTGAATATGTGAAAAACAATTAAAAAAGAGTAATCTGGCGTATGATAATATGGTAAGAAGGCCTCGTGGCATACACTTGGAGTAGCTGTATTTCCAGGCAGCTGACTGGAAATACAGTCAGAATTTTAGATTATATCTAAAATAATTCAGGCTGCATTACAGAATGCCAAGCCTGAAAACCTAAAAAAAATATCCTTAAAGCCAATCTGGAATTCTTGCTGCTCTATTTGTGCAGAAGACAGATCTGAAGCCAAAACCCCTCCAAATTATCTGCCATCCCAGCCACCCACACTGCAGGACTGCATGCTAATCACTGTGTGCTCCAGATGACTCTGGTGCAGGAATTCAGCCTCCCCACAGACAGAAGAGGGGAAGGCTGTGTGGAAGGAAGGTGTTTGGTGTCACAGGAGCCTCTGGTTGGGATGGCTGATGCACAGTGCTCAGGAGGAGGGAGATTTTTGCTCTCTGCCATTTATTGCATTCTGAAATTGCATTGTGGATACCGTCAGCAAGGGCCATCATCAAATTCTCCAAGTCAGGAGGTCAAGACTGGGTTTGTTAAATGTTTCTCTCACCATGGGTTGAATATCCTGCAGCTGCCCTGCAGCAGCTTATTAGAACAATCACAGATTTTGTTCAGATGGACTTAGTGCTAGAGGCATGAGTAAACAGCAAGAAAACCAAAAATCAACTCTGAAAAGTATTCAAGAAAAGTATTGTGTACGTGGGAAACTTGGAAAATGTTCTTATATATTGAGCATGCAATTATATTCCTTGTGATCAATGACTATGTCTGTGTATGGGATTTATCCTTTATTTTCTCCACTTAATGAAAATTGGATTTTTTTCCCTCTATATCCCAATTTCTTTCAGAACTATTATGTAGCCCAGGATTCCATTTTATAATCATGAATTTTTGAAGGAGCCTCGTTAAGGCTCCAGAGTAGTGATTTTCTGCACCAGTGAGCCTGCCTTTTTTTATTAACAGAGATTGATTTTCTCCAGCTTGGCATGTGAAGTTCCAGGGTGTATCCTCTGGACCATCACCCTGTAATGTGCAGTGGTATCAACAGCACAGGATGGGAATACTTCAACTTCAATGTTATCAGGAATAACAGCTTTTAGATCACCAGTGTGAGAAGTCTGGAGAAGCCTGGATTTCCTGAGCCACCAAAAGCCATTTGCTGCAGCGATGGAAAATGGCAATTACCTCAAAGCAATGCATTTCATATCAGATATAGCACATTTCCACAGACAGCTTCCAGTCCCACAGTGCTGTCCATTTTGCTGGAGTTTACTTCTTCTGAGGAATGCTGGTGAAGGCAGTGGGAGCAGCTCCCAGGCTGTGAGTCTGCACAGGGGCTGTCTGACTGCAATTGTGACTGCACACAACACTGTCACTCACACAGACACCTGATCCAGAACGCGGGGGGACTTCTGAGGACATCACCTCGGGGAGGAGCATCCCTCTGGCCACGCCCTCCCAGGTGAGTTTTCAGACTTTGCAGGTGGCCAAAGCCCTCAGCAGGGGCTGTGAGGCTGAGCTAACTGCTGCCAGAAAAATACCAGCTGATGAGCAGGGATCTGTGGAACAGTGTCATTCCCACTGCAAGGCATGTGTGCTGGCCATACAACCATGGAAGGAAGAAAACTAGATCAAAAATTATACAGACAGGAGACTAAATTCATTCAGGAAAACAACTCAATGACAGGAGTGATAGGAAGGCAAAGTTTCCTGGAGAGTGATCCCAAAGAACTCCACAGAATGGATTTTCCTTATTGCTAGTGCAATAAGCAGGAGTTTATATAATGAAACACAAATGGTCAGTGGTGTGTAAAATTATTTAGTGCAAAGCTTCTGTGGGAGCCCAAGGAAGCAGCTGGATAACCAGTATCTCCAGAGAAAGGCTTCAGGGTGCCACCAGGTATTCTCTAAATCCATGAGAAAAGCAGTGAAAAGAGCCCATAATGATTCCCTTGGAATCATTCCTTTGCACAGCAAATCAAATGCACAAATTCGGGGAAAAACACCCGCAGTGAACCGAAGTATAAAACATATTAATTACAAATACAGAGATTCAGAGGTGTGAGTTTTGTTCATTACCCTTTTTCCACCCTTATCAGTGACTCAGTTGTGCAAATGTCTCCAAGTCACGTCTGCCCAGGTTTTTAAGTGGCATTTAGGCCCATCAATAACCAACTATTTAAAGCTGGGTGCGTCACCTCTCTGCCCATCAGGATGTGCTGCCGGTGGCCCAAGGGAAACGGCTCAGCGACTGTAAACAATGCCGGGATTTAACTGAGACAGGAGCGATGCATAATGATGTTATTGTTCCCCTGTCTTCTGGTGATGCTTCACTTTTACAACTCTGTTGATTAACCCAAGCATTCCTTAACTGGGGCAAGAGAACCAAGGCGTGATACATACAGAAAGAAGGCACACTTCGGATTACTGCAGAAGAAATTACTCCTGCTGGAAAAAACCTGTAATGGGGCTTAAAACTTCTGCAAGATGCCCAGGAGTCCACCTGAGAGATGTGAAACACAGGTCCCTGTCCTAAACCATCCCACTAAGGTTTGACAATTCACTTGGTATGAAGAAGAACACAAGATCCACTTTACCCCATATTTTTCTCTTCTGCATCATGTTCACCTCTGATGATGATGGAATCGTTGTAGAGGGAAACCTCTGTCATCACCTGAATAGTCAAGTTTATTTTAATACATTCTAATCCTTGCACTTGCCCTCTTTTAATTTCTGCAGCTATAGGAGAGATGCTGCCTTGGGCTGGAGGAGAACTCAGGGCACCTGAAGCAGCAGAGGCAGCTGCAGGTATCTGTGTACAAACACCCCCAGCCCACTGCAGCTGGAGCAGCATTCCAGCAGCTGGGATTGTGCCAGATGCTGAATCGTGCTCCCATTGAAAACTACCAGAGAACTTCCTCTCAGTAGGCTCAGTTTTCCCCAGAGCAGCCAATCCTTTTCATCATTCTCCTAAGCTCATTATCTCCGTTGCCTGCCACAGCGGCTTCCACAGGTGAATCCAGCACTGCAGAAAACATATTTAAAATGTGTCTGTTGTTCTGTTGTTGTTTTTCATCATAAGCACACTTCTTGGGTTTTGGTTTTTTATACAGCTCTCTTCTCTCAGCTTTTAATTTTGGAAAACAGGACATAAAAGTACTCAGTGTGCCTCTTCTGTGCCATTCATTACCCCACATCTCTCCATCGTGCCTCTGCTTATTCATCTCTTGTCTTAACTAAGCAGGTCTAATCTTTTTAAATCTCTTCTCATATGAAAGTTCCTCAATGCCTTTAATCATTTTCATTACCCTTCACTGAATTCCTTTTTTTTCCCTCTATCACTTCCAGAACTGAAATACAACATTTAAGAGGCTGCACCACTGAGTTGCATAACACAGGTAAAGTATTTTCAGTCGTTTGTCCTATGGCAAAGTAAAATGGAATTTGTTGCTCAACCTTACCATTGTGCACTTGTACAAAGTTCTCTATCTTTTGTCTCTGATAAATATTGTCCAGTTTTATGGTATTTCTGACCCTCTGATTAGTCAGTGTACCCAAGCTGAAATACTAAAGGAAGGGAGAAAGCCAAAAAGCAGCTCGAACAGGTTTCTTGCTCAGAACTAGAGCAGAAAGCCCCGAAGATGCTAAGCAACCTATTTTATAACAAGTCCATTATTACACAGATAACCTGCCAGAGACTTGCAAACAGATTTCTAGCAGTTAGAACTGCCACCAGATCCTAGTATTGATGTGAATTATAGCTGCTAGAAATCAAATCTCTCCAACACAGCAGCTGAGCAGAATGTCATCAGCCTAAGCGTGTCATTTAAGTATGTGCTTTTTAGAAAAAGAACTAAGTTGAAAAAAAAAAAAATCCCTTTAAAGTGTGGGGATCATCTCCTGCTCTCAGTCACAGACAGCCCTTCATCCCAGTTGTTCTAGTGGCCGAGCTCTGAGCCCAGTGCCATTTGCTGGACGTGGCCAGAGGCATCTCAGGGCCACGAGGAGGCAGAGGCTCAGCTCAGCTGCCCTGGTGTCAGGGTTTGCTCGTGGTTTGTTCTCTCAGAGTGGCCTGCCACTCCTCCTTTGGCTCTGCAGAGGATGGGCAGCAGTGCTGGCCACTGCAGCACCAACAAGCCCTGGCACCTGTGACATTTCACATTACTATTATTAGGCTCGGTTTTTATATTTACACTTTGTAGCTGAATTAATAATGACAAATACCAAATATCCTGGGTTTCTGAAAGCAAGATGTCTGTGTCTTTGCAGGCCACCTGACCATTAGGAGCTAACCAAAACGCAGCTGGCCCAGCCTCCCCAGCACGGGGAGCCCCCCACACAGGCTGGGAGGGAGCAGCAGGGCTGGGGAGAGGAAAATGGGATTTACTGCTGATCCTGGACACAGGGCAGCAGCCCCGGGCAAGGGGATGGGGGATATCTCCTTTGGACTGACACCCATCAATTCATGCACATTTTATCCTAAAGGGCTGGAAAACAATAATCTAATCAGTGTTTGCAGCAAGCTCTAAATCTGTCTGTTCAATTACAAGCAGGGACACAACCCCTTTTGCAGTGGATGCTCCCAAATTCTATGGAAAATGAAGAAAGCACACAAAGCATCTGAATGAAGAAGCATCAGAACAAGTGGGGATAGAGCTCCAGCGTGCCTCCTGCGGGAGCAGTGACAGCAGGGAATGCTGTCTCTGAGCTGACCTGCAGCCTGCCTCAGTGCCCGTCTGTATTGTGCAGGTGGGTAAATCGATGTGGAGGTGATCCCCTCGTTCCCTCCCGCCCTGCTGAGCCGCCCTCCTGTGCTCCTGATGGGAAGCTTGAGGAGGCAGAGCTCTCCCAAGCACAGCCTCTGCTCAGCCTGGAGCTCCCCAAAGCTCCAGCAGCCGCTTTGCTGACACTGAAGAAGAAAGATGGGGTCTGCACCAGAGGAAGAGCTCAGATGCTGCTGAACGAGCTCTTTTTCTGCACACCAGAAATTGTTCAGTGGCTGTGAGAGGCTGCAAGTGGAAGATAAATAACAGCAGGAGCTGCAGAGAAGGAATAATGCCACAGTACATCAAACAGGTTCCTGCTTGGCTGTCAGCTGAGAGCCTGTGCCACAGGAAAAGGCAGCCCTGGCGTTTGGCTGTGTTCATGTGGATGCACATTCCCGGGGCTGTGGCTCAGCCCATCCCTCAGTCCTGGGAGCCCCAGCAGTGCCCAGTCTGTGTGCTCTCCCAGCACAGCCATGGGCAGCACTGCCTGTGCTGGAGCTGCTGCCTCGGAGCAGCCTCCCCTACTGCCAAACCTATTTTGGGAACCCCCTGGATAGTGCTAAGTGCAGCAGAGTTTTTGGACTGGGATTATATACTAAAATATAATACCAAACTAACAGGCCTATAAATCAGGCTTTTATTCTGAAGCATTACATTGCATAATTGTTAATATGGGTAATGTCAGTGTTGGGAAACTTCAGCAGAACATTACACCCAACAAAAGCAGTGACTCCTTCAGAACCTGATCCGAAATGTATTTTCAGCAAGGCAAATATCCCCCATGCCTTTACTGCATTTTGGTTAGCTCCTAATGTTCAGGTGGCCTGCAAAGACAGACATCTTGCTTTCAGAAACCCAGGATATCTGATGTTTGTCACTATTAATTCTGCTCACTTGCTTACTACAACGTATAACTATAAAACCTGAGCTTAATAATAACGATAATAATAATAATAATAATAATAATAATAATAAGAAGAAGAAGAAGAAGAAGAAGAGTGTCACAGGTTCAAGGAACTGGTTAGCTCCATCCTGACCAAACCAGCACCTCTGTATGAACAAATGATAATGAGACCTTTCCCAATGAGCCTGATTTACTGAAATCCATTTAATCATGCATGCCATGGGTGGATGTTTTTCAAACCTTAGTAGGTTATCAGTGCCAGGGCATTACTGGCAGCCAAACCCTGCTTCTTGACACAGCAGTGATGCTCTTTGGAATTTCTCCACCCTCACAGCTCCCTCAATGATGCCATTGACCATATGCTGCTAAGAGGGTCTCAGAGGGATGTTTGTGTTAGAGATGGTAGGCTAATTGTGAGATCTGGTTTCAGACCCTGAAATAATAATAAATAACAAGATAATAAAGGATTATACAAGGGAGATGAGATGTAAGAGTGGCCCTTACTTGGGAGCTGACGCTGACTGGTGGAACACATTTATTTCAGCAGGTGTAGACCCCACCCACACAGGGACACATGCAGAGAACAGGCTAAATTTCTCTCTGTAAACGACATGCATGCACGTCTGGTAAGCATTTTAAGTTGTGGGGAAGTTTTCCAGCACTTGTATGTCCTCCTTAACAGGCCTCCAATGAGCCACTGAGGCCAAGAAATAGCCCTGTCCTTCCAGGAGACAGCCTGAGCACACAGATAAGCTCTCAAAGCTCTGGTTTCTTTCTCCCACAGTGATACGGACTTTGCACAGGTCTGTCACTCAGCTGGTTTATGACTCCCTGCTGCCCCTGGGCTGTGTAAAAGATTACTCTGGAGCCAGACTTTTGGGAGACACCAGGCTGCTGTTGTCTAAGCAGCAGAGGAGAAACAGGTCCCTGGTAAAACACTTGCAAACCTAATTTAAGCCTGGAAGACAACCAAATGTCTTTCAGACGTGCAATTTAAAACCCTAACCTAAGATAGCCTGGACTGCAATCGCAGATTTCTGGGAATGCTGTGGGACACTTGCTCCATGAATCAAACACTGCAGATCTCTGTATTACAACATTTCACCAGGAGAGCTGTTCTGAGTTCTCTCACAGTGAAAAAATTAGAAAAACACTACAATCAGACATAGGTATGATCACTGACTCAGACCTCTGCACCAGCAAATCTCTCAGGCTTTCTGAGAATTTGAGTCAAAGAACTATTTCCATTCCCATCTCCATTTCTCTGATAGTGTTACCTGTTGAACAGGCAGGAAGCTCTCTGAAAGGACTTAGAAGGGTTTGAGTGAAATCTTTGTCCCTGAATCATACAGAAAGGTGAATGATGTGGGCACTTTGATTTCAGACCTAAACCTTGTATCTCTGCCTCAGGAAGTTTTAAGCACAGCTGAAGAACTTGCATGAGATCAACAGATGCTGTGTACTGTATCACAAGGAGGAATCTGAAAGCCAGGTCCCAGGTTTAGTTTGGAAACTACTGCAGTAATTTTTCCTTTGGATGAGTTCTGCCCCTGAAGTCTCCTTCCAGGTGGCAGCTGTCTGCAGCCAGCCAGGAGAGAGCAGAGCAAAAACAAAGGTCAGCCTGTCCATCAGAAAAGGTGATCATCCTTCCATTTCCCCGTGGCTGATCTCCCATTTCACTGATCCCAGCCTTTGCCACGGGCACGGGTGCCCAGAGGGACCAGCTGCTCGTGTTCACAGCAACACCACATAAAATCACCATCCTAGCAGGGATTCCTGCACCTTCATTACACTGCAGTGCCTTTAGAATTATTCCTCGGTGGCTTTGCCTAGCATTAATTTGGTCTACAAAATAATTACTTTCTTTCTGCAGGCTGTAGCAGTTTGTCTGCTGGTCTCTTGTCTTTTTAAGCTCCAGCTAGGGAGATTCAGCTCTTCACTTCAGTGTCTCCCACCACTGGATGTTTGTTATTGAAAAGCAGCTGCTGTCAGAGCTGCAAACACAGCCAGGAAAGCCCAGAATGCAAACTGGAAGATGATGAGGGAGAAAAAGATTAATTTCTTCCCCTAGATTTTGCAAAACCATTACCTGTTTTTGAATGGCATTTCCAATTCGACACTGGAAACTGCTAAAGCATTTACATAAGAATGCAAAAATGCACACATTATCACTGCAGGAAGCACTTAAAATTTAAGATAATTATATAGTAGGAGAACCATTTCAAAGGACTCAAACAAAATAACAACTAATTCTAGAGAGTCACCCTTTAAGATGATTATTACTCTGCACTGCTGCTGATCCCCCACACTAAAAAAATCCTTCTCTTTACAATTATATGCACATTATAAATTCCTACTTTGTTCCTCCACCATCAAGCTCCTACAGCTGCCACTGACAAATTTGCATTCTCCGAGAGCTTAACTAGACAACCAAAATATTCACTGTGGGAACAGAGGTAAAGCTCACAATTGCCAAGGTCGGGGCCACCCTCCCTTACACCGGGGCTGCTGCAGCACTGCCCTGCAACAGGGGACACAGGGGACACAGGAGGACTCCTGCCAGGAACCTGGCATTTCTCTGCCAAGGCACCAGCAGCAGAAAGAATCCCAGGCTGGAGTCAGCAGCAGGGGAGACACACAAAAACCTGTCTGAGCACTCTGGGGAACTCCTCTGCTGCTGCGTTTGCAGCCAGGGCAGCGCGCTGCAGCCTGGGATGCTGCTCCTCATCTGTGCAAATAACAGAAAGCAGGAGAAATGTATTTAGTCAGCTGCTTTCCAGACCAAAAAACCTCAATTTCAACTGAAGAAACTTGGCATGGGAAGGGAGAAACACAATTGTGACACAAAACTGTTCTGCCTCACCAGCCTCTCTCCACCTTCTGCTTGTACTCCCCACTGTTGCTCTGGCTCCTGCCTCACTGCTGCCTTTCTCTTGTCTTTTCCCCAAGTGTCCCAGGGAAATAAAAAATAAAATATTCTGCCCTAGCTCTATTGCTCAAAGCAAACTCATCTGGGGAAAAACTTATCTGCCAAATCCTAATATCTTTTTATTGGATATCTGCTAAGAGAGATTTACAGAAGCTCATGCCAAAGTCAAACTCTACTTTATTTTCCCCCACAGCAAGGGCAAAAGTACAAACTGAACTCAGAGCAAATGAGAATTTCTTGTCTCAGATATTATGTAGACTTAAGGAAGTCCCATACCAAGTGTCTGACCTAATGGGCAAAATGAAGTGTTTTCTAATTATTGGAAAAAAATAGTAGTGAAAAGAGCTGGAACTTTCCCACAAACTTGCGCCTGAAAAAGAAAACTGATATATTTAAAATCTTATATTTGGACAAAGTAGAGAGTAAATTAAAACAGTGTCTGGTAATGGGAAGTGCAGCCACCTCATTAATTAAACCTGGGCTGCTGCAGGTGTTTTACACAACTGTCTCAAACAAACCAAAGCACTGGAGCTCACCATTGTCACTGATCCTTACTGAAAAAAGATGAAAGAGCTGTGCCAAGTGATGGTCTAAACGTGATCTGCTGTGGACAGCACCTGGCCTGACCTTCCAAACCAGCCAGGACCTGTGGGGTCAGGACACTGCAGCTGCCAAATCCAAGCCTGGCACTTGCCAGGGTGTCCCGGGACAGACTCACTGCTCAGGGGACACTCTGGGAGGCTGAACACACTGGAATGAGCCACGCACCATGTGCAATCTCCTACTCTGTCAGACAACAGTGATTACACCTGTTAGAAGTAATGACTGTTTGCACTGAGGACTACTAAATAATATCTGACTGTAATCACATTTACATATTGGAGTGCACGTAGAAAAAACAATCTTTTACAAGATTCACCTTTCCTGCCCCCAGCAGCTGCAGTCACTGTGATGCAAGAATGCAAAGGGCTGAATTACTTCCGCAGACAGGAAAATGATTTATATATATTTTTAATAATTAATGTGATTTATATTAAGAAAATCTTATAACCTAAGAATTGAATGGTGTATAGACTAGTTCATCACTGGGGTTTTAATATGATACATCTAAAATATGCTTATGAATCAGTGATTTATTAATAATCTGCTCCTACAGGCACACAGAGAGACATGCAAAGCACAACAGGTTTAAACCCTTTAAAGCCCCAATTTCCACTGTCACTGGTATAAAAAAGTATTTAAATTAAGCTGTTTTTGTTATCCCTTTGTAAGTCTTAATCCAATACTGGGCTACCTTCTACCACAGCATACAAATATATCAGCTTTGTCAGAGATCTTTACAATATTGCTGTTCGTTTACTTTTAGATTTCTGGGTATGCTGGGCATATTCCAAGCATGCCAGAAGGATATACTTGCCCTTAAGAAACTCCAGATCAAAAAATAAATATGATAAAGATGAAAAATATTCATCAGGCAGCAGGAAATCGGGGGGGAGAGCAGGGCAAAGACAGGCAGCAATGATGTAACGTTCAGAATTGTATTTAAAAAGTAAATCCTTGGAGCTGAAGTGCATTTCAGATTCAGCAGCAACTTCAGCACTGGGAGTGAACTCCTGGCAGTGCTGCAGTGCTTCAGGAATGTGTTTTCCTGGTTCCCTGACACTTGGCTCCCTGTGTTTGCTCCCTGGTTTCAGAAACAGAACTTGTCTGCCAGCAGCACCTCCCAGTACTAAGATGTTATTCCCACATGAGCATTTTCACAACGAAGGAAATGAAAACCCACTTCTTACATGTTTTGCCCAGGGCTAACGAGGAATTCATTGCCCAGCATGGATTAAAACCCCAGAACAATTCTTGCACCACTACTGCTCTTAGTACAGACTATTTCTGTCTCTGCTGACTCCACCAAGCTCTCCTGCATATTGAGGGCAGGGTGAGTTTTGGGGCTCTTGATTTACTGGTTTTTAAACCAATGAAATGCCCTGAAATAGCCCCATTACTTGTACTCTGCTTACCTGCTGCTACATTGCTGAACCTGTGTTTTGTCTTTTTCTGTACAACTTTCCACCCTCAGAAGATGCAGCAGGATTTAGCTAGGACTAGCAGAGGAGTGCCCATTCTCGAGTTCCACAAGGAGCATGGTCACATCTGCCTTTCCCAGAGTTAAAAGGCTCAGGAGCAGCTGCTGAGGGCCAAGGTCCTGCCTGCAGGAGGGCAGCACTCATCCCAGCAGAGAGGAGGAGACTGCTGCTGTATTTACACTCAGCTTGTTCCTGCTTACCCTGGTTCCCCCTGGAGCAGCAGCACTGCCTCCTGACTGCCTTCCTCCTGGAAGTACCCACCCAGGACAGCAGGGCACCCCTGGAGCTGCCCAGGGCCAGGCTGGATGGGGCTTGGACTGCCCTGGAGGGGCTGGAATGAGATGATCTGAGGTCCTTTCCAACCAAGGCCGTCCTGTGACTGTGTGATGTTTCTGTGGCATCTTCAGACCGACTCCTCTGCAGCTTTGTCACTGCTCTGTTGCTGCTTTCTGGAGGGAAAGGTTCCTCTACAACACCTTGGTGCTGCTCCGCCTGACTGCAGAGGCCCAGAAGGCAATGAAACCTTTAGGGTATTTTACCTGATAAAGCTTTTTCACCCTGGTGCTGGCTGCATGAGCTCCTGGCAATGGCAAACTGCTGGCACCAGCACCTGGCTGGTATCAGAAGGGAACTGGGCTGCACCAGCAGCCTGGTGCTACCACGGTTTTATAAATCAGCTTAGGGACTCTGCACTAGAAAGCCTCTCTGTCCCTTGACAAAATGAGTCCCTGGTGTGCTGGAAGGGAAACCAGAGGGTGGAGCTGCTGGTGATCACTGTCCTAGTAAAACGTGGCTAATGTGCATCACCAGTTGCCCACTGCCCCAGTTACAGTGTGTAGCTACAAGTAAGTCAAGTACTTTATTTGTGTAATTACAAGGAACTGATCCCTTGGGATCACACAAATAATTCAGCATACTAACTAAAAATGAGCTTTCTGAGAACACTTACACTAGTATAATCTGATGGGATGCAGAGTTCTGGAAAATAAATGCCGAAGGGGATGAAAAACAGCTAAAGCTAATTAATTTTTAAAATCAAGTTAATATTAGCATTTTTTGTCTCTATTTGCACAGCTTTAAGGAATAGCCTCTTTGTTTCTTTGTTGCTATTTCTTCTTCTTGCCAATATATCCCAGCCTGAGGAATTGTATCCACGGTTCAGCACAAGCGCCCAGGAGTGAAACGCAGTTATAATAAAGCTACATTGCACCAGACGTGGGAGACCCCTTTGTCCATCAGCCTTTCCAGGGAGCTTCTGAAAAATAACCCCTGTTATTAAACTAATCACCTCGTGTCAAACGGCAGGATGACAAGAGAGAAAATTTACCTGGGAAATAACTCAGCAATAAAGGTATGTACAGGGGAGGAGGAAATTAGGTTGTTGCAGACACAGCAATAACATAGTGAAGCAAAATCCAATATTGGAGGAGATAGAAGTGTTCCATCCCAATATTCCTCCGTGACAAGTATGAAAGAGAATGCATAAGAACAAGGGGAAAAGATGAAAGATAGCAGCAGCAAAAAAAAAACGCCTTTGAGGAGTGAGCTAACAGGTAATTAATGGCTGCAAAGAAAGCAGCTCCGAGGAGTGGCAGAGATGTGGATCTCTGCTGAATGCAGGGGGATCCAGCCAGGGCTGCTCTCCCCATCCCCACCCACACAACACACCTGGGAAAAGGGGCAGCCACGGGGCTGAGGGGGCAGAGCTGCTGGCAAGGCGAGCCAGAAACAAAAATGTGTGGCAGTGACATGTTTTCTAACAGCACTGACAGATTTTAATAAGCAAGCTATTCTTCAGTTTTGATTTGAGGTGTATATAATTAGGTAATGTGGGTGTTGAGTGATAAAACCCACAAGAAATACACAAAATAGAAGCACTGATTTTTGGAAATCGTGGCCTCTTTCAGACTAAGTGGCATGACCTATTTTTATTGTATTATTATATTTGGAAAATAAAAGGAAAACTTTTCTTTTTCATCTCTTCTTCAGCATAGGAAAGATTGGGGACAAATGACACTGCTCTTTTAAGGTCTCCTCTTCCAAAACTTAAGAGCCTTTATTTGTGGTCTGATTTCTTTTACTGTTAACTGGCTTCTTCCTAGAAGAGATGAGATCTATCTTGTTTTGTATAGATTTTCCAGTGATCACTTCCAAAAACTTCCTTACAAACTCTGTTAAGTATTTCTCTGCTACAGATTTGAGTAAGACCAGGGAAATCTAGAGATACTCTGACTGCAGAACAAAAGCAAGAATTTACAATGGATTTGAAGAATGTCCTTTTGAAGGGAATATGACTTCTCAAAAAAACAAAAACAAAACACCAAAGCCAAAAAAAGATACTCTCTGAATTTTTTGGCATTTCCTCCCATGGCAGGATCTTTCCATGGACTCTGAAAGTGAAATACCCAGTACAAGTTTCTGTACAGCCTGCAGCAGTTCCTACTCCTCACTGTCACCACTAATGGGCTGAGCAGGGGATCAATACAGCAACTGCACAAAATACATATTTCTGTCTATCTCAGAGATATAATCAGTTCCTGTGGGGAGACAGATTTTGAGGAGACAGAGATGGTGCTGAGGACAATCCTGCCCCAGTCCATTGTGAACTCTCCAGCAGTGGGAAGAGCCCTGCCCTCCCAGCTGGGGTGTGATGGAGAGGGACTGAGCTGGGACAGGGTCAGGGGGAGGTGGCACTACTGGGGACAGACGGGCTCAGATGTCACACCAGGGACACACAGGTGAGGTGGCAGTGGCAGGGACACACAGGGTGAGGTGACAGTGGCAGGGACAGGAAGGAGTGAGCTGGAACTGCAGAAGGGAGAGAGAAGAAGGACAGAAAGAGCCAGAGCTGTGTGGGGCTGCCCAGGGATTACAAAACAGAAAAGGTACAACGGACTTATGGATAACAAAGTGCTGATGCTTGAAGCCTTCAGATGTTTTTACTGAAGCACTCTGAGTGCCGTGGCTGTCTTGACAGCCACAAATTCCTTTTTAAAGGTAGATTATCTTAATTAAATTTATAATGTGGAGTCCTTTGCTGTGCAGGACAATGTCTTGTTCCAATATCTTCACAATCTTTCATAAAGGACTCCAGTGGCCACCAGTTCATTAAACGCCTTTTTTAGAGCACGTTATCATCTCTCCATCATATGAATGTTATGTAATGACCCATCCTTATCTCTGGAGCCTGCTGTGGACAAAAGCCCAGCATTATTATTTCCTAAAAATCCACTTAGCAGGGCTGACCACGGATGGTTATTGAAACACTATCAAATACACATCTGGGTGTGGGGAGACAGACGGAGATGGTGCTGAGGACAATCCTGCCTCAGTCTATTGAACTCTCCAGCAGTGGGAAGAGCCCTGCCCTCCCAGCTGGGGTGTGATGGAGAGGGAGTGACCGGGACAGGGTCAGGGGGAGGTGACAGTGGCAGGGACACACAGGGTGAGGTGGCACTGCTGGGGACACACAGAGTGGGTGACAGTGGCAGGGACAGGAAGGAGTGAGCTGGAGCTGCAGAAGGGAGAGAGAAGAAGGAGAGAAAGAGCCAAAGCTGTGTGGGGCTGCCCAGGGATTGTAACAGAGAAAAGGAATGAGAGACTACAGACAGCAAGGTGCTGATGCTTGAAGCCTTCTGGAGTTGTAATGAAGCACTCTGGGTGTCGTGGCTGTCTTGACAACCAACTTGCCCAAATCTCTTGTCCTAAACACAGTACTGAAGCTCTGCCCAGCCTTTCCCATGTCTGCACTTCCCCAGCTGGGTACAGCCTGGCCTGGCTGCCCTGAGCCCTGCCAGCCCTCCACAGGCTTCTCTGGAGCTCTGCTGCTCCCCAAAGATCATTCACCTCTTTCTGCATCATGGTAAGGTATCACTACAGCCAGTAAAAACGAATTTGGTCCCATGGGAAACAGCATGACTAAAAAAACTGTTCTTTGAAATAAGTACGAAAAACACCAAAATCCTGTCTCTTTTCACAAAATATTAGAAATATCTCCTGATACTCTTAAAATGCTACATTTAGGCTATTATACAACAGAAGACTGGAACTGCCAATTTTGAAATGGATTTTTTTAGCCATAATAGTAGTATTTCATAATCTTTTCACAGAAATTTTAGAACTTAGAACTTCTGGCTTTTCTTCTGGATACATCCATCTATCTCCCAGCTTTCTCTCCTGAAACCTGTTTTCGTGAAGTCCTTATTTACCTTTGTGGATGAACAGCCCTGTTTTACAGATGTCTTCATAGAGCACCTCATCCAGAGCATCCCTGATCCTGGTTCCCCAAAGATCTTCTTAGAGCTGTCATCCACTCAGATTCATAATAGCAGTGATTAATAGGAATAAGAATATAAAGCCAGCCACAGCAGAGCTTAGTGGGAATGCTATACTTTTAAATGAAAGCTGATTAGTCTCAGCTGTTCCTTCTGGCTAACACTGAGCTGTAATACTTCTTGATTCCATCTGCTTTACTGCCTGGCCTTTTGTAGGGAAAAGATCATTTTGATTTTTATGACTGCGAAGGCGAAGTATCAGCATTTTTAGTGACCCTCAAAGCTGTAAGGACTCAGGAACAGGCATCATTACCAAGAATGTGCCCAACATTTCCCTTTTTATTTCACTGCCTTTTGACCCAACGAAGCAATTGGCCCTGTGGAGAACCTAATGAGTCTCCATGTCCCTCTGCCCGACCCACGTTCAGACCCAAAACTGCCGGGAGTGACTGTAGTGACCCTTGACCCTCCCCACCCAAAATCCTGCCCCTCCTGTCAGCAGCTCGCACGGGGGGGCTGCTCCTGCCTTTGTGCCGAGCTGTGCCTGCCCTGCAGTGGTGTGGGCTGAGCCCAGCTCTGCTCCCAGCCTCCCCACCACAGCAGCAGTGCGAGGGAAGGAAGGTTTCCTCCCTCTGCAGCAGGGGATTTGGCCCTCCAGGATGACACCAGCTACCCAAGCACTGCAGGGGCTTCGTGGGGAGAAGGTCTGTGCAGGTGAGAAGGGCTGTGCTGGGGAGCAGAGCCTGCTGACACAGTGTGCGAGTGCTGCTGTGAGCAGGCTCCGGGCTGGGCACTGCCCCATGCAGACCACCCCAGTGCCCTGGGATGCCCCACGCTGGGGGAGGCTGGAGCAGGGCCAGGAGCACAGGAGAGCACTGCTCAGTGCTTCATTAGCTTCCACTCAAGGGTCTGACCGCTGTCCTTGCACTGTCAGATGGAAAACATCGGCTTCATTTAATGGTTTCTCCTGATGCCTTTCCGATCCCAGCAAGTTTGAAATGTTGCCCCTTATGCACTTGGAGCACATTTCCCAATAAAGAGCAGAGCAGAACAGTTGTTTTATAGTAATTTGGGAGATTTGCAGTAACAATTGTAACCCAGTGGTAAGGAAGATTTTGAGGGCTTTATCAACTTTTCCCTTGAAAAAATTCATCTTGGCAAGAAAAAGCAGAATTTTAACCCACATAGCAGGTTCCCAGATGAGCTCTGGCCATTCCTTCTCCTGGTCCCACCCAAAAGATTCAAGATGTGTCCAGAGGCTCAATGCACAGAACTGCAGCCAATTCTGGCTATGACCACGGTAAACAAGGACAGATTCCCAGAGTTACTTCTGAAAAGACTGACCCCACAGAGCACAGGCATTGTCTGAACCACGGCAGAACCTTCCTCACTGGAAAGCACTTTGAAGGAGGTCGTAACTTAGCCCTTATCACTTCTTGATGTAAAAAGAAAATGCTTTTACCAGTT
Organism: Sylvia atricapilla; assembly: GCF_009819655.1. Taxonomy (NCBI): domain Eukaryota; kingdom Metazoa; phylum Chordata; class Aves; order Passeriformes; family Sylviidae; genus Sylvia; species Sylvia atricapilla. The sequence goes on from NC_089174.1 coordinate 573,735, forward strand.
AATGGCTCAGAAAAGTGCATGACGGGTTACTGTAACCACAACAACATATTCAAAAGCAGTGAGACAGAAAAGGAAGTGCTCGATAAGCATATGTTGTTTTTAATAAAGAATGACTTAGTGTGGGGAGACAGAGATGGTGCTGAGGACAATCCTGCCCCAATCCATTGTGAACTCTCCAGCAGTGGGAAGAGCCCTGCCCTCCCAGCTGTGGTGTGATGGAGAGGGAGTGACCGGGACAGGGTCAGGGGGAGGTGGCACTGCTGGGGACACACAGGGTGAGGTGGCAGTGCTGGGGACACACAGAGTGGGTGACAGTGGCAGGGACAGGAAGGAGTGAGCTGGAACTGCAGAAGGGAGAGAGAAGACGGAGAGAAAGAGCCAGAGCTGTGTGGGGCTGCCCAGGGATTGTAACAGAGAAAAAGAATGAGAGACTTGTGGATAACAAGGTGCTGATGCTCCAAGTCTTCAGATGTTTTTACTGAAGCACTCTGAGTGCCGTGGCTGTCTCCACAGCCACAACTTAGTGCCAAATGGGCCACACAGTTTTCAAGGCTGCTTGGCAAAAGCAGAACATGGGGGCCCCAAAACCCTTGGGGTGCCTCAGTGTGCCCCATCCAGCCACCACCTGCAGCCTCCCCCTGGCCTTGTGTCTCCTGGGCATCCCACCCCAGGCTGCAGAACAGGGCTGAGCCCTCCCCTCATCCACCTTCCCCATACACAGCATCCAGCATTCCCAGCACAAGGCTGCACCATGTTCAGTGCTCCATGCACTCTCTGGGTACTTAGGGCTAAGATAATTTGGTCAGAACGGAGATTTGGAAAGCTGGCTTTGTTCTGGCCTCGCATTAACTGATCATTTATTACACGGGGTGTTATCAATATTCAGAGGTCTGAGAGCTCCAAGTGCAGATGTACCACAGACTGGCAGTAATTTATTGTGTGTGATGGCTCAGATGAGGCTGGAGGAGAAGTGCCACCATCCAGGTGGCTTTCTGAGAACAAGCACAATGAATCAGCCAGCAGCACTGTAATATCCTTCCTGTGAAACTCTGCAAAAGGGAGGCAAGTTGGCCCTCACTCCACGTGCTGTTTCCCCTGCTCCTCGTGAGCCAGACAGCAACATGCCCACGACAGACTTCAAAATATCTGCCTGCCATGAGGGTCACCCCCTAACCAGGGCCAAAAATCACCTGGTTTGCAGCTGGAATAAACAAAATTCCCCTTCTTTCTACAGCAAAACCTTCATAGACCCTGCTCACTGCATCCTCAGACTCCACATTGAAGCCTTCACTTGGTGGGCAGACCTGACCACCCCGAGATTGTCTGGTCATGATATAAGGACCCTCCTCCTCCTGCATTTCACTCTTCCACCTGAAAATGTGGGTAATGTGGGAAATGGATTTGTGGAGAATCCCCAAAGCCTGACTGAAGGCTCACACAGTCTTGTCCATCTGTCTGCAAACTCTGAGGTAAGGTGTGTGACTGAGAAAGGCCATGGAATAGGACAGACATTGCTGAGAGAGAAACAGAACTAGAAACACATTTCAAAATATGCCCTTGAAAATAGACAAGATATTTTGGAGAAACAGAACTATGAAAGATGTAGTAGAACCCACGAGGGACAATTTTAGATGATTGGCTTTAAGGCATTAGCAGCATTGTGTGGCAAAAGCTGATAGGCCAGAAAACACTTACAATATATTGTAATTAGGAAATAGTTTGGCTTCTGATTCTAATTATGTGAATTTTAACATCTGTACTGTCTCACCCTTCTCATGAGACTGAAAATGGAATAAGTCTTTAAAACACCTCTCAGGAGCTGGTCCCTAGGTCAGAAAAAGGGATAATCCGAGAGGTAAGGTTACCCTCAGATGCACAGCAGAGGCAGGAAGCAACAATCGAGAGTAAAGATCAGTTGTCATGGCAGGTGAAACCTCAAATAAACCTGTGTGATGCCCCAGGAACCACCAGGCCATGATGATGCTGCTTGTTCTGGTTCAACAACTTCCTCATAATCTTCCCTGCAAGAGAAACACACTTTGCTCCTTCCTGGGAGTGGCTGGGAGAAACCTGGAGCTCAGGTAAAGGCTTGAGTGGGAATGGGAATGCAGCTCCAGTGATGGTTCCTATGGAGCAAATGGGCTGAAAACCAGCAGCAGAACTCGAACTGCAACGAACAAGAGTCAGATGAAATTCACAGAGAAAAAAAAAGTTGCCTCATTTAAACAAGCAAATCAGCGTTAATAAATTACCACCTTCTTTAGCTGGGCTCAAGGGTGGTAACATCCACCAGTGCCAATCCCAAACGGGTGCCCCGAGCAGGAATGCAGGAATGTGATGAAGGCTGAGCATCTCTGAGCACTCCCATCCCACTGAGAAATGCTAATGCAATGCTTTCACTTAACCCCAGTGCTTGGACCCCAATTCTGAGAAGGCACAAAAGCAACTGCTGCCTTCACAAAATCGAGTCTCTGATAAGATGCTGCCGGTTCCACACCATTTCCTGAAAGGGAGATAAGGACAGAGTTTGGACAACTCACATCCTGGGTGACGATGACTCGGAAGATCAGCTCTGGGAACAAAAAGCAGTTTCAGGTAAACTCATCTGCTGATATGGAAAAGTAATTCTAGTACAGAGATGAAAACTATTTTAAAGTCTCATAAAAACAATCCGAACAAAATGCACTTAAAACTTCACATTGAGTCTGGCATCTCTGTCATCTCTGCTCTCAGGGCTAGACTTGTACAGCTCAATAGGTCAGACCAAAGTCAGACAGGAGCACTCTGAGCTCTGAAAATACCACAAATTCCACAGGCTGCTGGAACATGGTTCCCGTGGCCATGCCAAGGACCAGGCAGACGTCACCCAGGCTGGCAGCAGCACAGACCTGCCGAGGGGCTGGCTGTGCTGCCCCAGGGATGCAGCACAGGGTGGCTCTGACATGCTGGGAACAGCCTGGGGCTTCCACTGCTCCCACACAGAGCCCTGGGGCCACATTTCCCTCCTTCCATCCCCTCTCCCCTCACCCAGAGCAGGAGCTGCAGAGCCCTGGACCCAGGCTGCAGACCTGAGACACAGAGCCTGCCTCCACTGCCAGCTTTATCCAGGGAGGAGCTGATCCTGGGGCATCATGGGCTGGCCTGCCTCTGTGCCTGCTCCTTCCCAGCAGATTCAAAGTAAGAGGAACTTTCCTTAAGCCTTTAAAACTGTTTCATCACAAGCTGCAAATGTTGAGACAAAAATCACCAAAAAAGCCCAAATTCTCAGCTGTCAAGAGCTAGCCCTTGGTAAAACTGTCATAAATGGGTTGTTTCTATCAAGTGTGACTTGGTTTACGGGAAAGGTTTGACTGAGTACTTAATTTAGGCTGGAGGAGACAGCCTCTGTGCTAACCCTCTACTCTGGTATTTCACACCATTTGACAATCTCAAGTATTTTTCACTCATGCTGATGCTTTTCTTCTTGGTGTCAAAAATTTCAGGACAATTTTATCATGTACCTTCAAATCATCGTGAAGCTGAAACAAATCTGAAAGGTGTGCATTTCCCCACAAAACGCCCCCAAAATATCTGCTGTTACTTCTACAGCTGAGGTGAACTTAGAAACTTTAGGGAACATCTTCGTTAAACTTGGTAGGCAAAAGAAATCAAGCAGGATGAACTGTAGTGAAAACCATCTGCCATCAGCAGCTCCCAGAGACGGCAGAGGACGAGAGCAGCAAACCCCACTGAGGGGTCAAAACAATTCTGCAAATGTCTCTTTTCAGCAATTCTGCCACTAAACTTGAGTCCCAGGGGTGCTGTGTAGGAAAGGAGAACTCTCACTCAAAATAAACAGCTCATCTGCAGTAATGAATTCATAACTGGAAAGTCAGATAAAGGATTTGCAAGAGTTTGTTTTGTTTTGTGGGTTTGTGTTTTTTTTTTTTTTTTTTTTTTTTTGGGTTTTTTTTGGGGTTTTGGTGGGAGAAGACTATGCAAAGGTCTTGATGACACAGACTGGTATAAAAGATGTTTTAAAGTTTGCTCTGCTAAACTATATTCCAGACCAGAAGGAAAAAGATGCACATGTGCACAGGGAGAAAATACAGTTTTGGGATAATTTATTTCCTCTGAGGGAAATGATTTCGTGTTTTAAGATTACGAAGAAAGGAGACACAAAATTCAGCCCAACTGAACCCTCTTTAGTAGTGTCTGCATTCACCTGGCTCACCCATGCACAGCTCTGTGTCAGGGGACTCCACCTCCAGCACAGATACCTTCCTCACCATTAATTACGTCTTTCCCAGTAATTTTTTTACATGAAAAGAATAATTAAATTAATACTTTGCCCATATGTACTTAGTTAGGAATAATCAACTCAGATGTGATGGATGGCCGTCTCATCTATAATATACTTGCTATACCATATTTTATATTATCCTGCTTGCTTTCTTTCCCTATTTCTGTTCTTTACTAAGTCTCTCTCTCTGACTTTCTCCTTTAGTAATTCTCTGCTTGGTTTCCAGCCTTATTTTTATCAGTGGATTTCCCCATGACTCCTTTCTTTGGCCCCTTGAAGAGAATAACAAAAGCTAGAAGTGTCCCAGTCCCAGTCAGACTCTGAGACCTTGCACACCCTTGCCAGCAAGCAGCACACTTTCTGCCCACTTCCACGTATTTTTTAACAAGCTGGCTTTCCAATAAAAACAACAGTGCTTAAATGATACAGCTCCTTTTTGGCAGAGATGATCACATTCCTAAGCAGTTCATCCAGAGGCTTTGCAAAGGCAATTCAAGCAGATCCTTCTACCTGGGACTCTTATTTCCCAGAGGCAAACACACTCAGCTGCTAATTCAAACAGAGCTCATGTGTTGTGACAGGTAGATGAATTATAAAAGAAAGGCCTCATAAAATCAGGCCTGCACTATTAAATTAATAGCTAGCCTGTCATCTCTTCCAAGTGTAGTTAAGCAATTTGCAGGTTCCCATGCGAAAACAGTCTTGGTACAAAAGGTTTGTTAACACAACAACTTACACTTATACTTGGGTTGAAAAATAAGTGTATGTGTGTAAACAACAAGACCTGTTCCATGAGAACCCCTAAAGGAAAAACGCAAACACCCTGAATCTTAGCAGGTACACACAAATCACCTTCTGACCAGAAAATGAAGTAGTAAGAAAACTAGCAGACAATTGCACACGAGGTGCGTGAAAACTGTATAAAAATGAGTGATGTGAATAAAGAATTGGCTTTTCCCGCATGAAGAAAAGGGAGTCTCGGCTGCCATACTCCGACATCTGAAGATCCTAGCCAAGCCGAGACAGGACTCGAGAGACGGAATACACAAAGTCGGGAACGAAGAGCCCGCGGCAAAATGATTTCAAGGAGCGAGGACACTAAGCAGGGAAAGGCTCCGGCTACAAACAGCCACGGCACGGAAAAAAAATTCAGAGAGACAAGAATGGGGCGATGGGAGAGGGATCCGAGCGGGAAAACGAACAGAAGACAAGAGAGAAACAAAGACAGAAACAGGCGCAGGTGCCGGGGATGGGCAGCACGGACCCAAAGATGCCACTGAGAGCTGGGGACAGCCGTGTCAGGAGGAGTCCCCGTGAGCGGGAAGTCACCTGCAGTCCCTCTGGAGCCAGGCCAGTGTCCTGCCGGATCCCAGCTCACCTCTATTTTACCGGGGAGCCGGGAGACACCGGACCGCGAGAGCACGGCCGGGAAACGGGCTGTGTCCGGGGACAGGCATGCAGAACCCGCACACAGGACGGGAATAAAGAAGGCAGCGAGCCCCGGAGCCGCGATGGAGAGCCGCGGGAGGGACAGCGGCCAGAAAGCGCAAACCCCGCCGAGGAGGATCCGCGCCGCCTCACCCGCTGAGAGACAGCTTAAAAACCGGCAAAATGCGGGGAATCTCACTTTCAGCCGGCCAAAAAGCGTGTGTGGGCACTTATGTTGTGCAAACGGGATAACACGAAATCGAGAACTTTATTGCCGAGGCGTAGAAAACCATGTGAAGGCAGATGTACAAAATGCCTTTTCTGTCGGAAGGTGGGACGAGTTGGGGCACTTTTTGTGGGCAGCGGCCATAGGGGAAGATACGGTAGCCACAAAATCGTTATCTGCATGGTATTTCATTAGAAATTCGTTTTAAAAAAATGACAACCTGCTGAAGAGACCGCAGGTGGTGCGGCAACCGCCTCCCCGCGGGCTGCAGACACCTCTCGCTATCTCCTGTGTCTGCAGGCCTGTCTCTGTTCCCTCTACCCACGGACGAGGGAAAAGCCACCTTTTAATTCCTTTTTCATGTTGAAAAAAACTATCTAAAAGTGTTATATCCACTTTGAAACTGCTTTCAGCCACGAGAAGACGCGTCCGCACCAAGAGCCGGGAGGCGCGCTCTGAGTGCGTGCGCCTCCGGAAAATGGTTCCGGCGGGACACAGTGTCCCCGGGCGGCAATGCGGGCTGGCCGCTCCCGCTGCACGGGAACCCGCGGTGGCGGGTGGTGGCCGCGGTGGCGGGCGGTGGCCCCGCTGGCGGGCGGTGGCCGCGGTAGCTCCCCGCTGTGTGTGAGTTTTATCCTGCAGAAAGCCCCGAGCACCGGTGGGCTCGGCTCCGCACGGAACGCCGGGCTCCGCACGGAACGCCGGGCTCCGCGGTGGGCGCGACGCGGGCCGCGTTTCCGGGAGCACAGCCCCGCCCCGGAGCTGAGGGCGCCAATGGCGCTCCCTCACGGGCTGTGCGCGGCTCCTCAGCGGCCCCGGGCAAGAGCTGCTCTACATGGGCTCTGAGAACTGTAAATAGGTGACGAGAATAAACAACTGGCTTCTCCCGCATGAGGGAAACGGAGTGTCGGCTAACTTACTGCAAGCTCATGTACCTGTGTGCGCTGCTGTGAACGGCTACGGGTCACTGAGGCTTACATTACACAGACTTCCTACTCATGGAAGTTTTAAATTACCCAAACTGTGTATGAGTGGAGTTGAGTATGTATGCCTACCACCCCCACTTCAAATTGAAAACTGCTGTTTTTGTAACAAACGCCTATTTCCAACAGAGTGTTTGGAAAAGAAAAGCCCTTTCAAGCCAGAGTGCCCTCTGAAGCAAGTGGGAGAAGAAACAGGTTTTAATCCCACTCCTTTTGTTCCGAAATGCTGAATTTGTTACTTTTACGGTCACACACTTGCTCTGGGCTCCAGCAGGCTTGGAAGCAGGCTTGTAGGGCTGCTGGCAACAGAGAGGTTGATGGAAGTACATTTGTCCCTTCTGCTGGCAAAGAGAGGGACACAACAAATTCTAGAGGGGGAGGAGAAGGAGAAACACGATAAATAAAATACTGAGAGGAGTGGATGGCAAAAGAGGGGAAGTGACAGGAAGAAAGGAAAGGAGAAGTCAGTTGTAGAAAGGCCAACAAGCTGTTTATGAAATGGAGGCAGTGAGGGCAGGGACACCAGGGGCAGTCTCTGGTGTCCCCTGGCAGGGCAGGCAGCCTCCTCTCCGTTTGGGGAGCTCCCTCTGCCCCCTGCAAGGGGAACAGCCCCAGAAAAGGGGTTTGGGGCACCCAAAGGGGACCCCGGCCCCACTGCTGACCCAGGGCACAGCACATCCCAAATGCACCTCGTGTCCGTGGGACTGGCAGGGACAGGGCAGGAGGAGCCCCCGTGAGCTGGAGTCACCTGCAGTCCCTCTGGAGCCAGGCCAGCGTCCTGCCCTGTGGGCAGCAGCACAGCCCAGCCCACCTTTACTGCCACTACAGGACTTCACCTGCTCTCCCCAGGCTTCACAAGACCTTGGACAACTTGGCACACTTAGTCTCTCCTTTAAACTGGCTTCAGGCTTCCTCCTGAGCTAATGAGAAACAATTTCTGAGCTACTCCTTTAGGAAAGGGCCCTTCTTCAAAGCCCTTCCAGGTGCCATGTGCAAACAGTAGCAGATCCAGGTTCCCTCCTTAGATCTCACTTGTCTGCACCCCAGGACTGCTCCCTGGAGCTGTTTCAAAGGCTGAAGTGTCAGCATCAGAAAGAAAGGAGGTGTGTGGGTGTGAAGTTACTAAATGCAAAACTGTCAGCCTCCTTTCATTTACAACCCTGAATATGCATGCATGCAAAAATGTAGGGCTTATATTAAAGTTTTTACTCTTGGAGCAGAAAATATCAAGGAAAAAAAAAGACTTAAAGATAAAATAAGGCTGTGCAGGTCAGAATTCTTTCTCAACTAATCCTTTTTTTTTTTTTTTTCCATCAGTAATGATTTCTGTTAATAGAACCTGTCCTGCCTTAAGTGAGATTGTCTTTTACCATCTCAGGGAACGGCACCGTCAGCAGACAGACAGACAGACACCTTTTGTTGGTGACTGGTCAATGACAGCAATGGACAGCAGGTGGATTTCTTTACTCTCACCCAGATAAAAGCAGTGTGGAGATCAACGCCCATCCCAGAGGAGCACGAGCCTACGGGGCACCTCAGGGCAGTTGTGGGGACGCCGAGGTGTCCCAGCTGAGGAGGCTGCCAGGGCTCTGCCCGGGCTGGGACAGGCTCCCAGAGAGCTGCTGTGCTGCCCCAGGGGCTGAGCTGTGCCCGAGTGGGAGCCCTGGGAGCAGCGAGAGGGACACAGGGCTGTGGGACACTGTCTGCTCCGGCCTTTCACAGTGCAGGAATTCTGGGAACATGCACTGCTGCTCTTCAGCAAACACATTCCTTACCGAGCTTGCCGCAGCCGGGAGGAGTGAAAACTCACCCCATCTAATGGGAAACCTGAATTCTGCCCCTTGGGCACCCTCAGTCTGTGTTTCTGCTGCCTGCTGGTGGCCTGGACACCTCACCTGCTCAGGGGGACACCTGCTCACCAGCTCATGGACTTTGCTGATGTCCCCAGGACTGCCCAGGGGCCAGCACCAGCACACTGCCACGATGCTCAGGGATGGCCGAGGCTCACTGAGCTGCTGGAACACTCCTGGGCTCAGATCCATCTGGAAAACAGCACTGGGGCAGAGGTGAAGCATGGAGGGCTGAAGGGGGAATGTATGTCCTTAACACACACCCTCAGCATTTATATGCAAACTACGATTTTCACAGTGGGTTTTACTTCTTTATAAGTGCTTTTGGCTAAGATTTTGGCTAAAGAACTACAGGACCTGTAAAACCCCACCATGCTCTCTACCAGAGAATCAAAGATGCCAAAACATCTGTCAGGATCAAACTCTTCTCTTCATAATGTGTGTGACCCTGCTGCAGGTACCACAGGAATGAGAGAGAGACTACCATATGCAAGGCACAGGAAATTTCCCATTCCAGGTTACCCAACATTTGTTTTGAGTAAGAGTGGAGATGTTTGGATTTGGCCTTACAGTAGCAAATGTCTCCAGAGGCATCAGCCTCATGACAATTTTACCAACATTGCTTGACTCAGTAAAAACCCTACAGATTGAATAATTACTATATCAAAAAGGAGAGGCCATAACTATCACAATTACCCACATTAACTCAAATTGTTTCATAAGAGAGGCAAATGTTGCTTAGAAGACTGTCAGAGCCAGAGGGAAACAAAACACTTCAACAACAGACAGCCTGGTTTTAAATGAGAGGGGAAAAAACTCCTTGTCTTCTTTTACTGTCAGTGCCGTGATAATAAAATGAAGGGCTGCAAGTGCAGAGGGTTTGCTTTGGGTAGAAAATGAAACTTCATCAGATGACTCATGGCCAAGCCCGGATGACTGTACCCATCTTCTCCCCTAACAGCACAAAAGGAGGTTGATTTCCTTAGTACAGATATTCCCAAGCCCCTTGCAGATCAAGACTGCCACCCTCTCAGCTGGAAATTTCAGATCTTCAGGGGTTCATCCTGGGGAATTCGCTGTAAGGCCTCTAAAGACGGCCCTGGAGGACTTGGTGATAGAGCTGGTGCACAAAAAGGGCCTTTCACTGCACAAGATCAATCTGTCAGGAAGAGAAATCATCAGTGCAGTGGCCATGGCTCATGGGTGAGCAATGTTTTCTCTCTGCCATGGCTGCTGGACATAAATGTGATGAGAAGATTTTGTTTAGTTGTAAGAGCTACAGGTTATTTATAATAAATGCTTGCCCTTCTGGTATTATTCCTACAAGCATAATTAAAGGAAATATAAACTGTCAGTGCATCACTTAGAGAGCAGAGGTGTTTTCTAGCATCTCACAGATTAGAAATGCAAATGTGGGAAACAATTAACTAATGCGGCAGAAATCAGCAATTTGCATAAAGCTCTTCCACGTCTTTCCTACCACAGCTGCAATGCTTTCCCCAAGAAGAAGCCCAAGGAAGTCTGCTGAACTCTGCTGCCCGTGGTGCAAGCTCCAGTCTGTCTAGAACACACATCAAATCTTTGTTTCACGCAGAGGCAGCTGAAGCATAAATTAAAGTCGGGGTTTTCAGCAATGGGTGGGTGAGTGGTGCTGGCTGCAGCTCCACGGCTGGTGCCACAGAGACGATCCCTGCCTGCAGGACCAGGGACTCTCACAGAGGAGACCAAAAAACTGCAGCTCCTGCAAGTCACTGTCCAACAGTACAAGGCATTTGAAGAGAGGGGACTGTTTGTGAACAGAACAACAGCTGGCTCTGCACTTGCTGGGCTGTTCCATAGGAAGGCACCGTGCAGCTCCTGCCTGTTCAGACAGGGAAGGCTCCAAGACAAGGTCTCAGGGCTTGCCCATGACACAAACCCCCAAAGAGCCCCTCTGGGCAGCCAGGGCTTTGTGCTCTCCCTGCTCCCCACGGCTGCTCCAGGCGTTGGAGCCTAGCTCCAGGCAGGCAGGCACTTTTTTTTAAGTCATTAAGTTTCACAGGCCTCCCAAACGTTATGTTCATTTTTTAATGACACAGAAATCTCATATTGTAAATCAATGACTGTCTTGTCCAGATCCTGAAAATTTTACTCAGATAAATTAATTCTCCCTCTGGCTGGCAGTCAGAGAAACTGCTTGAGTAAGAATTACTTACATGAGAAAGGATTTGCAATAGCAAGCCCATTAAACTCTTGGTTTATCAGGTGAAGGGAACAGATCTGCACTTCAAACCGTGTCTATTTCACTTATTAGAATTTCTTACGGTTTTTGTTCTGTTTCAGATCGTTCACTTATTTACTCTGAGCTTACTGTGCCTTCTGTCAGTGTCAATATGGCTCAGCTGGCAGCAGATGCTCTGCTAGCTCTGAGCACACTGGTGTGAAATAACAAGAACAGAATGGGAATTGATGTGAACTTTTCCCTGAAACCTGAGCTGAAACCTTCGTATTTATGAAACTCTGCTTCTAATTCATGTACCAGCCCCACCAGGTATCCTCAATTTAAAAATACTGTCTTCCAGTTTAGCTGGAGGACACGAGTACTGCAGGGTGAGGAGCAGCCCACTCTCTGCAGTTCCCTAAGCCCATTTTGGTAAAACATTGAGTTCGGGAGCTGTCATTTGAGGAAACGTGCTCACAAATCTTTAGAGGTTTTCCCACTCACAGTCAGCTCAAATGCAACGTCCCCACCAATAGCTGGGTTCAAGAGGAACACTACTATCTCATAACACGATTTTTGAACATCTGAAAACGCTCTGGGGATGAGGATGAAGGTTTTAAATTGATCCCTTATTTCTGTGCATTCAAAGTAATCAGAGTAAGGAAAGAGGGAGACTGCTTGATAAAGCAGACAGTGTCTTGTGCTGTGATTCTGAAATGAGTTCTCTGATTTCTAGATACCTCCTGAGGCTTTAAATAAACAGAACTGCACTTCACCAATTATCATGCCTGTTTTGCTTAGCTCCCCAGTGGATTCCATTTTAGAAGAACTGTACTGCTCAATATTCAGAGCTGTTTGGGTAAAATAACAAAAAACAAAAAACAATGTGATGGCACCTGTAGCATCAGCAGAATTTAAAATATGAAAGGCCTTATCAGTTCAATTATTTGGACCATCCCATTCGATGGTAAGAGCTACTATATAGGCATTATATCCAAAGAATCCCTAATCCATTTGAAATTTTGGATTCCTTTGTTAATCCTAGATTGCCTAATGAAAGCAGTTCAGTATGCAAGTTTCTTGATACAATTTTTATTTAACAGACTTCTTCCTTTCCCAGACCCTTTTTATATTTTTCATCCAGAAACCCAGCAGGTCTAACTCCAAGAAGTACCTTTTGGAAAAGTTAGTTTCTGAAGCCAAGGCTTCAAGGGCATAATGGAAATGTGACAACTTTTCCACTTCCTTTGTTCCTGAGTAGTTTCTGTGCCACACAGAAGGTTCCTTCTGCTTCCTAGGATTCATACAGGAGGCTCTGGTTCCAGCACACAGGAGTCATGCCAAGAGGATGGCATTCAGACTGGGACAGAGTTTCCTTTGGAAACCTCCTCCAGTTGTGCTGCAGTTCTCAAAAGCAACCATAAAACTCTGATTCTTGGGCCTAATGACTCCTTTTTCTCCCCCACTGACTCCCCATGGGTATTTCTCTGTACTCTTTTCAAAAGAAGCCTTTTGGCTTACAATCTGAACTTTTATAGTCAAGCTGGATTCTCACTTTTTGCATCTCATCCCTTGCAATAAAAGTTCTGCAAGGAAAAGATGCTTTCAGTAGGCTTGCAAGGGTGTAAACGGCCAGGGGCAGCAAACATTTCTCTGGAGGCTGCCAAGTAGAACAGAAGTGAATTCAGCTCCTCTTAGCACTGCTGCAACTGCAGGGCTACAAGAAGATAAAAAGACACAAAGAACTGCTTAATTAATAAATCTGCTCCCAATACCCCCACATGGCAGATCAGCTGATGGTGACAGCCTGGACTGAGGGACAGCAGTTCTGGGGAACCGGGCTGCCCTTTACTGACTTTTAGCACAAGAACTGCTGAATTTTGTTGGCCCTGGCACTGCTGCAAGAGCCAGAGCTGCGAGCTGTCGTGCAGCATAGGCACTGACAGCAGAGGCACACTTGCACCTCCTCACACAGCTTTTCCTGCAGCCATTCTCACCCCTGCTCCGTATTTCCCCATCAGTCTGGAACCAGCTTTAACACTTTGGGGCATTTCTCATCAGAGCAGCAACAGCCTCCTGAAAAGTAACCCACAAACAAAACATCAGCAGGATGCAGCAGCAGCACTGAGCAGTCAGGGCACATCTTTCTCGCCTTTCTGGCTAACTGCAGGTGCCCATGGGAGAGTACAGCAAAAAGGAGATCTTACCTTCCTATCCACGCTGCCCTGGCCTCTGCTGATGAGAATTTCCAGGCACTTCTAAGCCAAACATAACACCATTGTACTTTGCAGCATTTTCCTTTCAAGGATTTACCCCAGCAATGATGGGATCCTGGGGCTCCCACGGCAGAGAGCTCCCAGCTGAACAACGAGCTGCATGGAAAACCCTTTCTGTGAGGTTAATAAACCTGGTGAGCCCCTGCATTTCACCCTGGGTTAGCTCCTGCTCTCCTTCTGAGTTAGTTTTGCAGTGCCAGCCCACTCCTGCTGTTTTGGGGAGCCCTGGAGCCTGCGTGTGGCTGCTCCAGCACCCGGGGTAGATGCTCACCCCCAGACAGCTGAGCCACGTGTCGGCAGATCGAGGCAGGGGCTGTGCTGAGTCACTGAGACAGGAGCTGCTCATTAGCTCAACCTGCAGCACCAGAGGGAGGGAAAGCCCTTCTGGGCTTCCCAGAGCAGACAAACAGCTTTTTAGAAGGAAAGACAGGTGCGGGAAAGAAGCCACGGTTTCATAATGGTGTTTTCCTCTAATTAAGTCGCATTCTCAAGAAACAGAGTCAGTTTGGAATGTGATCCTGCACCTGAACTTGAAGATACAAATCAGGAAAAAGAATCAAGACCTCAAAAATCCACATAAATACTAGCATGCCTATATTCCACTGAACTGAGCCCAGCTCTGCAAGAAGCAGGCATACAGGCCTGGTGTGCATGGACCTCCACAGCCCACAGGTACCTACACTGCTGTCCCAAGGTGTAGCACCTCCACACACTTAGGAGAGAAAAGCAGCACATGTCTCCTTGGCTCTGCTGAATCCCAGTGAGGTGATCTGAGCACACCAACCCAGGGGATCCAGGACCTGGCAATGCTCTGCTCCCACTCTGCAGCTCCAGCCCTTATCTGCTCACCCCTCTGGTTGCCAAACATGTTTTGCAACGTGACAGTGAGGAGCTGTGAGTAGCCTGGAAGCCCTGGAATTCAATATTCCTTGTTTGCTGGTCCAGGGCCAAAACTCCTTGTTCAAAGTGATCAGTGTGATGCAAGGTGTGAAGCTCTCAGACTTGAGCCCAACTCCAAATTCTGCCAAGGCTTCTTCACTGTCATCATGGCAGTTTTGTGTCGCTGGGATCCCAGTGAGCAGTGCAAGGGACTGAAACCATGGGTGTTAAGAGCTACATTTTAGCCACATTTCTGAGCTTGCTGAGTCCCTAACTTCTGCTCTGAGCAGTATCTGAAGTCTGAGCTTATAAAACTTTCTGCTTTTTTACCCAAGGGCTTTGGCATTGATTAGCAAACTACCAACAAAAGAGGAGGATGCACTTTTAGTCCCTCACCTACTTTGCATGTATTTTACTTATCTCACAGGACATTTGAAGTCCTCGTGCAAAACCAGCAGCTTCACTGTTGATTTTTAGCAGCAGCTCTGTTGGGAGACCACAGCCCAGGTGTGCAGGGTCTGCCGGGATCAGAGCAGAGCACAGCCCTGGAGCATCACTCTGCCATGCCCGGGCTCCTCTGAGGGAGCCTCAGCTCCCAGCACCTGCAGTGAGGGATGAGGCACAGCAGCATCTCTGGGGATTTCAGGTGCCTGGGGGATGACTTGTAAAGAAAAGCAGCAATAATAGTTTCAAGACCTTCAGCTTACTGAATCTCCTAATAATTCTCCCATGGGAGGATTATGCCATCTGCACTTCGCTGATGGAGTCAGGCAGTCTGTCCCCAGAAATCTGGGCTCCCCCTGCTCCCACCAGAGAGGAGCACCTGAAGGAACATCACCATCCCTCCTCCCTGTCACGCAGCAGCCTCACACGGCTCTCGGCAGCACAGCTCTCTCTCCTCCTGCTGCAGGAACCACGGCCCAGGAGTGTCCCACCCCACAGAGCAGGGCCATGCAGGCACGGGGAGCCCAGCCAAGGGCTGCAGGTCCCTGCAGCAGCAGCTGAGGGACACGTCTGTGAGCTGCAGCTCTGCAGCTGCACTGCCAGACAGTTCAGCTCACAGCTGACCCCAAAACCTGCCACCCACACACCCTGCTTGGAGGCTGAGCCAGCGAGTCTGGGCAGGGCTGTCAGCAGCCTGTGAGGCTCCACTGAGACCCTGCAGCCTTCCCCTGTGCCAGGCAGCAGCCCCCAGCTCCCTGCTGGAGCACCGAGCTGCAGGTGTCACCCCCAGCACTGCCCATGGCTGGAGGGACCAGCAAACGCTCATTAGTTCATCATTCCCAGGTCCTGCAGAGCCTGGGAGCCTCCTCAGGGCAGCTCCTGTCCCTGCTGACCCACACCTGGCCTGCTCCCCTGGCCGTGGGGCAGCAGCTGCAGGCAGCACACAGCAGGTCACAGCTGGGACAGAGCACCCTCTGAGCTCAGCATCCTGAACACACCAGGGCAAGGGGCTGGGACGGAGAGAAAACCATGGATCTGCACCTCAGACCCTGGCACTGGAGAGAATCAACTGTATAAAGGTGTAGTCTGCATTCATGGTAAAAAATTATTTATACTGACGTGCAAATTTAACCAGATGAAGCTTTTGATTATTTCCCCCATCTCTTGCTTTGTGCTATTTCCCTGAGGTGGAAAAATGCTCTTTGCCAGTAATTCATTATAAATGCCCCAGCCATTCCCATTAGCTACAGCAGGTCTCCACTGCACTGCTCAACATTAAAATACGCACAAATTTTTCTTCTCTCCAACTCACCAAAGCCAATTTTTGAATGACTCTGAGAATTTAATCATATTTCAGTTCGTTTGGCTATCATCAATGTGCATGCTTCCCACAATATTTACTTTCAGTGCAGGTACCAACCTTAGATATGACAGTTTATCTTACACAGAGAGGACAATGTTAGCCGAGCCCTCTCTTAGGGTAAGTTATATGTACAGCTCTGCACAGGGTTTTATAGCAAAGGGCTCCTTAAACCCCTGCTAACTCTGCACCAAGTGACATCAGAGGAGAAATGGCAGAATGAAGCCATGTACAGCTGCAGTGTTAAACAAAAAATACTGCATATCCCAGGGTAGTTCACAAAGCCGGGACAAACACCTCTTCCTAACAGCCATCCCACAGAAGGCTGAGTGCCCTGACCTGCCCACAGAGAAGCTGGAGGGCTGCATGAGGGATGGACAGACCTAACCCTGTCACACCTGGCCAGGGCAAAGGAGCTCTCTTAGGTCTGGGCTCCCTCCAGCCTGGGAGAAGCTGTGAGGAAATGCCTATGACACTGGGAAATTAAATGTTGTGGTGAAACACACGGCAAGAGAAGGTGGGAATGAACTCTCTTTCCAAGCTGAGCTGCAGTGCTCCTGAGGCTGGCCAGAACTGTGCAATGAGCAGCACATATTTAATTATACTGCTTATGACAACGTATCCAGGACAAACAAGCACAGAATCACCTGCGTTGAAATGTTCTACAGGAAAAAATACGCATTTCACTGACAATCATTACATGATTGGAAAAACTCTAACACGACGGTTCATGGAGAATGCATGGCTGGAGGTTCACAGGCTGTTTTTAAACTCAGCGTATTTTGGGTTGTTCTGGCCTATGCAGAACACCCAACTCCCTTCACCTGCCTTTCCTGGAGAGAACTTCTCTCAGCTGCTCTGAATTGCTGAGAGCCTCCTCTGCCACATCGCCACCACCTCACTGAGAAAGCAACAGCTCCAGGACTGCGTGTCAGACAAACAGGTCCTTAAAATGGCTTTCACTCTTGTGTTCCAGACAGCCAAACAACACAGGAGTTCACAGGATACGGGACCTGAGAAACTCCAGTGTGGCATATATGGCAGCCATGTGAAAGATGTGGTCGTTCATAGAAAGAAAAATAATCTGAAATAAAAGCCACCCTAACCACAAAGTGATTCATGATGTGGTTACGTAAGGCAGCAGGGCCACAGCACTGTTTAAGTCATCTTGCAGCAGCATGACGATGGTGTGAGAGGATGAATCAAACCCTGTGCTTTCACTGGAAAGGATGCTCAGGCACCAGGAGCTGTGCCTTCAAACAGCTCCTGACAAGGCCCCTCCAAATAAAACTTTGAGGGTGGGTTCAGCCTGGGAGGAGCAGTCACACAGCACCCGTGGACTTTGGGAGGACACTGGCTGCAGGAAAGGAACCATTTCAGCTGGGGAGTTCTGTGGTATGGAGATGCGAGATGGTCGCTTCCCTTCCCTGCAGGCAGGACTTTGAGGTGCTCCTGTAACACATGCAGACAATTGCATATTTGGTTTAACGGTTTATCTTTCTTTTGCTTAGCTGAATTGTTGCCTTGTCCCCAAGGAGCTTTTATCATTACATTAGGGATCTTACTTCTGCTCTAACTGACAGATGCCACAAACTATCCATAAATTTTGGCAGCCAACTATGGATATCTGTTCTCTGCAGATTTATGACACATTCCCCCCGTGGAGAAAATTCACCTCATTCTCGACTACACTCACTGGGTTGAAGCAAACCACACTGCAGGCTGCCTCTGAGGGCAGATACCTGTGTTCCCCTCTGCACAGACACAAAAACCAGACACCAGAACCAAACCCAGGCGATTGTGATAGAGACCACAACAATCTCTCCGCTTATTAAACTGTATCACCAATGCTAATGCCATTTCTCTCTGGCAATGCTGCAACTATCTGCTACGGTTACCTACAATTCAAGTGTCTTTCTATTTCCCTGTTCTCTTGCTTCAGGAACTTGACAGTGTTTTGTGGGGCTTTTGCACTTGATCAATCAATCCCATGTTGCCATCTGTCTGCTCCTGACAAATCCCATTCAGGAGCACATCCCTGCAGGGCCTTTGAAACCCTCAGGATGTGTAGATGGATGTCACTTACTTGAGCTGATCTGTTCCCCAGACTCCCTGGTGGCTCTCCTTGAACAGGTGAGTGTTCAGCTGGTATAAATCAGCTGAGCTCTCCTGGGACTCATTTATATCAACCAAGAATACAGCCCAAAATACAGAGTTCATTTCCCATGCATCAGACTGTCAGTCTGCATCCTTTGCTGGAAGGACCATTATCAGCAAAAGAAATGCTATGAACACTTGAAAAATAGCGCTGGAGCTGGATTTCTGGCAGCCTGGAGCAGGGCAGATGCTCCTCACCAGGCTCTTGTCCATTCCCTGGGCTCACTGATAGGGACAAGAGCTGGTTTTTCCCTCTTCGAGTTTCTTGTGATTATTGCAAAGAATGGAACAACCAAATCAGAAGGCAGCAGGGGATGAATGCAAGATTACTGAGAACTTGGGAGACAATTCCTCTCAGAAAAGTAAATCCAAATTAACTGGACACCTGTCTTGGTGAAGAGTATTTAAGAATATGAATTCGGGAAACCACACAACAGAAGTCTGCTTAAGGCCTTGCCAAGCCCATAAAGGTCAAGAAGATTAAAAAAATAAATGTAGGAAACTATAATTGCTTAATTAAGAAACAAAAAGACCACTGCTACTAAGGGGGAAATAGAGAGATGTAACCAGTTGATTTCACAATGACATAAACAATGGAATTCAGAGATACTAAAGGATTCAAGGAAGACACCATTTGTGGGAACATAACCATACGAAGAACAACCTTAATCAAAGCAAAGAATAAAATTACAACCAAAGTGAATCTCAGAGCTCTGCCTAAGATGCACAGATGCCCATCAAGCTAAAAGCTGCACGTAATCCAAACCAGAGTCACATTCTGCCTCTTCCCCTCCCAGCAGGGAAGGGCTACTGGAAGTGACACCCCATCATCTCAGGGGTGCCTGTGGGGTCAGGGCTGTGTCCCAGGACCAGCAGTGACTGATAAATGCCCTGCCCGCTTCCCTGGCATAGGCTGAGGTGATTTCTGCAGAGCTGTGCACTGAAAGCACCAACGCAGAGCTCTCTGGAACATTCCTGTCCCCCAGCACTGCCAGGGCTGATCTGGTCCTGCTCTGGCAGACACAAGAGGAAAAAATATGCAAAGCTGCCCCTGCTCTCAGCTGTCAGGATTGCAAAATAAATGAGAGATTTGAATAAGTTTGCTTAATTGTTATCAGGATTAAGAGAATCATTTATAGAAGAGAATCATTTGTAGTAGATAATAGAATACATTTTTCTCTATTTTCCTCCCTGGGAAAAATCTATTAAAACTGTATAATTAAAACTCCTGAACACAGTTCAGCCAGAAGTTTTTAATTGAAAAATGGTCTATAAAAAAAAAATCCTTTTTTTTAAAAAATAAAAAATCTCTGCTGTCGTGAGAAATGTCACTGAAAATTATTACCTGACATTCTTCGTCAGAGCTACTAACAGAGCTGTTCTTTACTCACTCACCTACTAGAAGCCATAAAATTTCTATTTGAAAATCCTGGACAAACGACAAAACCCCCCCTAATTTCTCTAATTCCCTTTACTTTCAGCAATACGGATTCTATAGGAAGACACAAACCATGCTCAGCATGTGTGACACACAGAGCTGTCCCTTCCCCTTGGCTCCCCACTCTGACCAGCCCAGCCAGTGCACAGTGACCAAGGGATGGGACCCTTCCTCTGTGGGGTTTTGGTCGCAGGTTTTTTGATATTTCACACTTTGGGATTATTCAAAGGCACCACAGTTTGATTCCACACATCCCTGTGTGTTCCTGATGGAAAAGGTTAACAAATAGAACCAGACTATCACCACCACGCTGACTGTCAAACTCCACATTTATAAGTTATTAGCAGATCCCTTGCAACAGTAAATTATTCCTTCACCATTCCACTGACAACAGAATCAAAAATGTTTACTTACTGATGTGTATAGGTATCCTTCACTGTTCATTGCCAGATATAATTTTGTTTGAACCCCCTGAATCGCCACCACTCGTAAACCCACAGGTATGAGGTTAAACAAAGCTAGGAGAGAAAGGAGATGGAGAGCAAAATTAATCCTTTAGAGCGTGCAGATCGGATAGAAAATTAAACTAGAATTACAAGAACCAAATAAAAAATGTCTATTCATGCATGTATTAATTTCTGTGGGTGCTACAGAGCAATACTTCTACCATCATATGTCCTTTTACAGCAATTACCGCCAACAGCTGAGAAATTATCTGAGGGTATCAGTGCATCTGCCTCGTTCTGAAGATGGGGAATTGCTGACAGCTAAAAGAACTCACCTGACTTGTGAGCAGAGCCCAGGCTCTGCCGAGCACAACTGAACACAATTTGGGTTTTGTTATAGTGGTTTTCTTTTGCCACTAGGTGCAAAAAAAGGAATTCAGAAGCAAACAAACAAACAAAAAAAAGCAATTTTCAAGACAATCAAAACTTTTTTTTCAAATTCAGTAAACATTTTGACCGAAAGGAAGGAAGAAAATAAAATTCAGCAAAGCTGAAAACCACCATTAGCATCTCAAAATGTTTCCACTTATAACTCATTGGGGTTTAATTTTTTCCTCTTTTTCAGAGGAGAATGGGTTTGAAAAAACAGAGTTAAATAACTTCAAAATGAAATGAAATGGCAGCATATTCTTTACATCAACCCCTGAATCTGTGCTTTCAAAACTGAGCTGCTTTGAGTGCTCTGCTTGCATTTCTGCTTGTACACATGCTAATAGTGGCAGTGTTTATAAGCACAGAAACAACTCTTCAAAAAATGAAGATTCCGGTTTGCAAAGTGGCAAATTAAAAGAAAGAAAAAAAAACCCAAAAAGCGCAGAAAAGCAAAGCTCTGCCATAGCTTGGGTTCATGGATATGTTAAAATTGAACACTAGAAATAATGAGTTGAATACAGTACTCTGTGTTCAATACATAGGATTGAAAATAAAGAGGAGTTAAGAAAATTATCATAACCCAAAGCATCTCCTTCCACTCTGTAGTAGAAATGCAGAGATAGGATAAAGGGATGCCAAACTACTTCTCATGTCCCGTGATTTATTACTTGGCTGAAAAACTCTGGTCTGCTTCAGGCTGAAGTCTGATATTTATGGTCACTGTCTAAAGCCAATTTAAAACCAAATTAAGAATTTGAAATATTTTTATTATTTTCAAAATTACGGCTAAGAATTATGACCCATTATAAATTCCTTTTTCAGCCTGAAAACCCCCAAGCTGTCACACCTTAGTAAAAAAAAAACCCACAAGTTTGACAGCATTTAACACAGATCCTAAATTCTGCGTTTGGGACTGCCAAGAGTGCTCTGAGGTTGGGGCACCTTTGAGCACTGCACTTCCTACAATGGACAAGCATAGCAGAACAGGTGGAAATATCCAGAACTAAAAAATAAATGCAGGGCACCATAAAGTCTGTGTTTTTCTTTCCCTTTGATAGCCATGTGTGTACATGCAGACACAAACACGCAGACATGCAGATCCTCCTCACGCTCGGCTCCAGCTCAAAATCAACACCCATTACTTTCCCTTCACTCAAACAAAATTCTCTAGCTCTGTGCAGCTTTTGGCAAAAGAAACTTAGATTTTCAGTAAGGGAAATGGATTTCTCGTTCATCCTATCAAAATCAAACGCTTGAGTTTATTCGGGGCAGAAAACATTCCCTTGTACACTGGGGGTCCTTTGCAGTTCAGCCCCAAAAAGCAGGACCTGATCTCTGTAGGCTGGAGAGGATGATTTAAAGCTCAGCATCCAGGCAGAACCTGCAGGTTTATTCTGGAAGGTGATTTCTTCATGGCACATTTACCAGCAGGACAGGTGCTGGGGGCCTGAGCATGGGCTGCACTGTAAACAGTGTCAGCAGCAGCTGAGGAGAGGGGACAGCAGGGACACAGCTGCCACCCACATGGAATAGCTCAGACACAGCTGCCACGGGCCACTGGGATGGGACTGCAGGGACAGAGGTGTCACAGGCCACTGGGGTGGCTGCAGAGAGGCATTCCTGGCTGTGCTTTGCTGGCACCTGAGCCATGGGTGCCCAGCTGCTGCTCCCAGCACTGGGACACATTTCAGGCCCAGGCTCTGTTCTGAGGCACGCTCAGAAGCTGTTTCACACTTGGGTGGGGTGGGCAGAGGCTGTGGCACACACTGCTGGAGCTGGGGAAGGGCTGTGGGGAACGGGCTGGCCCTGCCAAGTGCAGAGGGTGGCTGTCAGAGCGGTGCCCTGTGCCAGCACTGCCACACACCCTGCCCCAGCCGCGGGCTTTAGGGACAGGGGCACTGGCACTGCACCAGAAATGGGACTGTCCCTCTCTGCAGTAGCTGCCCCTGTCCCTGTGCAGCAGCAAGTCCAGCGGCTCCTGGCGCAGTGAGTGACCTGTCGCCAGCTGTGACTGTGACAGCACCCACAGCAGAGGCACAGAGAGCATCTCTGCAAGTCCCCAGAGGGGCAGCAGGATGGAGGGGTTACCTCATCTCCAGGGGATGACCCTCGTGTGGACAGATGTGACAGAAGGGGTGGCAAAGGAGCTACAGCAAAATAAATTGCTTGCCACTGTGATCAGCTGGCGTCAGCACAAAATAACCCGAAGCAATTTGCATCCTACTCTTTCCCTATTACATTTGCATTGTTTCAAATGAGGACATAAGGATATCCATCCTAATGAACAGCTAAGCAATGCCTAAGGGAGAGATGATCTTTGCCATGGTCCTCGTGCAGCATGAGCTGACAGAGAAATAAAGCTGCACAGTAAGAGGCAGCAGGCCACAGCTGGATTTATGAACATAAACATTTCTCTGAGGTCTGCCAGTCTTGGCTTGGCCACCTGCACCTTCATACACCTTCTGCAGGGCGTTGTTTCCTACACTGCCTTATTTTACCAGTTTACTTGAAATATTTTTGTCCGTCTGTGTGTGTCCCTTAAGTATCTTTCACACACCAAAACAATGCTCTGCTCATCTTTTCCTGTTTTGTATTAATCCTCAAAGCTGTAAAAAGAGCCCCAATCAAAAACAACAAGTAAAAACGCCCAGAGATTTTCACAGAAAACCTGAAGGAAAGCTGGTTGAAAGCTGGTGGTACAATTTAGAAGAGGTAACAAATAATAATACTAATGGGGAAATGTGAAGTTTAAAATGCTGCAGAACTCCCAGTTTGAGAAACGCCACGGCGCAGCCTGAATGAGCCCCTGTGTGAGAGTGGAGATAACGTTATTCTATTTCAGGCTCTGAGTAGGCGAGCAAATTTTCCCTGCTGAAAAAAAAAAAAAAAATCTAATAAATCCAAAGGACAGCAATGAACTTCTCTGGATTACCATGGAGATAACATTTGCTTTGTTTGTCACATGTGTCATCATTACCTCCTCTAGTTGATTATTTCTGTAAGTGATTTTTGTCAGTATTTCTCTCAGACCCAGTAAGTCTGAAGGACTTGTGGGCTGCCAGTGGTGCTGCTGCCCCTGACCCAACCACCCCAGGACAGCAGCTCTGAGGGGACCTGCACGGGAGAGACGAGACACCACACCCCACAAACACACCGTTTGTTATCGTGTCACTTACTATAACTACTGTCTTCCTCTTTTGTTCCATCAATTGTTCCATCTGCTTGCAACTGCAAGTGGTATCCTTGCCTGCTGTAGAGCTTTGTTACTATACCTTTAAGCTGAGGCTCTGCAAAGAAACAACAGTGAGATTAACGTGGGAAATCCTGATGTGCCGTTCCAAGTGAGCAGGACAAGAAAAACAAATCTTCATGTTCCTTCTCAAGGCTGAGGTAAGAAAAAGACCCAAAACAAAGGCAGGGCTACCAGCTTTGCAACACTTTTCATTTAGGCTGAGATGAAATTTATGTCTATGAATTCAATTGCCAAAATGATTAAATGCCACTTTCGATTACAACGTGAGTAGCACAGTAAAATCTGCTTCCAGTGAATACGGATTCCAGCAGCGCTGCTTGGCCTCAGGAGCCCAGCCCTACCTCATTTAAGATTAAAAATGTGCTGGCAAGGAGTACATTCTGTCTTTTAAAAAGGTGTGAGTTCTTAGATGGAGAGGAAAAAGAAGACTATTACAATAGCATTAGTAAGAGCCACAGTGACAGTTGAGAGCCTAAATATATAGCAGCAAATGTTTAGCACAGGAACTGCTGCAGCCCTAATAAACAAACCCCCATTCCACACTGCTCCAAAGAGTACAGAGCATCCAAAGAGATAAACTACTCTACGAACATATGGAAAATGGAGAGGGAAACCCTGAAATCCAGCAATGTGTGGAACTGCAAAATAAATATCACCATAAGGGCTGAGGTAATTACCTCATCAGCTAGAAGAAGAAAGATCAAAACAGCGCATAGTTTGGATAGATCTCTTTTTTCCACAGCCATCCTCAGATTCACAGCTAGAAAGCGAGATATCTCACATGGCTTCATATCATTCTGGACCAAGAAGTATACAACAGCAAGATATGCTGTCAAGTGTGCCATTTAAGGTATCTGGCTAAAGCATCAGGAGTAATGGCAAAGAAGGTCTACGTCCACCGAATCCCAAAGACATCTGCATTGTAGTCATTTCACACAGTTAGGTTTGTCAGGAGCTCATGCACCCCTGCAGCTCGCTCCACAACATCTCACTTTCTTCAGAGATGAACACACTGTGAAGATGTAGTGTGTCATTTCCAGCACTCTGTGTCTGAGTAAGACTCCTTGTGTTTGAAACCAAAGGCACTGGGGAGCTCTGCTACCGCACTTCATTTTAGCAGGGGCTGAAGGCAAGAGCTTACAACGGTTTGCATAAGTTTGCATATTAGATCTTATTAGCAACTTTTATGATAAGAGTCCTGCTGGATATACAACTCTTATCTACGAACTTTTCTGACCAGAAATTATTCCACCCCTCACTTTGGCTCTTTTAGCCATATTCCACCCCAAAGCTGCTGGCGAACTGTGAGCAAGGCAGACAGGTGGAATGGCAAAAGCATCAAAGCTCCAGCACAGCAAAGCCACGGCAACATTGCCAGAGGGTTTTGCTCCTCCCACACACAAAACAATCCACTCAGACCACAGACCCAGTCTTCGTGCCTGATCTCTTGCACCTGTGACCCAGAGAACGTCGTGTCCGCAGGGCAGCTGCAGGCACGGCATTCCTAGAAAGGCACAGGGCGCCGAAGCACAACTCTGGAAGGTGCCAGCAAAAGCACAAAGCCTCGTCTGCAATCAGCAGATAAAGCATGGCATAGGCACTCTGTGAAGCAGGACACCAAAACCAGATCTCCAGAATATGAAATTATTCAATATACAACGGTGAGAGATGCGTGTGTGGGAACTTCCCCGCTAGCATCTCCCCCACAAATGCACCTGTGTGTTGGCATGTGTGTGACAGCGGAACAGACAACCGACCAGATGCACTCGGTGTGCAGGTGAGGCATGGACAGCAGCGTGTGCTACCCAATTAAACCAGATGGCCATGACAGGGGAAGGACTGGCATGAGGTACCCGGGTCAGCCAGGCCACACGAACCAGAGCTGGCAATACCTGCATGTCCACTGTATGAGCCCTGAGCTCCTGTTCCCCCTCTCCCCACACCAGACACACAGCCCAGCCTCCACGGCATCAAACCAACCAACCCCGAAAAGACATAACCCTTGCCAACCTGGTCGCCTTCTTCGCCTCTTCTTGGAGCCAAAGAGTTTGACCCTGGAAAACACATTCAACTTGTTCTTGTCGCAGCTGCCCTTGCTCTTGCTGGGGCTGTTGACACACTTACAGGCATTGGACTTCTCCCGCTCCCTGGCTTGTCTCTTCTGGCGGATCAGGGAGCTGGCGATGGCCGCGGCCATGGCCGCCACCGCCCCGGCCACTTGGGCAGGTCAGGCGCTCGGGGGCCGCTGGCCAGCGGTGGCCAGCATGCTGCTCGGCCCGTCCCCAAGGCCGGGGACACTGCCCCTTGGGGACACTGCCGGGCAGCCTGCCCAACGCCACCCTCGGCCGCTCGGCGCGGCTGCCCAGGGCACACGGCCGGATGGGCACCGCAGCCCCGGCTCGGCACGCAACAGTTAGCTCGAGGTTTTGTCCTCTGGGATCTTCCCCGTTAGACTTTCTGGGGCTCTTTTATTCCTCCCAACTTCCAGCAGGGGAAAGTTTGCAGGCAGAGGCGAGCGTTTCTACGCAGATCACGCAGATCACTTGCAAGACATCCCTCCAGGCTTCTCCAGACGCGCTATTTGCGTGCAGACATGGCACATCCACTTGGTGCAAGATCATCGCATCTCTCCGAGCCCCGATTTCTGCAGTTAACTTTTCTTCCCACCCGTCCCCTCCCCATTCAAATCCCAGCAAACACCTGTTAGACTCCAGCAGGGGCTGTCCACTTGCAAGGGTTTTCTGGATCCTTTTTCCTCTCTTTGATTTAGAAGAGACCCGAAGCAGTTGGCGGCGGAGGCACCGGGCTGAGTGCGGATGCCCGGCCCCCGGCTGCCTCGGGAAGCCTGTTCCCGGCGCTGCTGACAGGTGAGCACAGCCTCCCTCCCCTGCACGGCCCCTTGGGCTCCGGCACCGCAGCACTTCCAGACGGTAAACAAGCAGCGCTCCCGGGGCGGGCTGCAGCGGCGGCAGAGGCGGCGGCGGCAGGATCCCTCCGGCAGCGATGCAGGCGCCGCGCACTCCCCACGAGCCGTGCGCTGGGTACAGAAATGAGGCGACGCAGCAAACCCCTTATCATCACCTCCCTCCTCCTCCTTCTCCGCCCGTGCCTCCTCCTCCCGCTGCTCTCCCGGCGCGGCGGCGAGCGGAGAGCCCGGCGCTGCGGAGCCGCCACGGCGGGGAGGGCGCTGGGGCGGGGGTACCGCGGGAGGGGGTACCCGGGGTGGGGGTGCCCGGGGCGGGGGTACCTGTGCCGCTCGGAGCCGCCCCCCGGGAGGCGCAGACACCCAAACAGACGTGACTGCGGCGAGCAAACAGCCCCGCCGGCACCGGAGACGGCACACCTGGCTGCCATCGGCGCCGGGGCAGCTCCAGCCACAGCTCTCCCTTGCCTTCCCCTCATCCTGACGGCGTTCCTCTCTCTGCCTCACGGAATTTTTAGGGGGCTTCTTGCCTCTCTCGCCGTCCCTTTCCACAGCCCCCTCTCAGGGTTTATTCTCCTCCTGAGAAGAGCCATTTCCCTGTGGTTGCCATGTTCAGTCCCGCTGTCCCTGTGTGTGCCCCGAGGCCGGGCTCGCCGCGGTGGGTTTATTGTCCCCGGCCGCGGGGGCAGCGAGCCCGCACACAGCCCTGCCCGGGACACAGGGCACGGCCTGGAGATCCCTCAGCAACCCACCCCTGCTCTTTGGCACGCTTTCAGCAGCAGGAGCCCAAATCAAAGCCAGTTCAGGCTGGAAATAAAGCCGAGATCTGCAGCCCCGGAGGCAAACAGCTACGGAGAGAATTCCTCCCGAGGCATTGGGGATCCACGGGCAGGCATTGGGGGTGGGCGGGATATCCCCGAGAGCTGGTTCCATGCCGACCCGAGCGCGGTGGGGCTGCGATGGCAACAGGCTCCGATGTCCCCGGAGCTGGCAGCTGTGCCCCGGGCCAGCTCTCCTGGGGCCAAGGGACATCCGCGACGGGCGGGTCGGTGTGACAGCACCGGGCTCCCGCTGTGCTGCAGCCTCGGCCAGGCTTCTGAGGGCATCTGTCCCTTCCTCCTCGCCTCCACCTGCCCCCAGCAAAACCAGGCGCTGTCCCCCCGCCGGCGGTCACACACCGGGACGAGCCCCGGAGCGCAGCAGCCGTGCTGCCCCCAGCCCGGTCAGAAGAGGTTTGCTGTACCCCTGCCGACACCGCAGCCCTTCCCTGGGCGACAACAGCTCCCCAGAGCATCCCCAGATCTCCTGCTGAACCAGGCCACAGCGCCCTGAGCAGGCTGTCAGTGACTGCAGGGACAGCCCCAGGGCCACCCCGGGCTGCAGGGACTGCCTGTGTACACACACACACCTACACGCACACGTTTGTTTGTGAGGCAGCCCATGCACACAGACATATTAAACAAATACTCCTAATTTCTTACTGAGGTTCAACAGTAGGGTAAAAATAGCGGCAATTCACAAGTTCCACCACTACCCTCATCTGCCAGTCCACATAAGACATGTGAAATCCAACACAGGAGACAGCCAGTTGGATATTATTAGCAATAACTCATCCTACTCAACTCACCGGTAACATACTATGAATTTTGCCATCTTTCCGTTTCCAATACAATCATGAGTGAGACTTGTTTTTTTCCCTGAGACTCACCCATTACTCTATAAATATTCCCAATTTGGAAAGCAGTGTTTGATCTTCAGATCAAAGTGAAGCTGCCTCATTGTGATCTGTCCTACAAGGTCACAAGACATTGCATTTTCACTGAGTCTAACCAGAACTCAGAATTCAGCTAACCTTGAAAATCCCAGAGAAAAGCAGTATATAAAAGCAGTATTTGGGATATCTTTCTGCCAGCATTCCAGCCTGGATGCTTGAAATCCATAATGAAAATTCATTTGCACAAATGTTCCTTGACAGATAACTAAAGAGAGGAACAAAAATAGCATATATGCATAATCAGATTTAAGTTTCAAAAAACAGTCCTCCAGTTTTTTTGCATGAGCAACCTCTTCATCTATCGGTACTCCTACAAACATGTCTTCATTTACTATAAATGGCACATGAAAATGAAGATCTTGTTGGGAAAACGTCTTTGGTACAGGACCAGCCTTTGGACTACTTCAGTGTTCCAGATATAAAAATCTCAAGGAACAGCTTTATTTTCTTTGAAAAGCAAGAGCTGTTCACTCCCCACCACACTAAAAAGGTAAAATAAATAAAATTACATTCCAAGTGACTTTTTAAACACAGAAGACAACCAAACATTCCTTGAATACACATTCTCTCTCTGTGTTTATGATTATTGCAGTGGGGCACATTGAAAGCCAAGGGGTTAATTGTCAGTGCCATTTCAATCCCAGAGAAATCAGCACAGGGCCAGTTCCATCAGGGTCAGTGCCATAATCTCCCTGCAGCTGTCATCTGACCAGAAGCAATTCCACTGTTCTGAAGATCTCACCCACTTCTGATTTATAGTTTTTCCTCCCAGTCATCTGTTGAGTGTTTGCTGATGATTATTTCCACGATTCTGATCACTAAAATTGCGTGACCCTTCTGAAGTTGCCTGCATTTGGGCAGAAGCAAGGCCTCTGATTTGGTACCCAAGCCAGCAGTGCCTCCTGGGCAGGGCATGGTTTTCAGCCAGCACCAAGCAGGCAGCCCTCACCCTGGCTCCTGCACAGAAAGGCATCAAACCCCCATCACTGGCCTAAACTGCAAGCAGAGCTGGCTCTTTCACTGAAATGGAGGAAAGTGCCAAAGTTCTGCTTTTCCATTCATCCTTCCTGGATCATCTGTGCTGTGGCAGGTCCCAGACCACTGCTGTTTGCTCTGGGTTTGACTCTATCCTGAGCACAGAGCATTTCCAATTGGTCCTATCTCATGCTGAGCAAAACAAAAATTGAGACCAGGTATAAAACCATCAAGCCAGCTGCGGAGCTGACTGCCACAGATGCAGCTGCAAGGACCTCATGGTGCAGCATACCCATGGTCCAGGGCAGCTCTGAGCAGAATTCCTTCCCCTGCACTTCTCACTGACCACAGCCCAAGGCGTGACCCACGCTCCTCTGTGCCCTGTGAAGCATCAGCGATTGCCATGACATGCTTCCATAAAGTAGGAGCTGACTTCCTGCACCTTGGGTCTTCCTCAGACTGAACAACATCCTCAGCAATTTCCTGTTCCCCTATATAAAAAGTAGTAAAACATTTATAGCTGGCCATATATAAACTAATAGGTTTTGGGCAAAACAAATGCTGCACCAAAATCAGACCAGAAAAAAAAAAAAAAATCCCAAGCCAGCTCCAAGCCTCACTCAGTTCATCTTAAACCCCAAACCACTCCTCTACAGTTACAAGCTTGAAGCTGCTTTGGTGTGACACGAAAAACCAGCCTGGCATTGGGTGTCAGGAGTCCCTCCTGAGGCTCTTTTGTTCTTGCTGCTTCAGAAAAAGTAGAGGAGAAAAAAAAAAAGCTTCAAACATCAAACCTATGGACTATTTCCACTGCCTACACTCTCCAAAAGTAGAGCATTATTTTCTGAAAAGCACCACCATAATCTCGTCTCTCTTTTCAGGATGAGATAAACAAGACTTTCTCCAGTCAGGGATGACACAGCAGCACTGAGGCCCCCGGTGGTTTTTTGCTCTTCTAAGTAAACAGAATTACTATTCACCAGGAAGCAGAGCTGCTCAGAGCCGAGTCCCGCATCACTTAACTCCTCTGTGAAATATCCCATGGAAATGACTCAGCCTTTCCTCTGCAGCCAGCTCCAGGCTGGACACAGCCTGCAGCACAGCAGGCTGCTCTCTGCTCAGGGATGAGCAGCTTTGCTGGCCCCTCACCACCCCCAGAGCTTGGATTTAACCCACACAGGGGTCAAAAAACAGTCAGCCTGGGCTTTATTGCAGGCCAAGATGAAAAAAGGTGTTAGTGGAAGCTCAGCTTCCAAACAGCTCCAGCCCAAGAGCTCAGACTTGAGAGTATTTTAGTAACAGACCAACTGGGCTACCTGAAAATTAATAGTAAAGAATGGCTACAAAAAGCAGCTGCAAACATTAGTATTTTTATGCTGAGAGCATAAGGGCACTTGTAAATAGTGATGTGGATGTTCCTGTGTGTGTGTCTGCACCATGGTTTTTTGCAGAGGTCCATTGGGCAGCCTTGCTCAGAAAGAGGAAAAAAAATCAAAAGAGATTCCTGTGATGCCAGTGTAGACATGGAGCGTAGACCCACTTCATCTAAAAGGATGAGCTCACTTCTTCCTCAAAGGATGAGGTGACTGGGTTTTATCTTCTCAGGGTACAGAATCACGAATCCCAACACCAGAAAAGATCCCAGTACAACTGGTGCACTGGACTGGATGTGCCCAATCTGGCCCTCACCCAGCAAAGCACAGAAACACACCCCTGGACTGCAACACATGAGACATTTCACTAGGACTGCTGAGATAGTTAAAGAATAATTGTGTAGCTTATGCATCACAAAAGGTTCTTCATAGTCTAAGCCCATTCTCTTCTCATACCTACACAAGTTTGCCAGGGCAAGGTCTGATTGACAAGAATTTGGGTCTCTTTTTCATGACTTATATCACCTGCTAAATGCTCAGGATGGCCACGACATAGCATATAAAGAACACCTGAAAGTTTCTTTTCAGATTCTCACAGAAAATATTAATGAGAGAAAACCCAGTTCTGCCAGCTGCGAGTTCCAATTCCTACACAACACTGTATCAGTAAAAATTGGATTTGATCTACCTGGTAGGGCAGCCATTTTTGGAAAAGGAGGGCATTGTTTGAAGATAGAAAAATAGAAATATTTTTACCAAGGCTAATTCATATTCTGTCATCCCAAAATGTCAACCACAAAAGCTCATCTATGCGGTGCATAAAAGATCAGTGCCAATCAGCTGGGAAAGGTCACAGAACAAACACAAGAGATCAGCTCCCACAGCTCTGTGGGCTCCCAAAATGGGAATGTGTTATTCCGGTGTCTGGGGGGCCTGAGCTGAGCCAGGAACTTGAGCAGTGACCAAGTGACTTCTCTGCCCACCACAGAGCCAAGCAACACTCCCACATCAGCATGCACAGAAGGATCTGCTCACTCACCTCCCAGCATGATGGCTCTTGGAAACATCAGTGTAAATGACAGCTTATCGTCCCTGAAATATTTACATCTCAGCATGGGACACAGCACAAGTGTGGGCTGTGTGCCACTGTCAAACTTAACATAAGGCCACTTTACACATGACAAAACACTGTAAATAGTCCTTCACTGAGCCAAGGCAAGTTGCCTGGAAATGGTTCTCATTACTCAAATGAGATCTTTTCCCACCTTTTCATAGATCTGATGGTTCATCCTTTGTCAACAGCTTGATAAAAACAGACTCAGTGGGTCTCCAGTGGGTTGGAGCCTCTGGGAGTTCTCCTCCTTCCACCTGCATCCAAGCATTTCACCAGTCTCTCACAGCCATGCTCCCTGCTTTGCTCAGAAGGAGCTTCTGCCCCGCTGCTTGGCTTAACACCACCACAGAGCCCAGTCCATTGTGATCCTGATGGATGTCAAGCCTGGCAATTCCCACTGCTGTGTTAACGATGTAAGACTCAGCTGGTTCCTAATGATGAAAGCAAATTACTCGGACTGGGATGAGAAGAGCCTGGCTCTGGTTTTCTTTTGCCTGAATGCCCAGATCATGGCACCACATCCACACAGACAAGTGAGAGGGTGAGCAGAGCTGGTCACAAAGGAAAGGGACTCTGAGGAAGAAATGTTGTGTCTTGGATGGAAGCAGAGCTCTGCAGGAGCTGGACTTAGACCTTGCACCAGTCAGTGCCACTTCTGGAAATGTGGAAAAGGAGCTTGGCTAGCTCACTAGCATGGAACTGGAACAGTTTACCCAAACAAAACACTGGTCTCAGTCTCTGCAAGCAGAAGAAGGTATATCATTGAGCATTAGGAGAAGAGCCATGACCCTGAGCTTCTCAGTTCACCACGTAATAATCATGGTACAAAGAGAGGTGTTACAAGACATATCTCACTGAAGCGATGTAAAAAGTAGGTTTATCTAAGCTCGTCTGACCAGATATCTGGGCTGAATACTCAGAAAGAAGAGAGAAAGGCAAGACTAGATGGCAATCCATTCCCATAGAAAGAGTACCATTATTTTCCCAGCTATATGAAAGAAAACATTACCTTTGCTTTCTGAACTTGTTGCAGACGGATTATGACTGTACCTCATGCATCATTACAATAACTAATATTCACCACCAGCAAAATTAAGTAATCCCTTAATGAAGGCCAGCACAGCTCAGGGTCTTGCTTCTGGCAGTGCTCACTCACACACAGGAACACAAATCCAGCCCAGGCAGTGGCTCAGTCACACTTCCCACACCCAAATGGCCCTGCAGAAATTAGCCTCATGACAGGAGCTGCCGCTGGCAAGAGCAGAACAAAGGTGGCATCCAGAAATCACACAGGGATTTTGAAATGAAAAGTACAGTGCTTCACCAGTAAACAGAAGGTATTTCATTGTCATAAGTTAGGTGCACTCTTTTCACAAGCAACACCATGAAAAATGTTGGCCAGCAAACAGGAACATGAACCACAAGCCAGCATCTGCTCTGTGGGATTTAAATAGGTCTGGAGCCTAGAAAAAATGTGTATGCAAATTTCACATAAGCAAATTAGAAGAAATTCAGAGAAGTCAATTCAGAGAAGGAAGCTAATGGCAGAACATCTGCTGCTGCTCCCAATATTCGCATTAGCGGCTGGGAACATTTCTGGGGACTCAGACCTCATCAGAAAGCTCGAAAGGGTTCTGTTGCTATGCAGAGAAAAACTGCTCAGAAATCAGAGAAAGGGATATGAAGCTGCCCAAGCTCAGCACTGTTATTCCTTGCTTAGGCCCAGCTGAGCTACAGCAGGGCCCCATTTGTTTTCACAGACTGGATAACTGTTCCACTCGGGGCACATTTCTACCTAAACCCACCACAAAAGGAGTAGACTAAGCTGCACAAGTAGACACAAAGATGTTATACCATGATTTTAATCAAATTCCCAGTCCATGTGTATGGCCTTGGCAACACCCCGGTCATAGAGCTAAATCGTGCTGAGCTGAATTCAGCTCAGACACACTGTTACACAGGTGATGGTAAATCAGGATTTCTGTCCTCTCCCTTCAGCCCCCAGCCCCTTTTTTATCACTCTCATTTTCCACCTCTTCCTACCAGATCTTTCTTTTTTTTATTAAAAACTACAACATGCTCCTGAGGAGAACTAGCCACAAAACCCATCAGTATCTCCATGTCCTTATCCTTCAGCTGAGGTCAGCTTAACCCTGTTTACAAACAAATAGACTTAGTTTACCTACAACACAACATTCCAAGGCTTGGGAGCTTTTTCTGGGAATGGACAAGGAGTGGACTTAGACTGTCAGGCACAGAAATAAGGCTCCTGGATTGTAATTTTGGCACATATTCATAGAGACACAGATACAGGCTTTTTCTTCTGCCTTTCGTATTCCTGATTCACAAATATGAGCAAACCCAAAATGTTACAAAAATGCTGAGATACATAAACACTAGGGAATCAAAGGGGAGGTGTTAATGATGGAAGAAACTTTAAAGTCCCTCAGTCCTTTCTTTTTTTTTTTTTTCCCCAGCTCTGCAATATACAAAACATCTTATTCAGTGACTATATTTTTAAACCATTACTGCCATAAATTTTAGCTTACTTAAAATTTTCTGATGTACAGTCTATTCAGGAAGCTTTCAGCAAAATGTAGAGTTTCCTGTGCAGGAAGTATGCAGTAAACCATGAATTTGTAAAGAGTTACAAACCAAACAAATGGAACAGACTTCCAGTACTGACACTACTGGAAAGGAATAAAATGATGAAAACGAGAAACAAGAGGGACACCTGCAGTCAAGTCCGGGTAAGTGCCCCGGGAAGATTTCTGCTGTCCCGGGCAGTTCTGGGTCTGTCAGTGCCGATGTGTGACTACAGCAAACACCTGGCTGGGGGCACCAGCAACCTGGGCAGGGATGGACAGGGATGGGATGGGCAGGGCAGGGGATGGGCAGGGATGGGATGGACAGGGCAGGGATGGGCAGGGATGGGATGGGATGGGCAGGGATGGGCAGGGCAGGGGATGGGCAGGGATGGGATGGGTAGGGATGGGATGGGCAGGGCAGGGGATGGACAGGGATGGGCAGGGCAGGGATGGGCAGGGATGGGCAGGGCAGGGATGGGCAGGGATGGGCAGGGCAGGGATGGGATGGGCAGGGATGGGATGGGATGGGCATGGCAGGGATGGGATGGGCAGGGCAGGGGATGGGCAGGGATGGGATGGGCAGGGCAGGGATGGGGAGGGCAGGGCAGGGGATGGGCAGGGATGGGATGGGATGGGATGGGCAGGGATGGGATGGGCAGGGCAGGGATGGGCAGGGATGGGATGGGCAGGGATGGGATGGGCAGGGATGGGATGGGCAGGGCAGGGATGGGCAGGGATGGGATGGGGAGGGCAGGGCAGGGGATGGGCAGGGATGGGATGGGCAGGGGATGGGCAGGGCAGGGATGGGATGGGCAGGGATGGGATGGGCAGGGATGGGATGGGCAGGGCAGGGAAGGGCAGGGTTTGGGCAGGCCCGGGCCGAGCTGGGACAGCCGCTGGAGCTGACCTGGGCAGGTTCGGATACAGGCGCTCGGAGCTGCGGGGCTCCGCGATCCCGGCACGGGTTGTGAGGGACAAGGCGGCCGCGGGCGGCCACTGCCTGCCCGGCCGGCACTCGGGGGAGGCCCGGAGCACCGCGGGCTGCGCCCACACCGCTCCCGGGCGGCTCCCCCGGCCGGGCCCCGGCGCTGTCCGCGGTGCTGCCGGCCCGCACCCTCCGCCGGCCCCTGCACCCTGAATCCTCCATCCGCCAGCCCGAATCGGGCACTCGGAACGCCGCTCCCTCCATCCCGCACCCTCCATCCCGCACCCTCCATCCCGCACTCGCCATCCCGCCGAGGGCCCGAGCAGCGCCCGGATCGGGAACAGCCGCTGGGCCTCAACACGAGGCCACATGCCCTGAGCAAGGTCAGAAACACAGCACCATAACACCCTAAACACGGTCACTGCCCCACACACGGTCACTGCCCCACACACGGTCACTGCCCCACACACGGTCACTGACACCCCACACACGGTCACTGACACCCCACACACGGTCACTGCCCCACACACGGTCACTGCCCCACACACGGTCACTGACACCCCACACACGGTCACTGCCCCACACACGGTCACTGCCCCACACACGGTCACTGCCCCACACACGGTCACTCACACCCCACACACGGTCACTGCCCCACACACAGTCACTGCCCCACACACGGTCACTGCCCCACACACGGTCACTGACACCCCACACATGGTCACTGCCCCACACACGGTCACTGCCCCACACACGGTCACTCACACCCCACACACGGTCACTGACACCCCACACACGGTCACTGCCCCACACACGGTCACTGCCCCACACACGGTCACTGACACCCCACACACGGTCACTGCCCCACACACGGTCACTGCCCCACACACGGTCACTGTCACCCCACACACGGTCACTGCCCCACACACGGTCACTGCCCCACACACGGTCACTCACACCCCACACACGGTCACTGCCCCACACACGGTCACTGCCCCACACACGGTCACTCACACCCCACACACGGTCACTCACACCCCACACACGGTCACTGCCCCACACACGGTCACTGACACCCCACACATGGTCATTACACCCCACACACGGTCACTGCCCCACACACGGTCACTGCCCCACACACGGTCACTGCCCCACACACGGTCATTACACCCCACACACGGTCACTGACACCCCACACATGGTCTCTGCCCCACACACGGTCAGTGCCCCACACACGGTCACTGTCACCCCACACACGGTCACTGACACCCCACACGCGGTCACTGCCCCACACACGGTCAGTGCCCCACACACGGTCACTGACACCCCACACACGGTCACTGCCCCACACGCGGTCACTGCCCCACACACGGTCATTACACCCCACACACGGTCACTGCCCCACACACGGTCACTGACACCCCACACACGGTCACTGCCCCACACACGGTCACTGCCCCACACACGGTCACTGCCCCACACACGTCACTGACACCCCACACACGGTCACTGCCCCACACACCGTCACTGCCCCACACACGGTCACTGCTCCACACACCGTCACTGCCCCACACACGGTCACTGCCCCACACACGGTCACTGTCACCCCACACACGGTCACTGACACCCCACACGCGGTCACTGCCCCACACACGGTCAGTGCCCCACACACGGTCACTGACACCCCACACACGGTCACTGCCCCACACACGGTCACTGACACCCCACACACGGTCACTGCCCCACACACCGTCACTGCCCCACACGCGGTCACTGCCCCACACACCGTCACTGACACCCCACACACGGTCACTGACACCCCACACACGGTCACTGCCCCACACACGGTCACTGCCCCACACACGGTCACTGACACCCCACACACGGTCACTGACACCCCACACACGGTCACTGCCCCACACGCGGTCACTGCCCCACACACGGTCATTACACCCCACACACGGTCACTGCCCCACACACGGTCACTGACACCCCACACACGGTCACTGCCCCACACACGGTCACTGCCCCACACACGGTCACTGACACCCCACACACGGTCACTGCCCCACACACGTCACTGACACCCCACACACGGTCACTGACACCCCACACACGTCACTGACACCCCACACACGGTCACTCACACCCCACACACGGTCAGTGCCCCACACACGATCACTCAGCCCCACAGCTCAGTCCATACCAGTAACACCTTGAAGCTATTCAACAGACCCCAAAACCAAACCCACAGCAAAAGCTCCCGACTCCTTCACACCCACTTGAAGTTTACCCCAGCAGCTACAAACCTCAGTGCTTCTGCAGCAGAGCAAGGCATTTAGCAGTTAATATCCTTAATATCTGTAGTGATCATATTTGGTAAAGCCAAACCAGCGCAGAGTGCGCACTTGGCACTGCACACTTTACTCAGATTTACTCTATTAATTTTAAAGAGAAAAAGAAAAATGGATGCCAATGTCATAAAAGTTGATTATAAAGCCTGTTATTTCTAATATGGAATGACACATAGCCCAGCTAATATCTAAGGCTTCTGGTTAATGCTGAGTGCTCTGTACACACTGCCTATCACATTATTGTTTCATATTGGGGTATTTTCCAAAAGTCCCTGGATTTGCTCTTCTCTTCTACCCGCAGGGCGTTGGTTCTTACAACAATCTGATCATTTCATGTACCCCATGCAGAGAACACATTTTCTCATAGTTGAAAAAAATCTAAATTACACCACTATAAGCCTTCAGCTAAAACACGGACAAAAGAATAGAGAAATTAAGACGGTTTTGTATTGAAAATGTTTTTTACGTTATTAACGCCATGATACGATTGTCTTCAGCTAAGGTTAAAGACAATACTCTGATGAAAGGCAATTAGAAAAGAAACGGAATCGTTTGCCTTTTCTCTAAAGCAATCCTTATACCTGAAAAAAGCTTGTGTTTAAAAGTAACTAAACACATGGCACAGATGTTTAAAAGAACATAAAGTCAACCTGTTTGACATGTGAAACACATATTCAATCAGGACAAATTTGCCAGTTCAGCAGCATATTCTGTCTATTTGCAGCCTCAATCAGTAGGAATGAATGGTAACACCTGCCTTTCCCTTCTTAAATGACATTTTTTAGAGTTACCAAAGAGAATTCATTAAGTCAAAGAACAACCACAATCTTACTATTGAAGAAATACTAACCTCTGTTTTCTTTATATGGTTTATAACCTCTACAGAGGATTAGTTGCCAGGAAATACCTTCTCATTTTTTCCTGTAAATAAATATTGTGTAAATACATCTTACCTGAATAAGACTTTCTTATCCCCAAAGCCATGCTGCCTTACAAGCTGCTCCTTCCCAGGCAGTTGCCGTCTACATTTGGAGCAGACACACAGGGAGCAGATCAGACAAAGTTTAAGGCACATTTAAAGTATTCTCTAAGGTACTGGCCAGAAACATCAAGCCCATACTCGTGGTATAGAGAGATCATTAATGGGCATTAGTGACAGACCATTATGACTTTCAGAATCATTAAAGATTCATAATGTAGCTGCATTGTTCTGGCAACATCTCACCATTTCTTGGACATAAATGTACGTTTCTCCAACATGATTTACTTAAACTTATTATTTTTCAGTGTCAGATTTTGTTTTCTGCCTCCTAGAATTACAAAGAGAAGCTGTAACAGGATCCTGCAGTGCATCCCGCCAGCCATAGGAGCCTGGTGCTTGGTTTATTTGATGTCCTTTCTGTAATGCAATTTGCAATAAGAATAGCTCAACAACATTCATGAGGCCGAATATGTACCATAATTTCTTTCTGCTTTAAATAAGCTGAGTTATTGATGTACCATACATCTTACAAGTATAAAAACACTTTCAGGAATTAAATTTGCTAACAATTCTGAAATAATTACCTTTAGAAATTGTTAAGCTTTGTCACTGTCTTTCAGGAGAGTTCATCACTGGGATGGAGTGAAAAATATTGCACATATGCTAGTTGGGGTCAACCAAACCTGCAACTCCCAATGCAATTTTGACAAGTGAGGAAACACTGAGAATTGCTTTAAAAGAGATACAATACTGCAAACAGTGTGCTCCAAAATGTGGCTACAGGTACACTTCAGTTGTGGTAATCAAGGGCTGGATTTAAATTTTCTCCTGCTGAACTAGACTAAGACCTTTAACCCATCTTTCCTCAATACAGTAAGTTAAGCCCATGATCACACATTACGTAAATAATGAGATTTAGGCACTTTAGAAGCAGAGTCAGAATTCAAAGTCAAATATTGTCTGCAAGTGTGATTTCTCCCCTGTGAAACCATGAAATTCCAAGTAGTAGAGAGGAGCTATTCGCAAAGTCTCTGCGAGATTTTGGCTGTCCCCAGGGGCAGCACTCCCTCCAGACACCTGTTTTCAGGTGCTGTGAGCCTGTGCTTGGTTTGTCCTGTGGTTTATCCTCTCCTCACCCACAGCGCGCACACACCCACCTCTCTGTCAGGGCACAGCATCCCACTCCCTCTGAGCAGCGGCAGCTCCTGAATTCTTCCAACACAACCGCTGCCGGTGTGAGATGTGCTAAGCTCAGACCCTTCAGGTTCCAACAAGCAAATCCCTTCCAGACGCTGGGCCTTGGGTCTTAAAATGGGATCTGGCAGCCAAAGCCTCCCAAGCATTTTAACTTGTCTTAGCAATGATGCTGTGCTGGATCTAGGCCTGAAAGGTGAAGCTCACCGTTTTACTACTAATAAACCATTTTCCAAAACCAGTATTTTAGTGTTCACTAACACACCCAACTGCTTATATATTTGGAATTCACAATATGAAGTATGCAGAAACATACCATGCTGTGACCTGCACAATTTTAAAATATTCCCTGTTTCTTACACCCTGACTGCTCATAATCAAGCTGTGAATAATCCTGATATCCAACTACACCATACAATTAAAAACATCCTTACTTATTGTTGCCAGAAATGAACAGTACCACACAAAGAAAACTGCACTGGGGCAAAAAAACAAAGTTGATTTTGAAACCTCTCCATTTGGAAATGGCATGGTTTTCACTAAAAGAAGTCAAAAAGCCACATGGAAGAATGTAGACAAGTCCATTTCTAATGGCCTGCTGAGTTCTATTGATTTCAGGACTGACCTTGAGTCAATGGGTTTTCTGTCACCCGTGTCAACTACTGACAGGCAGTCAAAAGCCCAAAGTTGGCAATTGCCAACACAGGCAATTATAAACAAGGTTAATCCTTTGTAAATGTAGTTCTTCTGCTGGCAACAGTAGATTCCCAAAGCCTACACGACCTTAATAATAACTCCCTAAAACAGACATGGATCTTATTAAAACATCACTGTTCCATACTCTCCAGCCTACTTCCAAAATTATTTAAGCAGTTCAGAATCATTCTGAAGGTTTACAGTATAACTAGAATTGTATATTGAAACCATAACATGGTTCAGCTAATTCTTATCACCATCCAGTTACTCACTGCATATTAACTTGGTTTGTGGTTTTCATCAGTGAGAGGAAAATGGAGCTCCTGTCTGATGTCTGGTTTGTTCTGATCCCTTGTGTCCATTATGTCCCTCAGCACACATCCGGAGCCACCTGGCACGAGGGAACTCATTTCCTCTGAGATCCTGCCCTCAGCCAGCTCCCACCCCACCCCTGCTGGAGCATCAGCTGCCTCGGGGGGCACCAGCTTAAAGAAATTACTTTGGAATGTCACAGAAGGGCTACAAGTGGAATTTGCAATAAAACCAGCCATTATTTATTCTTCTCCAATGTATCAATAAAAATCAAGCTGCTCTTTGCTGTGAACTGCCCCCCAGAGACGGTCACAATATAAAAAACTGCTGAGGATGAGCTGTGCTGGCCTTGGCTGGGACAGAGCTCATTTCCTTCATGGCAGCTGGTCCAGGGCTGTGTTTTGGGTTTGTGTGGAAAGTGTGGATAATCCAGGGATGTTTTTGGTGTCCCTGAGCAGAGCTCACACAGAGCCAAGGCCTTTTCTGCTGCTGACCCCACAGGGGCTGGGAGGGGACACAGCCAGCACAGCTGGCTCCCCCTGACTCCAGCCTCAGGGGCAGTGTCAAAAGCTGGGGGAAGAAGAAGGAAGAGATGAACATTTGTGGTGTTTGCCTTCCCGAGTGACCATTACATGTGACAGACCCTCAGCCAAAACCAATGTGGGAGTGAGTGAACAACTAGGAGAAAGGGGAGAAGATGGTTTGGAAAGAGCATTTATGTTTCTAACCATCTAGAGAGAAAAGTTGAAATTTGCCCTCCAAAAGCATCCCTTTAAGGCAAAAATTGATCAGTTTACCCATGGTATTATGTGCCAGAACAGATAATTTGGCAGATCCCAGTGGGATTTATGGCCCCATGTGGCCTTGCTGGCTGTTTTGGGAACAGTGCAGCCAGAACATCGTCAAGTACTCACCTTCCAGACAGCACAGCCACACATCAGTACAGTGCTCCACCCTCTGTGTGTTCTCCACAAGAGAGAAACTCTGATTCTCTTGCATCTGAGCAATGATGCAGGCTGGAACAAGGACCAAGCACTGCCAGAGAAGCTAGCACAGACAATCCTATTTCACAGAATCCTGCTTTGTGCTTTTGAATACATATTGTCCAGAAAAAAACAACTATCAGGCTTGACCTTACTCCCTGGAATCCAACAACAAAACCCCCAATGAGCTCTTCTGGCAGGAAGAGGCCAATTGCTCAGGCCCCATTTCTGCTGCTGCTTAATGACCAAAAAACCTCAAAACTGTGGCTGAGCAAGCCCAGCACTGCTGTCTCAGCAGCCCCTCTGCAACACTGAACAGCAGCAACAGGAACCTGCCAGGACACACAGATAAAAGGGCTTCTGCCTCCTTGTAGGAGAAGGAATAAGGAGAACAGAGCCGGAACTGCCCATACAGACACAACAGCCCTCTGGGGCTCTGGAGCTGCCCTGCACAGACTACTGCTGTGTGACTCAGCATTATATTGTCATAAAGTGATTCAGAAGTAGGAATTTTTGCTCCAAAGAAAAGTGAAGCAATTAATCCAATTTTAAAATTTTGTGTTTCAGATTAGTGAAATTATCATATGTTTGAATGGGAAAATAGATTTTTCCCTCTGTTTCTGACCTGACTGCATGACCCTGTCATGCAATCTAAAATCAGAAAAAAACTCAGTGAGTAAAACTTTAATATTCTGATGCAGGGAACGTTTCAGTTTCCACTTTCT
Organism: Sylvia atricapilla; assembly: GCF_009819655.1. Lineage (NCBI taxonomy): Eukaryota > Metazoa > Chordata > Aves > Passeriformes > Sylviidae > Sylvia > Sylvia atricapilla. Next base: position 616,307 of record NC_089174.1, read on the forward strand.
GAAGGGAATCCGAGTGAAGGCAGGGCAGCAGTTTTGTTCCTTGGCTTCCTCTGCCACCTGGTGGAACCACCCGGGCTGGCAGAGAGCAGCACGTACAGATACTCTTAACAGGCACCTGGAGCTCAGTGCTGCTGTCAGGCTGCAAGAAGCAACGAGCAGCACTGCAGCTGCCAGCATCTGTGCAGTTCATGTTTGAAAAGCGTTCTGCAACTGAGATAAAGCTTTTACAGAAAGCGAAAACTTTTAATTCTGATTTTTTTAGCGTATAAAACTAAACAGCTGCAAACTCCCAAATGTCAGAAACTGTCCCAACAGTTTATAATGTTTATGAAAACCTTCTCAGCCCAAGAGAAGCTCAGACTCAAAATCAGGCCTTGCAGGTGGGCACAGGATTCAAAACAGAGAAGCAAAAGAGATGCTTTGATACCTGCCTGCAAATAGCTGGAAATGCCCTGCTGTTACACCATAAAATAAAGCAGGAAAGACAGAATCAGTCCAAGTCACAGCTTCTGAAGCTATTATACTCTGTTTGGAACAGGATGTTTATTTTATATTCTATTCAGAGCATTTTAGCAAAGCTGCAAACCCAAGTATAACCAGAAGCAACTCCTATATCCTCATTCTGAAATCAGTATGGAGGAGATGGACAACTGGCTGGCAAGGGAAACTGAGTGACCAGAAGGAACAATTGATGATTTCTGAGTGTATCCACAGCAAAAAAGAAGACAAGGCCGCCAGGATGTAAACTAATATAAAGAGATACAGGAAGGATTTTTGTAGTTAAGCTATGTGTATAAGTAAACGTGCCTTATTAACTTTTTGCAAAACTTTTGCCAAATACTTTCATGCTAATTGTTTTGCACCAATGAATACAGTAAGTTATTGTGATGTAGTCAATTACTTAAGATCACACTTTGTTAAACTGGAGAACACGCAGAATAAAGGAGAGATGCCACTGTCACTCTGTTCAAGTGTGCGTTCATGTCACGTTTGACCAATGGTGACAGATAGCAGCCCTGGTTGTGCTGTCCCACACACTGCACAGGGACAGGGTGACACTGGTGGGCTCAGCTGGTGCCTGCACGGTGTCACTGGGCAGCTGGGAGTGGGAAACTCCCCCTTTCCTGCCAGGGCAGGGGCGCCTGTGCCCCAGGGAGGGCTGTGCAGGGTGTGCAGGCTGCCCTGAGCCAGCAGCAGACACAATGCTCTGGCAAGATCCCCAGGGGAGCACTGGAACACCCCGGGACAGGCACCCCAAACCACTCCCACCTTTAATGTATGGGGGAATGGGGCAGATCCACAGCAGCCCTACAGCTGTGCCACACCAGGGCAGCACCAGCACTGCCACAGGCTCTTGGCAGAGCAACTCTGCAGCAGCTCAGGGTAAAGCCCCTCTCCTGGCTTGGCCTTTCCCACAGCCCAAGGAAAAGCACGGGCACAATGTAGGCAATGCTGTTGGACACAGAGCAAAGACTGGAAAAAACCCAGCGCAGCTGCCAGCAGTGTTACAGTCACCTGTGTGCTGCCACGAACCCTGGGGGATGACATTCTGACACCTGGAAAGCAAATTTCAATCACACTGGCTAACTCCTGCTCAAACACAGCCTTCATTTACTCACCAAAAATGAAAAGGAACCACAGCAACTGCCTCATCCAGGCCCTCATGAAAGGAACTCGTGGCCCTACCCGTGTGTGGTACAGCAGATGCTGCAGATCAACCCTTAAACACAAAAGGAACATTTTCCCTATTTCCCATTACAGACCAAAATAAGACCACCCCTTTCTAAGCCTGCCTGTTGGTGAAGAAGTGCTGGGTGCTGTGCATATGTGTGTGATGGGATTTGCAAAAACACTTAAGAGAACTGGGAACATAAAACCCATTACATTTCCCTGGCACGCATTTGCTGAGCTCCCTGAAGCACTTTTGAAAAACCCCCAGTGAAAATCCCACTGAGACAACTGCAAGGAAACACAGGGCAGACCTCAGGGAGCAGCAGAGCCTGGTCCATCCCGGGAGGGGGCTCCAGCAGCCCAGCCCAGATCCTGGCAGGGCCACCTCACACCTGAGCACAGCCCAGAGACCCTGGGCCACCCCAAACCCTGGGCTGGCCAGGGAGCAAGAATGGTTTGGGATGGCAGAGTGCCTGTGCCAGGTGCCACCTGTCCCCACCCAGCCACCTGCAGACACTCTGCAAACACAGCTCTCCAGGAAAGTTCTGCTCACAGCACTCTGCAGGCATCCACAGCCAAAATCAATGCATATATCACTGCTCCTAAAAGTGATTTCATTCATGATAATCAAATAAATTAGGTGTAATAAAATAATGATTTCTCTATTTACCAAAGGAAAGTAATGAGTTGAAAGTAATTTAATTTGACACAAATTTGGGATTGGGTTTAATCCTTCCGATTTTATTCTTAATTTCTCCTGATATTTTATAACACTGTGAATCATTATTATTTATTTCCCTGTGATATCACATGAAAGTAAACTACTGAAAATTTCACCTAAGGCCTGGACAGAAAAGGAGGAGCAGACTTGCCCAAATCCTACATGAAGACCCTGCACTATTTGGAAAGTCAGCCTCAAGTTCCCTGTATACATTCTAGTAAAAGCAAAACACTTCACAGGTGGATTCAGAATCACATTTACACCCGAGAGTTTCTGTGAAAACCCAGAACTGGAACTGTATTTGCAGGAGTATAAATGAAATGGATTTCATCCTTGTTCCACTATCCAGACTCTCACCACCAGCCACAGATGTTAATGCCTTGAAGAAGTTTCATCTCAGCACAAAAATTGAGTATTTTTGTCCCAAAGTTCCTTTCCACTGACAAGATGCTGCAGGAAACACAACTGAGAAGTGTGAGTGAGGATTATGAGCACAGTAAATGGGGTTTTATGTGCCAGTACCATCCATTATCCTCATCCTCATCATTAAAAGCACCATCCCAGCATTGTGCTCCCATCATGCTGGTTCATGCTGCTCACAGGGCACTGAGCACACAGGAAAATGTTTGTTAGCTGGAGGCACTGGATATGTTCATCAGGAGTACAAAGCATAAACCTCTCGCAGACAAAGGAACTGTTACCACTCTTTTTGCAGGCATTATTTTGCCCTGCTTTCCTCATTTTCCTCCAAAACTCTCCCACGATTTAAGCACTCAGGAAAATCTCAATAAAGCATCTGCCACTAGAGGAGGCTCTTCCATAATTTTTTTTTCCACTGACACACCTGTACCACCGAAATCACAGTGGAGTGTCTGCAAATCTCCACTGCTGTTTTCCAGCTAGTCCTACTGTGCATTCCTTGGAAATCAGGAAATTCCTCACTAACTGTATCTGGACTTATTCTTGAGCCAAGGAAAAAGGAAGCTCACAAAACCCACAGAGTTCCTGACCTAGATAATTTCTGTCTCTTTTAGCATGATGCTGGTTTTTCAGCTCTCCAGGCAGTCAAAGGGAAAATGCAGGTGGGTAAGTTGGGGGGGTTTCAGGGACTCTGCTAATCTATAAATACAATAATCCTAGACAGAGAAACTGAAAATGGATGAAATATCAATGTGGCCCTATCATCAGGGCCACATTTCCTATCTTTTTTAAAAGTATTTTGATCACCTCAACCTCAACTTCAGACCATCAGACTCCAGGTGACCAGATTTAGGATTCATTCCCTTGAAGAACTGGGTAGTCTTGCATTATTGCTCTACATCTGAATAGGATCAAATTTTAGAACATCCCAATTTTCTAAGAAACAGATTCATCTTTTCCAGTCTGGCCTACGTATAAACTGATATTAAGGTAAACAGGCCAGGTAATTCTGTTGGAAAAATCTTGAGCTCATAAAACTCTGTGGCTGCTGGTCCCAGAAACAGCTGCGTGTTCTCCATCCACAGAACAAGCACATCCCAGAGGAGATTAGGGAGAAAGGTTTGTCCAACAATCTCAGGTTTTGATGCATCCACTAAGTGATGCTGATCTACTCAGTGGAATCGTCTGTGCTGTTCCTTCAGCTCCTAACTCATAAACTTCAGATCTGACTCTGTATCATTAAGCATTCCCACCTGCATTTCCTGTGCAAAGCAGCAGTGGTTAAAAAAAAAAAAAAAAAAACAAAAAAGGTAATTTAATTAAATTTAAAAATTGTATTAAGGAGCTGTGTAACTAGGTTCTCAGTTATAGTGGTGAGAGCTCTAACTCCACATCTCAGCATTAGAGGGAGTCCTACTCCTGTTTAATTCTCTGCAAAGTCAAAGAGGAAAGTTGGAAGCACGGCTTTAGAGAACAGCATCCCAGCATTTGGTCAGCAGCATCAGAAAAAAACCCAAGAGCCTATTTCCTGCTCTGCAGTGAACCCACAGCACACAGCAGCATAAAAATGTGGTCCCTCTCCTCCTGTCAGGCATCAGCACTCCTGCTCTCAGCAGCCCAGCAGCACTCAAAAGAAGATTCACACAGACACTCAGGTTCAGTGACCTTGGAGATCCAGAAGGATTTATCAGCCTTTAAAGCAGTTAACTTTTATACTGATGGGTTTGGAGAACTCCACCAGACACGGGCAGAAGCTAGGAGCCAGCCACTCTGGTTCTTGGCCACTGTGGCAAGGACTGAGGCATACAGACACCCAGCAGCCAGGTGACTCCAGTGACACCCTGTGCCTCAGAGCCACAGCTGCAAGGACAAGGAGGGGCCAGGCAGGCAGGGGACAACCCAGTCTGTGCACCACGGCTTGAGCCAGGTCACCCATCCCAGCACAGAGCCTGGGGTGCACCTGGGCAATGTGGACTGAGAGCAGCTGCAGCCAAGGGGGGACTTTTGTCAGCAGCTCATAACTTTAATGGGCCTGGTACTCTGCTGTCAGCTTCAACATGTGAATAACAAGAGGATTCATCTCTTTGTCAATTATTAGAGGAAAGGTGCTCATTCAGGTGACATTCCTAAGATTTCTCTGTACCTGGGAGCTAGAAGTGAGTGGGGTAAATGTTAACTGACTGTTGATGGACATATTAAGTACTATCACAGATGCCCACTGGATTTCTAAACTAGTTATTCTGCAGCTCCTTATGCTTTTGCATCAATCACTTTCTTATATATATTTGACTCAGCACACAGTGCTGACACGTTTTTCCAACTCTTTTCAACTTTAAGCCAGAGAACTGATGAAAACAAAGGTGAAAGGCAGATTATTATTTAGCTCTTGGTATGCCAATCTTAAGTCTTCTAATAAATGAATGCCAAGAAAATACTTATTACCAATTTTTTAGCAGCAGGCTGTGCCTACAGGAAGGCCAGGCTTCGTTTAACCTGACAGAGGAAGAAATCTCTGAGATAGAGGAGGAAGCGCTGGGCTCACTCTGGATTGTACCTGGTGGCCAGAGGAGGCTGTGTGAGCTGCAGCCTCTGGGGACAGGGACACCCAGCCACACAGGACCCCTCTGCAACCCACTGCAGCTGGGGGGGACTCCCACCCCTATACCAGGGTGATCAGTGTGCCAGTGCTGCTCCAAAACCTGTTTTCCCACCTGTGCCAACTGCTGAGATGAGATTTTAACAACCAGGCTACACCAATCCAATATAATTTGAGAGACAGGCTAAAACAACAGCATTTCTTCTGCTCCACTCCATGTTTTGCTGTGTTCTTCCAATCAATCCATGAGGCACCCAGTGTTTGTTTTCATCCCTGGCTGCAATTAAACCTACAGGAAACATGTGATAAACACAACCTTCCCACAGGGATTATTACTCTGCAAGCAACTGACTAACCACCAGATGAAACACCTAAATGACACCAGCATCAATTTTTCAAAAAGCAAAACTAAGATGAATGTCTTACAGTAATAATGTTAATTACACTGGGTGGATAAAATGAGAAAAACACCCAGAGAATTCAGTGAGGGCTGCTAAGATCTGTAATGCTTAAATAGCCAAATGCAATTAAAAGACTCACTCTTTAGTCATCAGCAATTTTGCAGCTCCACTGTAGGACATAAACACTGGAGCCAGTGCACTGTGACAAGGGAACAGATTTCTGCTTTGCTCTACAGCTGACAAGCCTTTATCTGTGGGATGTTTGACATTTAATGTGTTTTTTTTCTTTTAAACAGACTTGGCAAAACGGGACAGATGACTCCAACAATTAGTAGCCATTTCCTAAAGCAATTATTTATCCCAGCAGATCTTCTACAGTTTTCAGATGTGACCAAGAGAATGTAGATGTCAGGAGACATGAGGGCTGTGCAGGTGAGAGGAGGACACACCTGAACACCCTGGTGTGCTGTGTGACCTCCTCTGGGGCTGCTGGGACACAGAACCAGAACCACCAAGCCTGGGCAGAGATCCTTTTCCCCACAAAAACCTCAGGTACCTCAACGAAGCCCAAGTTTTTAGGCTGATTTGCCAGGACCCCCTGGGCAGTCAGAGCAGGTTCTGCATGGAGGGAAGGACAGCAAGCCCCGTGTCCAAGGGGCAGAGGCAGCAGTGCCATCCCAGTGTCCTGGAGGGCAGGCAACATCTCTTGACTGCAGGATGTGCTTTCCTACTGCACTGCTGCCTCTCCCTGCACCCAGCAGCCTGCAGCTCCTGCTGCACAGCCACGAGGGATGGCCACAGCAAAGGATTCTGCACGTGTTAATGGCAGTAAAACTCCTAATTTGTTTTACTGTGTCATCTTTGGGGACCTAGACAGAAGGCTTGATGAAAAGGAAACATTGAATGGCTTCTTCTTGATTTTGGTCAAATGTTAGTTTGAGACAGAATCTTGTAAATTGAAACCTTTCATTCCCATTTACCCACTGAACACCATTTCCAGCTGCTCAAAAAAAAAAAGAAAAAAGAAAAAAAATATCAATCTTTACAAAGAGCCATATTTCACCCAAAATTAAATTAGCAGATAATTAAATCTGCTAAAAGAAAAAAAAAAGTGGATTTTTTGCATTGAATTCTTTTCTGTCCATGCTTTGAAATGTCCACCTTTCTCAGCTGAGAAAGCCACTCACCTGTGACAATGCCTGCTACACACAGGACACATCACCTCCAGGCTGGTACATTCAAAAGAAAAATTAATGTTCAGCCAGGAGACAGAGACTGTTACCAGTGTGATCTGTGTGGCCCCAGAGATGAGCCAGAGGAGAGAACTGCTTCATCATCTCCAGTGTCATCTGCTCGCTTCACTCAGCAAGTGGTGGCATAGAAGGGAAGGGGAGGAAGTTTTACAAAATAAATACTCCTATTGCTGTCACCAGCTTCTAGGCATCCAGCTAAAAGGAGGCATTTGTTTTCAAATTGCACATTATGGCTTGGAAGGGATGAAATTATCCTCTTCATCATCAAATACTTCAATACTTGTAATATGGTAACATCTAGGAGCCACAATCAGGTCCACAAAGTGAATCTGTAAAGGGATGGAGGCACACATCCTGCTCTGAGCAGATAATTAGCATTCAACTGACAAATTATTGTTTCTGCCATCAATAACCTGATTTAAATTGTGGATGGAAACACAAACAACAAGAGACAAAGCCCTAGATCATTCTGCACTGCTCTGCCTTTGCCTGCTGGAGTTTGCAATTAATGAATTTGCTCCACTGGAGGAAATGTAAACCTACTCCCAGCTGAAGAGGAAGGATTTTGTCGTTTTGCTGAATTTCCCTTGCCTCTTTTTAGCCTCTTTGGAGCACCCAGAGCACAGAGGTGTGATGGGCCAGTTCATAAGACATTTCAAAACACGGACAGACAAAATAATTTAATGCAAAAAAAAGTCCGCTCTTCTTTTTTTTTTTTTTTTTTTTTTTTTTTTTTTTTTACAAATTGAAATATCTGCAAATTTAATTTTAGGTGAAATCTGGCTCTTTGTAAAGATATTGATTTCTTATTTTCTTTTTTGAGCAGCTTGAAATGGTGGTCAGTGGGTAAATCAGAAAGAAAGGTTTCAATTTACAGGCATTTCCCCCCAAGATTTCCTCTCAAATTAACATTTGCCCAAAAGCAGGAAGGAGCCATTCAATGTTTCAGTTCCATCAAGCCTTCTGTCTAGGTCCCCAGTGATGACACAATAAAACAAATGAAGAGTTTTACTGCCATTAACATGTGCACAGTAAGTGAGGGGCTGAGGCAGGACGGACTGTCAGGCAGCTGTGGGTGAGAAAAGCCTGAAAACACAATTGTCCAGGATGAGCACCGTCACTTCCACAGGGAGGTGGCACTGGGGACTCACGGACAACCCACCTGAGACAGAAATTCATGTCTTATTTCTGTTACTGCTACAAAAGCTGCTGGTAGGGTGTGCAGGCTACAAACAACTGCCCCTTTCAGAAATAAGGAAGGACACCGTTCTCATTGAGCAGGAAAAAATCAATAAAACATGAGAACAGACACTGAGAAAACTCATGTTCCAGCTACTACAGCAACACCTTTTTAATCAATAGGGAGAATGCAAAAATATCCAAAGGAATGGACAACACAGCTGCAATTACTGCTCCATGTGAGAGCATGCTTCCTTCGCATTGTGACATCCAATCAGTCAGAATTAAATTTTGTGTGCTACCCTACGTCCCCAGATCTGTCCCTCAGCCAGTCTGTCAGGTCCTTCTCAGAAGTGTTACAAACCAGATTTATCAGGATGACAAACGGAGCTCTGGCTCCGAGCACAGGCACAGCTCAGCTGCTAAGCAACCAAAGGAGCAGAGACAGAAGCAGCTCCCCCTGTGCTCCCCAGCAGAAATGTCCATCCCTGGGCACAGCGGGAGAAGGGGAGTCACCACAGGTGGGAGAATTTTCCTGCAGATTCTCAGGCATGGGGGAAGAAGTGTGTACTTGCCATGTCTGTGATCAACAACCACTCTTTATTTTCGAGGTCCTACAGGAAGTTCCTATTTTCAAAACCACATTCTGTTCCCTTCTTCCATTGTTTTAGAGGCCGATTTATGGAATAGCTGCTGCCTGGGGCAGCACAAAGTCTGCTGTGGCCCCACAGCACATTGCCAGGGTCCTGACAGCCCACACTGCCCTGGCATCCCACATTGCCAGTGACTGCCCTGCTATCCTGCACTGTGCTGCTCTGCCTAAGTGTTCCCCCATGCAGAACACGCAGACACATCTCAGCAATCACATTCCAGAGCAATACACTTCCCAATGGTTTTCAAACTACTGTTACATTTATTCCAGATCTCCTGCTCTCCAAGTCTCATCAGAATTTACCAGGCAGCACACACTGAACATTGCGCAGGATATTCTGCTTAGTACTGTTTTATCCTCACTAACCCCAAGCACTGAATTGAATTGCCAGCCTTGCTGTGTATCTTCATAACAAAACCAAATGATGTTCTGCTGTTCAGCCAACAAGACTCCTACTACAAGGGAACTGCAGGGAAAAGGTCTGAAGCCTGCCATGGTTTGCATCTCACAGTCTGAAACTGCCCACAGTAACAGCCTTTGACATAACAGATGGAGGTTTATAGCCAAAATAACTTCATCTCCATCACAATGCCCATGACAGTCAAGTGAAAAACAGGGAGCTGAGCTTAGAAACGAGTCATGGCACAGTAACAAGCTTCCATTAGCTGATAGAGCCAAGGTTCCTAGAAAATAAGGAGCAACACAATGTTTCATTTGAATTTAAATAAATAGGATGCCATCCTTTTACTTAAAAATTCCCCTGCTTCAGTAACATTTATACAAGAATATATGATGCATATTTAGTATTATTTTCTTGGTTCAGCTTTTCTTAATGCTGTATTATAAGGCAGACTTCTCAGAGGAGAGGTCACAGATTTAACTCCAGCAGAGCGAAGTAGATGTTTCTGTCTGCAAACCTAGGATGGGATAATTCAGCTAAACAACTGCTTAGAGATGTGAAAGAACTTGAATATTACCTAAAGAACTCCACCTGCATTTGATGTGATGGCTCTTGGCTGGCTAACAACAGAAGTACAGATTTATTCCTTATCTCAAACACTGAAAGCACAACTGGCCTGAGCTCTTCCCTTAGCTCTGACCTGCACTGCCCTCAGGACCTCCACACCAAAACCATATCCAAAACAATCAGGCACAACCTTTTTCTACCCATGTGGGATAATACCCTTGTGGGATAACAGGTATCTGACAGGTATCACGGAATTTTCTGCAAGGTTTGTTTCTATCAAGACTTAACGCCAAATAATTACTACATCAGGTAGAAATGAAAGCCCACTTACCCTAAATACTAAAAAGAAAAGTATGTGCATTTTTCAGTAGATACCTCCTCTTCTTTTCTCTGCCAACTCTATCTGATACTATGAGAGTGGTTTAAATACTAAAACATCTGAATGTGAATCCCTGCCAAAAGCTAGCTGCAATTAATCTACAACTAGATATTTTGATCACTAGCACTTCCATGGAGACACAGATAGCAGAAGCCCAAGTACATCTTCAGCTATCCCCACGTGAACTCCAGTTTCTAGAAGACCCAGTTCAAATTCGCTATATTTAACTGTGTGTTTACAGAAAAAAATGAACTTTGCATAAAAGTTTGAAAACCAACGCCCAGCCTTGGATTGAACAGTCTTAAAATATAGTGTCAGAGTTGGAGTCTGAGAGGAACTGAATTAACAACTCCATCATAATTTTAATCACAGACCCATTCATCTGTCAGCACCAGGAGCTCAATGACATTAACTGAGGCAGTCTCCAGATTCACCCCTCTGCATCCCCAGAGCCAAGTCAGCAGCCACTGCTGCAGGCAGAAAGAATCATGGGGCCCAAAGTATGAACCATTTTAGGATGTGCTCCTCAGCTCTGCTCTTCCAAGAGATGCTGAATCAAACCCCTCCTAAGGACATCTGGCTTGACTTTGCTGCATGGTCTGCATCAGCAAGCAGCTAGAGAGTTTCCTTATTGAAACTTCTACATATTAAAAGTGCCAGAAAGGTACCTTTGAGTCATGTTGATAAATCCTTGTTTAACAGCTGTCAAGGGAAGCTGACAGATTAGCCAGAGGGGGATCTGTGGGCATGCAGCACTCACAGGCGTATCATGTACAGTAAAATGCAGATGTAAGGAATGATCACATCACAGTGATCAGCATCCTGTCCGCCCAGAACATATGGAGATCAGCCTTCAGTGGTGCTACCACAGGCAGGGTGACTCTGGAGCAGCTCTGGCTGCAGGAGTCAGCAGCACCAAAGCCTCACCGGGAATGCAGACAGAGCCTGGCTCCTGGAGAGGCACCTGCACAGCCCCAGACACACCAGGATGAGCTGTGCCTTCACTTGCTGCTGTCAGCTACCCACTGCACCCAAGCAGATTCATCCAAAACACAAATCCTTGGCTCTTGGACCAAGCACGCAGCAAATCCCCAATTTTTCCCATTCTGCTGCTGTTCTCTTGCATCTCCAAGGTCAGACTAGGGGCTCTCCAGAATGGCTTTCAAGCAAGTATCCATCCACAACATTTGGACAACTTTTCTCCTGTGCTCTACCTCTGTCATGTAAGGCTCATGGTCCTGGCAGACAAAAGGACTGGGGCCAGATGTAAAATCTGCAGATAAAATCTTTACAAACAGTACACAAATTCACAGTGGGTCGTGCCAAAAACCTCTGATGTATAGCAAGCCTAATCTTCTTGAATAATTGTTTTCCTTCCCGTCCCACACTGCTGTATTTTTCTCTATTTTAATTTATTTTAATAAAACATACATTTGTTTGAAAACAACATATATTATTGAGCTGTTTCTGGTTTAGAAAACAGAATCATTACCATGATATAGCACACAAGTGCATCTCTAGTTCGTGTTATTTTCTGCTTTGTCAGTTTGACTCAGTCTGTTTTAAATTGCACAAGCTATTTTAATGTCCTTTTTGCAATTCAAATCTGCATTCTGTAAGTGTAACTGAAAAGATAACAGTTCATTTTCAGTCTTGCACTCAAATCTGTTGAAGGAGGAATTTGCTGAATATTCTGTTATTTAAACTCTCTTTTGGATTGTACTAATTTTAAAACAAATTTGTTTTAAAAAAGCTAGTCAGTGAAAAAAGGTGAGGCCTGATTTGAAGCCTGCTCATGGGCTTGAGGGCAGGCAGGTTTCAAGAAGAGCAAGGAGATGGATGGTCCAGAACAGTGACTGTGAAATGGAGCTGGGTGACTGGAACTGTCCCAAGCCTGCTGAGTCAGAGCAACAATGGCACCAAGACTCCACCACAGCAGACCCTGAAAAACCACCCATGGCAAGTCTCTTCCAACTCTCTTTCATCTCCTGGTGACATCAGACATTGGAGAAGAGTCTACCTATGCTTTGGAAAAATCTGTTTTCACTTGCAGCTCTTGGATATCCCACGGAGTTGCATTAAGGCACAGAGACGCTCCTTCCCTGCACACATTTCTGTTTCTTTGGCTGAAGCCTCAGATCAACTCAAGAATCACAGAGCATTTTGTCCTAATTTAAAGTGATAACTGTAAAAGAAATCTGTAATTTATATAAAACTGCCTTGGGTAATAACAATTTTCCTGACTCTGCATAACGCAGCGTTGGAGAACGAACTCCACGTTTGGTGCTGCAGGGCCAAGGGAGGGCTGGTGGCAGGGAATGCTGCTGAGGCAGGCTCAGGGAACAGCCTGCAGCTGGAGCAGGACGTGGGCAGGGCAGGGGGTGACACAGCAGGGCCACTGGGCAGTGACAGTCAGCGGGCAGTGACGGTCACTCAGTGTCCATCCCCGGACCGGGGCAGTCAGGGTGCCCAGGGCTCTGCCCCATCAGCAGAAGTCCCTCCTTGTTCTGGCTCACTTCCCTGCTGAGCCAGGATTAAACACTGATTGATTGATTAATTAGCGCTGGATCTCGTTAAGGGCCCCCAGCCCAGCGCCTCTGTGGGGAGGTCGAGCCCCACAGGTCAGCGAGGTCACAGAGGGCTGGCACAGGGCAGGGACATTCCCTGGCACCATGGGAACAGGATGGTTCTGCAGGCCCTGAGCAGCTCTGGATCCTGGGCACGGCAGGGAACAGGTGCCCCTGAGCCTCCCTGCCCCATCCCTGTTGGAATTCTGGAATACTGGATTTGGGGATTTTAGTATATAGCAATGCATGTGACTCAAGATGGATGATTTAAGGCGTTGTCTGAGTCCTTCTTGTTCATTTTCCTCCTTTTCTTCATGGGTTTGGGTGGGTTTCTGTAACTGGGTGAAAAGGTCTGCATTGCAGGCCTTGGGGGGTCACCATTGGGTCAAAAACATAAATAATATAGGTGTCACCTCGTTATTGGGGGATTATCATTTAAATAGCCTTGGAAAGAGTTAGAGGTGCTCCATTTCACCTCATTTTTCTGACTTCCTAGTTAGAGCTCAGGGCTCGTGAGTCTATAAATAGATAAGAAATAATAAACATCCAAGTCTGAACTCAAAATCTACATTTCCCATCTCTTATTAATACCAACCTTGGCAAGGAAAAAAAGAAGCCAGACCCTTCACACATCCCAAACCCACTCACAACCCCCAGCCCACGGGCTCCTCACACCTGCCCTGTCCCTGCAGGATTCCTCAGCTGCAGCAGCAGGTCTAAACAGAACAAATCAAAGTTTTTCATCCAAATGCCTTCACAGGTGTAGGTTCAAGAGGCAAAAAGGCAGGACAAGGTTTAGTAATTACAGAACCATGTTCTGGGTTACTCTGATTTAGCAGATCATGGTGAAGACATGTATAATTGAAAAGTGCCCTTGTGCAGCAGCAGGGTTCCTACACTGCCCAGATTCCCAAGGCACCTGTGCATGGAGAAAGCTTTCATGTCAGGATGCCCTTCAGACATGCACAAGGCTTTACAAAAATAAAGTCTGCTTTTGAATTCTGAAACCATAAAAATACAATTAGCAGAAAAAGAGGGTGTAAGCAAACTTGCTTGGGCATACATGTATTCAACGTGTGCTTTGAGAGCCACAGGAAGCAGTGATGGTGCTGTGCCCAGAGCTCCAGAGCCACGCAGGCTCCATGGCCCTCACCTGCCCTGCACACCTGTGAGGGCCATGGACAGCCACTCTGGCAGCTCAGAGCAGGAACAGCTCCAGCCCTGGGCTCAGCACCCTCAGGGGCACATCCAGCAAGGAGCAGGCAGGGCACAAGGCCACCCTCCCTCTGTGGTGACACAGCTGTCCCTACCTGCACCACAGCCACCCGCCCTCACTGCTCCCACAGCATCCCAGCCTGTGCAGTTACATCAGCTTCCAGTTTTCAGACAGAGGGGAGTGCTCTTCTGTAGAGTCTGACCATAAAAAGATGTATGCTAACAGCAGGGAACAGAACAGTTGCTGAACTATTGATTTTTAATTAATGCTCATTTTGTAATTACTTGTCTTTTTAATTAAATTGCTACGCTGGAATGCTGGAACATCCCTAGAGGTTAGTATGCTGTTCCTCTTCTACCTTGAATGTTTAATTCTTAAAGGTAAGTTGTACATCTTTGGAACACCTGTAGGACTTCAGAGTGTAACCCAGATTTTGGTGGGTATATACCATGGGCAGGAAAATGCAGAGGATCATGACTGGGCCAAGAGCACTCTCAGCTTGGAAGTTTCTTTCTGACACTGCAACAAGAGCTGTTGATCTTCTACCAGAGCCTGAGAACAGACAGAAAATCATGTTTTAACTGACCCTTGTGTGAGTTTATCACTTGACAGAGAAATAACATCTGTGATCACCTACTGAAAGTGTCGTGTTTCGGGGTGGGAATGAAACAGCTTTTATTATATGAGACAACACTATTCCATGGATAGATATTGCCAAAATGCAATTATAGCAGAAACAGACACTAACAGCCCTTTGCTTCACTGTCTCTCTCAGAATATAGTCAGTTTTATCCAGCAGCACCTACTCTTTCCTGATCTCAGCTATGGAGCAGGCTCTCCCACCTGAGCTCACCCCTCCAGAACCTTTCCCTGGTCCCACACAGGGGAAAAACCTGAGAGCTATGCTGTTTCCTTCTGCCACAGGCAAACACAGAGTGGGCCTCACCACCATCCTCAGCTGAGGCTGCAAACAGAACCAAATGATGTCAGGAAAGGAGACACAAGTCTTGCCAGGAGGGAGGAAATACTGAAAAAATGGGTATTTATTGCATTCCTTAGTTATGAAATGGGCAAGGACTTTTAGGAGAAGCAGCATCTTTTAGTGAGTTAAAAATTCTTTTTTTTTTTTCCTGCAAACCACGTCTGGCCTCTTACCCATTGGTGTTACAACAGCATTAATGTTATGCTATGACTGTATTGGAAAACCTACATCAGATAAAGTCATCATAGTGAGGCATTCAAAAACTAGAGGAAAAATAAAACAACTGAAGATTTAAGGAGAAGAGGCAGAAGAGCTTTTTCCTAAATCAAGAATTCCACAAGTTCTCTGCAGCACAACCTCACTTCTCTCTCTTCTGAGCCTTGCACCTTGGTTCTTCCCTCCCCTTCAGCCCAGCCAGACCCTGCTGTAAAGATCATTTTCTCTAATAGAGAGGCTGTCCCGGGAAAGCTCTGCTGCAAAATGTGGGCTTCCCCCTGAGACCTCCCCAGGGATCTCTTTGGAGATCCTTTGCAGCTTCCTCAGTTCTGCTTTGAATCACACCAATTCAAAATTTCTCCTGGTATGAACGGAAAAAAAAAAAAAATAAATCTGCTTGCCTCGTGCCAGTGGGCTCCAAACCCACAAATTCCTGCTTCTCTTCAATAGGGGATTTTGGGTTTCTTCAGAGATTTCTGAACCTCAAGGACCATTTCTGTGCACTTTGCCTCTCCATCCCCAGCCCGTGGGTGAGGCCTGACCATGGGGCTTGGAGTTCTCTGCTCTTCCCCTTCAGCAGCAGCTCAATAACCCATTTCCCCTCCTTGCCTTTCCTGCTGAATAGGCCAAATTCTTCTCCAGTAACTCATTTTTTTTTCCCCTGACTCAGCCTGCTGCAGCATCTGAGCACTCATTTACTATGGAGTTCTTTACTCGTAAGCTTATTATCTTCCATTTATCTGCATTGAGCTGTGCTGCCCTATTACAACCCAGGTACTCCAAATTAATCCCCATCATGCATCAGATTAAATTGTTTCTCGTTATCTGCTTGACTCTCAATTCAGTACCATTTGTAAAACTAAAACCTACTTTTCCATACTATTAATCAAGACTTTTTTTTGTGACAAAAAGCCACTGCATCACAATCTGAATAATCTAAACCATTTCAAGTAATATTTCTACTGCAGCCAAACCTGAACGTTTCCATATTTTTCTTCTCCCTTTCTTTTGAAGCCTCTCTCTGTAATTGGCCATTTGAAGCACAAATTTAATGCACTTAGTGCACATTTCTCTAAGTTGTACCATTTCCTTATAGCTAAAGGTTCTCAGTGATCAATATATTACACGATCAGCATATGAAGCTGTTTCATGATACCTGATAAAACAATTTCCTATTGCCTTTTAAAATGGATTAACAAGGCAATTTCCTTACTGCTTGTTGGTCCACAATCATAGAAAGCATAGCTGTGACCTTGGATAAGACAATTCTCAAGTTATAGGTCAGACAAGAGCCAAGTTTGAGGAGACATCAGGAGAAAGCCTGATGGTACTTCTGCTCTTTGACTCCAGAACTTACAGGAACATTCTCAGAGGATTAATTTTATATTCCTGATTGCCACTCCCTCCACTGTATTTATCTACTCATAAAATGGAGAAGGGGAGAAATAAAAAAAGACACATACTTGAAATTTAATCTACAAAATGGCTTTGCTCCAGAACAGAACAGCCTTGGTTTATTGTGTCTAAGTTATCAAAAGCACTTCAGCCTGCACTGAAGGGCAGGTCAGCACGGGAGGGCTCTCACTGACAGCCCACATTTCCCAGTGCATCACCTCTGCCAGCAGAACTCTGCAGACAAATAAATGGGTCTGAAACCCACTGACAACAACTTTCTGAATTTAGGCTTATTCATTAACTGGAAATAGCTCTCTGCTGGGTCCCAAATGCTTTTTGGAGTGAAGTTCAAACCACACTAGGACTCACGGGAGCTCTCCAAGGGCTGCATTCCTTCCCAGTGAGTGGGGATGTCAGAGATATTCCTGCTCCTGTTCCCCTCTTTCCCACACAAAGCTGGTGCCCACTCTGGCCTTGGACAGATGCTCTACAGCTGCAGCAAACACAGCTGGAACTTCCTTTCTACAAAACTCCACACAAATCAATATTCCATTAACACACCTCGCTATTCTATGTGTATTTTAAGGTAAATACGCTTTTGTTTAAAAATACCAAAACCTACTCTGCCTAGAAAATCCAGGTAAAATGTGGATAAGAGAAAGGAAATTGTAAGGTAAGTGCAGATGATTGCATTAGCCGTTCTTCAGAGAAATTTTGTCTTTTGAGAGAAAAGCAGACCACCAAGCACATGGAATCTCTCGAAGATGAACTGACTTTCAAGGAGACGTATTTGGCTCCTGAGACAGATCTCTTCAGGCTCTGGACAGTACTCTGAGGCCCACACTGTGACAGGATGGTTCTGTGCAGGGCAGGGAGCTGGGCTCAGTGTGGGTCCCTTCCAGGAGTCAAACAAGGCTGAGCTCATTCCTTGGTCTGCTGGAGATGCTGCGGCCTCCACTGATCTAATGTCACTTCTGTCCCCGGATAACAGCACACTTGCAACTCAGAAAAACCTCATCCCCTCAGGCTTGAAATCCACACAGCAAACCCCTGAGCCTGCTGCACTGCTCTCCTGCACAGAATGGTGCCCAATGCTCACACAGCTCATGCACAGAAAGCTTTTCTCCTTGTGGAATTCCTGCCTCCCACTGCCCAACAGGAGACATGAACTTACAGCACTTCCTACCAAGCTGACACTACTCAGCTCTTTTCACACCTAGTCACAACACCTCTGCATTAATTGTGCTAATCAAGCGATTTTGCCATGAAGAACAGTTTGATTCACTGTGCAGAGTATCTAATCTGGTCTCTGCATTGGTATTTCCCTTCATTCACTATGAGAAAGGACATACTCCAAGCTTTCCCATTATTTCACACTAATAGGCTTAATGATAGTGTGGGGGCTATAATCTTAAGATTGTCTCAAGCCATTTTATATTTTTGTTATTGTTAAGAGAGCACAAAACTCCAATACACCTGACTTTCATTTGCCCTTTGTGCAGAGGGAACTAAAAGGGGATGTAACATTCTTAAAAGAATAACTTAAGGTCACAGCCAAGGCTTCTTCTAACCCTCAAAATGTATGAATGACCTAACACAAGTAAGAACTCATGTATTCCTTAAGGAAACCACATCTTGAAGTGGAAATACCTCATCCTGGGACAACAGCAGTGAGTGCTGCAGGGCAGCTCACCCAGTCAATAAACTGCAAATCTTTTAAAGATTTAAACTATGCCAGTGAGATCAGCAAGCTCCTCTGGCTGTGGGGTTGACATTTTCTACTGCTTCTTTAGGCTCATTAATCTTTCAACTTCCAGTCCACAAACTCAGCAACCAAGAAGGAAACAAGATGACTCTAAACTACAGGAATTCCACTGACTTTTGAATTTTAATACACACTTTAATGTCCTAGCTATTTCTCTGCTTACAGTTTGTTCTGTTTCTCACTGGTGCCCTTTTCTCTGTCAGAGTAAACACTCTACAGGTGTGATCAGAAGAGACTTCAGACAATATCCTTCCCTGAAGGTGTTTATTTGCCACAGAACTTGAGCTTCCTGATTGGAAATACAGAGGGAAATAGAAAATATGGCCACCCTCTATTTTCACCTGGGGTGTGATTGTTACCAGTGAAATAAATGAAGGGATTTTAACTGTTTTTTGTGATTTTTGCTCTTCAGTTGGAAGATTTTTTTTTTTCAAGAAATTGAATTTTTCTCTAGCAGAAATAATTTTTAGTCCAAAGAAAGATACGTCTTTGGGTTGAGGACAATGAAAAGAGTAAAAATCTGCATTTACTATTATCATAATAAATAGCTTTTAAAAAATAGCACAGATGAAGTCCTCCACTTCAAACAGGGCAATGCCAATGTGAGGAAGGGGCATCATACAAAAAATAACAAGTCTTGTTATTACAAGATGGAGAAATCAAATCTCCACTCTCTCACATTCTTAACACTGTTGCCACTAGATTTTTAGAGACCATAAATAAGCCCAAACTATTTGTAAATTTGTTCTGCAAATCAAAGGCAAGAAGTGATCTGTTTTGATCGTTCCCTGGAGTCCCATCCTAAATCAAAGTACTACAACTTAATCTTTTAACAAGTTTCCTTTCTAATGAACCTGCAGCCTTACAAGTCTCTTGGGATATCTGATGTGTGAGTTTAGGTTTGCATGTTTTTCCTTATAAACCTTGACTTACAGATTATTAAAAAAAAAAAAAAAAAATCCGAGGATTTGTGCCCTCAAAAGTAAGTGTTCATCAGCTCCAGGAGACTGGAAAAGTGGCAGTGCTTCACTGGGTTTTTCTCCCCCTTGCTGCCCCTGCCTCCAAGCCAGAATGTTTTCTCCAGAGCTGAACAGAAATGGACTTTAGAGCAACAAGAACCTGAGCTCAGACATTGACCCAGAGGGGGAGAGAAGGACTGGTGAAGCAGAGGGCACAGAGATTGCTAGAAATAAAACACGGAATGAAGGTCCAGAGCTTGGCACCTGAATAAGAAACAGCTCCTGCAGGAGAGGAGAGATAAAGAGAGAACTGCTCTGCGCCACCAGCTGAAGCCACTGGTGCCTTTCAGAGGGATGTGATGAAATCTCTGGGGATGTATCACAGAACTCAGAGGGCAAACTGGCCTGCAGCCCAATACCTCTCAGTGCCCACATCTCAGGAGGAGTGGATTCCAATAAATAAAAGTCTGGCCAAGGACTTAAAAAGAAAAATGTCGGCAAGTGTCCATCTCAACATCATCCTGCTGGAAACATGCTGACTTTAAAAGCTGGCAGTGAAACTACTGAAAAAAACCCCAACTCCAAACCACACCACTAAAAAACCTGGCTGGAGTGTTGGGTTTGGGTTTTTTTTTTACAATGTCCTTTTGAGACATTAGTTTTTAAAAGGCACCTTCTGAATTCTGTTGAGACAGTACAAATTCTGCTACAGGAGAGATTAAATCAATAACAAACTGTCACAGTGCTGCCCTGTGATTTTCCTCAGTCTCCTGGATGAACAATTACACTCATATTTTCATTTGCATGTGCAAATCAAAGAATCTGCCATAAATAGACCTGATCAGACATCAATTGGCAGCATTCAACAGAAGTCGATGTACTTCATTAAAAATACATAAGGATATGAAAAATCTAATTGTGTGACTGGAATGCACTGTGTAGAGCATTACATAATGTCATGCATGTAAGGGTATGTCCAGAGCAGTGAACGTGGGGTTAGAGAGGCAGCTCTGTGCTTTGTAAGCAGCTGGGTGCTCAGCTCAGGGGCTCTGATCCTCACAGGGTGAGGCAGAACCACTCACAGAGAACACACCACATTCCTCGGGCACTGCTGGCATGACAGAGGGGATGCGACTCAAAGTTCAGCTGAGCAACTTGCCTTTTTCCCTCTGGAGACCTCTTGTCCTCTCAGGTAACTTCTCCCACTGTGAGGTGTCCATCCAGGCTTCCAGCTGCTGTCTAACACAGTGTCCTTCTAACCACTGGAGCTCAGGGATCTCTACTCCAGTTTTGGATCCCACCTGCAGCCAACAAGTTCATCCAAAAGCAGGTGCTCACCTGTCCACACCACCACCTTCTCCAGCACTCTCCTTGCAGACTTTCTTCCCCATCACCAGACTCACCTTTTCCCTCCAGAACCTCTCCTTCTCAGTACCACAACGCTTCAGAGTCCACAGACTGCCCTCTCCTCCTGGGTGTTCTTCACGTGCATTCTCCTGTCACTTTCTGTCACTCTATTCAACTCACCTTCCCTCCTGATGATCACACTTTTATCACACTGACTCTACATTTCACTGCACGTATCATGAAATTCACTACATCAAGTTCTTCTCAGTTAAAACAGTAGTTTCCTAAACATGCTCCTCTGTTATTAGTACAAAGACCAGCAAAATTCCTCACTATTTTTACATTTATCTAATTTAACATCAAAGTGATTAAAGACACCACTTACTTGCATTTGGCAGCTCAAGTCTCATTCAAATTTTTGCTTACTACTGGTTTTACGGGATATTTAATCCAAATTTATCATAAAAAGCCCAGCTCCATGAACTGTACTGGATTAATGCTGACAGCTCACCATTAGAAAGGAAGATCTTATGTGAAGCTTAAACATTTTCTACTAACACCACCTGAGAAACACTTGCAATATTTGAGGTCAGTTTTGCCACTTCTCTGGAATGAGAAAATTATTACACTTACCAGAGATATGAGCAACTAGAAAGAAAAATTTGGTCCTTAATTACTGATTCTACCAAGCTGGAGCTGTAGAGGAAGAGAAACAGGGGCAGGCACCAATTAAGCAAAGGTGCACAATTGAAATTCACTCTGCGTTTTTAACAACTCCTGCAATTAAGTGTTAATTCGATGTCACCTGTTGCAGAAATGAAAAACCCTGGGACTGCTCAGAGGAAAGGCACGTTTAGAGAGCAGACTGACAGTCACCACAAAGGTGGTTTATGCTGCTGAAGTCTTTCCCAAAAGGCAGAGGAGTGAGCCCCAGGTGCAGGCTGAGATTCCTGCCCTGCAGAGGGTCCCCGTGGCTGCTCTGTGCAGCCCCTCCTGTCCCTGCAGCACTGCAGGAGAGCTGGGAAAGGCCAAAGCAGTGATGGCCATGAGGACAGGCAGAGGACCCTTCTTCCCGAGGCCACCAGCCCACAGTGGTGGCACTGGAGCCCGGCATGGGCTGGGAAGTTTGGTGACAGTGGATGAGCCATCCTCCGTGGCTGGTGAAGTCCCAGGCTGCTGTATGGGTACAGACACTTTCCCCTCTCTGCAGAAACCCCTCAGTGTCACCCTTTAACCATGGCAGGCTCCAAGCTTCTCAGAAAGGTTTCAGGGAACACAGCTGAGGAATGAAGGGCACCTCTTCCATAAGAGCTGAGCACAAAAACCTGAGACAAGGGTACGGTAACATGAAGAAAAACCAAGGATTTACCTGTTATTTGAAAAACCTCCATCAGAGAAGTGAAGGCCAAGCCATCTTGGGCCACTTCCTTTTTCTTCTGTGTGGGACTCAGGACGATCAGGATGATCGGATATTTGTAAAACATTATCCTGAGTCACCACTCCACACTGGTGTTCTGACGTCTCTATGCCACAGGCCACACAAAACAAATTAAAACCTGACTTAATGATGCTGGCACAGACTTGAAGAGTGGTCACTTATTCTGTAGTGGTTCTTATTCTGTAGTGAGAGAGCTGAATTTGACCTGATAGAGGAGAACAGTAATAACTAAGACAGCTGCACCAATAACCTTTCCAGAAGGGACTGTTGTGTAATGTGGAAATGTCAGGCGTGAAAGACAGCTAGTAACAGAAGACCTCTTGTGCAGTAAATTGTGTATGTTCTAAACTTTTTCCTTCCTCAATCAACATGCAGGAATTAGCACACTTGAAAAATGTGGCAGACAGCTTCAGATCAGGAATATCCAAGATGCCTGGAAAGGATTTTTCCTTGTTTCCTTGTTTTCCTTCTAGGAGTTCAACACTGTGTCACTGAAGAGGAAGGAGAGCCGTGTGCTGGGTACACTCTGCAGTTCAGAACCTCTGCAGGCTTATGAGCCTTGTAATCTCCATAATCTTTGTAATCTGTCTTTCAGAGAAAAAAGATCGACCTGTGTGTTTTCAAACAGAAAGACTGAAATACCAGGAACAATACCCAGCAAACACCTGTTAATCCTTCCTGAGCATCACTGCTTGGCAGCACACCTTTCTGGCCTGGACAACAAGGGCTGCCTGAAAAGAAGACATGCAAATATTCTGCGCTGTCCTACAAAAGTTGGAGCTTTTGAAGCATATAAGCAAGATCAAAGAAGTTGTATACAGCAGGAAAATTCTGTAGATAGATACCAGTGGGCAAAAAAACTGAATATGAAACAGTCTGAGCAATGACTTTTCCCCAAACACTCAGATACTACTGAAAAAGCATTCAATAACTTTACGTAAGTGTTCCATGAAAATCCTGGCCTTTTGCAATCTTGGTGCTCACTGAGGTCTGAGTAAAGCTTCTTCAGTTTCTTTAGCTTTCAGGTCAGAACATTTGAAAGAGAACAAGCAGAGACAAATGTACTACCACACGAAGGGAACCACTTATGCAATCAGAAAGTAACGGTAATAATACACATTACTGCACACCACAGACCTCAAGGAAAATGCACTGTGAAAATCCTTCAGCTTTGTTCAGAAAGCATCCCCAGCCCTGACAGAGCAGGACCCAGAGCAAGGAGAGTGAGGGAAAAACCTTGAGGGAGCTCGGGGGAGAGCAGACTGAGCCCCAAGTCAGACTGAGCTCCTCTCCTTTTCCAGAGAATCCAGGACAGGAGGAGCCTGCTGGACTCTGATGAACTTTGCTGTTTATTTTTGTGCCCTCAGAGGCAGCAGCTGCTGAAGGCCAAGACTGCAGATGGGATGAAGAGCAGAAACCCCTGAGTGAGGTGTGGGCTGAGCTAAGCCTGGAACTGGAAACCATGGACAATTACCTGTCTGAGCTAATCACCCCTGAGGTGAGCAATTCCCGCACACAGGTGTGGCACAGGGGATCTCTGCTGCTCCACAACACTGCATGTCCTGCCTTGGTCCTCCTGTACCTGACTGCCCTGGGCAAGGGAACAGCTCTCCAGTGGCAGCTGGGAAGTTTAAATCCTCCTCGTTTACAGGCTAAACTGGAACATCATGCAAGGTCTGTCATGATCCCAACCCAAAGACAGCCCATGTTTGAACACTGCAGACATTAGCACTGATAAAGAAAGGTTTGTGCAATAATTATGATGGGCCGTGTAGCTAAGCAAGGTACAAAGAAAAACCTTCATTATTAATAAAGAACTACATCTCCTTATTTAAAATGGGGACAGACTGAAGAACGAAGTCTGATGCTTTCTCAGGAGAGTCATGGGATGGAAAAGGAGCAAGACAAAGGCCTTCTCCCATACAAGGAACACTCTTTGAAGATCTCAGAGTCCTTTAAAGATGAGATGAGAAAAGAATATCAGGGTGACTCATTTGGTCTAAATGTCCTACTTCAGCTATGCTAAGTGCCAGATACTGTCTCCACAGTGAATATTTACTTTGAGATTAGAACAAAACAGCAAAAGGCACAGATAAAAGATTTCTCTCAAAGGGTACACAGGTAAGGTAAGAGATAGCATTTCTTTTTGGGTTGCCATGACCTGTTCAGGGCTAAGGCCAGGTCCAGTTTGAGAGTTAAAAGTCATCAGCCTGAAATGGAAGTTCTACAACTGCTCCTAATGCCACTACTTACTCAGACTTCTCTGATGCTGCAGAGTACAGATTTGGCTAACAACTGCACTACTCACATTTACATCTGCACCTTTGGATTTTACCACCAGGAAAACCCAGTTCAAAAAACCACTCCATTGTAACCCAGCTTTACTGTTGGCACTTTATCTTCATTTCCTCCAGCCACATTACTCCTAGATCTGAGTCTGACAAACAGACAAGGTCTGCTGTTTCTTGGGCTGAGATGTTTTGTGCACACACAGGGGAGAAGATCCCCCCAGACCTTCCAGAGATAATAAAGTACCTAGTGCTCAGGTGATCCAGTAGGCAGTGTAACTGCTACTCACCCTCAGGAGAAGACCAAGTGATGATGATGATGATGATCCTCCCCTCTTTATAACAGGAAATATTAAATTTCTCTGCTGCTCAGCACTCCTATGATGACTTGCATGTTCAATCATGAATCACTGTGACAATAAAGACCACATTAACTGCTGAGGGAGTAACAAAAGAAGAAATCAAACTAAACTAAACTGAGGGGGTTCTGATTTCATTTGAAGACAAGTAAATATTGAGTAAGTCTTGGATTTTGGTGGAATTACTCCGGATTTGCACTGTCTGAGCCTGAACCCGAGCCAGGCCCAGCCTGTGTTCAAGTAAGCTCATTAAATAGCTCCCAACCCTTGTGACTCTGCTGGGAGCACTCGTGTTTAAAGGTAATCTCGTGCTTAAAGGCTTTGGAGGATCAGGGCAGGAGGGCTCAGCCACATCCAGGACTGTTCTGCTGGGTGTCCTGAGCTTCTGGGGCAGAGGTGCAGTGCCACCACTGCCTCCCAGCCCCCTGGAACAGGAGGTTATCAGCCGATCACTCGAGTCAAAGACACATTCTCTCTGGGGCAAAAAGCCATTCCATGGGTGGCAGCTGCAGACCTTTGCCTTTTGGCCCCTGTCCCTCCCTTCAAATCATCCTTCCCTGCAGATATGGGCCCACAGCTGCAGCAACTCCACGTGGACCCAGACAGGCAGGATGCAAGGGTTTGCTTTCATTTGGTGCTGGAGAAGGCTTAGGCATTGCTCAGTGCCAGAACCTGGGAATAAGGCGAGGTGAAAGCTCCACATTCCCCACAGGAGGGCCTGAGAGGTGCAGGAAAAAGCATAACGAAGGAGAAGAATTTGCTGAGGGAAAGGGCAGTGAGGAGGGCACAGAGGGCTGCAGGGGCCAGCATCACCCAGCAGCAGCCTGCCTGCCTTCCCTGGGATGAGCAGCTCCAGGACAGACAGCCCAGCCGCAGCAGGAAAGGGTTAAACGGGACACTGCACTGAAATGAGAAGATGTCAGGGAAAACACCTATGAAACGTGTCCAGTCTGGTGTCACAGGGCCACCCCCGTGTGAGGCTTCAGCATGTCAGTGGGCACAGGGACCAGGGGCTCAGCCTGGGCTCAGGGAGGGACAGCACACAGCTGTGACTCCCCACGGGTGTCCCACTGCTCCCACTGCCCTGCACGTTGTGCTGCTCCTCACGCCTCATCCTCATTATTCCTCACTGGAACACGAAGTCATTTTTAGTTCCGAACAATACGGAAAGTTTAAAAACCTCTCACAATTCTCTGATTTCAAACACAGCTCTCCTCCCCCTTCTTCTTTCCTCTTCTCCTCTAAAATGCAGAAACACACATGCATTAGCATAATTAAAGGATCGAGCAGGGCTAATAGGACTGATTTAGTCTAGAAGAAAAGGATATAATTAGAGTGCCAAGTAGCAGTGTTATCAGTGGTGACACGATGCTCGGAGCACCGAAGGGACATTCTGTATCACAAGAGAAAGGCTCCACACTTCTGCTGGTGACAAAAGTGCCAATGCACACGGAGCAGGTGGAAGAGGAGCCTCCACACAATGTGCTGAAACATCCCAGCTTTGCCTCAGCCCCAGGACTGGCTCTGCCCCCCACTACACTGCTAGGGATGAAGAGAACAAGCCATTGTCAAGGGCAACCACAAAGCTGCTTGTTTCACATTAGCATCCTTAACATTTTCTATCTAATCAAATTTCCTGTTGGTTGAGGAAAGCTGCCCTTCCTCATTACCAGCTGCTATCCCAGATTTCCCTCTCCCCATCCCCAATACGTATTTTGCCATGCTTGTCTGCTTTTCTGTGTAAAAAGGTTATGTATGCCTGGAGGGAGACTAAATGTTACAAAAAAAAAAAAAAAAAAAAAAAAAAAAAAAAAAAAAAAATTGAAAAAGGCAAAAAAACCCCCAATCCCATATGAAAACAGAACTATGGGCAAGTGTCCAAGACTCTTGACTGTGTGACTGTGACTAACCAATGGGTGTTTTTTAAAAACATTTCTCTCATTTTATTCCCTTCCGTGGATGTAATAATACAACTCAAATTAGTTTTCCAGGAGCTGACTCCTTTTTATGTAACCATGTTTTATAGAGATAGCAGCAGCAGCTTATGTTTAAACTATTTAAGAGAACAAATAGCTGCAAAATGTACTTCAGATGGCCCTTCTCCTGTTAGCAGTGTATTCCTGGCTTGAGGGAAGCTACAAAAACACTCTGTATTTTGCTGCTGCGTGGATGCAATTGTAAATAATGCCCAATGCCCACAGGACCAGCATCCAGGTAAGGCTGTCAGCTCTGCTTGTTTTACTGCCTTTGAGAGACCCATGACATTGTCAACTCTGGGATGACTTTGACAAAACAAAGCTGGAGAGATGCAGAACAAAGCATCAGCGCAGCTTTCACCACAGCCCCAAGCTCCCCAGAGCATCAGGGAGGGCAGCAGCCCACCTGAGGCTGGCTCAGGGCACGGGGCTCAGCTGGGAATTCCCACATCTGGGGAGCTGTAATGTGGCTGTGACTTCCCATTGTTCTCCTTCCTCCTGCTCCCACCACTCGCTGCAGCTCCTGGGACAGGCACCTCCTGTGTCCTCCAGGCTGCTCCCAAAGGAACTGCCCTGGGCTTGTTCTCCTCAGCTGCATTTGAGACGGGGGTGTGTTGTGAATAAAGATGGTGCTGCAAGCAGGCAAGGTGTGGGGAAAAGAACAAGAAACCAAGGCAGGTTAATTTAGGAATCATGGATCTCATTTTCTCATTCCCACTTTTGCTCTTAGAAGTAGGCCCAAGATAAGAGAAATGATGGACCACCAGGCTCAGACACCAGTGTGGATGAGGCATTTAAGCCTCTCAGCAAACAGCAGAACATCCCCCAAACACCTCCACAAAAAGTCTAGAAGATCTTTCTTTTTTTTTTACCTGGTGTCATCCTACATGCCTAGGGAGTCCAAACCCTGAAGTGATAAATGAGGCTCCCCAAGCACTACCCCTGCAGGAAAGTGGTTAAAAGGTGCAGGGAAATCCATCATCTGAACAAAAGAGCTGCAAAGTTAGAAACATGCAGCTCCGTGTTCCCATGCCATTATTCAGCAGATTAAAAAGGTGCATTTTTACACTCTCTGCAGTCTTCCAAGTCTACAATTTTCCACAGAACTTCCATAATGACATTTTACTTGGAGAACTTTGCTAACAGCTTCCTAGTTGTCATACTTCCCAGTACCTTCAAAAATGTGTAACTGATGTCACAGTAACAAATTTAAACATTCTTTTTCCTTTATCCTTACTGCACAACCGAGCTGTTAACTGCTGGGCTCACACTGGAATGGATTTCTGCTAGGATTTGTTTCAGCCACTCCATTAACTTCGACGGACTGCGGCAGGGTTTGCATGGAAAGCACAGTGCAGATCACCTCACAACCAAAATTTTTCATGCTTCATGCCAACAAACCACTGAGGATGACACACATCAGTCTTTCACTGGGTCTAACACCACTGCCAAGCAATTCACAGACTCTGAAGAACAAGATAAATGCAGCCCAGGCAATCCGAGCTACAACAGAGGCTAAAGGGATTCCTGATCAGATCTTCTCCCTCCCGTGATAGAGACAGTATCTTCCAGAGAGACACACACAGAAATCACAGAACAATAAGATTAATTCCTCTGAATTCCATCCCCTCAGGTGGTGGCAGGACAAGCCAGTTGGCCATGGCTTCTTGTGCCTGTCTACGAGTGCAACATTCCTGGGGGAGAGCAGGAGGGACAAACACGGGAAGAGACACTCATCCCTGTGCACAGCAACAAAAGATGGCAAGCCTTCCTCTCAGAACCAAACATTTTCCCTGAGAATGAATGCCATGTGGCACGGAGGAAGGAGTAACACAGCTGCTGCTGCAGACAGACACTGCAGATTTACGCAGAACATAAGGGCAGCAACTCTTGGCTTCCAGCAGCCCCATGGCCACGCTGATGCCCAAAGCCTTTCCCAGCAGATCCCAAATCCCCCAGCCACGTTCCCCAGAGACTCTGGAGAGGAAAGGCCCAGCATTGCTCTGCTTTCCTTTTTCCTTTCCCCCTGGACAGGCCACTGGGGTGTCACCTGGTCATTTATTCACTGAAATGTCAGCCAGCTAGGAGCCAGTCTTCTGCAGGAGTCCAGTTCCCGGTAGGTTCCACTGAAGTAACACAGGCTTCTGCTGGAGTTTCACACCAGCACGTAGAGAATTCACAACACAGCACATCAGTCAGGGATGCCAGGTGTGGGGCCCACCTTTCATAAGCCTCATGGCTGTGGAATCTTCCTGCTCCTCAAATATCATGTGCCGGGCACCTGTAGAGCTCAGCTGCCATCATCTTCCTAGAGGAGCTTGACAGGAACAGTTCTGGGCTCAGAATTCACTCAGAAATGGAGAAAATAGATTTCTAGAGAATAGTACCATCTTGTTCTGGTAGAAACAGCAGCATTTTTTTGTAGAAAACAGTAACATCTGTATTGTCTCACCCTTCACAGGAACAACACAAACCCTGAGAGGTGACAAGAAATCCACGATGTCTGCTAAGCCAGAGGAGTGCTACAGGATTCACCTGTCCTTCGTGTGTACTGGGTCAGGAAACCACAGCTTCTGGCAAGTCAGCCCCAGAACTGAGGGGACAACTGGACTTTCTTCAAACCCCAGTTTTAACATTCACTTACATCATCACTGAAACCAGAAACCTCTCCCCAGACCTTAAATGTGCAGAATGTGCATCAGAGTTTGTATTTCTGGTGAGATGATAAATGTTATTTCAATAAAATACTTTTATTTTTAAAGACACAAAGCTCCTAGAGGTGGTAAAAGAACATTCATGCAAAATTCGGGGTATGTAACAGAAGAAAGCAATTGATTGAAACATTTTGGGTGAAGAGTGACAGCTCATCAACTGATGCTCATCATTACAGAGGGAATAATTCAAGTGATTTGTAATAAGAACTCCAACCTGCTTCGCTCTGCCATTCCTGCAGACTCGATTGTGGCAAAATCCAGCCCTGAATATTTCATCTTAAAACACTTCTACCAGCAGCAGCATTATTTGTCTTGGCAGATACTGGAGCTTATGCAAAAAGTAGAAGGCTTACCATGTGGAATATGAAGCAGTAATGCAAAACACATAAGGAACAATAGGAGAAAGTATTAAGAAATAAAATTTAAAAAAAATCTTATGTACACTAGACGAACGAGATATACCTCATTGGCAATTTCATATCAGTAAACACAGCATGAGGAGAGACCATACCTTTGCTTTATCTGAAAAGGAAAACAATCTACCCGGGTTTTTTTGTTTTTTTTTTTTTATCTGCTCTGCATGCATTTCATTTCCCAAAATGCAACCAGGCGTGCATTACATACAAAGTTCATCCTGCTCCACCCAAGAACAGCTGCCATGAGCATTCTCTAGCACTATGCAGAAGCCTTATGGAGTGCAAGAGCTGGGGACAAGCCGGATCTGAGTCTGAGTGCCAGACCTGGAGCGGGGCGCAGCTTCAGGAACGTTACTGCAAAGACCCGGCTGGGAATTGATGCCGTCTGAGTAGCAAGCAGCTTTTGGCAGCCAAAAAAAAGGGCAGTGTGTAATGATGAGAGCTGAAACAAACAAACTTTATTGGAGGAAAAGCAGCGTCAGTTCTGTCCCGGAGTGACCCCGTGAGTGGCTCAGGTCACAGTGCCCTGTGGGAGCACCAGGCACTGACAGGCAAGCAAAGGGACAGAGTGCATCGCTCCCGCACCCACACAGGCTGGGGACACACAGCACACCCGGGGACACACACGGAGAAAGGAATAAAACAAACAGAACATGGATCCATAGTGCCACAAACCTTCCGGCTCTGTGTTCTCTTTGAGGTGCACTTGCTTCAGTGGGCAGCAGAAGATTTCGTGACACTTAGCACGAAAAGGGGACTCTTTTTTCTTTAATTCCGCAGATTGGATGGAATCTTGCCGTAACATAATGTACTCCTGTGTGCCAGGGGGAGCGTCATCCATAACTGTGGTCACCACATAACAAAATGAACTCAAGTTAGAGCTCGAGGAAAGCAATCCCGAGAATAAAATCAACTAATAACGTCAGGGAGGGGGGAACACAGGAGGGGAAGAAAGGTGCATAGGAAGGAAAATATACTTTAAAGTGCAACGTATCTTAGTCACGGTGATAGAAGGGTGGGTAAAAAAAACATTTACTTTTATAAACAATGCTTCTCATAAACCTCAACACTTCATCCCGTTTCATGCAGCTTTGATAAACAGCAGAATAACACCCCGCCCTGAAAAACAACACAGTTCCCTCCTTTAGTTGCTTTATTCTCCCCTCGCCTATCTATTCCGCATGCAGATTGGGAGGAAAGCAAACCAAACACGCTTTTATGGCCTGGCCACAGGCAATGTCTGCACTGAGAGCAGTGAGCAATCACTCCACAGCTGCAGGTAGTGCCACACCAGGTCTCTGCTCCCCAAAGCACACGGAGAACGTGCCTTTATCAGCATGTAGAATTCCCCCCCATTCCCCAGAGCAAGGATAATCCAGTGACACTGAACTCCATCATCGTTTTCAACAGATAGAAGAGTGGATGTACAAAGAAAAAAAGCACATTAATCCTTCCGATGGTTTTCTTGTAAAACAGCAAGTAATTTTTAAAGTTGATCTTATAAATCAATACTGCCATTAATGACATAAAGGATATGCAGTCTGAAATGCTTCTGAATGGGGTCAGACTATTAAATGACAAAAAGATAAAATATATAGCGTAAGGAAAGTTCCAGCTACCTCAAAGTATTACATTACCAGGAAAAATTGAAACACTTTTCCACTATCTAAAAAAAATGAAGCCTTAATAACAGAGATAGTGAGATTCCTCCGCTCATAGCTTTAGGCACAGATCATCTCACATGAACAAAAATTAGCTGCTTTTTCACAAGACAGCCTCTAACCACCAACTGTTATTTATAGCATAACACAAAGATATAAAACCATACCCAAAACCAAACTTGCATTCCTCAACCCTACATGAAAAAAACTAAAAATTAAAACCCCAAAATTAAAAAAAAAAGGAATCCAAGAATTTCAGTAATGAGAAAAGTAACTACTGAAAGGACAGTCTAAAACATACACTAGTGTGCACCAGGAAAGTTTATTTGGTTCTCCAACTGTTGGCCATTAATTCCAGCAATTTAACTGCTTCCTAAATATCTGCCAACACATGGACATCTTAAAAACCTGTCAGATTTAAACATGGATCCCCTCAAACAAATATGATCCCATTGCATTCTCATGCACTGGTTTTTTTCCTCTGGTAGGAGCTGTATCTGGGTGGAAATTTAACTTGGCAGTCATTGTGTTCACAGTGGGCAGTCACCTTCTCTCAAGACCTCATTAATCCACCATAGAAACTTTGCACTTGGCTGCTGTTGCTTCATTAGACTACACCCAGCATCAGCAACCCACACTAATAATCCACATAAAGTGTCAGTAAAAGGGATGCACGACCAAGCAGGAAACCACAGGTGGTTCCAAAGAGAGCAGCAGGGCAATGGAGCAGGAGGTCTGGGATGGCATTTAATCCCAGCCTCACCAATCCCAGTTTTACTGAGGCTTGTAGGAAGGGCAGGATGTGCTCAGGGAGAGCCCTGGCACCGAGGGGCAGCTGCTGGACCAGGACACAACATCCCAGACGAGCCAAGGACCAACAGGTCCTGAAGGGTCAGTCCCCAGAACTGTATTTATGCAAGCTCAGAGCATGCAGCACTTGCAAACCACCTGCAAGGACAGATCCTGCCTGTCAAGTGTTTGGCAAGCAGCTGCCTGACATCTCTGTGTAGGTGAGCTGAGGTGCCAAACACACAACCAGCTCTTCACCACCACTGACACAGCCCATCACCACCTGCACACGGATTTATTTACATGTGAATACACCCCAACAGGACCCACACCTTTGGTCAGTGACATGCACCACAAAGGCACAGAGGCACAGAAGGACAGCAGGTGACAATGAGTGCTGGTTCTGAGGGCCAGCACAGCCCTGACACCTGCAGCAAGCCCCAAGAACCACTAACACAGCCCTAGTGCTGGAATGATGCATGGATAACTTAACTGCTGTCAGTGTTCTGGAGGAACAGCTAAAACCTTTTCTTGCCATGATAAATGGCCTCAAGTCAGGCTGAGAATTTATTACAAAACGAGGAACACCCCTGGCCCTTGCTGTGTCCTTTTCCCTGCTGTGGTGACAGCCAGACACCCTGGTGGAGCCACTGAAACCACAGCTGCAGGACCTCCAGTGTGGGCACCAAGAACCACCCACAGGCAACTTCCAGCTACATGGAATCTAATGTCAAAAGCTTTAAAAACCTGGTGGCAGCCATCTCTGATGACTGAAGACCATCACCATGGAAGGACCACTATCAAACAACTGTGAAAAGCATTCTGGAACAGGGGCAAATATCACCAGGCATCTGCCATGGCTTTGCCAGGGGGATAAAACCCACACTTGGAGAGAATCACCCGTTCACCAGAGCAGGAGAGGAACAGTAAGTTTTAGGGAAAGAACAGAAATCCGAAGCAGTGTCCGATGTGCAGCAGAGGACATGGTCACAGGCAGGGTCACCTGCTCAGGAGAGCCCCACAGACACAGCCCAGCTGCCCTCGGGGCACATCTGGGCACATCTGCACCTCTGGGAACAGGACTGCAGAGAATTCCCAGAGCCTGACAGGAGGCTCACACAGCCTTGTGCACCTGTGTGAAAACTTAAAAATTACAACTCCTGACTGAGAAAGGCCATGGAATAGGACAGACATAGAGAGAAATGGAACTAGAAACAAGTTCCAAATGATGCCCTTGCAAATAAACGAGATATTTTGGAGAAACAGAACTGTAAGAGGTGCATTGTAGTAGGACCCACAAGGGGTAATTTTAGATGATTGGTTTGGAAGCATTAACAGTATTGTGTGGCAAAAGCTGATAGGCCAGAAAACACTTATAATGAATTGTAATTTGGAAATAGTTTGGCTTCTAATTGTGATGGTGTGAATGGTAATATCTGTACTGTCTCACCTTTCACATAAGACTAAAAATGAAATAAAAGTTTTTAAATAGCCCCATCTCTGGGTCAGAAAAAGGCACAATCCAACATGCATTTCCTTGGCACATGTGGGACCATCCTTCCAGCCTCCAACATTCACTCTGTCTCTTCTTTGTATTTCAGCAGATAATCTCTTTTTTTTCCTTTTCATCCTAATGCATTCCCCATCCTCATGGGTAGAACACATTGATGCTCTGCACTGCCATCTTCCCACAAATAAAACAGGGATAAAAACTACAAATGTCATGGGCACAAGTAATGAATATACTGCTGAAGAACTTTGAATATTCTCAGATGAAAGTGGTAAATAAATACTACATATCTTTTAAAAAAGGAATCCTTTTTTCTTCCCCTCATAATTTGATGGAGACTGCTACAGAGACCAAGCCCACAGCAACTGTGCATACGAAAGGAATTTGCTTAGCAGTAAATATAAAATAACTGCAGTAACTATTATGTTTCCTAACAAAACATTCAGCTTGCTAAATATCGCCCTGTAGCACATTCTTTAGCTCAAATAAAATAATAATAATTACATTAATAAAAACTTGCCATCAACAAGCCAGTAGAAAAAAAAAACATCTTCTTCCTGTAAGCTTTACTGAGAGAAAGTGATCTTTAGGATGGCTGCCGGCATCAGGATGTTTTTCAAGATAAATTCAAACATGTTTACTTTATATAAACACACCAGCTAAACAGACTGCTGGTTTGTGTCTTTCTTTTACGTCCAACTGCATTTCAGTCCCATCCAGAATTGCCAGAAACCATAACATCAACCCTGTCCATAGGCCTTGGCTCGGGTTCCAACTGAATAATCTTTGATGTAATTCAGAGTTTATTAAAGCTGTAAGGAAATATCTTTCCCCCCGGTTTTACATAGAGAGGCTTCAGCTCTGCTAGCTACAGGCTGTAGCAACCATAGGGTAAATAAAATAAAGGCAAAATAAATCCTCCTGCTCCTGTTGGACTATTGTTCTGGTATGTATGACACAATTTAACACAAAAAAAAAAATTACTTCCATGGATCCATTCACTCCTTGAATGAACTTTTCAGGTCATTACCTGAAACATGAATTTTCTCAGTTCTGTAACTTTTCACAGTCTGGTTAGTTTTACATTCTGCCAGCCCCAGGATGCTTACACTCACAGTAAATTAGTTTTGCTGGCATTTTGGAAGGACTGAAGTTGTGTCTCTTCAAGCCACAGAGAGCATCACTGCACCTCTTCAATCCTGCACCCACAAAGTGAAGGAAATCTCTTCTCTTTTGGCACAGGGGAGGGAAAAAAACCCCGTTTCCCCAGTATGACACTTTGGAGCAGTGAGAGCAGCAGCAATGCCACCCCACGGTCACTGTCACCTCCAGGACACAGAACAGCAATGCTCACTGAGCGCCTCCTCCACCGCTGCCTCCCACACCTCACCCTCCACTTCCCAAAGGAAATAAAGGTCACAAATGAGGTTACCCAGCCCTGAGGCTGTTCAGAGATATGCAGCATTTTTTTTTTCTGTTTGTTTGTTTCCTTTTAGGGTAAAACATTAGGCTATCAAGTTGCTTTCAGCTCCTTACAGGAACGAGTCTAAAAAAACCCCCCTAAAATAACTTGCTTCAAGTGACTGCCTGTAGGAAAGGGAAGGGTAGGAAAGTGGGGTATTTTGCTGCAATAACATTTTCCTAGTTGAGACAGCTGATGAAAATCTCTCAGGTATACATGCAGTAAAAAAAATCTCTGGCTTCTTTTCATCACTGCTTTGTTTTCCTCCTAATTTCTCCCAGCTGAAGGTGTGATTTTTTGTTAGCCACCTGCACAGCATAATAAACTCAGAGCACCACAATACTTACAAGCTAATTGAAAAAAAAAATTCTATTCTGGGGTTGTGAAACACTCAGAACCTCTTAATGACAACACAGTCTATCCAAACCATTTCACTATTAAGCTTTGCCAAAATCTTGATTAAGTATTCTTACCAAACAGTCCTGGCACTTCTGCATCACCCAGAAATCTTATTTTCAGCTTGCAGCTGCGTGCTCCTAACTTTGAAGTCTGGTTGACTCTGACTTGCAGCTTGCACAATGAAGACAGATATTACAGGAAGCACAAGGAGCCAATTCTCTAATTTTTATTCACAGCAAGCCATTTCTGGAGTCACACATTTTGCATCCCTCCTTCCTCCCCAACACACCACCAAAGCCAGGCGCCACACCAGCTTATTTTCAAACTGAAAGAAACAAAGCAGCAAAAATACCTTGTGAAAGACACAACTTGCTTTAGATGATATTTCAGAATTAAAAGTAGGCTCAAAATGGACTCTGATTGCATCTGGAAGCTGCTGCTGGATGGGGTCTGTGACAATGAGAGGCTGCCAGGGACAGCCCAACTCCTTCACTCTCACAGGGAAGAGCGCCTGATGTTTTGCTCTTAAACCAATTCTATAAATTTCCTCTGTGGCAACTATTTCCTGTGCTTATTTCCGAACTGGCATTAAAGGACAGTTTTATGGCATGCATGAATAGAACATAATTTTGAGATGGGCAGTACTGCCTCCAAGAACTCAGGCACTCGGGGAGGCAAACTCCTTGAACTAATGAGTTCTCAAACTGGTGATCTAAATTAGCCAGTCATTAGAACTTGAGGCTGTAGGGATTCAGCAGTGTATGGCCTGTGAGTGCCTTTCTGTGTCTGCTGGGAAAGGGAGAGCAACCTCCTATTTATGGCATAAATATCACAGGGATATTTACAATTCACTGACGTCTAAGGCATGCTTCTTGTGGTAAGGCAAGGTCCCAGCCCTGCTGTGCCAGGCAGAGTCACAAACACCTCCCCTGGCACCTGCACCTCAACATCTGCCCTGCCCTGCAGGGTTCCCCACCCCACACAGTCCAGCAGCACCCACGGGACCCCCAGCCTCGCCCCACAGACTGACCCAAGCCTGCAGAGCACACCCCACAGATTCTAAACCTGCCTGGGGGCTCATTCCTGGGGCAGCACAGGAATCCCCCTGTGCAAGGGCTGCAGGAGGAGTGCAGTGTCCCCCTGACCCCCGGGCTTGGCCAAGCCTGTGTGGAGCAGAGGGGGACCACCTGGTGACCACCAAAGGCCCTGCCAGTGACACACCTGCAGTGGGACAGGCTCCTGTGACAGCTGCTGCAACTCACACACACCTGGGCTGCTCCTGGTTTGGGGGGACCACCCACACCCACTGCACAGCCCCTGCTGAGACACCCCATGGAATGCTTACTAGAGAGCCACCAACCAACTGAGCCAAAATTATATGGATGAAACCTACTGGAGGCAAAATATTTCATGCCGTATTAATTCTTAAGGTTTGCACAGCTCCACCTTCATTCCCACATCAAAGAATTTCTCTGATGATTTTAGATGGTGATTTGAAGCTACCTTCCATTGTGAAATATCTTTATGCTTTAAATGAGTGACTGTCTTGTGATCAAAATTGAAAGCTGACAGCTCTTTCAACCATGTTTCCTCCAACATATGTAGAAATCTCTCAACTTTTTAATCTGCTGAAAAATTCTGAAATATGCTTGCTGTAGGTCAACACACAGAACTGTTTTTAGATCTTCCAAAAATATTAGCACAGAACACTCCCCCTTGACCTAAAAGAGTAATTGGATTAACTGCTAGCAGTAATAGGCTGTTATCCTCTGAAAAGACTAGCCCAGATAAGGCTGCATTTAGATCCTTGTGGATAATAAAGACAAAGACATACGACATCAAAAATTTGTTGATAAATGCTGCTAAGAATGCATTTCCCCTTTCCCCTGTGGAAATGGGACCAGGATTCTGCAGGGAGCCTTATCTCCCAGCTATTCCAGGCACCCATGGGCCTTGGAAGAGCTCTGCCCCATTCAGGGACACAGCTGGAACCACGACCTCACCGTGCCCACCTGCAAGGACAGAACTGCAGGGCCAAGATGCAAACTGGACCCACTTCTCAGGGACATCTGCTGGATGTCCCCAGCCTTGGCTGGAGCTCCTGATGGGGAGAGAAACCCTCCTGTCCTCTACAGCCTCAGACTGACATTTATTGAGGATTCACCGACTGTGCAGGTGGGCAGCAATGAAGCTGCAACAAGAAGTCCAAGGGCAAGCAAGGGAGACTTTGGTGCCTTTGGAAAGACTCTGGTGCCAAAGGCAAGCAAGGGAGACTCAGGAGCACAAGGAGTGTCCTGCTCTACCCTGCAGCTGCAAGGAGCAATAAGGGAAGAAACGGGAAGAGCCAGCACATCAATAGCTCATCCCAAGCCTGGTGTCAGCAGCAGAATGTTGTTTCAGTGGAGGTTTGGTATCAGGAAACACTGCATCAGCTGCTGTTGGGATCAGCCCCTGGAGGGATTCAAAAGATGTGAAAGTGTAGATGTGGCACCTGGGGACACACCCTGGTGGGAAACACCATGGTGCTGGGGAAATGGTTGGGCTTGATGACCTCTGAGTCTCTCCCTCCCTGAACAGTGCTGTGACTGTGAGAGCCTGGTCTGGGAGAACTGCAGTTTGCAGGCAGGGCTGTCAGCCTCCTGCACCTGGGCTGTGACCAGCAGATCCACACTCCTGCTGCTCAGGGGCTAAGGAACAGCCTCAGTTTACTCTCCACTGTGCAGAGCCAGCACCTTTCCCTTCCCAGCCATCAGCACCTGTGGGTTTGCCAGGCCAGATGTGCCCACTCCTGTCTGAACTCTGCAGCTCAGCTCTGCTGTGCCTGCCCCTGAATGAACGAACAAATGAATGAATGAATGAATGAGTATTTCTCCTCTGCCTGTTCCGAGCGGTTTCCTGCTTTCCCCATCTGCTAAAATAAATGCAAGCTGGCTGCTCTCCAAACAGGTGGGCTGGTGCATGCAGCACAGCAGACAAGGCAGTAATTCACAGGGTGCTCTTTGTTTTTGTGCAGCGTGTGTGCGGGAAGCAACAGGCACAGGGAGCACTGGGAGCACACCAGGGTGGGACTGGGGACACTGGAGAGCAGGACCTGCTTGGCCAGCGGCGGGAGATAACCCAAACAAATTGCACAGCCACCAAGGATTTGGCTTCTGGGATCAAGCTGCCACTCCAGCAGCTGGAGCAGACAATTCTCTTTCTGCTCCACCAACACAGGACAGGAGCATCACAGAACACAGGAGCAGATGCACAGCAACTCCAGAGGAAAATATGAGCCTCACTCGCCCCTCTCTACCATAAAATCCACTCTGACCAACTCACAGTTAAATTTAAAAATCATTGTGACAATTTGTGTCACTGCAGTGAACTTGCATTCTTCATTGACAAAGTTTAAGAGAAAAAGCAAGGAATGTCAATGTTTCCAAGATAATACCCTTGAAGTGTGGTGCAAATCAGGCATGCAGAGGAGAAGGTGTCTAGAGACCTGCTGGAAAGGTTCAGAATGAATGGGAAGCTAGCAGTTTTTGAAAGCTTTGGACAGCTATAGTGTGCTGTTTATGAAATATTAGAATCGTGTATCGTAACTTTAATGAGAATTAAATTATTAATGTAGCCCTATTTGGAGCTGAGAGAATAGCTTCAAATTGTAAGAGAAGTAGAGAGTAGTGGGAATGCCTTTTTTCTTCCTATCTATGGAGCACCATTGACAACAGCTGCGCTACAAAGAGACAAACTTCCCTAGAGTTGGAAAGGAAGAAAAAACGCAACAAAGCAACAAAAACACAAAGAAAGAACTGAAAAAGATCAGGATCCTCTAGGAAGAGCAAAACAAGGAATCATCAAATAATAGACTGCATCCCTCCCGGAAATCTGGCAGGATGAGCCAGGCCCCTGGGGAGCAGGAGATGAACACCAGCCTGGAAGTCTGTTCAGAGACTGTCACTGGAAGTTGCAGCTCCTGGGCATTTCTCTTGGAAGACGCAGACAAGAACAGAAGCACAATTCACAAAAGGACAGGTGACACCTCCCAATTATTTGCCCCATTTACTGAGGATTAACAAAAGGAAGGATGCAAGGAATTGAGTGTTTTAAAATTCAAACTCATTACAGAAAGAACTGTTCAGAGAAATGGCCTCAGAGGAAAACTTGCAAAGCAAAGGACAGAAAACTCATCAGCAGAAGCCAAAATCCTGGGTGTGCCATGGGAGAGGAGCAAAGAGTGTTCTCACAACGCTGGGGAGCAGCAGAACCTTGGACCCTGCTCTGCTTCAGCAGCCCACCCAAAGTGGCAAAGAGCCATGCACACAGAGGCTGAATAGCAGAGAAGTCTTTTCAGGGAAAAAATTATATATAATTTAACCTGAAATTAACGTCATTCTTCATTTCAAGGTTGGAAAATATTTTTAACAGGTTAAAGATTAGGCTTTTGCAGATAGAGCCCTATACACACATATGTACACTAAACAGGTGGATTTTAAAACAGTCAAATGAAAGGCTGCAATATTTTGTCACAGTTTTCTTAGACTAAGCTTTAGTTAAGCTGGATCCCCACCACAGGTGATTCTGCACAAATCACTTGATGCACACCCCAAAAGTTTACCCAGCAAGTTACACCACCTTGGAAACTACAACTCAGCTGTATGCTCAGTGGAGTGATTCTCACAGGCAGAACCCTCTGCCTACCCTGTCATTTCTGCTTAGTGTGCTACCTACTGCAGCAGCCACTGCTGGAGCAGCCTTCCCCAGCCCAGCTGCCAACGTGGTGACTGAATAATCCACCTCCAACAATCTGACAATTCTTCCCCCCATCTGGCCCATGTGGTGTTATTTATTATACCCACTTGAACAGCCATCTATTGAGGAACAACACTCACAACACCCCATTCCCCCTTTCCCGAAATAAAAGGACTGCCCTTCAGAAGGGGCTTGACACAGTTTTAGAAGCTGTACTGGGAAATGTTTTTCCTCTCTACACTAACCTAAAGCCTTTCAGACATTGCAGAAACCCACGTGTAATTATGCTCTCATTGTTACTCAGTGTGTCTACAACACGACGTAAATACGGAGAAGAGTTTCACTTTTCTCTGTTCATCAATTTAATCAGCAACAAGACATTAACAGAAGACTGAATTGCCTGTTTTCCTGTCCACCTTAATGATCACTTGTAGAGCAGATGTTCTGTGTACTGAGACCCTTCTCAGCTTCCCTTTTGCATGCTGCCATGGCAGCCCCACATTCTGCCCAGCAGATCTGCTAAACTAGCAATAACTGCACCAGAATTACCATATTGTCCGCACAGTACGGCCTTAAATGACATTATTATTTTACTTCAAGGGGTAGCCGCCAGCTCCTTGGGCCAGCTGAAGGCGAGGGGAGAGGGGCAGTCACAGCAGGGCTGTGAGCAGTGACCACAGTGACCAGGGTGACCACAGTGACCAGGGGAGCTGCCACAGCTGCAGCTCAGAGCCCCTCACAGTGATGTCTGTGTGCACAGAAAGGTCTGTGCTCACACCTGACCTGCACAGTGCTGGCACCCTGCAGCCTGACCCAAGAGCGATTCCAGTGGTACGTGTCTGCCAAAAAGAGTAAAAACCCAAGAGTGTGCTAAGTCAAACCATAAACAACTCATCTGGGGGACTGTGGCCCAGCAGGTCACTGGGCTGCTCTAGCCAGGGCCAGACACTCCTGACTGACAATGTCACCACCGGGAAGGACACAGCGACAGGGTCACAATGCAGACATTAAATGTAGATCTTTTACAAACCAGCACGCATTTGCACACAGCTCGGCATGAAATTCAGATGTCTGGAAGGTGATCTCCATGGCTGGGTGGATGCCACCCTCTGAGCTACACGACCACCATCCACTGCCAGCCACGGGAGACACCTGGAGCTCTGCACCAGGAGCTCCTACTGCTGCACAAACACTCCAGATGCAACACAATACTTGGAATTAACTTCTCCAGAAATCAAAAGGCAAAATGATCAAATAAGGTTGTTCTCTTAGAGCAGAAATAACAGTGGAGCTTATTGCCTTTGTGTATTTTTATACTACATTGCATAATATGCTCGCATTGATGTTCAGCACCGTAAATGACATAAAAAACAACCCAAGGCAGCAAGCACAGCAGAGCTCTAAGAAAAAAATCATCACATTTCACATTCCAGTGCATGAAGTGAATGCTGCAGTCCTCTAGCTTACAACAGTCTATCAAAGTTAGCAAAGACAAATGTGTGTCTTAGAAAAAAGACATTGTTTCAACACTGAGCTATAAATTAGCTTCTGGTTTTTAGGAGGCAGCAAGTGGCCTTTATCTTAGTACAAGACAAAGCCACTCTGTTCAAACTAAG
The DNA here is from genome assembly GCF_009819655.1 of Sylvia atricapilla. Lineage (NCBI taxonomy): Eukaryota > Metazoa > Chordata > Aves > Passeriformes > Sylviidae > Sylvia > Sylvia atricapilla. The sequence continues at coordinate 658,355 of NC_089174.1, forward strand.
GATGTTGCCTGCTGCATAGTGTAGCTGGGGAGCTGCCTCGGGACACCACACTCACTTTTTACTGCTTTGAAATCACCCATATTAGAGACAAGTCCCTGTTTTGTGTCATTACCGAATTTATGCCTACTGGGACTTTACATACCTGCCAAGAAATGAAAACATTAATTCTGAAAGTTGATGGGAAAACTTTTAAGCATGGGAAGGGTGCTGCTGCTGTAAATGTCTCAAACACACGGATTCACACCGGCTCCAGTTAAACAAAAAAAAAATACCAAGGAAAGTTATAGATGCATTTGCAGTAGCTGAATATTTGGCCCAAACAACTGTCAAAACAAATGCTGGAGTACACCGGGCCTGTAAACTCTCCTTCCTGAGCCCTGCAGTGCTGTGGACAGCTCCAATTTACAAACTGTGTTCTCAGCACCATTTGCACCATCCCAATCACCAGAGCCCTTCCATTGCTCCTTGCCCTGTACGCCACATAAGCACTCACAGTGTTTTTAATATCAGCCCCCACAACCCCACTTACACCTCTGAGCGACTACAGGAAAACCTGAAATTAATTTCTAATAGCTTCTCAAAGAATTCATTTAGGGAACGAGGTCTTCGCAGGTCGCAAACAAACCCACCTCTCCTCTTACCTTTAAATTTACTAATCTGTAACTTCCATTCTCCCCGTGCACTCTGCTCCTGAACTCAAATTCCAAAGAGCAGTTTGCAAAATGTTATTAACATTTTAGTCTGCCTTTGTCTAATAATTTCACAACAGATACACAGCTGACAAAGACTTCTGCGCTTGTTATTTCATGCACCTGCTTGCCTCCAGACTAAGGAGAAGGGGAAAAGGAAAAGCTGCAGATGCCAGGAGTGCCATCCCACCCCAGAATGGTCCTACCTGTCTCCGAGCTCTGCGACCAGCCTGTGAGAAGCCCTCTCTGGAGGCAGCAGGCAGTGACTTTGAGCTGCTCTCCTTGTCCTGAGCTGTCATGCAGATGTGGGATGGAGGCTGTCCTGGCTGCCTGTGGATCTCCAGGCTGCTGAACACAATGATCAGAGATGACTCACTGTCACTCTCACATACATTGGATGGTTCTGTCGATTTTCTGACTGGAGGTAGTGCTGTAATTGCTGTGTCTCCCAGCTGAGGGGCTGACACGGGCTTGGCTCAGCTCTGCAGCCCTGCTGGGGCTCAGACCTTCCTCACCTGGCACAACTTCCCCTCTGCCACCAGATAGCATGACAAAAGGGAGCTTCCCTTGGCCACATCTGACATTTCAGCCCTGAAGTTTACCTCCAGGAATGCTTTGCATATCGTGTATTAATAGATTCTGACTAACAGCTTTAGCTCCACATCATGTCTAGACAAAGTGTCCCGCTGTGGGCAGTAGCCTGGAAGGGCACTTGAAACAGCTGTGGGTGAACAAAACATAAACTGTGCTGCTGACAGGTTGCGTGCATGCTGTATCTCATCTAGTTTCTCTCCAGGAAGTGGAAATAATGGGGATTTCATGGAAGTTTTAGGCAGAAAGAGGCCAAAGCTCAGGTCGGCCAGAGAACTAGGAACAAACCATGTTTTCCCCAGCCTGGGCATCAGGAAGAATTCCTTCCCTGGAAGGGTGGTGAGGAATTGTTAGGGACTGCCCAGGTTGGTGGTGGATTCATCATCCTTGGAGGTGTTCAGGAAGCAATGGGCACGACAGTCAGTGATCTGGGCTACCCACGGAGATGGAGATGGCCACAGCTGGTGGCAGGATCTTGGAGCCTGCTCCAACCTTACTGATTCCATCACTGCAGGAGAAGCTGGGCCTGCCCCTGGATCCTGGAAGTGCCCAAGGGCAGGGCAGGGAGCACCCTGGGCCACTGAAAGGCTTCCCTGCCTGTGGCAGGGCTGGGACAAGGGGACCTTCGAGGTTTCTTTCACCACTCTGTGGTGTTATGTGTGCCCAGAATTAATGAAACAGTCAGACCAGAGGGGAAGTAGATAGTTCCACAGAAGATTCTGCTGGCAAAAATGTGCAGAGGCTCTCTGCGGAGTCCAGGTGTACTCAGCAGGGTCCATCTCTACACCCTGGCTGCATTCTGACAATCAGGTGCGCCCAACACTGACCAAAATCCCTCACACCACACGGCACCTGCAGGAAAGTGACAGCACAAAAGCACCACAGTGGCAAAGCCACAGTGAAAGGATGCTGGAAGCAGAGAAAAGGTGGTAAAGTATTTATAGCCCACCAGAGAGTCTCCACCACCTCTCAGCAGCCACCAGAGTTTGCCTGCCCTTGGGTGTTACTTGCCTGAATGGGAAGCATTTAACTCCCTTTCAGTGCCTTTCTCTGTGCTCTAACACGCTCTGGTGCCATTACCGCTTTAAATATTTACTTGACATTATCTTGCATCTGGCAAATGTGTTCTGATTCTCCCCAGCAAGTCCCATGCAGGATTAAGTTCTCCACTGGTCTTTGCACAGTAACAGATGCCATTTTATTTTTTGTATTTACCACTGCAATTCTCTCCAAATCAGGTCCGCAAAGTCCCAGAAGTTTTCCAACAATTCTGTTAAGACAGATGAGGTTTGCAGGCACCAGACTAATTTCTAGGTTTCTCCAGCAGTTAGGACTTTTCCTGCCTCCATCAGGCTTTCTCATTTTCTGTGCTGCTCAGACCCATAAAAAGGCTGCCTGTTACTATGTTAGTGCTGTCAATCCGTATGCACCTTCTCCATTTATTCTCTAATTCTTAATTAACTATTTCATAGTGCAAATTCCCATTTTTCAGATAAGGTGCTGTTGTCACAACAGCCCTGTTAGTGCATTATTGTAACTATAATGCGTTCATAAATAACACATCAGAGGCGTAGAATATGTTGCATTTTTTTACAACTTCTGCAATCCAGTTGGTCTACGTAATAGAAATTGTAAACTGAATAAGAAATTAATTTTCAAAGACTTAGTTGTCCAAAAAAGTTGTCATCTCTAATTTTTATTGGTCAAATGTTATTTTCTTTCTGATGCTAAATCAGAATACTAGAATAAAAAAATGAAAGTCTCTGAGTAGGGAACTGAAGTAAAAAACAGCAACCAAATTCCACTGAAGGCCATGTAATCATAGGGGTGGGAAGGAGAGAACAGAAAAACAAGCACACAAATATTTTTTTAGTGAACCTGTGGCAGGATAACAGCACACGTCTTCAGTGAAACACTCCAGAGTCAACTGCTGCAAGAATTTCTTCATGGGCACTCACGGGCTGTTCTCCATGGGCCCTTGCAAAGGCCACAAAGTGCTCTGTGTCCTGCACAGGTGTTACCTGTGGGCAGGTGACACACACCCCACAGCTCATTGCCTGCTGCAAATCGCCCCCATCCCACCCCAGAGGGACACGGGGACAAACAAAATCCTGCCTCATCCGAGGCTTTGGCTGGGCTCGCACAGCCCCAGGAGAGCCAGCAGGACTTGGATCTGATCTCAGAGCCCTGCCAGGAGACCTGTCTCCAACAAAAGGAGCAGCTGACCAGCACAAAAGGGCTGCACAACCTCCCCCCTCCCGGGGAACCAACACAGATGCTCCAGCACAAAGTCAAGGGAACATTTTGAGTATTTCTGTCACCTTGCTGTGCCCCTGACAGCTCACACTATGGGCAGGCTGCTGTGCCCCCATTCCTACAGCACTGCACAGGTGCAACTCTCCCCAGTTATTCCCCAAGAATAAATATATTTATTTAAATATTCAGCCAAAAACGGGGAGTGGGAGTTGCCCAAGAACAACTTTGTCCGTTTCTAGAGAAGTAAAACCTCCCAAGAACGCTTTTTCTCTCAAGCTGCAATAATTAGGCAAGGCCAGGTGCTGCGGGCAGCCCAAGGCTGCAGGCAGTGGAACACCTGGGAAAGGTCACCCCAGCCTCTCCTGGATGGCCTCAGAGCCCCGGAGCTGCTGAGCACCACACACAGGCACTAACACAGGGCCAAGCTCTGTCCCAGGGCACAGCACAGCCCACCAGAGCTGCTCTGGCACTGACTGCAGCACAGCCACATTCCCTCCACACCGAAACCAGACAGGCTTTCATTTCATTTTTGGCTCACTCTCCATCACGAGGTTATTAAAACCTGGTCAGATAAGGCCTTTGCAGGCTATCCAAGGGTAAATCACCTAAATGCACACCTCCAGCTCACAGCGTTTTATTGTTGCTGCTCCTGGCATATGGAGAGCTGAGATGAAAACAAGCAAATACTGGCAAAAAACTATTCCAGAAAACGCTGAATATTTATGGCTTGTACACGGAAACCTGACTGGCAAGTGAATGCTTCAGGTAGAGATAAAAGGAGTGACAGAAGAGTAACTTTTATCTATGCAGTCTACATTTAATGACTGCATCAACATTTGCAGATGATTAGGGCCAACCTAAGTGCTTTGTTGTTCCTTTGTTCCATTTCTGAAGGGTTCGGACTTTATTTATTCTTTTTCTTCTGTTTTTTTTTTTCCTTCCTCTCCCCCCTCCCTGCAACTAAATATAATTTTTGGCTTTTAAAGACCTATTTCCATTTATAGCATCCAGCTGACAGGCTGGGGATGATATTTCCTAGCTCAGGCATCTGCCTCCTTGACAGAGGGAGAGATAATCACGTTGGGTGAAACAGGCTCAGCATCTATGACAAGCTTAAGATGTCAGAGCTGAGAGCATCGTGTCTGGCCCCTCTGGATGTTTTTTCTTGAGGAGTTCAGCCCCATCTGGTGTGGAAGGCAGCCAGCCTGCAGTGCTGGGGACAGGGGACACTTCACTGCTGAGGCTGCCACAGCTCCTGTTCAATTGCTCGCTTAGAATTATATTAAAATGAAACAAGATATTAGGTATTTATAATTACCATTTCATGTAAATAATGTGTATATTATGTTATATATTAATTATATAACAATTAATGTATAACACAATAGAATTATGTTATATTAATAACTGGTGATAAATATAACATATAATGTATAATATATATTATATATATTATATTAATATATTAATAATTGCTGATAAAATAAACATTAGATTTATTTAATTATGGCAGCCACACGCATGTGTGGTCAAGCTGACAGCCTGCTTTCCTTGAAGCAACTCGCTGCTCTGGAACTGCTTGTGCTGGACAATCCTCCTTCCCCCCTGGACCTGCACCTGGAGCAAGCCCACCTTCACAAATGTCACAGCCACCTTGAGCCTTGAGCCCAGGCAGCAGGGCCAGGACAAAAAGGGTCTGCCAGGGGCTGAGTCTGGAGAGGCATTTCCATGGATTCAACCCTCAGATCCAAGAAATGCCACCACCACACATGTCTCTGCCTCCTGGATCAGAACACACCCACAGCTCCTGCCCCCTCCACGCTCACTTGAGTTCTGCTTTTAATTTGTAGATCAAATGTTCTGCGGTCACAAATTAAATTATGCTGATAAAATTAGTTAGATCAAGGTACTGCTTTTCTTTTGAGATGGGCCATTTGATGCTGCAAAACGCCACCAAATGAGTCTTTCTGAAAGCAGACTCCTCCTCACAGGTAGATTTTTTCTTACTGGATGCTGATGTGAATGCTCACAAATCATGGAAGATTTCAACTTGCTGCCACTCCAGGAGTCTGGTCCTCCCCTCCATCCTTCCTGTTATCACACGGCACAGCTCATGTGAGGGAGATGAGAGTCTGGCCAGACATGAGGGCTCTTACTGAAATTCATGTCACAATGAGCAACTGCTCCCTCTGACCCTGCAAGAGACTTCTCCACAGGCAGCCACAACCTCACACGGTGTCCTGGGGGAGAACATCTGCTAACACCTGACTAACACCTGAGCGCCCCCGAGGTGCCACGTTTACACCCAAATTTATACCCAAACAGACAGGAACACTCTGACTGAAGCCTGTGTGAGGATGTGTCTGTAGGCACCCACAAACTCAGCCCCTGCACCAGCCTTGCCCAGCTCTCTCTGTGCCTTGCTCCTGCTGCTCTGTCAACCCTCTCAGGCACTGCCTCAACACTCGGCCAGTTTCTCACATTTCCTCTCCTTCTCTGCCAGGAGAAGTGGAAGAGATCACCCAGATGCAATTTCAGCAAACAATAAATCCCTTTATCAGTGGTGCTGCCCTGAAAGACAGTAGATGGAAATCTGAATCTGATTTTCCAGTTTCTACAGCATTTCTTTCCCTAAGATCATTAAACTCCAGGCTCAAAGTTACAGTTTAAATCATGTCTTTTTGCAGAACACTCAAAGCTCCAAACAATCAAATTGTGATTCATAATCTGTCATTTTCAGTCAATATATCATGTCTAGCAAACACTGATTTACATGTAAGATTACAGACTTTGTGGTTGTACTTTCCAAAGCTATTCAATAACAGCAATCATAGCCAACAACTGATTGGTAATTTTTTTAGTACACAGAAATTAATCTTTGCTAATTTGACTCTAAATTACAAAAAATTCCATAATTCATTTTCCCATACTAAAGTGGTGGTTGGTTTGGTTTCTTGGTCACATCATTCTTCCCCTGCATCTTGTCCTTTGACTATTAAATTCTTCGCTCACATCTCATTTTCAAAGTTTACTTTCTTTGTATATTTGCTAGAAATACAGTATTGCCTCCTCTGTTTTCACCTGTGTCTTTGAGCTTTGACTCTCTGGCAAAAGATCCTCCAACCTGTTAAATTCTTTCAATGCATCCTTTTGTGTGAAGTCTGCACATCCAAACATCCTCCTCACCAAACAACTGCACCCTGACTGCCCAGGGCAGACAGGCAGCTCCTCTCCTGCCCTCCCCAAAGGAACAATTCCCACCCTCTGCCTGTGCCTTGCCCTGGAGGTTCCTGTGTCCAGCCTCACCAGAACCTCAGCTCTCTCACAGACTGAGAGGCTCTGACTGCCCCAGCCCCACGCCCAAAGACTGCCCCAAATTAGCCTCTGCTGGGCTGTTCCCAGGTGTGCACCACAAAGCAGCTGGTCTCCTCCAGGACAGGCTGGTTCCAGCCTGACAGGACCCTGAGCAGCCTCCTGACACACAGGGAGGGACAGGAGCATGACAGCACCTGGGGCAGGGCGGGTCCACCCAGGGGCTCAGCTCACTGACATCACAATTAAAACTAAAACCGTGATGGGAAGGGCCACCTGTGCATGTGCAGAGCCAGCACCCTCCCCAGGGGATTGTTATTTTAACACCTGTCTGCTGGTACGTGGCTGAGTTATTAATAGAAAGGATCACACGCAGCCTGAGGTAAATTAAAATTCCAATTCTGCTATTCCGTGTCATTGTAGAATATGCCAGGCTGTTTGATTTGGTCTCTAGCAAAGCAGGCTAACAAACTTCCTTCCAAGCCATTAATTCAGATATTCAATAAGCCTAACACAACTGCACTGGCTCATTAAAGCAATTTGAGGTAACCTGCACTCATTAGAGCAGCCACCATCTATATACCTGTGACTGCAGCCTTGTTTTCAGACAGCATCAGAGATGACCTGCTGAGCCAAATGCCTCTTCTGTCTCAGGAAAACTTCAGGGAAATAGCAAATCCTTGATTTGCTCAGGCTTTGAAATCCATTAAAATGCAAGAATCTTATAACGTTTTGAGGTGTTGTGGTTTTTTTTTTTTTTTTTTTTTTTTTTTTTTTTTTTTTTTTTTTTTAATCTGGTGAAGGATTATTTAACTAGAAGAAGCGAAATTCTTCAATAAAGACAGTAGTACCATGACGACAGTCATGCAGGACACAAGTTTGCAGACAATACTGACAAACTCCCTGCTGTATCTGTTTGAAAGGACAGTTTAACCATTCAGGAAAGGAAATACAGGAAGGACAAATAATTGAAATACTAAGAACCAACCTGTGACCTTGGTATGCAGTCCAGGCTGCCATCAGTGTACAAAGCAGCTGCAGAGAGCTGCTGCCCATTTGGGGAAAAAAAAAACCCCATAAAAATCCTTCTGTGCTTAATAAAAAAATGACACTAAAAAGAAGGTACAAATACAACTGAGGCAACATTTAGCCTTTAAGCAGAGGCATTTACAGGTGTACCTGTAAATGTCATCAAGCCCAGGATAATTAAGCCTGGCCCTTGAACTACATCAACCCATTTCAGTAGCTGGAGGTGAAGCACAAAATCCTTGAGAGACTAATTCTGAGTCCTCTAGCAGAGGAACTAAGTAGCTTAACACAATGCACCTTCTGTGGACTTAGCACACTTGAAGAAAGAATGTTGTTGTTCACAAAAGAGAAACAGGCATGTAGCAGACTTCTGACCCTCTGCTACTCAGTAAAATCAACTGCTTAACAACAACAACAAAATAATCTCTGCACTATTTTGTGGCACGTTTGCTGTTTCCTAAACAAAAAACCTGCCTCTTCCAAGTCAGGCTCCCAGGCAAGGTGAATAATGGCACTGCAGGCTGCTGCCCTCCTGACACCCCTGAGCCACCTCTGGGGTCACAGCACATGGAAAGGTTCATTAAACTGAATTCGTTCATTTATTTGTTTTCATTTCCAGCCACTACATCTCACACAGCCAAGCCACCAGAGCTGGGAGAAGCACCTGGTATGTGCATGGAGGGTTCTGGGACTAGGACCAGAGTTTTCCTGCCCTTGATGTCTCTCATTTTAACTGAGAAAACTCACTTTAGCTGGAGGGACAACACATCCTCTGTCCCCTCTGTGGGCTGGCCAGCTCAGGCTCATCTCTGCTTTCCCTCACTCCCCATGACAGATCCTTCCATGTATTCATGGGGAGGAACTCAGTTTCAAAGGGGCTGCTCAGAGAGAAGTAAGGAGAATTTCATCCAGTAATTTTCTTTCTCAAAACACTTCTAACGTTCTTCCTCAATTTTTTTTTTTTTAGAAGGCCTCCTGAGAAACCTGCTAAATAATTAATATCTCTTTCTTATTTTGCTACTGTAATGTGAATACGTAATCTACTCCTTAGTAACCACGATATTACAAGGGAATGAAGTGCTGCAGTGGGGTTCCAGGGAGAATTGACACACTTCCTTCCACTGAGTCACCTGCACAGGGTGGCTCTCATCCCATTCCCCATCACCACATCCCAGACAGGGTCTCCTACAGCTCTGGAGTCTCTGTGGAGCATCAGAAGGAGCCAAGGTGGTGGTGACAGCAGGAAATTCTCAGTCCTCTTTGAGAGGTTTCTACCCTTGAGCTCAGCAGACAGATCAGAGGGAGCAAAAGCCCCAAAGCTCCACAAGTATAATACTCTCAAAATGACTCCTGACAATTAAGCTGTGCTGTCTTTGGAGGCTGTAAAGTGTTGTAGAACTGCACCAGACACAGGCTCTGGAACAATGCAGCCTGTGCTCTTCTCGAAATCCACCTTCCCTCCAATAAATGCTCTGTTATCAAAGTGATTAGATCTTATTTTTGATTTTCTAAAAAAAAAAACCAGTGCGCTCCTACTTCCTGCCAAATTTAAGTTTTAATTTCTAAGGATTTTTCAGTCTATGTCAATTAGAATTGTGACCACATCTTGATTGCATTTTCCTGCCGTGTTCTCTGGCCAAGAAAATCCACATAATTTAAGTTTGTTAACATTTCCTGTTTTCCCTCTGTTTACAAAGAGATTTTAGGCATTGAAACATGGAAAGTAATAAATCAAGAGAAGGGCAGTGAAGACATACAGTTATACAGCATTTTAGTTAACCTTCAGTCCTATTTCAGTGAAACAAAATAAACTCCTCCAGCCTCTCCAGAAATTTGGAAATGAGCAAGCAGAATAAGAGTTCGGGTTATTTTAGTGCTCCAGGCTTGGAATTTGATCACGGAGTTACTTCTAGGAGTGTCCAAGGAGCCCCAAAGCACAGATTTATCCACACTCTGAGGGGATGGATGTTTGCTCTGCCCTGGGTTTTCCAGGAGCGTGGCTGCAGGGGTCAGCCTCATGGAGGGAACGTGCATTTTCCATCACTGCTCTTATTTCTCATGTCAGTCCTATTCTGTCCTCAAGGAAGAGGGACAAACCTGCAGTAGCACCTCTCAAGCCTTTTAAAACCCCCTGGATGTTCCTTCCCTCTCCCCCAGGCCACTGAACACAGAACTCCCCCTTCAAAACTCAAATGAGGATGATTGTTCCATAAGTGGAACAGTGGAACTCCTCTCCCCACCTTCCTCTCTCATTTCTAACACTCCTCATTTCAACGCCATCAGCACTTGCCCAAGCATTCAGAAAGTATCAGCATAATAAAGCACAAAGCCAAAAGTCTTCATGGTGAAGAGCTGATAGCAGGTAGGATGTTTTTATGAAGACAGGTTACAATCAAGCCAATCAGTCTCCAAACCACTCTGTAGAGAAACATTCAATTTCTAACATCAGGAGGAATGTTCCCCACCTACGCTGTCATCCCTGAGGGTGAAGGAGACTCTTGGAAAAAGGGAACAGAGTGTTCAAAACACCAGCAGATCACATGCAGCACAACCAAGCCTTCACATTCACCAGAAGGTCACCAAGCCTGCACACTGAAAGCTAGGATCTATTTAAATGTTGTCACTGTGAAGTGGATACATCTTCATTTCGTCCAAAAGGCACTTAAAACACCGCAGCCTTGCCCATCTATCTGGGGAACGAGCTCCAATCTCACTCCTCAGTGAGGCTGGAGGAATTAGCACTGCTCTGAATCACACATCAGGATGGAGTCCCATCAGACTCCTGAGAGGCTGATTACAGTGTCACATTCATTAGGTCAGAAGGAAACACAGTCTGTTTGAATCTAGGATTCTCTTCAACTGAGAGGCACTAAAAGAAAAAGAACAAACCAATTTATACGTTTAAGAAGTGAAATGAAGGCCTGTAATCATCAGAGTTTTAATGATCTCTATCAAATTACCGTCTCACAGCAACAGATGTGCTGAAGGGTTTGCAGCAGTAGCACCTTCATGCTCCAGCACTCCACTGTGGGGAGCAGAGAAAGGGCTGAGGGGACCCCAGGGCAAGGAGTGAGGCTAGCAAGGACAGCAGGGAATTACTGGGAGGCAGGGAGGGATGCTGGCAGGGACCCGTGGGCACAAGCCACAGGAAAACAGTTCCAGGGAGGACAAAGCAAAAAAGCCTGTCACAACAGCCACATCACCCTGGTCTGGGGGCTTTAACCCCCTGGGGCACAGGAGGAGGGGAGGAAAAGGCACCACATCTCCTACCTTGAGCTATGGACTTCCACCTTCTCCCCATTCCATCACTGCTGGGCTGGCTGGGTCCTTGGGAGAGCAAAGATTGTCCAGCTTGCCATCCAAACCCCGTGCCCACCCCGCCTGAACAAAAATAAACGCTCGGGATGCACTCAGGCAGCGACTGGAGAAATCTGGAGCAGGAGTGCCCAAGGAACAGGCGTGTGCTGAAGTCAGGCAGGCCAAATTCTCCTGCCTTTGTGTCCTGCAAGTGTGTGGGCAGCAGCAGGAGGGTTCAGGGTGCACCCCACACTGCTGCCTTGTGAGCTCAGCCTGTGCAGATGGAGAGGAACCTCAGCAGGGTGTGATGGAGAACTGCCTCAGCTCCCTCTGTGAACACAGGGATACAAACATCCTCCTGGGAATTAGCATTTACATTTTATTTGTGGCTTGTTGGCTTGGGTTTTTTTCAGGCTGCTCTAGGCAACATATTTGTACTTCACTGGACACAGCTTTCCTAATAACCATTACTGTTCCTGGTAATTTTTAATGAGTTGATGCAAGGCAATTTTACTTCCTTCCCCCTTCTGAAAGAATTTATTAAAAAAAAAAAAAATCTGTATAGGAATAATAGACTCATAATCAGAGAAGCCACATGCCATGATCAGAATTAAAGGAGCCATCTGTTTCTTTACAGTCATGCACATCTCAAACAAAAAGTACACACATGACATATGTCATTACTTCCACTTTCCTGAGAGAAAATATTTGTCATGATTGCCTCCCACGGGAGCGCAGGAGGCTCCACCACCAGCTTGCAGTGCTGCAGGAACCCCTCCCACTAAAGCCCTCCAAGCAGTGGATTCAGGTTTTATCTCCTCCTCAACCAGCCCAGCAGAGCTTTCCATGCCTCTGTGAATCCTTTCCAAACCTACTTTCCACAAGGTCTGCAGCTGGGGCTTGGCTTTTGCTGCTCCCTGCCACCAACAGGAACTGCCCTGCTGAGCTCCACACACACACACACTTGTGTCTTACCATTTAAAAGTCAATGTAGGAAATTACACCGTTCACTGGATGATGTATTTTCATGTCAGTATGCTGTAACATGCGAATTGTTTTTTTTTTCCTTTCATCTAATTTGGAAATGCAGTGATAAAAGCAGCGCTGGAGATGCACCAGACACACCCAGACACTCCTCAGCATCAGCTTCCCTGCAGCCACAGCCAAGGGGTGTGAGCACTCCCCTCCTGGCAGGGCCAGCAGCAGTGTGTCTCCATCCTTGGCTCCTCACCCCACAGCTGTGGCCAAAGCTGCAGGTGACACCGCAGGGGACACACCTGCACCGCCAGCACCTGGCAATGCCCTGCCACAGCAGCAGAGCTGGCAGGCCCAGATCCACGTTTATACGGCACCCAAAAGCATCAGCTGCGGTCACACACGTCCCCAGAGTGCTCTGCTGGAGCAGAGGACGCCTCTGGTGGGGCAGGTTTTGGGACAAACCACCGTGGACAGCACAGCTCTCTGCCGCTCCTCTCCTGCTGCAGGCACAGTCACTCCTGCACACCACACCTGCCTGCATCCCACCTCAGCCCAAAAGCCTGCCTCAAGGAATGCCTGCCCTGCTCCCAGAGGCTTCTGACCTTCGTGGTGTGTCCTAACAGCATCTAACCAAAAGGACAACTGAAATAATCAGTACTTCTTTAGTCCCCGCAGTAGCAGAGCCCTGATCTGGTGCTGTGCAGGCACAGAGCCACATCTGCTCCCCACCAGGGCCAGAGGAGGACCCAGGGCAGGGTTTGAGCCTGGCACTGCCCTGCTGTGAGCCAGGCTGCTCGGGACAGCCATCAGCACATGTCACCCCTGCACGGAGCCACGGTGGTCCTGCTCCCCTCTGCCACCAGCCCTCACCCACACACCAAGGACAAATCCTCTCAAAAAAGCCTCTCCTGAGACGCTGTAAAATCCTTCCATCTGAAACATCTCCTCCTCTTCTCCCTGCCTTGCCTAAGTTCAAACACTGAAGAATTCAAGGCCACCTCCTGTGCCACTGAGACATCGTGAAAGGATTTCTTCAGAAAAATCAAAGGGTAGCTTAATTTAAGTTTGTCTGACCTGGGTTGTTACCCTTGCTTTCAGTTATGGAAAACCTTTAAACAGGAACAGGAAAAAAAAAAAAAAAAAAAAAAAAAAAAAAAAAAAAAAAAAGGGAAAGTAAAAGTTGTCTCTGGTTCTTCAGCTTTTGTCTGTGTCTTGTGTTTTTGCTATAAGCTGCTCATCAGAGGCCAGGAGAAAAGCTCTGAAGTTAAAACTCTGGCAGCTCTGCAGGAGATGTTTCCTTCACCCATCTGCTCTCCCCGTGGATCATCATTCCCATGCACAGACATGTACCTCAGTGTTGGCAAGGCTCTGTGACCCTGAGCTGTGCTGTAAATTCTCCGTGTCAGCTCAGTGGAAAACACTGTCTTGGCCATGTCTATCCATATCCTGCTTCTGTGACATCTTGCATTATGATGCAGGATTGCCCACCCATGGCAATCATTGCTCCGCTTTGATCATCTATGGAATGCATAATGATGGAAGATGTTACAAGGAAAAAATAAAACAAAGCACTTTATATCCTTAATTCAAACACGGTTTTAACACTGCCCATTTTAAAAGTACATTTTTAAGTCCTGTAAATACACACACACACACACGTATAGTGCATCTACTTTTTATCTAGCCTTCTAAACACAAACTTGTAATGACGTATTTGCACTGGGGCTACGATCAGTACCAGATTTGTGTTTCAGAGGCATGAAGTCAGGACGTACTTCACAATTCCCATCCTCTTCCATTCCACAGACACATTCCTAAATAGCTACGTACACTGACACCCTATTTAAAAAATAACTGAGATAAGCCTCTGCTGAAGAAGAGGGCAAGGTGCAATCAAGATTTATTGGTATTTCAGCTATCCTGCACTTTTCACATCCTTCTGCCTTCCAACAATTACACTCTACTGCAAGGCAGGTAGGCAAAAATATCCATCCTGAAAATGGCTCACTGCCAGGGCTGTGGGGACAGCTCTGCGTCCTGGGTGCTGTCACTCCCAGGGTCACTCCCCAGTGCCACCAGCAGCACCTGGGCAGAGCCACCTGGGCAGGGCAGCCTCCTCCTGCTGCTGGGGCACACCAGGAACCTGCTCAGCACCCAGCAGCCATGGTCAGGGGTGATCATTCTGCTCACTGTGACTGCCCCTTGACAAAGCAGTTCCACCAGCCAGCAGCCATCCACACCCCAGGCTAACAAATGCTGAATATTATTGCTTTTTATTAAACCTCTTCTAGCAATAGTAGAGGCTATTTTGAGACTTGGAAGGAAGCAAGCCATCATTCAGCCATCGAGAGGAGCGTCAGTAAACTGAGATCAGCCAAGGAAACCAGCAGTGTTTCAGAAAAGCTCTTTCTGGAACCTTCCACCACTTCTCGCCTAACAAAGCCTGGCTCAGATGAGAACACACACACATGGCAGAAACTGTCTGTAGTAACTCGCTGCTTACACAGGTTTTGAAATTCTCTTTTACTGCTCACTTGACAGTGGGAGAAAGTCAACCAAGAAGCAGCTCTTCATCATAAACCTGAAGCAGCTGCAGCACAAAAGCCAAGCAGGCTGGAGCTGCTAACTCCCCCAGGCTGAGTGCAGCTCCTGCGTGGGACGGGGGATGCCAAGGGGATGCCAAGGGGATAATGAGCACAAGTGCTCTGTGCAGGGCACAGACTGTTCCCTGTTACCTGCAGGACATAACACACCCCAGAGCTGCAGCTCATGGCAGTCGTGCACAAGGAAAACTGAACACCCAGAGGGATGGAGAGGAGATGCCTGGCAGGGAGAAGCGCTGCTCTGCTGTGTGCTGCAGCCCCTGGCTCTGTTTCAGCTTGAGGGAAATACTTCAGCATGGGCATCTGTTTACCTTAAAGATGTCAAACCATCAGCCAGTTTTATAAAACAAAAAGCATTCTGAATGGAGAGCACCTCAGGCTAACCAAGGTACTGGTTTCTTCTGGCTAATTAAAAAAGTTCCTTATAAACATTTCTCTCTTTGGCTAATTTGGTTTCAGGTCTTAAAGCACTATTTCCAAAAAAAATAGTAATTAAAAAAAAATAGCTAGAAGATGCACAACAAGTTTTGGCAAAATAAAAATTTTATGCAAAACTGACCTGATTCTGGAAGAAGCAAAATGTGAACACAGCATGGCATAATTGCATGAGTTTGTTCTTACAGTCATTCCAGTGACATCTGCTTCTTTCTCTGCCTCACTGATTTGCACATTACAAAAAGCAGACAGCATTAGATGCTGGTCACTCAGGAAGGTCACCCCCTGGCTGTGATACATACTTCCACCGTAATTAATTTAGGTTTCTTTCTGACATAACCGGAATTTACTACAGAGAATATATATTTTTATTACAGAGAATATATATTTATACAGAGAATAACCATATTCCAATAGTATATTTCAATAGCAAAGTTGAAACACTTCTGAAATGGGATTGAAAGAATAACTCGAAAACAAATATTAGAAGATGGGTTAATTTTCTGTCCTAACATTCCGAGGTTTTCCATCGGGAAAAAACTTTTCATTGTGATTTATCACTTTGATTTTACTTGGCTTTTCCCTCATCTTATTTTCATGCATCACTGTATCACACTCAGGAACAAGATTTGATTGCACTGCTCCTACTGGAAGGGTGTTTCAGGGTGTCCTGCTCAGAAATCCATGCACTACACAGAGAATACAGAAATGATCAGGGAGGATCATTAGCAGAAGGGTTATTATTACTTTCTCATTAATTTGTTCTGTTACTTATAATTAGACCAATCCTGCAGGCAGTAGTCTAACCTAATCAATAAGTCTGCACAAAAAGCAGCTGAACTGGGCCAAATGCAGGAACAAAGGGTAAAAAACAATGGATTAAATGGGTGCTATCATAATTAAAGAGTGAAAGACAGAATGGCCAAATTCTCCTCTGTGACCTGTGCTGCGATGAAGGCACAGGGTGTACCTGTACTGTCATTTCTGAATTGGGGATATAAATGGCACTGCAGTGACTTTCATGGATCTCCCCTGTGCAAATAAAACCCAGAAAACCAAAATGGCAATGACAGCTCCGCAAAGGAAGAGAAAATTTTCAACACAGCTCGAAGAGCAACGCAGTGGTAAGACATAAATGAAATATATGAATGAAGCCACATGGCTCAGAGCTGAGACAAAAACCAGAACTGCCAAAGGGAGAATCAGCACACAGATAATCAGAGCTGCAGAGCAGGGGTGGATCAGCTGGGCTGCCCCAGTCCAGCAGGGCTCTGCTCCACTGCACTCAGCCTGGGAAACCAAAAAAAGCTCCTGCCCCAAAACCCAGGGGATGCCTCAGCCTCACACAGCCCCTGCCAGACCTGCCCACTCCTGCACGCACCATTAGGAGGCAGAAAATTATTCCTGTTCCTCCAAGAGACAGAACACTATTAATTGACTCTGAATAGACACAATATGGAAATTGCAATTATAGCAACTCCAGCTGTTGAGACAGAATGTGAACAGCAGCCATGGACTCTAAATTGCACTTGAACAGCACTTCCCAAAATTCCCCAAGAAGACTGATAAACATAGACAACCCTGCTGTGAGACTGAAGTATGTTTTCCTAAAAATATATTTTTGTTTCCATTTTTTACTGCCTTATCTAGACTTCTTTTTTACACTCCAGGGATTAATTGGAATAATACAAAGTATAAATATGGTATGCGCCTGCCACAGCAATTACAGCGCTGAAACCCAGAATAAATATTTAATGCAAATGCATTTATTGCAATATCTGAAAGTATCACAGGACATGCATTAAGTTAAAAATGTCATATAAAGTCCTTAAACCACAGGGTGGTTTGGGTTGGAAGGGACCTTTAAAGATCCTCTAGACCAACCCTGGAAAGCCCTAAAGTCTTGAAATCTGACAAGAGGAAGGCAGAAGAGGAGAACGTCATTTTCAATAAGAATTAGAAGGGATTACATTGTTTGGAATGATTTTTTATTCATATTGAAGCATCAGTCACAGCTCCCAGTACCAAACTCTCTCGGGGTTGTTGGCACACTGTTTACAAAACAGGTAAAAGCAGGAGGTTTGCTTTTCTTTTCCAAGTGTATCGTTCCTGCTGTTCTGTTGGGATTTTTCTTCCTCACCCCTCCAAAGATGGCCATAAAAAGAAGAAGATATATTTTACCATTAGATACAAACCCAAGTCTCAGGTGTTTATGGGTTTAAGAGCCATTAGATAAAACTCAAAAGAACAGGAAAAACGCCCCAGTTAAAGTCCCATCAAAGTGAACTGATCCTTCAGTCAGTTAATTAAACAATGCCAACCTGAGGGCTCTCAATCCTGTCATAACAGTCCATAAGCACTGATGGTTGTAAAACAATAGTTGTGAACTGCTCTTATTAATATTAGGCTGAACCAAACCACAGAGTTCAAGCTTAGCTTAACTGGCATTAAAGAAAAGCGTGTGGATCTTTACACTGCTCAGGCACTGATCTTTGTGTTCAACACTTCTTTCATTTAAGGAAACTTAAAAATACAAGGTAAGAGAAGGCTCTGCAGTGAGAAATGCAGGCTGCTAGCACAGAGCACAGTGAAAACCTGCCTGGTTTGCACATGCTTCACTGAGAAAGTGCCAGAGGTAATGAAGACCCGTTGCACAACCCCAACTGCCACTGAAAGAGAGCCAGCATTGAAAGGGATCTATTTTTAGAGGGATGCTAAAGGTCAGCTGGCTAAGGCCTTTAGTCATGCAATGTCATCCCCATGTTCAGCCTGAAGATGCTTTTGAACAAGGCATTTGCTATACAGTAAATGGCAGATTCTTTTCCCGAGACGTTACTGATTTGCAAGTTCACCTTCAGCAAACAGTGCCAAAAGTGCTCTCAGGAAAAAGAAATGGCACAATTACAACTTGAGCAGAAGATAGAAAACGCCTGTAAAAATATAATGAGAACTTCTGGAATGCTGCTATGATCCTGCTCCCAGGAGAACAGCAAGAATCAGAGGATCATATTTTTAGGAAAATATGCAACATTTCAAGTTTCTGAAGAGCCACTGAAATGTCTTGTGGTCTACAGGAGGCCACAGAACCTGGGGAAAAAAAAATCTTCTGTGCTAAAGCATCACTGCATACATGTACCTACAAATAACCCTCCTTGACAAGGAGGGGATAACCCTAGAATATCCCAGATGCCTTGTAGTAATGCATTCCCACACCCAAACAGGTGATTCTGTTAAGGAAAAAAGTTTCAGTTTATCTTGGAATATCTAAGGAAGTTAAACCAGAGCTTCCCCCACCCTTGTCATTGTAACTGGCCCGGAGCCAGCCCAGGGCACTGGCTGGGCTTTGGGAGTGACCCTCACAGCCTGGTGACAATTTCACTGGGTGCCAAACAGCCACCTGACCATCAGGGACAAAAGGGACTGCACACAGGGGCTCAAGTGCCTCTTTTGGACTGCCCTACCACTGTGAGAGGGTTCTCTGCACTGTGTTCGACTTCTATCTCTTTGTTCTATGATGTTTATTATTTTTGTCACTATTAAAACCTTTTCTCTTACAAAGCATGTCCAGAGAAGCTGTCTTGCTGTTAACAATCCATTTCCCTGCGAGGGCTGGCCCTCCAGAGGTGACAGACCTTGGTGGGGTTTATCACATCTGACCCCACACAAGATTCCATCGGTGCCTGGGAGCAGGAGCTGCCCTGCCTCACCTGGCCCTGGGGACACCCTGCAAAGGCCCTGTGTTCCTGGCACAGCTGAGCCACCTCCCAGACAGGAACAACAGGGGCAGAGGCTCTGGCCAAACAGCCAGAGAGGCCCAACACAGACACAGGGACCACCAGGAGGGGAGGGGGTCTGGGGCTGAGCAGCTCCAAAGGCTGGACCCACAGCAGGTGAGCAGGCAGTGTCCAGAGAGAGGTGCAGCTTCAGAGAACGCCTCACAGAGAGAGGGGAGCCCAAGGGACAGGCGTGGGAGACAGATGTGCTGACACAGCTGGGGAGCAGCAGCAGCCTGTGAAACCAGCAGCGGAACTGGCTGCAGGACTGTGCAAACCATGTCTGCTCTGTCTGCCCAGCCTGACCTCCAGCCTGACAGCCGGGCACAAACTGCTCTTCCACATCTTCAAACCCCAAGGTTTGTACACATCATTTAACCCCTTTCCATTTGCCAACGAAAGTTTCTTCCCTTCTGTGAAGTCCCACTTTAGCTCCTCTGTCTGAGGTTTCACCTGTGATGTCTGAGTTGGGATTATGCCACTCTTCACCTCTCCAGAACAGGACTGCTTGGCAGCTCACAGATTCATACAAAAAGCTCACAGATTCATACCCTCCTCCTCTTCACCATGTGTGAACCCCCTCTGCCAGCCCTCAGCCATCACCCTGGGTCTGCTCTGGATGTAGTCTGCCACACAAAATATAACAAATCCCAAGTATTTCTACAACCAAGGTGTGTCTGTGGCTGACCAGGGAATGATCACAGTCCTACCACAAGGAATGAGACGAACAACAGCACAGAGAAGTCACTGCTGGCACACAGCTGTGAACTCACGGAAAAAATTACTTCCTGCAGTGGAAGTCAAGGCACTTCTGCAGATGCTTGTACACAAACGGGACCAAAGAACAGCGGGGAATGAATTCATGTCTCAATTTGCAAACTAAACTTGTGCAGCAAACTTGAAGAGAATCAGAACATTATGAATTTTGACAGCTTCGTCAAAAGGAAGAAAAGAACAGCAGGAAAAAGAAAACGGAGGAAAGAGCAGAAGAAGGAAAGACTGACCCTGCTGGTCCAGGAGCCTTTCCAACTGGAACACCACCAGCACTGCTGGCACCAGGCAGAGCAGGGTCCAGCTAATTCTTGTTGTTTTCAGAGTCCATACACCTAACAGGAGAAAAACTCAAGTCCTGGAGGGTGCTAGATGTGACTTTGAATGGCAGGAGGAAAGAGGCAGCCTACTCTGGTCTGTGTAGAGCAGGGAGATAAACAGCACAGACAGCAGACCTGCAGCAAGTTCTGCCTTCTGCCCTGCTTACAAAGACCTTCTCTGCCCAGTAATAAAATCCCCATTCTACTTAGGAACTGCTCTCACTAACCGTTCAAGCTCTATATGCAGAAAGTAGGGCCAATGAATTGCAGTGAATCTTAAATGCTTTTAGTGACACTGGAAAGAAAAGGCAGTGCTTTGCCTGTTTTCTCTTCTCAGCAAGATAGGCAAAGGGAAAACACTAAATACATGGCCTGTTGTACAGCATTTTGTGCTTCACTGTTATTTTTATTATTTGTTATTGCCTAGGGCATGAGTTTACATGGAGTGAACAAGTGGAGGAAGAAGGTACCATTTTTTATTTTTTTCCTCTCCTATGCTCCCATAAGCTACAGTCACTGATGTTGCACAACTTTCATCCCCATTATCTTCAGGATGGACTTTCCTGTTTCTCTATCAGACTATGCTCTGTTTCATCAGAAGCTGAGCAGCAATTTCCTTCACAGCTCAGATCACAGACATAAAAATGGGTGATTTACAAAAGGCACTGGTCCTCTGCATCCTCCATACAGACACTGGCCTCCTTGTCTCCTCTTTTATGACAGGTAGCAAATGAAGTAATGAAGTAGAAACGAAGTAATAAAGTAAAGATAAATCATTCATCCTGAGAAGGTCTGCATCAGACCAATTAAAATAATGTCTCAGACACACTGCCATAACATATCGTACCTATGGGAAGAAGATACTAGCATGAGCAAGCCCTGCAATTACTATTTTCTCCAATTATACCCTCGGAGATTTCTAGCTCTGGCGTAATAAAAGATTAACAAATTAAAATATATTAAAAAAAATTAATCTTGCTATTTTTTCCAGTAAGCCACTAAAGACAGTGATAGTGACCAATCTCTGCCTGGAGAGGAAGCTTGCACATGTCAAGACCAGCAGCAGCTACAGCTGAACCACTGAGGGTGAGGAGTTTTGCAGACCTGATCACACAGCTGCAGCCCACATTACCCAGGCAGGCAAGGACCACCTGAAGCAGGTAAAAAGGCTGGATCCTGCACTGCCACGGGCACCAGAGGTGCAGCAGCTCCTGCCCAGCTCTGTCAGTGCCACAGGGGCAGGAGCTCTGCCCTCCCCACCCAGATGGGGCAGAACACCTGGACCCTGCACCAGACACCCAGTGCTCAGGAAATTACACCATTCCACACCAGCATTACTCCATGGAGAGCCACACACAGCGAAGGGCATGGAAACACCCAGCCCTCCCCAGAGTGAAACCTCCACACTGCTCTGTTCTCTGCCGCATTCTCTGCAGCATCCTCTGGAGTTAACCCCAGGCGTGGAAAGGTTCCCTGCCAGGCTGATCTCTGGAGCACCAACAGCACCCCAGCCTCTGCTGTCACCTGCAGAGTCCACAGCCTGCAGACAGCTGTGGGAGCACACCTGGGATGGTCCCAGCCCAGCAAACCCCAGCTGGGTTCATTCAGCCCTGCCCTCACAGCTAGTCCTGGAAAAGTCTGGCTGCATTTCAGAGCCACAGGGATATGGGCACTTGCTACCAGGTCACCCTCTAGGCAGTCAGTCCTGTGATCCCTGGGCTGTGGATCCTCCCATGGGTCTACGAATCAATCAAAATCTGCTTTAGAAATTTATTCTCTCGTCTCGAATCCTAGTCCAAAAATAGCACCCATTCTCTCCATATCTGCTGATTTTCAAACAATTTTATAGCGCTGGTATCTAATTAGGATATATCATTGCCTGTTCCAATTACATGTCATTTACTGATTAGATGACCCATGGAAACCCTTTTCATAAATCAAACAAAATCACCATCAACACTATACTCAAGACTTCAAAGATCTAGCAGAAAGACTGAAGAAAATACAGTTTGGGGTTTTCCAGCTTATCATTTCTGACCGCTTCAAAGGTTTACAACAAAACTCAGTGTCAAAAACAACGAACACGAGTTGAACATTGGTGAGATTGCAAAGCACAGAAAATGCAGTGTGACAGAGTTAACTGAAGCATGATCACACAGGCTATCAGACAAATCTGGATCACTTGAACGGACTGGCACGGCTTAAAGGGGTTTTTCTTTCATTTATAATTAACCACTCGGCTGTCACATCCCTGCATCCACGCACCCTGGCAGGGAATGTTTACATGGAGATTTCCGTGGAAGACACAGAACCCGTGAGCCAGAGGTGAGAAGGGACGTTCTGTGTGTGCACCAGAGGGATGCTCAGCTCAGCACCACGCAAGCAGCCCAAGCAGAGGGAGAATTATTCACCACAAACCAAGGCAGCAGCTCTGTGTGCCCCCCTGGTCTTCCACCTGCTGCAGAAACCTTCTTTTGGGGTTTTGGAGCACAGGGAGGTGTTGGCCTGTGCACTCTGACTTCTGTTGTGGGGTACAAAGGTAAACTGCTGCTAGGAAGAGGTTATTGGACAAAAGTCAGTAAGGGTCCCAAAAAGCAACAGATGCTGCAGAAGAGTGGTCCGTGTGATTTGAGGAAGCTTTCCCAGAAAGTCCTCAAGGATGAAAAGCTTGTCACGCTGGCAGCCATGCTCCAAATGGAAACTGCATTAGGAAATATGACAACAAAGTGTGGAACTCCAGCTCAAACAAGGAACAGACCAATTTAAGCAAATTAAATATTGCCCATGCCACTGTAAAAATACCTGCTTCTGCCAGTAAATCTACTCAGAGCGACTTTTGGGAATGCCAGGATGACTGGGGCTGCTGCAGGGCCACTGCTGTGCCCCGTGTCCCTGCACAGGGCTCCAGGAGCACAGGGAGCTCACTGCAGCCCCTTGGCTCCCAGGCACTGCTAACCCTGCACCAGGTGCCAGCACCAACACACCCAACCGGTGGGCTGAATATTCTAGCTGCAATAAATAGATTTGAAGAAAGGCTTTCTTTACTGACAACCTGCTTTATTCTTGCCAGCAGGCATGAATCAAAACAGAATTACAGTACCCTAGCTTGACTTCAAAGGATATGAACATTTAATTTTTTGCAGCTTTTGCTTCGTTGTCCATTGTACTGCAAACACACCCACAGGCCCCCAAAAATCCCTTTCATCGTTAATTTAACTTCCCCATTTTAAAGATGCCAATAGAGAGAGGATGAGAGGCATTTCCAGGCAAGGTCAGCCTGGCATGACCTGGATCCTCTGCAGGGCATGTGGACACACGGGCTGCTCCAAGGCAGGAGGCTGCCCCAGGAGCTGGAGATGTGACTCCCCTGGGCTCCCAGGGCTGTGTCCCAGCCAGAGCCCGGGCTCCAAAGGTCAGTGCACGCCAGCAGTGGGAGGCAGCACATGATTTCCCCTCACTCTGTGGCATAGCAGAGGACTAGGGATCAGATCTGAAATTTAATGCAATGATGCAAGCGAGGCAATTAGCAAATGACTCGGCATCTGCAGACCAGCAGGCCCCCTATTAACCAGCTAAGCACATTATCTTTGTGAAGATCATAGATTTCCCCCTTAAACTAATTGTGCCCAACTCCTGCAACTTGTCACATCCCACTGCAGCCCGGTGCCAGTGTCCCTGCCCCACTGCCATCCCCAGTCCTCCCAAAAGAGCATCCTCAGGCTCAGGATCTCAAACATCCAGTCAAGGCTGGAATGGTTTCACTGGTGAGTAGCCCAACAGGCTCCAATTAGCACTGTCTCAGCTCATCTTTGCTCTGTGCCTGTTTGACAGCCAGGAGAGCCTCAGTCGCTCCTGCCATCAGCCCTTACTCAGCCCTGGGGCTTAAAGGGGGCTCCACCAGGCACCACCACCACCTTCAGGTAAGCTTGGGACAAACACAAAGGAAATTAGGAAAAATGTCCTCCTACCCCGCCATTTGAAAGTTAACACAGAAGATCAGGTCTTTGCATTAAGTTCTTGGAACTTTTATTCCAGTCAAAAATATGCCCCTTTCCGTCTTGGGATGAAAAGCTAATATCTCCACATCCATCAGCAGTCTGAAAAGCTGATGAAACCAAATCTCAGTTCAGGTCCAACAAAAACCACAATTTAATTTTGACCCTATTAAAAACAAAAAGCAAAATATATAATAAAAAAAAAAAAAACACACCAAAACAAACAACTAAACAAACAAAACCAAACAAAGAAAACCAACCACAACCAAAAAACCCAAAGAAAAAAAAACAAAACACCCCAAACAACCAACCAAAACCCTGCAGGGTTGTTCTGTTTCAGCAGACCTGAAGTGCAAAGGTGGTCTCAGCCATGCCAGAGGTGAGGACACCTTCCCTACAGGTGTGAAGTGAAGCTCAGGACCCAGTGCAGGGCAGAGCTTCTCACCTGAAGGTTCAGCCCCTGTCCCACACATCATTTGTACACTGAATATAGCAGCATCTCTTCACAGGTTTTTGAATTTCCAGTGAGCAACTGAATGCTGACAAAGACAGGAAACTCCCTGTGCGCTTCACTTCTAACACAGAACGTTTCAAGATATATTTTCCTTAATCTAAAGTTCGCCTCTGCCAAGCAGTGACACACACCAAAATCACAGCTTCCGAGTCTGAATGAATTCTTGATTGAGTTGTACAAGATTGCTTTGCTCTCAACTTCCTACATCTAACCTCGGGAAATTCCCACACCAGCTTAACAATAAATTGAGTTCTTTGTCACACATAATGAAAGAACAGCCACAGAGTTAATTCCTGCCTCCTCAGCCCACAGCCAATACACAGCAAAGAGAAATTTGGGGGCATCAGCACTTAGGCTGATTGTCACACAGGTGCCACCACTCTCTGCTCAAGCAGAAGGAGCTCGGAGGTTTGTTAAGAAGTGATCACCTTGATTGAATGCAGGGAGTCTCACTGCATCTCCAGAGAGCTCAAGGGATGAGTTACACCAATCCCTGCCCCACTAAGTGCTTTGGGAAACTGAACAGGGCCAAAACACTCTCGGGCAGACCCAACAGGACAATTCCTAGCTTAATTCCTCAATTCCACAGCCTGGGACACTCACTCCTGCGGAGTGGCAGAATCAGCCACTAACCACAAAAAACCACCAAGTGCCAGAATCCTGCAGCTGGAGGATGCTGAGATACTCTTCCATAAGGGTCCCAAAGAGCAAAAACCTTTTCCACTGCTGCTCTGCCAGCACACAGGGCCTGGGAGAGGCACCTCCTGACCCAACACACACAATTCCCAACACACAGCCAGCCCCTGCAGGTGATGCCACCATGTCACCATGTCACCATGCCACAGGCAGATCCTCAGAAGCACGAACTAAACGAGGTTTGGAAAAAAAAAAAAACCTCCATCAGGAAGCAGCACTTCAAACAAACAAGCAGCAAAGTATGTGAAAAGCTCTAATCCATTTGCTTGTTTGAAATATTACTCACCGGATGGTTCATCTCAAAGCACAGGCTTTGGAGTTTATCCCCCTCAAATGACTCCCAGATAAAATTAGTCAGGTGATTTGCAGGATATATTGATTAGAGAGGATTTAGCTAAGGCAACATAAAAACCATCCAGCTTTATCGTTCAGTGAGAATGAAAGAGAATGAAAGCCTGCAAGCTATTATCACTGTATATAAATTAGGTTTTATTAATGAATTAACTAACTACATAGAAAATGGCAGATAAGAGTTAAAATAATGGCGTTTCTCTCTGGAAAGAAAATAACAGATCTCAGAAAAAAGTGATACAAATACAAATAAAAAAGTCTTCACTGCTTGCTCGGTTTTTTCTAGTGTCTGTAACAGGCTGAATTTTCACCTGAACATTCCTGAGAAACCCTGAGATGCTCAGTTTTTTCTTCCAGCTCATAACTTTTCCCACCTGTACATAAAAACATCCTCACCTTGCCTCTGTTAAATCCCAGGCACTGTGAACAACCCAAACTTTTCCCAATGAGCACTGGTTTTCCTCAGGATTAAGTCTGAAGTGCTCAGAATACAAAATACCCTGTTTGTGCTATGTACAGGCTGAAAATCCTGGGACTCTTCTGGGAGGGGGAATCAGGAATGGGCATCTTTGACTGGGAGCTGGGCACCTGGAGCTGTCCTGAGGCTCCAGCTGTGCATAGGACCTCCAGAGGAGTGTCCTGAAACAGCCTGACAGATGGGTTATTTTACCTCCAGGCCGAGGTGTCCTGGATGTTACAGCTCTGTGAGAACCTCTGCACACACAAAAATGCACCCACCCTGCACAGTGGGTGACACAGCTCCCTGTGAGGGGGTCAGGCTTAAAAACCTGCCAGTCCATATGACCACAGAATGCTCTGTGGAACTGCCCGGGGTGCAAAAGGAGTAAATTCCAGGACTATTTAATTATTATTAACTATTAATTATTATTAACTATTATTATACTATTAACTATTTAATACCAACCAATGCTAGTGGCAGTGACAGTGAGGCATCCATCAGGATCCAGGGCAGCTCACAGCCTGTGCCTGGCAGCATTGAAAAGGGTAATTTCATGTGCAGTGCCTGTTTCTGGGTTCCCTCCAAACCCCCTCGCTGCCACTGACACCCTTGTCTCAGAAGAGCTCTGAGAGCCCCGGGGCTGCAGGAGGGGAACAAGAGGGACAGCCCAGGTGAGCTGGGGAACCCATACAGGTGAGCTCCTACTGCATTCCGTCAGCTGGAACCACCCTGAGGATGGTTCATAAGCTGGGCAAGACACCTTCCCAGCAGCAGAGCAGACTCCATCATGGAGAAAAGGCAGGGAAAAACACCTGCCTGCCACAACACTGGGCTGGAGAGCTGCTGTGGGGAAGCCTGCATCTGGTTTGAACCTCCCAGGGGGCTCCAGGTGGGAAAGGAGAGTTCAGCCAGGATGACAGGAGAGCAGTGCTGTCAACAAGCCCCACTGTCACCTGCACCTGTCCCGTCTGGGACACTCACACTCACACTCACCTGCCCAGGACACTCACACTCACACTCACCTGTCCTGTCTGGGACACTCACACTCACCTGTCCCACAGCCTGGGACACTCATACTCACACTCACCTGCCCAGGACACTCACACTCACCTGCCCCAGAGCCCAGGACACTCACACTCACCTGCCCTGGGCTCTCCCCCAGCCCTCCCTGCCCAGGATGGTGCCAGGGCTCCCAGAGCTGCAGAAATCCTGAGGGGCACTTTTCCCTCTCCCCCCTGACACTGCTTTATTTCCTTGAGTAATCAGCTGAGCCCACACTGACTCCAGTGCTCAGCAGATAGATACTTTCCAGGGATGCAGGAGAAAGGCATTTAAATTCCCCCAGGCTGGAAAGGGAAATGAGTTCAAATTCACAATCCGAGGTTCACCAGCTCATCCTGGAACCTCTGGGAAAAAGTGCTGCATCCCAGATGTGTTCTTGTTTTATGAATCATGATTCTCTAGCAATTAACTCATTTCGAGAAGATAAAGATGCTTCAAAGGTTTTTATTTTTATTTTTGGTTTGAGTTAAAAACATATATTCTCCTCAGTGAGACATGCTGACAAATTTTCTTTTAGTTTCAGAGCATATCTATTTTGTTTTTATGTGCTATTTTAGATCAAGCACAGAGCCAAAAAAAATAAATGCAATTACGTATTCAGCTCTATGCTGAAGTTTCATTTAAAGTCAAAACGGAAAGTAGTAACAGACAATGACAGGGTAGAGCAGTGAAGTGGCAGATTAAAAGATCCAGGAATTCTGCTTACTGGGCACATTTCTGTTTTCTTGTTGTCTTCACAGCCCTTCCTGAAAGTCTCATAATTGGCAAGGAAGTTCTCGTGAGCCCATTTCTGAGTGCTGTGTGGCATTTCTGGAAGACAAAGACACCAGCTTGGCTCTACAGTTTGTGACACACAAGGAGTGGGGTGGAGGCCAGCTCAAAGGCAGCTCAAAGCCACTGCAGTGACCTCTGAGAATGTGACACCTTTCTATTTTGCACAGAAGATGGACTCACAGTTTCTTAACAATGCAGTCCTGTTGCCTTTCCTCCATTTGAATTTCATGATGCCTCAGAGCAGGAACAAAATGTAACCCTCAGGTTCAGCTCTACCCCAACATAAAACTGTTTTCCATGGAAATTAGTTAAGGTTTTAGGGCTTCCTTTCAAATTCAGCTGGAAAAAAGAATATTTTTCCTTAAACTTACAGCCAATGGCATTCCCATACTCTTGGAGTGTGTGGACAGGCCCAAACTGTAATACCTGCAGAGGAAAAAGTTCTCCTCGTGGCACTGAGAGTGTACAAGTAGAGCAAGCAGGATGTACGAATCAACATCTTCACCAAAATGACCCCATTTCTCTTGGTTTATGTCTAAATCAGGCTTTCATTGGTTTAACAAAACAAATGTTCTAGCCTTGAATAAAACAAAACATCTCACACATCCCTTGATTCCCACACCAAGAGCACCGACATGAAAATCTCTCTCTTAATCTGTGAAATTGCTGTTCGTTAAGGTTTCATTAATTTAGGTCAGTCAATTGCTTGTAAAAATTTAAAAGCTGGTTGCAGACTTTCTGCATGTTCAGCAATTAAACTTCCATTGCACCTGGTTGTTTCCCACCTTGCTCTCAGAGAACAGATCCTGTTTTATGAAAGCACAGCATGTGGTGTGTAATTACTTCCGAAAAGTCAGCTAAAGCAGTTGGTCTCTTTTACAGTCCAATAACTTCCAATACTAAAATCACTTTAAGGAAACACTTTAAATGAAATTAAAGAACCAAATTGAGCTTCCATTCCTTGAATTCCTTTTAATTGCTATGGATGCTGAAAAGGAACCCGTGCTCCTCTCATTGCGGCATCTCAGGCTGGAAGCACCACCAAAAGCAGAGCATTTCACTAACCTCACACCCCTGTGGCACTGAAGCCGTAATCCTACTTGCACTGGAGGCAAGAAACTTGATTTCAGTAGCGTTTCAGGACTGAAGTCATCTTCCCAGCACCGGGAAGATGCTCACCTGGCTTGTGCAGGAGCAGAGCTCCAGGAGGTCTGGGATGAACTGCTCTGCTGGACACACCAGCGACAGCTCTGGAGTGAGCACTTCACAAGCAAGGCACAAAAAAGCACCTCTGTGAGAGGATTCACACTTCTCTTAATGCTGCCAGGAGAGATTTCTTTTAGTTACTGGAAGAGCTATTAGAGCACTCCATCACTGCTGGCTGTAATGGTCCGACACAGCCCCAACAGTTTCTTTACACATACACTCTTCAAGGTGCCTCATTTCTTTCTTTCTCTCCTCTTATGTCCCTTGCCTCACTCACATGAGCACACCTCTACCCTCTCCTTGCTTGTCAAATGTAAGAAATACATTATAAAGCTGAAGCATTCACTCATGGAAGTTCCATAATGTACTGATGCAACTCAATCCATCATTAATATTCCAGAGATACATCAGCTGCTCCATATATGCACAGCATCACACCAGCTGCTTTGGTGTCCCACTCCCCTTTCCTCCATTCCCTCCTCTCATGCCCTGTAATCCCACTGCTCTTTTCTCCTTTTACCAGGTAGTTATTTACTGCACCCATATAACATGTCAAACCCACACTGGGCTCTCCCACCACTCCAGTAAAACAAACCCCTTCTCTGCCTCTGGTAAATTGGAAAAGTGTAACACAAAAAAAACCACAGTCAGTCACAGCAAATGGAGTCAGCACACCAAGCTTCCTCACATCCCAACTCCTATCTAAATGAGTTTATCTTTAATCCTACAGAGAACTTCATGAAACTGAACAAAATTTCGGTAGATCAAAAATGGAATTCATTATGTGAGAAGATCAGAGACACCATATGATGGAAAATTATTCAGACAAATCCTCGGGTAAAGGCTGCAGTGTGAATTCCCATGGATGCCCATTATCCAGCCTCTCCCCAGGCTCACAGGTGGGTGAACTCTGCAGAGCACAAACAGGAACAAAGGCAGGACAGCCCAGGGACTCAGACTAACCCTGCTTCTGCAGACACTGGGCAAGGCTCAGTGGCGTGGAGTTACCACACACAGCAGCAATGTTCCACCAGCACAGACCCTCAGCTGCTGCTACCCTGGCTTCTCCTACCACAGGGGGCACGAACAAAATCCCACTCACTGTGTTTCCTCTGGGCTGGGTCCATACACGGACAGCTGTGCTGGCCTTGGCTGGGACAGAGCTCATTTCCTCCACGGCCCCTGGCCCAGGGCTGTGCTTTGGGTTTGTGTGGAAAGTGTGGATAATCCAGGGATGTTTTTGGTGTCCCTGGGCAGAGCTCACACAGAGCCAAGGCCTTTTCTGCTGCTGACCCCACAGGGGCTGGGAGGGGACACAGCCAGCACAGCTGGCCCCAGTGACACCCCAGTGACACCCCAGTGACACTGTGCCCTGTGGTGGAGACTGCTTCCCTGGGGATGCTGAACCTGCCTGCCCACAGCAGCTGGAAATCAGATCCTTGCTTTGCTTTGCCTGCACACACGGCTTGTGCTTCACCTACTGAGCTGCTTAAACCAGCCCCAAACTTTCCTCATTTCCACCCTCCAATTCCCTTCCCCATCCCGTGGCAGGGAGTGAGGCTCACTTGCTGTCTGGGGTTAAAGAACAGCCACAGCCAGCGAGGATCAATTGATCTCAGATGCCTCAAAAGCTCATGCAAGTTTGCTCTCAAGATAAAATATGAGCTGCAATGACATGGTGAGTTAGCTCTGGGTATTATCAGCATTCACTCACTTGAAATATATTAACAGCTCTTTTATTATTTATATATTATGACGACGTCAATCCATATTATGAATTATGAACCTAATTCTGCTCCCAGTAATATTAATAGCAGACAAATCTGTCTCTAGACTTAATATATTCTTTTCAATGTCATTAACTTATTAGTGAATATCAAGTTCTGCTGTCACTACAAAACACTTCATGTTATTCTACAAAATGATCTAGTATCTCAGAGTAGAAAAAAATGCATTCTAGAAGAAGTCATCTCTCTTCTCAAGAGTTTAAGATAGAACGTCACTCTGATGTGACTATTTTCAACATTAATTTAATTTTAACAATCCATATTTTAATCCAGCCCAAGTAGAGCAAGTAACAAAAGAAGGCAGAATATTGCAGGGAATGCCTCAGAAGTGACACCACTTCCTACAAAATGAAGTAAAATAAACCAGCAAAACCCAAAAACAAACTAACATCCCAGAAAAAAACCGAAAACCGAAACAAAACCAAAAACCAACAAGCCAACAAAACCAACCCCCTGACTGTTCTCCAAAAACTAATTCTTTATGGGCCCATCTATTGGCCTTAATCAGCATATCCCCTCCTAATTACGAACTTCACCAAGCACACCCACAATTTTAGAAAAAAATCAAAACAAATCCAGACCACTCAGAACCACAGATCAAGAGAAATAATCCTGTCACAGTAAGAAAAACCACAAAGCACCCAGGGACTTGATGAGCGTGAGAAATCAATCGTGCATCAAGTCGATTGATGCGGTTTATTTTAAGTCCTTCTTTTCTGATTTATTGCCATCATTGCCGCCAATTTGCATAGATAATAGAACAAGACATCCTCTTAAAGTCTTAATCAGGAATTAAAACGTAATACACTGGTACATCTCTCTCTGCTCGTCAGCGAGGCACACACATTAATGTTTAATGTCAGTTTTATGGTAGGGATGGTACCAGATCGGAAAGAGGCACTTTGGACTGCTCCATGACATCGCCTCCAAACTGTGGCTGTACCAGCTGCACATCAAAAAACAGTCACCAAATCCTTCAGGCTAAAGCAGGTTGTAAACACGACTGCTACAAGCACAAGGCTGAGCTGTATTTCTGAGAGCAGCACGATTTTCTTGTCAGCCTGGCAAGCGCAGCCACAACTGCAACGCGTTCCCGACGCATTCCCAAACTTTGCCAATTCCTCCTGGGAAGCAAGAGGATTTGTCCCTGCTTTCAGTGTGCTGGAGAGGAGTGGGCAGTCTGCTGCTCAGCAGAGCGATTCCTCTGACAGGTACTTACATCATTCACAAAAACCACCACCAATATGCACAACTGTTTAAAAACAGTGGAGAAACAAGGAAAGCCTCATCTCAAGGAGGCAGAGAAAAGCGTGTTACAAGAGCAAGAGCTGTGGCACAAAGCAGGAGCGTAAGGGGAAGGGTGGAGAGGGGAACTTGAGCAGATCAGCACTGAACTGCTACCTCTGAGCAGGAGGATCTGCACAGAAATGGCAGGGAGCTCAAACTGTGCATTCCCTTCAGGAGGTGTGATGGGAGAACACGCTCACGAGGAACCTGGGAAGGCGAAACAGCAGAAATCACTCTTTGTGTGTTCCATGGAGAACATAAATGGGCAATGAAATGAAACACCAGGCAGGACTGGTGTTGGCCACGTCTACAGGACAGTGCTGGGTCAGTCTGGACAGCATTTGAAGAAATGCAGGGCTACACACCCCAAAAGGAGTAAATTCTCCTGAGAAGACACACAGAGCGCGGGATCCTCGGGGGAATGCTGCACCCCAATTCCCACCAGAGACACAAACAGGACTCTGCTCACCCTCCCAGAGGAGCATCCCTGCCCAGACCTGGCCTGGGGACAAAGCAGCTCACCCACCCACAGGGCTGAGGCAAAAGGAAAAAACACTCTGGGACCAAACGCTGAACCCTCCCAAGTGTTCTCCCCAAAGCATCCCAGAGAACTGTGTGTTGGATTGGGAGCTTTTTTTGGCTTTGTCAGAGGTCTGTGGATCTCCAACTAACACACCCAACCTTTGGATTTCATCAGGCTCTCAGAGGCTCAAATATGGGGACAGCCAGGAGTGCTTTCTCAACAAGGACAATGTGATGTGGGCTCTGACACAAAACAGCTTCACAGGTGTTGCTTCCTTCAACTTAGCTAAAATAATGAAGAATTAGGGTTTGCTGAGAAGCTTCTCCTGCAAAAAGGGCCTATATATAGATGAAAGATGAAATCTGCTACATGTCTCTGTGTTAAAAATAACCGCAATATTAAAAATTAAAATATCCCACGAAGAACTGTCATTATTAGCAGTTCTAATGCCAAGTTAAAAATTAAATCCAATCAGCACAGAAAAACATTTGGAAACTCTTTTAAAAATGAAAGAGACAAAGATTAGCTACCATAAAATACAATACCAATTGTATGAAGTGGAAATTTGCTTCCCAGAAGGAAAAAAAAAATCCCTTGCTGTTACTGATGTGTAGCCAAAACTGGAGTTGAGACAAGAGCGTGGCATGGATCTTCACCATCAAATCAGCCTCAAGTCAACTCCCAAGGGAAATATCCTTTCAGCAGAGCAATCCAGGATGCAGGTTTTGCTCAGTATAGTTACAGATGGAGGTTGATTGAGTACAACCCTCGAAATATTCCAGGAAGTGCTGCACACAGTGGTCCCTTCAACCCCTCACCTCTAGAAGCAGCTGCATCACCAGGCCAGGTGTCCGTCCCAGCTCTCTGCCATGTACTGCTCCTAATGCCTCACTGCAGGGGATTTCTTCCACAATTTTAACAGACAGTCTCTCCTGACATTCATTTCACAGAGTAGAATCTAAATTGCACTCTGCTTCAAATAAAATACCTCAGGAACAATGTAGTCTAGGTGTAAAAGGAGAGAAAGAACTAATAAATGAGAATGAAGATAAAAATTGCAACATTTCAATGGAGAACGAAGCACTCAGTAAAGATAATTGAGCTCGTTCACCATAAAATGAGAACTTGAGGAGAGCACCGTAAGTCACAAAATATTTGGATTTGAAATATTAAAAATGTAAAGCATCTGAGGATCTATCAGCTGTACCAATGATGTTCTCTATTCCCTCCATTTTAAGTTAACCTATTTTACATGTAAAGCTGTGAAATTCACATGGTTACAGAGCTCTTCTCCAGGCTACTCCTGATCAGGACTCAGACTCTGGGCAGCACCACAGAGCAAGCATCAGCCTGAAAATGGAACCCAGAGACGACAAGACACCCAGGACTTTAATTACTGTAAATTACTTAAATTAAGGGAAATATCTTGAGCTCATCCTCTGCTGGAGACTGGGCTGGGTGCAGAAGGCTGGGGGTTACGAGGCAAATATCACCTCCCACTTAACCTTTTTATCCTAAAGGGGCCAAGATTGCTTCAGGGAAGATAATTATGTTTATGTGTTGCCATAGTAGTTTTGACATCTTTTCAAGCTCAAAAGCAAAGGCAGTTGAGTAGGTTGAAGGTTTGGGCTTAAAAAAAAAAAAATAAAATTATACACCCAGGAAGGTTATTTTAATCTCTTATACACAGGAGGCATTGGCCTGCTTTGTGTGGTCCCTTCTCACAGAAAGTGTAAGACTTATTCCTGTCAATGCAAAACAGAATTTAGCTTTTGGACTATCTCCTGCATCTTTTCCTCCCTCAATAATAACAAGATCTTGAGATGCTTTGGGGTTTACTTTATTATGCCAAGGATATCTAAATTGTATCTCTTCGGTTACATGCTAGATAAAAATTGCCCAGGATGGTTTTCTTTGCCTGTCTTCATGGTGCTTATACTTCGAGATGTCTTTATCTTCAGGATCCTATAGTTGGTAAAAATTATCTTCCCTGTGAAACCGGGTTATTACTTCATTATTGAATTCCGACTTTTGTGTGAAGGCTACTGTGCAGCTCCTCCAACAGCCTAACAACAAAAACAAAAGAAAACCAAAAACCCCCCAACCTCCCCCCCACCAGAAAAAAACACCAAAACCCCCCAAAAAACCAACCAACCAACCAACAAACAAACAAACAAAAAAACCCACAAACAGAAAAAACACAAACCAACACCCAAAAAACCCACACAAACCAACCCAGAGGAAAGCGTTTCCCAGAAAATAAGCAGCTCATATTCATAATAAATCTAAGGATAATATTTATTTCTATTTACACTTACGACATCAGCAATAGGCCTTCCCTCTCATTCAATTACACAACCCCAGCTGTTCTACCAGGGTTCTCAGAGCAGTTTTACAGGTGAGGACATTTCCTGGAGCCCAGCTCAATTCTCCTTTCCCACTACCATGAGAGTCCTGAGTTACCAGTCCTCCCTTTGTCTGTCTAACACACTCTGCTTCCCTAAACTCATTTTGAGGAGAAAACTCAACCCACACATCTGATTTTGTCACAAAGCCAGCGAAGCACAGGACCTGGCTGCCTCTGTGTGCCAGCATTTAATGCCTGGCAATCCAAGCAAAGCCACTGCTCTGCCCGGGGAATGCCTCCCTGCAAACCTGCAGTGCTGCTGAAATACTGGGAAGCGTTTTTCCCAGACCACCACAGTCCTCTCAGAGTGCCAGGGCACTGAAGAGACCCCGAAGCAGTTCAGACAAAGATTATTTCACTTTCAGGTACGGGTGTCGGTTTGGTTTGATTTTAAACCAACAGTATTACGAAGAACAAACCACAGCATCACCTACCAAGTTAAGAGGACTGCTGGAGATTTAGAAGCTTTTCAGATTGCTCACCTTACAGTTAGAGGGGGAAAAAAAAGTCTCAGCCCTCCTCGTACTTCCCTGACCTGGCTCCAATCTGCTCAGCTGGGAGGTTTGACACAAATGTGGTGGGAGGAAGGAGAGCTGAGCTTCCAGGCAAAAGCATTTCTCGAGGAGTTAATGAAATTTGCAAGTATAATTATTTTTAATCTAGGTGCCAAGTTCTCTCTCCATTGCATTAAATCCTGGTGTTGTGATGCTACAAAAGGAACACATGAGCCCTCAACTCTCATTACAGCATCATTATATAATTCACAAATACCAGTCTCAAATTAAATCTACTGAAAGGGGGTTACATCAGTCAGAGACTACTAAGAAATAGAATATCTATGGAACTAAGAGCCCATGGCAGCTCCAGATCTGCCAGGAAGGTGAATAAAAAATCCAAGTTTGCTTTCACAGAAAGCTTTTGCCAATCTGAGCTCAGCAGGAGGCTGCAAGGAGCCCCAGCAGCCATGGGCTGCCAAGGGCACACTGGATCCACAGCCACCACTGCTGTCTGCACTGAGAGAGGAAACGTGGCAGAGAGAGGAAATGGCTCTGGAACATCTCTCTGCCCAGGACTTGCCTCTTCTCCAGCATCCACTCCCTGCCCAGGGCCAGCAGATGCTGCTGGACCTGCCCAATGGAGACCCTGGGCTGGGGAAAGGACTCCTGGGCTACACAGAAAGCCAGCCCAAAGAACCACCTAGCCCCTGGTTATTGACAGAGAAACGAAGCAAGTGAAATGCAGGAGGGAACACACACCTGCAGCTTCCCCAGGCACCTGCTGCCCTCACTGCACAGCCCAGCAGCTCTGCCACCCTACTGCACTGCATCTACACATGCTTCAGGCTCTTTTGGGGAAACTCACACTGCCTGGCTGCCCTTAGGAGTCCAAAACCCTGCCCAGCCTGTCCCAGCTCTTGAGCCCTGCCTGAGTCTCCAGTGCAGCTCTGGGGCAGTTTGGGCACCAGTCCAGGACAGCCTGCACGCAGACAGACACTCCATGCCTGGCAAGAACCTGCTACAGGGTACTGCAGTCTGGCCAGAAGCATTTATTGGAAAAAAAAACCTGCTGCAACAGCAAATACACGTGTATTTAGATTGTGTCCCAATCTCCTCCTTTGGTTTGCTGGGCACGTCGGCGTGTTAATGCTGTATTACCCACGGGGGACATCCAAACTCAACAGCACAACTGCAAGGAGTATTTCATTCCAGCTTGGAGGTTTCCAAGAAGTTAAAGAAATTCCTACTGATTTCCTTACTATTAAATTCTGTGATCACAAACCAAAGGCGAATTTAACACAAGAACAAGCAAATGAGAAACTCACCAACCCCCCAATTCACTTTCTTCATGTTG
This sequence comes from Sylvia atricapilla, assembly GCF_009819655.1. Classification (NCBI taxonomy): domain Eukaryota; kingdom Metazoa; phylum Chordata; class Aves; order Passeriformes; family Sylviidae; genus Sylvia; species Sylvia atricapilla. Next base: position 695,322 of record NC_089174.1, read on the forward strand.
TCTATGGTGGCTACTCAGGAGAAGTCTAAGGACAAGAAGGCAAATGTACATGCAGCATCCCAGCAATCTGAGTCTCATCCCTTCTTAACACAATTCTGAAGACCAGTTTCTTCTTCCACAGTTTCCACAGCAGCATAAAATAAATGGATCTGGTAAAATTACAGCTGATCTGCCTAACAAGTATCTTGGTTTAGATCAGAGTCTCAGTGCTTATCTCCAGCCAATACCAACACAGAGCTTGGGTGAGACTTTAGTGAAATGAGGTCTGCTCTGTCAGCCTCCCATTCAGTGAGAGTCACACGCTTTCTGCTTCCTCCCCACAGTGTGGACACTGACTTCACAGAGATTCTGGAGGAAAAATTCCTTGGACATCCTGCCCAGCGGTCAGAAGACAGCAGACAGCACCCTCAGGTGTATCAGCAAGAGCCTGCCATTCACCTGGAGTACCTAGAACACCTCAAAAGACATATTTAGAGTTGCAGAGAAATTAATTTGAGCGATTTGCAAAAAGGAAACACTGACAAAAAGCAGTAGTTTCCAAAATCACTGGCAGCAGATGCCATGTTTATAACATTTCCCTACAAACGAGCATCTGTAATACAAAAAGAAAAAAAACAACATAAAGGCTTCTGGGGAAGAAACTCTTAAAATACATCTTTATATTCCAAGAGTTTTGTAATCACGTCTTGGATCAAAGGTCAGACTTTAACCCAGACATCTGGGAGCTGGATTTATCCTATTGGAAGACAAACTAAAAACAACTATTCCCCTTCCCAAAATCAGAAGCTGACAGGCTCTTTCCATTGTTTTGCATAACAATACTGTGGAAATGAGCTTCAAGTAACATTTTCACTCAAGCTTCTGTTAAAGAAGAATGGTAATCATCTCCATCCTGCATTCCAATTACTCACTGCTTCTCAACTTCATTAACAACTCAAGAATCAGCACAGAAACAGGAGTCCTACAGAACGAAAAGACAGGCAGCAGAAATAAATACATGAAGCCATTCTGAAGGCTGCTCTCCCTGCCAGACAGAAGCTCCGGAGAGATGGGACACGGCACACCGTGTGGCAGTGGCACTGACTGTGACAGAACCACAGCTCCAAGTGCCACCAAGCTCCTTGGGGTGACCTCGGGCAAGTGGCCCCATCCAGCTCTGGAAGCAGCAAGGGAATGAAAACCTTGTGAGGTGCCTGAAGCCTGCTGAGACACCACCAGGGTGGACTGGGGTACAGGAGACACCTGGATGCAGCAAAGGGCTCCTCGGAGCTCTGAACAGACATCTCCCGTGGTGACAGGGGGGAAACTGCCCCGCAAACCTGCACCTGGCAAGGTTAAAACTCTTCTGCCCTCCTTCCTTTAAAGCCCTGAGTACACTCTGATCCACAGCTGGGGTATACTGGCACTGTCCCATCATTCAAAGCAATCCCAATTGTGCCATACAGATGACCTCAGGTATCTCATCTTTACACAGCTGAGCCAGTCTATTTTTAAACCGAGTTATCTGCAGGCAGGATATTGGTGCAAAACTCATTAAACATCATTTCATACACGGAGAGGCAAACGATGGATCTGGTACGGAAACAAGTCGATACAATGGGTACACACATGTGACAGCAGAACAGAGAATACACAGCACAGTGTTCATTTAAGAGCAGATTTAAAATTTGACCTTCACAATATGCAACAGAGGTAGTGTACATACACAACATGGCTCTAGAGAAAGAATATTTATCCATCAAGTTCAACTGAGCTTCTATAAATAATGCAGAAGCAAAACACTAATTGGCCTGTTGCAGAAAAATTTTGCATTTCACAACTCACTGCTCTTCCTGTGTATTATCTGGGGGTTTATCCTCACTAATCCAAGAATGCAGACATCTGTCCAAGGAGCAGTACACAGCTCCCAGAAAAAGTACCAGCTCTTTCTTTTTTAACCTCATTTCCTGTGAAAAAGAGATTAGACACTTTCACTGTACAGCTTTCCACCCCTCTATTACTTCACTTCTCCTATGAAGTTTCTTTGCAAATTTCAACCATGTCTAAAGGTAGGAACACACTTCAGAAATACTGCCAGTAAAAACACAACCCGAAACCAAACTCCAGGCCAAGAGAGATCCAAAACAGTGGTGGGTCAGCAGCTGTAAACCCAATAACCAGGTGAGTTCTCCCCTCCTGGAAGAGGATGGGCAGCACGAAAGGGCAGCAAGAACCCGATGCCCAGGTAGGAAAGCCTTCAGCAGGCACCTCCCTGGCCACCTCCAGTGACAGCAGCTGAGGTGACAGTCCTGCAGCTGCCTCTGGGTCTCTCACATGGTCACCCAGCTGGTGAGCCACCCTGGCTGCCCCAGCCTCCAGGACAGAGCTTCTATTCCATTTGCCTGCCTTCCAGGGGAAATGATGCCTTCTCTGTCACTTACTGCACAAGTTATTGTTCATGGCCTTCAATAAAAACTTCCCAATGGATTCTTTATGGAGAGATGAAATGAAATGTTTCTGCATGCTTAGTTTGTCTCTTGTTGGATCTTGCTGGATAATTTTAGGTACCGTTTTTGGAAGAGGTTCTCTCTGACTGGGCCAATAATATCTTTTAGATATGAAGGCAAATGTTATCTGTAAAGAGAAATTCACCCAAAATCTCTAATACAGGCTCCTGAAGAAGCTGGCATTTAGGAAAGATCAGCGGGAAAAGCATTAGAAAGCTGAATGAAGCTATTTCACTGATTCCTTTTAGCAGCTTGAGCAGACTGGTTCCCAAACTTCAATTGAGAAGAATTCATATCAAAGCACTGCTGCTTTTTAAGCCTGCTTTCCATAGAGAAGAAGGATCACAGAGAACAGTCCTGGAGGGAGTCCAGGGTAAAGTTTATGTTTACAAACAAGATCCTGCCTCAGGGTTTTGTTATTACTTAAGGGCCCCTACAAAGTGTGAGTTTTGGACAGCATTCAGAAACCTTGAAATCTTAAGAAAAATTATAAATGCTGAACCAGACCCAACCATTCGAGTAATGTGAATTGAATTTTTGCTTAGCAGAGGTCATAAGCATACAAACAAATGACTACCAACGGGGCTTTTTTTGTGGGACCAGAATAAAGGAAATGCTTTTTTCCTAAGCATGACCTTGACAACCTCCTGGCTTGTGCCCTGTGAGGCAGATTCAGCTCACGGGCCTGATGTTCCTTCCCATGGCTCTAAAGTGAGCCTTGTTTAAAACTTGATCTTCTAGAGGATCTTCAGAAAAGTAAATTTCATGGTTAAAAATAGCTAAAAAAGAATCCACTGCCGTCTGAATTGTCTTCCCAAACTGATGATACAAGTGTTCCTCATATTTCTAGCATTGACTGCTCTACATACTGATGTGAATTTCACTCTCTCCCAACCCTGCCTGTTCACTCTATTTCATTTCTTACACACTGAGAATCCATTTGCTTTCCCCAAACTTCTCTGGACTAGGAGTCCTGATGAGATGTAACCTTTCCTCCTTTATCCCAGACCCAAACAAGGCACAAGTGGGGCTCCTGTGACAGCCCCCCACAAACCTTCCCCAGCACCTGGCATGAGTTATTCCTCAGCAGACAGGAGAACTCTGCATGGACAGATGGCACCTCACACAGCACATCACTGACAGGGTCTAATGACCAGCACAAGCAATTTATGCCAGAGTTTGCTGCAGCCAGCCTAAACAGCAGCAAAGCAAGAAAATCCCTCTGCTGCTAACGGAATGGGGCGATGCTATTTACAGCCATTTGAAAGACTTCACCCCAGGACACGAAGAATTGAACTTCACAGAATAAAACATGGCCAGGGGGCTGGCTGGACTGAGGGGAAGCAGAAAGCAGACACAGAGGTGAGTCCAGCTTGTCTGGGTGTAAGAGACAGTCCGAAGATCCCTCATCTGCCTCCCGACCATTGTCAAGGACCCAGACTGAGACCCCTAAAGGCCTCTAAGACCCCAACACAGGAGTGCTGGCCTAGCTGAGGTGGGATGTTCACCAACTGTTGCCTGCAGGTGTGTTCAATGGAAAAAACCAGCACGCATTTCCATGGGAACATCAGAACCTGAGCAGGAACAATGGGCAAGTCACGGTGAATTGAGTGCCCTTACTGATGGCTGTATCATTCTGAGTTCTCAAAACAAACACACCATAAAGATTTCCCCACCTTTTGGCCAACTGCCTGTCTCTTTGGAAAGGACTGTAAGGACTCCTGAGTTAACCAAAGACTTTGTGATCACCCCATGGAAGAAGATGGATCTATTGATTGGACCACGAGGATTTCGTCTCTCTGTTGGTAGCTATACCCACCCTCTGTGTCTCTTTTCTCTCTATCCTTTGTTTCCCTTCAAATCCTTCTATCACATTTGAGGTTGGCACTAATAAAGGTGCATTTGTTTTGATGAATACTGAAATCCCCTCTGTGTGTTTTTGCCCTCTGAGATCAGTAAATGAACCATCACAATGCCCACTTGCATTAGCAGATGGTGACACTGGGGACAGAGACCAAAGTCCAAGGCTGGCCAGAGCCTCCTAAAGCACCATCCAAGGTGCTGGTCTCCAGAGCCTGCCTTCAGGATGTTCAGAGCCAGCTCCTCCCCTGAGAAGCCAGGTCCATCAACCCCTCCAGCAGTCATTTGATGTCCCTGCAGTGCCCCAGCAGCAGGCAGTAACCCCCAGTGCAGCCAGAAATCTGGGTGAACACGGCTGGTCCCACGTGGAGGCACAGAACCACCACGCCAAGGGCCAGCAGCTCCAGCAGGGCACGCTGCCAGGACAGCTCAGGGTGCTCCTCACCCTCCAGCAGAGCTGGAGCCACCAGGAATGTTCAGACTGTTGTGTGAATGAGCTCCTTTTCCAGAGAGGAGAGCATCCTACATACTGCGAATAATGAAAGCAACAACACAAACACGATCTGCACACCCCAAAATACATTTCTTTATGCTTTTCCACAGCACACCTCTATGGCCCAGCTCGGCTGGAACACTGCCCAACTGGACCAGCAACACTGGCATTACCTCTATCCAACCTATCCAGCACAGCAAACTACAAGGAGCACTGCTCCTTAAAAAAACACCATCATAATCGCTCAGGGACAAATAAATATTAGATGTCTGAGTGCATATATTCTCATATTGGCTGCACCCTCAATGTGTCATTACTTCTCTTTACAATTTCAATACAGATAAAAATGAAGTTAAAATACTTCTACAATAAAATGAGAGAAAAAGACTTAAGTCCTTAAAATTACATTTAAAAAATCAGTTGCGGCTGTGACTACTTTTAAGAACAAGGGAATTCACTTTTTGTGGTTTCATCAAGTGCAACAAAAATGGCATTTTTTTTCATGGCATTAACAATATTCAATCTTTCTACATGAGAGGAAAATTTGGCATGCTTTTTTCAATACGAAAATGAAAAAAAATCTGTATTTCTAGAATTTGATTCCTAATGTGAAAAACTATCATATTCTCAACTTCATCTGACGCAGTGCTTCCTTCCACCTTTCCCTCCTCCCAGCTGCAGTGTTTAGTGCGTGGGGGTATCAGCTGGACCAACAGCCATGCCCACTCCACATGCAATGCCCATTCCAGCACTCCTGGCACTCCCCAACCTGCCAGCAGCCTCTCTGTGCCCTTCCAGTGCCAGGGGAAACAGGACGTGACAAAGAAACAGGTGAGAGCCCAGGGAAAACGAGTATCATGTGTTGTGTCAGGGAAGGACATTGTTATCACTCCTGCACTTCTATTTTCTGCAGTGCTGAAGCACGAAGTGGTCTGTGAAAGGTTACTCATGAAGCACATAAAGACTCCGTGCCACATCAGATGGCTCAAGCTGCTGGGTGATTTACTGCCATTGTGCTAATTATCTCCTACCAATTACTGCACACTCATGCTCACAGCCCTGAACAGGCAGAACTCACATTTAGCCCAACTGCAAAAGATTAATTCAAAAAATGAACAGGACCCCCCCATAAAAGCTCACCAGTAAATTCAGCCTTATTTCAGTGTCTCCATCTGTCCATCATTTGACACGACCCTGCACCGCTGGAAATCCAGGGGAACAGGACCTTGCCCAGTGCCAGCTGGGGGTCCAAAAATCAGGATTTCCAGGGCGTAACTGGGAGAATGATTTCCCCACCAGCTCTGTTCAGCTTCCAGAAGCACTTTGGGAGATCCCCAGTGGGGCAGAGCAGGAGGTGACATCCTCCAGCATGGATGGGGCTGCTGGCCCCAGGGTGGGGACATGGGGACACAGGGGGGCTCTGGAACCGGAGCAGGAGGGCAGGAATCCAAAGGCAGGGTCTTCCAAAGCCACACTCACCATCACAGTGCTGCGAGGTGATTTGGGTAAATAGTCACTGGGATTGTGTTTCCCTGCTCAGGGCCAGCACAAGAGCATGTGCCATCATCTTGAGGACAGATTGGGAATGCAAACCTAACACATTCTTCTCTTCCCTTTCAAAATCAGATGATCAGCTGTGGCTTTAGTCCTGCCAAATTCTGTCAAATATAGCACAAAATTATACAGAACCATAGTAACTGCACTCCCACTATTGTTCTGATTTAAAGAGGAGTTTGATTACATTAGGTAAATATTTGTCCTTATGTAATAGCTCCCTCCAACATGCTAAAAATTTTCTGTCTTCTAGAATTTAACTGAAGAGGGTGCTTTTATATGTCACTGCTCTGCCCCAAAATCAAGTATACTCTATACTCTATGAGTATTAAACTGTGAGTAATGTTGTTACACGCAATAATAGTTATCCAGACAATTATGTAGTTGCAACTGCAGTTTTTCTATTAAATCTAGAAGCTTTAAGCAAATTCAGAATCAGTAAGAGTTGGAACACCATCTCTGATGAGCTAAATAGCAGTTATTTATTCACAGATTGTTAAATTCTTATGTCCCTGGGACTTCCAGGAAGAAAGCGACAAAGAACTGACTCCCCATCTAAATACTGGCTCGTTCTTCATGTTGATATAATTATGAAGTTTCAGTCATTGCAAAGCTGTTCACACTGCTCTACATGCATTGCAAAATCTATGCTAACTGCAGTTTTTCCATTATAAAACTCGCTGCTGAAGTCACTGTTCTATTTCCAGCCCAGCTCTGGCACTGTGCGGACGCTCACTGCTTAGTAAATAGAATTTTTTTTTTTTTTTAGGGAAAAAAGAACATACGGAATCAAAAAGCTAGAGGCTTTTGATACCCTTTCTTCCAAGTCATTTCAAATAAGGTAATGAAATAAATGAATAATAAAGGGCAAACGGGAGCTCGTGGGATGACTCAACACACCAGGAGTCATGAGGAAAATGCTGAATTCTTGACTACATGTTCCAACGTAACAACACAGGAGTGTACACACTGAATAACTTTCACCTTTTAAAGTAGGTGTTATCAACAGCCTAGGCAGCATTCATCAATGTTCTTACCACTTTGGTAATTACATTCCTCCTGGCACACACATGAAAAGGGGGGAATTTCAGGATCTTGACTTGAGGGTTGGAAAAGAAAGAACAAAGCAAGAAAGTTCTTCCACCCTATGTCCTTCCTGCTCAGCTCCAGCTGGGGTCTTGACTCCTTTGGTCAGCCTCCGAGATGAAAAACATTTTGGCAAATACATCAGCTGTTTTTCCTAAGAATATCTGCTCCAATAAATTATTTTGCCTGCTTTGGCTGCATTCATATGCATGTTCTGTGCATCTTGGAGGGGATGGTCACAAACATTTGTTCAAACAAAGGAATTAAAACAAGCTTGTTGAGCGCTTTCTTCTGAAACAATGAATATTTCTACCTGAAACATGGTTGGGAATAGCGTCCAGATCGAACAATCCCAAAACTTGCCAGCACTTACTGTGTCACAAACAAACAGCACAGTTGAAAGGACTCACTCCCCACAGAGGAGTCTCCAGAGAAATAAACGCACGCAAATTTCTAAACCCTGTTTCAAAAAGGAGAGGTTCCAGCCCTTGGAAGCCAAGTTGTTTGCCCGGACCTTAACCAGCACTTCCAGTGCAACAACCATTCCAGTGGCACGATGTTTCCCACTTTCCCAGAGCTGGACACCACACAGCAACAGAAGCTCAGCAAGAACACACCATGCTCCTGCCTCCCCAACCCACAGCACACAGAGCTGACAGCCAAACCCAGTGCTCTGGTCACTACTGAACCAAAACTCCCCCTGCCCTCGGCCAGAATTGGTCCCAGGATGAAAGCACTGCAGGTCACGGGGAGGATGCACAGACTGCATGGACAGACTAGGAAAAAGTATTTTAAGAGGTACATCTGGAAGGTAAGAATAGACTGTTGCAGCGACAAAAGTACTTTTTAAAATAGAGCACAGTTGTTCTATCCCTTTCTGCTGCCAAGAGGAATCAGCAGCAGAGGAGTGGAGACAGCAGGGACAGGTGTTTTCTCTAAAAGGAGAATTCATTCTTTTGGCCACCTATGCAGCATGTTTGGCCAATGGGTTCAAATCCAAGTGTGGGATCCTTCCATCAGCAACATTCAGTCTCTGGCAAGCTTTGCTGGAAGCTCTGCAGTTGCCTTTCACATGATCAGATGAAAAGCTGCTTTCTGAGCTTCTGTTTGCCGTTCCTTTTTTCTTCTAAACCACGTATTATCTAGAGGAGTTACAAATTACTCTAACCAATTCTTTTAGCATGCAAGAATATATGACTGTAAAGAGATTATAAATGTTATTTTCTTACAGCTGAGCAGTTCAAGCCCAACATTTAAATGTTGGTATAAAAATATGCGAAACCAAATTGTATGACAGAGCTTGCTTTGTCAAAACACAAATGTCTCATAAAATATGCTGTCTGGCATCATAACCAGTAGGTGATATTTTTTCAGACAAACTTTTTCAAGGAAAAATGCCAATTAAAATTAACAGAAGACATTCAAAATTAGGATTTGATACTTTGTCTTTTGATTTCAAATGGCAACAATTCTGAGGTTTATTAATTTGTTTAAATAAATTAGCTATGCAAAATATTTTGTTCAATCCCTCATAACTCCTTGAAGTTACTGTTCCTTAGCTGAAAACTGCCCCAAAAACTCCAATATTTATGCAATTCCCCTATCTGCCATCTTTGTCTCCAATATTTCTCTACAGTCCACAAGCCAAAACACACCATTTGTTTGGCTCTAATCCGGAGGGCCTTCACCCATGTAACTTATCAAAAGGTTTTTTGGATTTCCAGTCTTCCCAGCAGCTGTGATCTTTTGGCAGCTTGTGTGAGGAGAAGGGAAATTGAATTTCCTGGAAGAGAAACCACTCTGAGCCATTTGTGGATGGCCCCACCAGAGGCGAGCAGCAGTGCTGCCTTGCAGCAGGACCAGGGCGAGGTGCAGAGGGGAAATGATTTATCAGAGCCTGCAGAGGGGATGGGAGCAGGGGATGGCAGGGCAGAGGGGAGCCTGCCAGGCTGTGCTGAGGACACGAAATGTCCCCAGGCAGAAACCCAAAGCACTGGGAATGGGGAGCAGCCTGCCCTGCCTGGATGGAGACCCAGTCTCCAAGAGGAGCTGCCAGCAGGGCAGATCTGCTGAAGGAGGACAGAAAAGCAGCTCCCCACAGGGATATTCTCCACTGGGCACCAGGGCTGAAGGATCTGGACCACAGAGGCTGCTCCAACGCAGGAACCTGATCTGCAGCAGCTCCTGCTGGTTTCTGCACTCCTGTGCCCTGCCCTCCTCTCCTTACAGCTCAGAGTATTACACCTCAGTTCTTGGGAGGCAGCCTTGATGATCTCAGAGAAATCAAAGCAACTGAAAACAGAATCTGGACGTTCACTCCAAGCAAAGCAAAGAGTATCGGGCTGCAATTGCATCAAATTATGATCAGTTTTATCCCTCTAGAAAAGGCTTCACAAATCACCAAAAGATCTGTGAGTACACATTTTTCAACTCAAGCAGACTATAAAGTCTTTAGTTTCTTTGAAAGCATGGAGGGTTTGATCTTCTCTTGCTTTGTCAAAGCAAGATGCAAAGCCCTGGATCTATTCAGTTCCATTGTGGTCACCCACAATAACATGTTTTTGTCAACAGAGCAGACACGAGGTGACACAGTCTTGCTCTGCATCAGCCTCAAAAGGCTCCTATGTTACACACGCTCTGAAAGGAAGGAGATAAAAAAAAAAAAAAGAAAAAGGAAAAAATAGAGCTTAAGCTGAGATACAGCTGAGCTTCCTAAAAACCCTTACTATAATCTGTTTACACGGTTCCTGCAGAGGCTCTTTGGATGGACAACTGTTTTATTTACATGGTGCTTTACACTTCAAATTCCAGCAATCTACCTGAGCAACTAAAAACTTCTACGCAGGGCTAAACCAGAAGAGATCAGAAATCCTCAGCCAGACAATTCCAGATGAAAAGCATGCCAGTGAGAAATTTTGTGTTATATCAGGAAAAATGAGCAGCTGTTGTGGACACTGCACTCCAAATGGGGTGTTATTAAATATCTCACTGGACTAAGTCATATTCAAACCACCTATGATACTGACCAGTGGCAAAACCTGACAAGGATGACATCTGACTTCAACAATACTCATCCTGCAAATAAATACAAATATTCTGTCTTGATAGCAATGGCAGATTTTTTTTGTACAAGGCAAATGACTACAAAACTCAGGTGAGCTGTGGGTCACGCACTGTGTCAGTCAGAGATCAGAGCCTGCAGAGCTGCTGAGCATCCTTAGTGCATTTTGCACTGCAGCAGCATTCAGCACCTCACTGAACCAGGCAGTGAGGAATTGCTGATTGCAAGAAGGTGATATAAAACAATGGCCACCACACACACAAGAATAATGCCTTTTTACACTAAGCATTTAGCCACTGCAGTGACACCCACCAGGCCCAGCTGCATCCAGGGTCCAGGGCCAACCTGCAGCTCTGTCCCCACTCATTTTCTCATTAGCAGGAACACGCTGCAGAAACAAAATCTGCCTGCAGGTAAAACAGCAGCAAATGACACTTGCGGCCAAAGGAACCCTTCCTGCTTCATTAGAACACTTCTCCTTTGGGGAGGCTGCATTTTCCAGGAGACACAACCCTGCCTTGTCACAAAGCTTCTCCCCAGCTCAAACCTCTCCCACAAGCAGCAAATAAATCAGATATTCTCCATCAGCTGCCAACCCCAACACGTGCACAGCTCATCTCTGCTGGCTGCTCAACCACCTGACTTGTGCATCCAACAACTACAGCAGCAACTTACCCTCTAACCACGAGCTCATTCTGATCTTCAAATCCAGCTAAAATGAATGACTAAACTACTGAAAAATATTAAATACAAGTTATACAGTAAGATTTCTTGCTGGGTCTACAGGCTGCACTGTGTCTTCCATTACACAAACCCATGAAATATTTAAAATGACCATGTCTACACAATTAAACACAATTCAGCAGCGAGGAACATACTGCTAAATTATATAAATCATGCTGGCATTTGTGTCTGTGCAGGACTAATACTAAAGATAATATAAACACTTCTGTTTTAAATTAAAATAATTAAAATATTTCTGTTTTCTTCTAAGAGAAACTATCAGGTTGCCATCTCTTCCCAAACAGTGCAAGGTGCTTGTATACCTGGTTCATGCCTGAGATGTTTCAGTTTTCTGAAATTCATTTCCCAGGGATTTTTCTGTAAACGAGGAACATGTTTTTGCAACAGCAAATTGTGTGCATTCTTTCCCTAAGAGGGACTTTTTCTTGATGTCCCTCTGGTCTGACCAATGTAATAAAAAAAGTTTGTCTTTGCTTCACCAATCAAATTAGTCTGTGTAGAACAGTATTTAAAAAAAACTACAAACAACACATGCCAACGATAAAAGTCATTTTCAACCTCCTGAAATGGGAGTCTTTGCATCCTTGTGGTGTACAACAGGTGCCAAGGGCAGAGCTGTGAGCACAGTGTGGGCTGTGGAGTCCCTGGCAGGAGCAGCCTGACACAAGCCTTTAGCCTGTGGCAGGTGAGCGCCCACACCTGCAGTGCCACCTGCACACCCCTGACAGCGTGCCCAGGGGACACTGTGCACAGGGGACAGGGGACAGGCTGCAGAGGGGACAGCGTGGCCAGGGGACAGTGTGCCCAGGAGACAGCCTGCCCAGGGGACAGTGTGCCCAGGGGACAGCCCGCACAGGGGACATCCTGCACAGGGGACAGGTGACAGTCTACCCAGGGGACAGCCCGGGGTGCCACCATGGCAGCACAGCCTGTCCAGCAGCAGCCTGGCACGTCCAGGTGGCTTCAGAGTGGCCATGGCACGGGACAAAGCCCCACCCAGGAGGAGCACTGTCCTGCCCCGGTGTGTCTGCAGGAAGGACACCCCAAGGCTGTGGGGCTCCCCAGCCCTCTGGGGACAGACCTCACAGGCAAGGGCCAGCGCAGCAGGGCACAGGGACAGTCCTGGCCATCATCTGTGCCCCTCACCTACAGCAATCCCTCACTGTAGGCGAGTCCGCGGACGGCTGGGACAAGGAATTCTGCCAATCCGTGTATTCTAGAACATGTGGGTTTATTGCAAGGGTTCTGCCTTCAGCCACCAACCTGGGCTGAAAGGGAGTCCCAAAGAGAGAGGGAGAGAGAACAGCAGAGGGAGAGCTGAGAGAGAGCAAAGGGCAGGGGAGAGAGCAGGAGAGAGCAAGAGCAGGGGGAAGAGGAAGGGTTAGAGCGAGCTAAGAGCAGCGGGGAGGAGAGGAGGAAGAGGTAAGAGAGCGAGGTCCTTGTTACAATCCATTATATCTCCTTTTGTGGTGAATATTCTAATTTACAGTGACCAACCAACACAAGACACAAAATCCTACAGAATCTACATACAGCCTGTAAGAACTGCTATATCACCATACTGTGTTATATTTTAAACTCTAAAAACTACTCTTTAAACTTCTGTTTTGCTGCATTGACCTTTGGATCCCTCAGCCAGCAGAAAGGGATTGTTCAATCCAAAGGGATTCTCCTTCAGCTAGACCATTGTTTTCAGGTTCTATAGTAACTAAGACTCAGTATCCTACAACTCAAAGTCAGCTTTCATTTCTATCCCCATTATAGGTTTCATATTTTCAGAATCTTTGCTAAGCAATCACATTTATAAGGTTTCCCTGATTCATCTTCCCCAACACCTCATCACTCAGATGCCTTTGGGCACCCCAGACGCCCCAAAGTGGGGCAGGAGCCTTGCCTAGAGCTGCCCCAAAGCTGACTCCAGGCCACTCTGAGCCCATCTGCCAATGCCCCCATGCCTCAGCAGCACCCTGTGCCCTCCTATCTGGGCTAAAACACCACAAACCAATTCACCAAACAGGAAAAAAAATCATTAATTTCCCTCATAACAGATTAAAGAAAGAGCAAGTGAAACCCATTGTCTTGCGGTCCAGGGAAGAGCTGTGTGCTCTGGATTTTTCTGCATCTTTGCCCTGCCTTTTAGCTGCCTGGTTGTTTTAAATAACCTCAGGGGTTTCTGTTTTATTACGTTTAAAGGAAGTATTTTCCTTTCTGTTCAGATTCTTTCACGTTTAAGGCTATCATCAGTCATATTGATTTTTCATGGACTAACCAGGCTGAGGAAAGGAATAATGTGTTATTTCTTACACACAGTTTTTCCAAATGGCTTCTTTGCTCAGGGCATGATGTGGTCGAGGCTGTGCTGCACTTGTTGCTGACCACACAAATGCCTGCTGCAATCCCACACACTGTGTCTGCATCCTGCATCCTCTGCACACTGGGTCTGCAGGAAATGCAGGTGGCTGCAGTGCTCCAGCACCAATGCATTGGAGGAAACCACAGCAGGGAAGACAAGCTGACCAGACAGAGCTTGTATCCACACCACTGTTCATGCACAGCTCGCCCATGCACCAGGCAAGGGTAGTTTTTTGGTAGATGCCATCTGTGAGAATTTGAGATTTCTTCCCAGTAAAATTCCAGACAGAAAGACAGCATTAGAAATTCCTTGATCTAGAGCATGAAATTGTCTCAAAAGACATGACACACAGCAGAGTGCTACTGTAAGAAAGGAGGAATCATTCACAGTTCAGCACGACTCCAGCTGCTTGACAAACAAGCAATAAATAACACAAAGAGGCAGTGGCTCACAGAGGTGAGGCGGCAGCTGAAGGCTGATTGCTGAGCAGGGAGGAACAGCACACTGCAGATGCAGCAGGGAACAGGACCAGGCAAACTGGGACCGACCAGGCAAAGAACACAGTGGGGAGGAAACCAAAGCCTTGCTGGCTCCACGCTGCTGGGCAAGCCCAGGGTGGGAACAGCACAAACACAAAAATACACAGCCCTCACAGCCAAGCGAAGCCCTCCTCATGGCTTATTTTCACCTCCTGAAGCTGTCCTGAAATCCACATTGCAAAGCAAGGATGGTTCAGCTCGATGTTGGGTTGACAGAAGGGAGAGGGACAAGGCAAAAATTTTCAGTGCCATTGCCTGTGGAGTTTGCCCTTTTACTAAAACTGGGAGGATATTTATAGAATAAAGTTTCACTTCAAGCCCTGTCACATACTATATTACTCAGGAAGTGTCAAAAGTGCAGCAGCAAAACTGAAATGAATTAAAATCATCTTTTGAACCATTTGATGCCTGGCGAAATAGGACACGACGAGCAATGACACCCTTTGGAACCAAAACAAGGAGAAGAGAATGCTGATCCATCTCTGCAGAGCTTATCTTCCATTTCCAGTATTTTGGGAAGAAGTTGGTACACCTGACTAAGACGCAGAGGACTCAGTCACCGACAAGATCTGTAGCTTACAACCCAAAAATGGTGCTTTGCTTACCAGCAGTTTGCATCATCAGCAGTCAGGTCTGTGACTCACACGCCAGAGCACTCCTCAAGTGCATTTCCAGGCATCCTCCCACCCTCTCTCTGCCCAACGAGTTCTTCCATTGCAATTCAGTCTTGGAGGTGATTTTTCAGTCGCAAAAGAAGACGCAAGAAATGCAAGAGTGTGAAGAAGAAGGGAGAGTTAATGAACTTGAAAGAATGTCTTAAAACCAAAAATAAATCCAGACGTGATGACAATTCTCTCTGTGCATGTCAGACACACAACAGCGAATGCCCAGACAACAGTTAGCAGTGTGATCAGCAGTGAGTGATCATCCTAGTAGCAAACACATAGAGTCATGCCTGGCAGCAAGAAACTTCAAGTGTTTCACTGCAAGAGCTAAACAAAAATTCCAAGAGTCCTCAAGGCTCCTTAATTCTGATACAAACAGAACAGGGAAACAAACATGTTTCTTTTACACCTGTTCCAGGGGTTGCTCCAAGCTATACCACATGCCAATTACTCAGAAGTAACAAGTCCTTCAGAAATTAGAGCAGAAGGCATGGCCAGAAGACAATTTCTGGAAATGAAATAGAAAATTTAAGTCTCTACACACAGGAATCCACAAGTCTTGTCAAATAAAAGACCGGTGGAGGGATAACCAGGATTTTCCTTGAAAGAAAACAGAATTCTAACTTCTTGGCTCTGAAAATTTCCTCGGATTTTACTGTTCAGGGAAGGCAATTAAGTGAATCACTACCTGCTACACCGGAATACTTTTCCACAAGAGCAGGACATTTGGGGCTGAAACAATTCCACTGTGTCACAGTGCTTTCTTACTGCCATCAATGTATTGCTGAAGGATAAGTTCAGGCCACAGCAATTCCAGTGCACACACCTTTTCCTGGCACCAAACCACCCGGCTCCAGAGCATTACAGAAATCACAAACTGCCCTTTAAACCCTCCCTGGGCATGGCTTAATTTCCTGAACCACAGCAAAGAAAAACATGCCGCAGCAGGAAACAGTTTAATATCAAACTGATTTGTAAGAATGATGCTGTTTGCTCCATGTACTGAAACAAAACAACTCCATTTCAGAACTGTTGAGATATTTGGGTTGTTTTGTTTGTTTTGAAATACAGATAGCTAAATTAGACATTATAAATTGAAAAATAAGCTCAGAACTTTGGTTTTCTACTGAAAGGAATTTCACCCTTTTTATGGTGGTGTCCTCAGCTTTCCTGAAGTGAAGGAAAGAGGCTTGGGGCCATCACCAGCCCAAGGAAAGGGAAAATGCTGCAGATCTGTCTGAAAAAGGCACCACCGAGTCCCTCAGAGCAGTTACAGGGAAAAGGCCCCTGAATGATGGCCCCAAACCCTGCCTCAGGTCCTCACGAGCCTGACTGGTGCCCAGCACTATTTTTAACTCTTCTACAGAAATGTCTTTAACGTGTTTTCATCTCTTACATATTACCAGAGACAGTAAATGCCATCCATCTCCCAACCAAAAGAGGTGGGACCCTCCCCTCCTCTATTTTCTTAGTTTGATTTTGAGATCTGTTACGCAGAGTTCAAAAAGGAACACAATTTAAAATTTACTCTTCAGAACCAAGTTTTTATCTTTTTTCCCCACAGATCCAGTGGAGAGGAGAGAGGGAAGATGAACCAAAAAAAAAAGAAAAAAAAAAAAAAAAAAAAGACTTCCTGTCACATAAATAATGGAAAAGATGCTCAAAGCCTGAAATTTTCACATGCAGCTTTTGAAGTTATTTTTTACTTCTTTATATTTTGTTGCATGCTCTACCTGCTGCTTTTTTTTTTTTTTTTTTCTCTTGGTAGCTTGACAAGTTCCTTTTAAAAAAAAAGATTTTTAAAAGGCAATTCAAGAAGTTTTCACTGATCTTGTCCAAATAAAAGGAAGATTCTTTTCGTGGAGTATGCAAACTGCAATCCTTTGAACAAAAGGCACTTGCCCACATGATGCCAAATCCTTTCTCAGCTGAGAGCTTACACAGTGCAGCTCCATCCACAACACCACCGGTGCTGCGGGGAGGAAAAATCAAATCTGAGCCCCTCTCTGGCCAGGCTCAGCACACAGAGCTGCTCTTTGTGTGGCTCAGGGGTGAGCAGTGTGTGTTTTCTGTGCCGTCTCCGCGGTGGCAGTGCCAGGTGCGGGCGCTGAGGTGACATCGCGGTGCCCATGTGTGACATGAAGGTGCAGCTCTGCCAAGGAGGAGAACAAACCTCCCAGTGCCCGAGCTCATTTCCTCAGAGCTGGCTGAGTTATGCTCGGAACGGTTACAAAACAAAAGCAAATCTCCGGAAAACCATTCGAGTGTAATCTCTGTGGACACTTCCAGCATCAGCCAGCCAAAAGGCAAGGCTCACCTCTCTCTCTCCTCGGCTCACCTTGGCTCAGCTGTCCTTTCCCCATGCACTGCTCTCTGTTAACCCCCTGGAAACAGCTGTGCCTTCCCCAGCCTCACACAAAAGCCACATTTTACCCCCTCACACAGTGACAGGGCAGAGCCACCCCTGTCCCCACCCTGCCCTGTGTGCCAGTGCCAGAGAGCCCAGCTCATCCTCCTGGGGCTGGGGAAGGTGTGGGCACCACAAACTAAAACCCCACTCTGCCTGGAAGCCTTTCAGAGAAGGGCTCAGAGGAAATACTCCACACTTCCTATGGCTTGCAGAAGGTGGAGAAGTCACACTGCCAAACGCTGCTGCCCCCGGCACTCAGTTCTCCTTCCTGCTGCTTTTATCCCGGCTCTGTCTCCTGGGAAGGACTTGGAGAGCCAGATGCATTGACCTCCAAATCCCTTGTTACTCTCCCTCCTAAATGAAATCCAAATTAATGATGTCACAGCAGCCCCAAGGGTGCTGAGAAGACCTTCAGCAGCCCCTGCTCCACTGGCCACGCTGCAGCCCACAGCAGGAGCCACTCTCCGAGCAGAACAGAGGTACGTAAACTTGTGTTTGCTTGTGTGCACCTACCCACAACTCTCCAGAGTACTGACAGGAAGCTGCTCTTCCCAGAGAAGCCTCTCTCAAGCTCTCCAGCCTCATGGTTTTCCAGACACACTGCATAAATCCTCACTAACGCTTCCTGGTAGCAGTCACAACTGTGAGTGCAGCATCTTTTTTCAGTCTCTGGTTTACACCACAGCATCACTGTGAAATGCCTTCCACGCTTTTGGGACACATGAGAACAAGCTTTTTTTTTTTTTTTCCTTTACACACCAGATATAGCAGCATCAAAGACATGATACACACACTAAGCACAAAGAACACCTCCTCACCCCAGGAGGACACGTGACCTAAACCACTGAGATTTGAAGAATGTATTCTATTACCAGTTACTGACACTTGATCACATTTTAAGTAAGTCCTACAAGTAATAAGCAGTGTTACAACACAGTCTCTGGCATCACCATCGCTCATCCTTCCCTCTATGTGCTGGCATCAGTATCGTTATCATTATCATGATGGAAGCTTTGTGCTCAGATTATCATTTGGATGTGTGAAAGGCTGCACAGGGAAGGATTAACACACATTTGTAAGGTAACAGTAAATGCAATTTCTACTTGTAGGCTTGCATCTGCTGCCTTTCTTTCTTCCAACAAGAATAATGAGCATCATTCAGAAGCACATGTTAGTGTCAGCTTGCTCCCACTGCCAGATCTCCCATTTCACACGTGCACCCTCAGAGGACAAGAGGTCAAGCCCTACCGAAAAAGCTCAATCCTATTTGCACTTAACCATACTTCCTACCCTTGATGAGAGCACAGAACACACCAGGGTCTGCTGATTCTCTCTGACACGCATCACCGCAAACCAGTGAGTGCTGCACTGAGCCCTTCCCAGCTTCTCCAGGTGTTTCTCCACCTGAACCAGCTCACTCAGAGAGCTGCGGGCTCACCTGTGCGGGCTCACCTTGGAGCCAGGTGTGTGCCCCAGCAGGGCAGAGGAAAACAAGGGCCCGTGGCTGAAAGGCACATGACGTGTGGCAGACACCAAGGGCCACAAGGACCTGCTGACCCCACCAGCCGAGCCCAGGGCACAGCTCTCCACAGCCCCCAGCCGACCTCTGCAGGGACCACGGCGCTGACACCCAGCCCAAGATGAGCAGAAAGCAAAATGGCAAAATGCAAACCATTCCTAAACCACCAGCTGCTTCCAGTGTCACACAGGCACTGATTTATCACAGCAGTGGAACTGTCCTGCTCCTCAGTGGGAAGCAACGGCATTCACATTCTTGTAGATAATGATGGAAAATTGCTAGGGTTTAAGGGAGGAGAAGAGCTATTTTGTCTTTCCTGACTCTCAGAGATGGGAAAATGCATCAGACTCCATCTGAGAATTCTGCTGGAACTCATGTGGGCTGGGAGGAGGAGGAAGAGGAGAAAGACAGCTACAACCCGTGTTGTTTCCCCCCACAGTTTTGCCGGGTACAAAGCAAACCAGCATGAATTCAAATTTATTCTTTCAATCAAACGATGCTCTGAGATAGGTATTCATGAGCCTCCCACATTTGTGATGCCTGAATGACCCAGGGAGAATTCCCGTTTGTCAGGTTTAGAATTTGAGTTGTCTCAGTGCAGCCGGGACCGTGTGAGCTGCAGGAGCTGTTGTGAGTGCCCGAGGCAGAGCTGCCTGCAGCAGCACCTCCACACCTCCAAAATCCTGCACCCTCTGCCAGGGGAAAACACCCACCAGGGGCTCAGACAGCCAAGGGGAAAGAGACAGAGATATTTCTATAACCTGCCTGAGCAACTCAAAGTCAAGCCACATTCCCTGATTGCCATGAGAGCTTCGCACGGTTAAAATGTTTTCTGTGTTCACTTCAGGTAATGGATCCACTTCTTTCAACTGCAGCTTCCTCTCCATTTCAGTGCAGAAAACTCAAGAGTTAACTCACAGGGCTGAACATTTAAGCACATTACAGCAGCCTCATGCATTGGCAAGAATTGCATTTAAAGCTCTTGCAGTTTCAAAAGCAAAAATCTCAAATAAACGCATTCAATCCTTGAATTTTCACTGAAACATTTTGATGAATTCAATCTTAAATAATTTAACCTCAAGTCTCGAGATTAAAGCAGCACAATCAATTTGATTTCTCTTTTCTGATTTCCACACCTAAAGGCACTATTCACTCATGGAATGGGAGCGGGCACGGTTCACCAGGGCATCCCAATAGCTGCTGAGAGCGGGATCCAACAGCAGAAATCCTGCCCAGCTGTCCCCACTCCTCAGCTCAGCCCTGGTGGGTCCCTCCAGGAACAGCTTTCCCAGGCTGAGCAGCCCTGCCCCGAAGCCCCTCGGGGTGGTGGCACAGCGGGGTGGGCAGGGGACAGTGCCCTACAGCAGCCACAAGGCAGAGAGGCTGAAAGGGACAAGGAGAGGATGAACTCTGCCTCAGCAGCGCTGCAGGTACCTGACCAGGCACGGAAACTGCTGCAAGGATACCTGCCCACTAATCAATTTTTTGGGATGCACAGCAGAAGAGGAAGCAAAAGCAGGAATTAGGAGGCTGCTCTGAAGGCAGATGTTTATTCAAGGCTGCCCCTGCGTACACAAACCAGGCACAAAAGGGAAGGCTTTTACTTGGTTAAAGCACTAAAAGCGAATGCTTTCTTTATTTGTGATTTTACAATGTTAATCCTCCACGAATAGCTGGGCTGGAGCTATTTATCATCTGGCACTCTAGACTTTGTTTCCATAGAAGGAAATGAAAAAGGCCAGGAAGGTTCAGCCAATTTGTCTTTTAATACTCTTTATTGGTTCATCAATGATTAATTCTTTTTAACACTCTGCCCTAGATCCTAAATTCACAATGGCTCAATTTAGATGAAAGATTTCAAATCCCCATCTTTCCTCCCTCTTCTCTTCTGTTTCCTGAGCCTATACAAAAAAAAAAACCCAAAACAACAAAACATGCCACTGCTGAGCACACTGCTGTCAAAGGCAATCATCCCAGACAGAAAAACCTCTCTGGAAGATTAAGCAGTGCAAAATATGAAACAGGCAAAGAACACAACCAAACCCAGTTCTGAAGAGCCACAAACAGTAAAGGACCCACTAAATAATGGTAATATCTGCCACCAGTTAGCCACCAAGTCTACAACTGATTTATGCCTAGCACTGCACTACTGCAGTACTGCAGCATTCAACTGTGCTCACTTACTGCACTCTTCCTTCCCAAGGAACGTGGATTTATTTCTTCAGCAAATTTTTGAGAACAGAAAATGCTATTGTTCCACAAACAGAAATCAAAGAAAGCTCTTAGAACTGTCATCTAATCAGAAGATTTGAACATTTCCCTTGGATTACAGACAGCTGCAGCCTCGGTCACAGTGGTGTTTACAAGTTCCATGAGAATATATTAATAATGCCTTTGTCACTGCCCTGTCCTAGATGCTGGAACAAGCATTAACTCTGTGTCGAGTTTCCTCCAGGATTTCAGTTTATCCCTTCAGTGGTTCCTGGAGTTGTAAAACAATCAGATGAGCTGCAGAGGTGTCTCAGATCCTATTCCTACCACAGCTATCAGTACAACACAACTTTGCATCTCACTCCTGTTTAGATAAGGAAGCAATGAAATAACCACCTTGACAGTGTGCTCTGAGATCTCTGGAGGAATTATGCCAATTCTGTTCTGTATTTTTACTACTCTGCTTACATGTTGGTCCTAGCTGTTGCAGTTCAAACATGTATTTACCTCGAAATACACTTGACAAGACTGTGGGTCTCCCATTCATCTCAAATGAAGATAAACAGATGCAAACGCATGCATTTCCACACCAAACAATTAACCCAGGTGATGCATTTATTTGAATCACAGAGGCTTTCTAATTAAAAAAAAAAAAAAAAAAACCTAACAAACCCACAACAAAAAAACCCCAGTGACATCTTAAAAAAACCTCTACAAAGTACTTCAGTTCCCTGGATAGAATAGTATTTTTGGCCTAAGGACACTGACTGCACCATTCTGCAGCTTACTCAGAAAGCTTGGGTACCACAGCCAGGACTGCTACTCTGAGCTCCAAGTTATTGGGAAGATCTTTGAAAGGATTTAACACTTGAGAAGCTGGTTGGTCTCTAGCCAGGTGTCTGAATGGCAGGAATTGGAACATCACCTGGTCAGTACTGCTAAAAATACCTCTGCCACAACAACATGCTGAGCGTTCTGCACTCAGCCACATTACTTCAGACAGTTTCCCACTGTCATTAACCGTGAGCAAATCTGTGCAAGAACAGAACACCATTGCCAAATCTTTTTGTAACTCTGTCATCAAACAGACAATCAACACTATTAGAAGTGCCTCCAGAGCTTTACAGCCCCCAATAATTCATCACTAATTCTGCTTTTTCATTCCCTTCCTCCTACCATCTTGTAATTCTCATCACTATTGATCTGGAAAGACTGGAAACTATTACCAAAATTTCTGGGTTTAAGCAACTTGGGTTTTTTTTTTTAATACAGCATTATGTAAATTTTTTTTGTCCTGTATAAAAGGGATTTTCAAGATCACCCATTTCTGTGTTGCTGAGCATTCCAAGTGCATGAAAGTTCAGCTTCACTGGAGCCTGTCTACCTAACATTGTCTACCTAACAGTTCACAGCCTGCCTTGGCAGCCCCAGGGGAACGAAAATCCTCAAGGAGAGATCCCTCAGGAACATCACCGTGTCAGGTTTACTGCTGGGTGTTGATCACTGAGAGTGCTGGGAAAAGCAGAAATTCCCCAGGCACCTCCAGCCACTGTGATCTGCTGCACAAACAGCCTAAAGCACATCCCAACACCTTGCAGTTCACAGCCACCTTCTAATCAATCTTCTCCAAACTCCTGCCCCAGGAGTTTGATGGCTTTGGCCATCAGTGGCACACTGTGCCCAGGAAAGCAATGCCAGCAGCAGCTCCTGACTGCAGGCAAAGCTTCACATCACTCCCAGGTGGTGTGACTGCCACAACTGCATTTCTGCCTGCTCTGCTCCTGGTTACACACACAGGCGAGCCCCAGAGGTTGCAGGTCCATGTGATAAAAAGAAAAAAAAAAAAAAAAAGGAAAAAAAAAAGGGGGAAAAAAAAAGGCAAGAAAGAAGTCTGCCCTCTTACGTTATTTTAAGCAACTGCACAGTCCAATTGACTTCAGAGGACCTGCTCACATGCCAGGCTGGACATATGTTAAAATACTTCCCTGAAATAATGCCAGATCCTACCTCACCAAGCGCTCTGCTGTCCCCCTCACCCTCCCTGTCCTCCTGAGGTGCTTAGAGCCTCCTCTGAAAGGACACTCCTACACTGTGGTGCCCACAGGGATGAAGCTCAGGAGCACTCTAAAATCCTGGTCCAAGTGCACACACAGCCTGGAGCACACCTGAGCCTGAGCTCAGGGTCACAGCCTGCTTTGTTTGCATTTCCAGGTGGCAGAAAGATCAGAATCTCCTCTGGTGTCTGCCAAACGTGGCACTTCCTCACACAGCATCTTTCCCCCTGAAAGCCAACCCCTGAATTTTAGTCTGGCACAAACACACCTACTAAAACCATTTCATGTGGGTCAGCTCAAGAAACACTCAGTGCACTCCCACTTGGCTGGAGCAGCACGAACACATGTAACTCACACATCAGCCCCTGCTCCCACCCCACAGCAATCAGCAGTGCCAGCACTGTTATCACCTGCTGCAGAGATGGTGCATTTCATAATTACACTACTGTATTTATGCCAGCTGCATATAAAGATACACTCCCCCATCCCTAGTTTTTTTAAAAAGTCAGTAAACCGTAAGCTTTATAGCCCCTCTGAAGTGCAGAGAGAAGCGTATGCCTGCTTTTGTTTGGATTCATTATGCATTTTCCTGATGTATTCTGAAGAGCTGAGAAGGCACCCAAGAGAAACAGCTTGTAATCATCTGATATCTCCATGTGACCTCCCCTCTGCAATTTGCATTGGCTTTGAGTTTCCAGATGAAGACGTCGGACGAAATAGTGCTAGGATTAATTTTAGCCTCCTCCTCAAGATGACTCGCTGATACCAAAATAAGGTTATAATACTTGACGGAGCAGAATATTCTCCTTGCCAGCATCATCTGTTTCAGGCTTCTCAGGACTGAAATAAAGTGTGGAAAAACAATTCCAAGCAAAGAGGTGCTGTGAGCTTTGAGAGCAGAGAAAGAATTGAAATAGCTTCATTCTTGCCAGTTTGCAAAATCAGGTTCCACGGCGGGCATGGGTCTGAACATAACATCTCCTTGAAATAATGAGACATCCACTCGAACTCATCAAAAGGTGGTACAAACGCAGTTTGGGTGCACTGACAGAGCAAATCTCCCCAGTTTTTAATTTCCTGAAGGGATGCACTGTGGAAGGTTTGGTGCCACGAGGGGTGAAGGCATTTTTACGGGGATGACCTGGCACCCTTCATCCCAGGGCACCACAGCAGCCCTGCAGAAATGCACACAGTCCCTGAACTTGGGCACGCACTCCAGAGCTAGCACAGCTTTGAGGCTGCATTACTGACACCTTCCAACCGTGTTTGTTGAGAATGGCTCCAGGGAAAGCCATTCTGAACCCCCACCATGGATAAAGAGCCCAAATCTGCCCTCTCTTACTCGCTGCCAGCCTGCCTGCAGCCCCCAGACACACACACTTTGAATTAAAATCATGCAACTTTTAAACATGACCTCAGGCTTCAGTGCCTCCCAGCCTCCTGGCCAGCCAAAGCCTTACCAGGTGCGATTGTAAAGACATCTTTTTTGGACAATTTTCAGCGCAAAATCAAACGTACTGTGGTAGCACAGGGGTGTTTCCCTGCCAGTGCAGCAAAGTGTGGAAATGCTGAATGCCAACAGTGCCGAGACAAGGCACGAGCACAGGACCAGAACCTTCCTGGCCTTTTCCATCTCATTCTATGAAAACAAAGTCTGGAGTGCCAGATGATAATAAATACCTCCAAGTCCAGCCATTCTTGCAGGGTCAAATGGTACAACCACTAAAAACTGCTCTGTTTTTGAGAGCACGCCAAGCACACCAACCAGGGGAAGTCTGAGACCGAATTCTCCAAGTGTCCCAGAGCTGACTGAAGGCAGTGTCTCACACACAGGGCAGCAGTGCTCGCTGTAGTGGCACAGGTGACAGCACAGGTGACAGCACAGGTGACACTGCTCCCTCCTGATGGGCAGCACGACCTTCCCTCTCTGATAAAATCCACTCACCAGGAAAGCTCCTGACACACATCCCCTCTGCCACAGAGAGATTATCTCCCCGGGCTCTGTTCTGCACACACAAACCAGCAGCCCTGTCCCCAGCCCCACAGCCCACTGCCCTGGGATTTCTGTCTGGGAAGAGCAGTATTTTACACACTTTTGGGGGGATTTTCATGTATTTGAGACATATTTACTGTGCACCTCACAAGAGGTATTTACAAGCAAGTAAACTCAAGGGTGTGTACATATTTCTGTCCATACAAGCCCAGGAAAAACTCTTACAAGACTGAGTAGTGGCTAAAAATACACCTCATCCTGCTCTAATACTTAGATTATTAATAAACTACACTGATATATTTTACATGAACGACACCATAAATGAATTACAGGGGAAGTTAAAGCAGATCATGACTATTATATTTGTTACATTAACTTTCTCTTGCTGTGAATAACTGCTTGACTCTACCAGAACATGGCTGGTGCCTTGTAAGTGGACTTCAGGAGATGTTTTTTTGGAAAAATTAGGCTCAAATGAAACCTTCCAAGAGATTGCATGCTTTCAGCATTTGAACGTGAACAGGAGTGAAACCTGGGGCAAAAAGATAAAGGAGGAGAAAATATCCCAGTCCAACACATCCAGCACAAAATGCTGTGTTACCAACAGCGTGAGCAGGGAGGGAAAGGCGGCTGATGAAATCATGACATTCACTTCCTATTATTCCTTCCAAACTATTTAATCTCTCCTTAGTTCTGCATGGAAGAACTAAAATTAAAAGAACCTGTTGGATGCATAAATCATGCCTTGCTTTACATACACCCTCATCAGAAGTTACAAGTCCACTACTTAATTTCCAATTAATTAATTAATTAGTAGTAAAATCCATTATGTTTTCACAGACTAACTGTGAAAAGCAAAATCTGAGAAAAAAATTGAATAAGACCAGAATCTGAGATTGATTTGAATTTTCTTTCAATTTTGCAGAAATATTATAATTTTAGCTTTCTTTTTACAAAAATGGTCAGCTGTCTTTTCTTGCTGTTACGTTCAGCAATTCCACAATTCTGAAAAAGAAATTGCATTTCCAAAGTCACAAAACTAAGCAATTCAAAGCAGGTAATTCATCTATGTAAAAATTTTAAGACTTTTCTAGTCTTTACATTTCTTGTCTTTTAAAATAATTTGCAGGAATGCAGGCACAGAATTCCACCATAAACAAATACCAGAGAAGGAAAAAAAAATATTACATAGGTTATATATATATTTATATATGGGTTCTATATATATATTATTTATAAATAAACATTTATTTATTGCATCGATATTGTAATATTGATAGAACATATATAGACATCCAGAATGAGACTGATTCAGTTACAGCATAAAAACTTACTGAAAATGGCCAATTCACTTATAGTTTTATTTACTGAATGTTTGAAAACATCTTGTCATGAGCAATACACGGAACAAGAATTCATCATGCAAATTCAATTAAATTAATAACTTTAAATGCCGTACACTTTTTCCCTCAAGCAGTTTATTTTCTCAGTGGAAAAATAAAACCTGCTTTCATCAGGCATGCAATTATTTGATCAGTTTTCATCTCATCTCTGAAAAAAGGACCACAAAGAAGAGAGAGAAGTTTCATTACAAAACCAGACTGTTCCTACTGCAAAGCCAGAAACATCGTCTCAGAATCTCAAAGAACTTTACACATCACCTAATCAGACCTACAGACAAATTATCAATTTTAATTGGATCACTCACAGCATCTCTCTGAAACTATTTCTTCATCTACGTTTACCTGCTCTGAAACAAGAGGAAAGAGGATGTGTGTCTTTATTATTGAGTAATTCAATTAAGCCATCTGTGATCAAGCATTCTGTAATTACCGTATGTTTACAGATACTGTGTCATCCAAATTACCTGCACCCTAATCGGGGTAGAAGCGAATTCTGATCTTTTCATTAACTCATCTGTGGAGCACATTCTCCAGGCTCTTGACAAAGGTCATTTTGTCAGCAGTGAACCCTGGCTGGAAGAACACTTGGCACTGTGCTGGACTGCTCCAGTGACTTGCCAAACACCAGCTCCAGGCTTTAGGAGAGAGGAGGATAAAGAAGAAAGCAGCCACCATCCATCCAAACAGCTTTACAATGGGTAAACCCTTTGCCCTTGGAAAGCTTTTTACATTGTGTGTCGTGTACAGGAGCGCACGAGTGTCGGTGTACCATCACAGGGAGCAGGACAGGTGACCTGTGCCACCCCAGGGACCTGGGCAGGTGTCCCACACAGTGACACAGGCTCCCAACACAGGCTCACACTGACAGGACACTCCTGCCTGGGCTGACACTGCTGTCCCCACACACAGCAGAAATACTTCTTGCAGGGTCAAATGGTACAACCACTAAAAACTGCTCTGTTTTTGAGAGCACGCCAAGCACACCAAGCAGGGGAAGTCTGAGACTGAATTCTCCAAGTGTCCCAGAGCTGGTCTGGGGGGAACGACGAAAATCCACCCATTTTAAGGGTATTTGAAAAGCAGAAGAGGCAAAAAAGATAAGAAAAAGTAATTTTCGCGTTAAGTACCACCAGCCACAACCACTAAGGAAAAAGCTTTCCTAGCACTTCTCCCTGTTTTCCCAGCCAAAGCTGGTGAGAGAACAAGAAACAGATCTCTCCTCGTGAGATTCTTCTGCTGCTTTACTGCAGTCTCCAGACTCTGTAAAAACCAGACATTTTAATTTAGTTTTCAATGTCAAATAACTGATTTCAAGTGCATTTCCCACAGCAATCCATACATTCCCTGCCTTTCTACTTTTAAATGCGTGATAGCTTGCAGCTCTCTGAGGCTGCAGTATATATTATACTGCAAAATTACCATGTCAACAAATAACTTTTCTTTACTTGTAAACAGATCCTTTCTGTGAGCTGGCAGATGTCTGCCAAATTATGCTTTTACTCATTGAGATGCTCATTGGGAAAAATATCAGTAAGATACAACCCTCTTGTGCAGTGAGCAGCAACAAAAGCCTTGATGGAAAATGACTCCCCCAAAATACTCATCTCTCAGCAGCAAAAGGCAGTTTGAGAACTGGTGTGCTAGCAAGGGATCTCGGGCCCTTGAGGAGAGCTGATAAATTCTGATAAATTCTCTACCCAGGGGATGTGTAACTTAATCAGACCATTTATTCATTACAGGGGCAATTCAAGCCACTACTTGAAGAGCCACTGTTTATATTGGTCACCAGTGTGTCACTTTCCTTTCAAACTGTGCTTTATAAACACATGAATAGAATTCACACAATAATAAGTACCTGCACACAAACAACTTTAACCCCTAGCATCTGAGGAAAGCATAAAAACCACAAAACTTCCCGGGTAAGAAGGCATCACATCACTCCTGAAATGGCAACAAACGTGCCCAATGGTAATTTACAAGAATTTCTGCTTGTACAGACCAATGCCACAATCCAAGAGGTCAGGGAGCTGATGCTTGCTGGAGAATGACAAGGAGGGCAACAGGGCCACGTGGATGGAGGAAAACCTATAGTTACTGCTGGCAGAGCCAAAAGCAGCACAAGTGATTGAAATTGTGTGGCCTTTTTATTTTTAGACGCACGGACTGCAATAGCAGATTAATTAAAAGGATTCATTTCCATCATATGCAGGATCTGTTTACTGCTGTGTTATCATGGCTATATATACAGCACACGTCTGCAGCACATGGAGAACAGATTAACTGCAGGAAAACCAACCACACGAGCCTGAAAGGAGGAAATGTGAATCAAATGGGCAACTTGTGCAGCTTTAACAGCATGACTGAAAAGCCAGATCAGGCACTTGGCCACAGAGGCCAGTTTAGAAAAGAAGCCAGTCTACAGTAAAAGATAAATCAGTCTCTCTGATTAGTGGACACCTAATTTCTTCATGTATTCAACAGCCATGGAAATGTAGCCCTAAAACAGAGAGGAGAGAGGAGCTCAGAATAAAAGCACAAGAAAGGCATTTTTCGATCAGAAATTCTCATAAAAACACAAACCATTTCATATATGGAAGCTGAAGAAGTCTGTTCACGTCACAGGAACCCAAACCTTGCCACAAACAGCAAAATTTAATATCCTTCTAGTAATACCCTTCTGTGAAACCCAGGCCTTGCAACACACAGCCCAATCCAGCAACCTCCTACTGAAACACCAAACAAAATCCTCATTTACCAGGGGAGACAAAGCGGCTTTCTGCACCCTCCATCTGCATTTAAAATTCCCTAATCTAAGTGTGATCTGAGTGCAAATCCTGAGAGAATCAAACCCCGTGCGCTTGGATATTATTTTCTAAGTGAGAAGGGAAAAAAGCACACACTTTGGAGAGAGATGCCACCTTCAACCAACACGTACTGAGCTGACTTGGAAACAAGGGCTTGTGTCATCTTCTGCACAAATGCCAGGTTAGACTTCCCTGTGCCACCAGCCTCTGGTAATCTCCACTGAAGCTCCCTGGCTCCTAAAGATAATGACAACATCCAGGGAAAGTGACAGAATCCGGATCACAACTACAAACGATTTCCCCCAAAATATGTTTAAAGACCTCGGAGGGTAACTCAAAATCCCAGACTAACACCAGGATTTTGTCACTGGTAGTGAAGTGCTGCACAAAGGAAACACCTTTTGTTAAAGACCACGTGCTCATTCAGTTATTTTTTTTTGCTAGTCACACCCTCTCGTTCTCTTTAAAAACAAGATTTCTCCAAGTTGCCAACAGTTGTTCCAAATATGCTCCTTTGCTGAATAAGCCTCCCAGTTTCTATATTCAGAGCACAACCGATGCAGAAGTCTCAACACCCACTAAACTTGAATAATTTATACTCTTACAGTCTTGTATGGCAAGATACAAAGTGACTTAATCATCAGGTATTCATAGCATTCTCCTCCACAGAAGTATGAAACTCAGTGAAAAATATCATTCCAATGCAACTCCTCAGGCAGTATGTTCCACATAGGAGACTGAGTCGAGTTTTCATTAAAAATTCAGAGCCACAGACAAATAAAATACTTTTGGTTCTGTGTGACTGCTTGCCTGGGCAGTTGGACAATTCATTATTAAGCACATTCCATTTCCAGAATAAGCTAAGAAAACAGGATATGTTGCTTTAATATTAATTCACGTGTCTGCACGGTGCCTATTGCATCTCATGAAGCTTTTTAAGCCTAATTCAAAGTTAAAATGGCTTTTCACTGCCTCAGTGTTTCCAGTGAGCATACCTACATCCTGGCTAAGCATCACTGCACAGACACGTTCTCAAAGGGAAAACATGGCATGGAAGCAGGACTTGTGTGTTCCCTTGCCTTTTATCCTGCTTATATTTTATAAACATATAAACAAAGAAAGCAAACGTTTCCTTATGTTCTCAGATGAAATCTGCTTTAACAGTTTCACAGAACTGATTCTGTCTTTGGGCTCCCTTGTTTTGGTTTTGGACATAGACAAGGAGGTGCTATTACTCAAGCATCCCTGATGTTCACGAGACTCCCAATGAGCTGTCAAATGAAATCCACCGTGGAAAAAAACTGTATTTAAACTGTGTTTAATTAAACCTCTACCTGCCCTCCACACAGCTCCTTCAGACTGAGACATCGGTCTGAACCCAAGCAGCATCAAGGTGTCCTTGTACCTATATTTGAACACAGTTCAAACTTCCAAGCCATCTAAAGAAAGAGAAACACCTCCCCAAAAGCTATTGAGGCAGTGGGTCCCAGCCATGCCAATTTACTCTGTCTGTTAAGGGTAAAAAGACAATGAAGTCTTGAGAACCCAAAGCAACCAAAGAATTCAGAAAATGAGACACACAGATTCCTCTTTCTACTAAAAGAAATTATCATCTGAGCCATTTGAGAGGCTGAGCCAGCGATCCACGTCTTCTCAACTGAACAAAGTTTTAACCTACATCAGTCAACAGAAGACTGATTCCTAATTCCTAGCTACACCAGGGGGCAGACAAAACAGGTGGATATGCCTGTCAACTTCAGAGCTAGCAGGTTTATAAACAAATCCTTCAACCAAAGAGCTTTTCCTGATGGAATGCTATTATGGGTATTTGCTTGCCACCACACCCCACAGCGTTTTGTTGGCACCAGCATCACACCCCAAAGCCTTGACCCCAATTTAAAAGCCTCCTCATCAGCCCCAGTCACCCTAGGAGAGACAGAAAATGAAGAAATTAGGCAAATCCACCTCAGCTTCTGTGGGATTCCTTAGTGCTTCCTCATCAGATCTCCCGTGCTGAAGATGCATGCAAGCACAGTGGCTTAGGCACACCGCAAGTGCAGCTCCCTACACAATCCCTTCTGGGTGAGGGATCCCAAAGGAGGAAAGTAATAGGAAAGAAAAACCAAATCAGGATGGGATCCAAACCCTGTCTAAAATCCATCAGAGCCTCTCTATTAACTTCAGGGTGTTTTTGATGTAGCACAGAGAAGCCCAACAGTCAGAATGGCAAGCAAATCGATTTGTTTGATACCACAGTGAATAATGCCTTGGGCAGAGACTAGGGAGCACCGATCTCATCATGGTTTTCATACAGTATACATCACACACACAAGTGCAGATCTCCTAAATAATACTGAAAAGAGAAAACACCAGAATAAAGGTATTCTGTATTACCTCATTAAGCATGTAAAAAGAATATCAGGAGAAAATATCGCCCTTCATCTCCACTTTTGCCTCCAATATTAGATGTTCCCATTATTTTTTAAACAGCAATAGGCTGGCAAAAATATAGAACAATTGAGATTTGCATTGAAAACGTGCACTAGCAGCAATTACTTTTTCTGAAACTGCAAAATATTGTGAAATTGAGTCTAATTTTGAATGCATACAATGAGAATCAAAATATATGTGACCATTTTTCAATTTCTAATTCACTTATATCACAAGCACATATTCCCATTGAGTATTTAAGAAGATTATTTTTTCCAGTGTTAGGGAAAAACAGAACTAAAATAAAAGAAGTTCTGCAATAAGTTCTGAAAAGGACATTTTCAAACATGGCAGGTAATAACAGAAGAAAGAAACAAGGCAGTCATTATAGATCATGGTCAAGATATACAAGCAGAAGTGTCTGTACATCATTATTATTGCTAATTGTACTCCATCTTTATCATTTGTTGTCTTATACGCTGTTATTAATTTCACTAAACTCACAGTCACTCTCACCTAAGTTTCTGCTGCTGAGAAAAAACAGAAAACAGAGGAAGTTCTGGGCTGCCAAACTTGGGCTTTGAGCAGAAGGATTACCCCTGTGCCAGGACCTTGCCCCACTGTTTGTGTGCCTTTCAGCACGGGCTCTCCTGTGCCAAACAGCTCAGAGGAACAGCACCTTTGTGCAGGTAACAGTGGCAGCCAGGAGAGTGAATTCCCCATGGCTCCTGCCTTTTAAGGATCACTCAGCAGGGCAGGTGGTGCCCCACAGCCCTGCGCCCTCCATCACCAGCATCACCGCAGCACCCTCGCTCCAGCTGGGCACACACACACGGAGACATGGAAAAACAGGAGCCAAGGTACCCCTGACACCGTGTATGGGTCCTGCAGATGTGCAAATGGCAGAAGCATCCTGCTTCTAGCAGCACCACACGTCCTCCTTGCACCACAAACCCCACTGGACCTCACAGCCAGAGCAGAAAAGACAGGATGTGATACTCAGTCCGGGCAGGAATGGAAGGTTTTCTAGTGCCTCAGACTCTTTATGTGAAGCCTACAGAATCAGAGACACAGCTGCCTGCATTTAAATGCTTCAAGTATTTGGTTTCAGGTTGATCTTTTGGGGATCAGAGGGGTGGGGAGGGGTGTTTGGGGGATTGTTTGGTGCTCTGGGGTTTGGGTGGAAACTATTCTGAAGCGCCAAAGCTGCGCTGCTGTCCCCTACATGCTCCTTGGGACAGCACTGATCCAGTAAATTAACACGGGGGTTTCTTGCTCCCTAAGTCATACCAGCACTTCTGACTGAGGCACAGCCTCTCCCACACTTGTCCCAGACTTGCAGCAGCCCTTTTGAAGAGCAGATGACACCACTCGTTTAGCTCATGAGCCCACAACTACAAGCCTTTTTTTTTTTCCCCTCTCTCTCTTTTTCCTTTTTAATCGTACTACTTTGGACATGAGTAGCTCTTCCTGCAGCGGAAATCAATTATGAAATAAATCTAATATTCAGATCAGACTGTATTAGAAGGGACTACTCATCATATATATGATACTTCCAGATTACATCTTAGCGTGGCTCACTGAGTCATCACTTCAGCATTCTCACTAAATCAAAAATTAAACAAAGCGAATCAGTCAATTAACGGGGCTGCTCCTTGCTCTGTGCACGTATAATCCTTTCAAGTCCAGCCCTTAACTCAATTTGGAGCAGGGAGTACTCAGGATGCCCAGCCCGGGGTCCCCACAGCTCCAGCCTGAGCCCCTCGCTGCCAGCAGACAGCCCAGCACTGCCCAGGGGCACAAAACACCACCAGCAGCCAGAGTTCAGCATCCCTTTTACTGCTTCCACACACCAAAGACATCTTCTCCCCACACCTGTGCCAAGCATGGAAGACTCACTGGGAATCTGCTCATTCCTGGGTGCACCCACAGCCAGAACAGAGAAAAGATGCAAAATACTCCGATCCTCAACACACACAGTCCCTTGCTCATTACACACAAAGCATTCAGTTTTCAGCAGGTATACTTTAAGGTGAAGGGAAGGGAAGGATGGGTTCAGTGTACCAGAAAATATTTTGCTGCTGAGAAATACTTCCTAGGTCTGAAATACCCATCTGTATCAGTACAGAGACAGACCCGATGCCATCAAATGTGATTTATGCAGCCTCTCTCCAGATACAGAGGAGTTAGATGCTTGGTTTTTTAAGCAAAACAATGGCCTGTATAAAATCCTTTTAGCACAAAAAGCTACAGCTCCTAAGTCATCATCCACGACCTGTGCCTGTGCTGATAAAAGAGAGAAAGAAGCACAGGTAACAGTTCTCCCCTTCCAAAGTAATGGCCACAATGGGGCAGAACTAAGCTGCATTTGGTATCCAGCTCCTGAAGAAACAGCCATGTTCAGACCTTTTCTCAGCTGCGATACAGGCAAAGCAAATGGATAAATATTCCTTTGCAGCAGCAAAGATGAGATTGTTTCTCCCTCTTACACACAAGTGTTTGTGCATTTTCTCTCCAATTCAAAACACACTCTCCTTTAATTCTCCATTCTCTCCTCATATGCACGTGTCTCCAAGAAAAGAAATTCTGAACTAGTGATGAAAAGAGTTCTAGTCTCATTAAAGTCTGCGGAGGAGCTTTGCAATGGATTTAGATGGGATTAAAGCCTTTATCTAGATTTACAGTGCTTAATAGCAACAGCTAACAAACAAGCTGCTTTGCATAAGGAGAAATGATGACTGTATTTTGCTTGACTGGCCACTTTTCCCCCCAACATTTCCCCCTTCCCAGCATCTGGAATGTCTGTGCACGTTCTAGCTTACAACATTTTCCCACTTTTCCCCAGTTTCTGGCCTGCCTGGCTGGACTGGACATGCAGTTCTGACTTGAGGATGCATCTGCATCAGCATCTGAGCAGTTCTCTGAACATAAGAGATGAGGAGTGACCCCACTGTCAGCACTGAGGCTGCTGGTTTGGGTCCTTTCCCTTTACAGAACAGCACTTGCCATAAAATTGCAGAAACTCTATGTTTTTGAAGTCCCACTGACTTTGCTCAGTTCAAGCTTTACACAGATGAAAATATCTGACAGACCACGTAATCATGCACAGCACTGTCCCCAAGAAACCAAACTGGGATGTCATATTTTCAACAAATGTAGGGGTTGAGTATAATTTGTTGTAACTACGAAACTAAAAGCCTAAGGACTTATACTTCACCTTGCATTTGCCAGGAGCTGCTGCTATGGTGAATTGGATCAGCAGTGCAAGCTAACAAGGGAGACAATCTCAGCTACGAAGGCAGAGTGCAACTTAGATATATTTGCATCATTTCTCTTGCACTTCATATTGTTTAGCTAAATCCAAATAATTTAACTTCACAGATATTTCTGCACCTTGGAAAATGACTGCAGATATCCATCACCAAGCACAAACTCCTGGGTTTTGGACCAGGAACTGTGAAATCCAGCATCTTCCTAACCAGACCGACAGCTCAGATGCTTCCACTGGGGTACATCTGCCAATAGGTTTGTCCCTGCTCATTCTTTTACTGTGGCAAACTCGCTGAAAATAGTTTTTGATGTGCTGATCACCAGCCTCAAACAAACTACCACTGCAAAGTCGGGCATGCACAGGATCCTGTGCTTTAATGCTTTCCAGCAAAGCACTGCCCTTACCAAAACGGTTTGTTCCTTTCAATGTGTGTGTTCCAGCACCTCATCTCAAAGTTCTCTACTTGCAGCTTTGTCAGAACAGCTCCAGAACTGCCTGCTAAGCTTCATAACTATGCTAAGTACCAGCATCTAATAATCCATGGGCATATAGGAAAGCTATCTGAATGCTTACCCTTCCTCAGGCCTCAGTGCAAAGCAGAACTGATGTGTGTGTACAGAACTTGCATTACTGTTACATAACGATGTGAGAACAACCAAGTCACTTGGACACTGCCCCAGGGAGCCATTCCCAAACCCACATCCATTCAAACCCGAGTGGGAGCTCCAGCAAACAGCTGGACTGAGGAGCAGCAGCAAGAGAACTCGAGGAACAGCACTAGCTCCACGTAAAGAGCTTTACAAAACCCTCCCATTTTTATACAAGTAAGGATTTTAGTTTCCTGATGTGCCTTGTTTTGATTTTATTTTACTAGGTACGACACTAGCATCCCAACTGGTTTTCCTTTCTCCTCCCTGCTCCATCTCTTTGCAAACCATGTTCTCTCTGGCAAATGTTTCTGAGAGTCTTCACCTGCTTTTGAACACGAATACATTAACACAATGAATTGATTTTATTATCTTTAAGACATCTTCTACCTCTGATTACTTCACACTTAATGCACAAAGAACATTCACATGTAATCTAGACATGTAGGGCATTCAGACTAATAATTATATAGTAAGGAGCTCCCATTTAAATATGTGTCATTTACATCTAAAATCCTGTTCATTTTTCTTAACATTCTATATTAAAGCTGATTTAAATTACATCCTAATACTGCCTTGTAATTGCAAGAGTAAAATTTAGTATTTATTCCAAAGCTAATGAGTATCTATAATTTACATTAACTGGGAAGCAATAAATTACAGTGAAATATGATTTGCTGCACTAAAACCTAGCAGAAATTCTATCACAGCTTAACAGGTAGTTCCAATTCTAGGATTTACAAGTTAGTGGCATACACAGGGGACAACAGTCAGCAACAGTCAGCTCAGGTACAGAGATGGCTCTAGCTGATCTTTCAATTCCTCTGATGTCAAGAAGTCCCATCTGAGCACCATTTCCATACTGTCTTTGAGATCTTCAGCATCCATAAGCAGTGCACAAGAAACACAAGGCTGTTTTTGGTTTTTGTTTTTTTTTTAAATCAAGACATGAAATGCAAGCCCCACCAGGAAACACACTGCCTTTTTCATAAAGGAACCACGTCCCACTCTGGCTGAGCTCAACATCCAGGCAGAAGGGGACAGGAGGAGGCAAACCCTGAGGGCTCCATGGAACAGCTGAAGGAACACCTCCTGAAGGCAGGTGACCTGCACAGACCACCAAACCCCGCCAGGATCTCACCTGGGGCGTGTCTGCACCGTGGAATAGGAATCGCCAGCATTTTAATGGATCCACTAGAAAGAGGTACCATTTTAATACCTCTGTGAAGGAAAGCAGAACAGGAGTATATCTGAGTCCTGTTTTCCCAGGCTTGGATAGTTGTCTCACAGCCCCTGGCCACAGTCACATCTGTGCACAGATTAACACAAGGCTCAGATGCCAAATCAGCCTGCTCAAGTGAACCACAAGTGATAAGAGAACAGCAGAGAACAGAAGATTTGTCTGATGACAGCCCAAAGACAGCGTGGTGCTGCGAAACACCAGAAACACGTATTTAGTAACTACTCAGCACCATCCCTGCAAGGAGAATGAGCCTTCTCAACGTCTTCAGAAGGCACCTCGATTTCTAAAGAAGTGAGATTTGTTTATTCTACACAGATGTAATTAACATCTACAGCGTGGATAAGATCCTTCACATCTGCTTCTGGTTACTAATTTAGACAGACTCTGAAAACGGAGGCATGCAAACTGGAAAGCCAGACTCATTACCTTTACAACAAAGACCACCAGTTGATTCCCACCAGGACCTGGCCTTATTAACCTTAGTTCTAAATTACAAAGTCACAGATGTACTCATCAGCTGCTTGATGAAGATTCATTTGTCAATCTCATCTCACAAAAGGAGTAATTAACGTGAAGACATTACAGGCTGATGATTGGAATTGTTATAATGCAGGACTGCAGACAAATATCAAGGCACCTGCATATCTGTAACAACTAAAAGCTCTCTCAAAAGTTCCAATTTACCAGCATAATTGTAAGAAATTAAGTAAAAAGCACTGAATTGCACCTGTCGTGGGCCGGTTCTGCACACATTTAGACAAATAAATTCACATCTCCAAGTGTGGCAGTCTTATAGCCATGGTGGTTTGAAGACAGAAAGAAAGAACTGTCATTTCTCTGGCTATTTTATTAGGAAAGATTTGGCACATGATCCTTCACCAGATCTGAGAAAAGCAGAAGCTAACTCCAGGCTAAATACAGGTTAGACTTTAGCACCTGTGGAGGAAGAAGGGTGCTGAGTGGGGGAGATGAGAGGCTGGGAGCTGTGGAAAAAGGAGGTAGGACACAAGGAAAAGGAACCACAGGTGGTCAGCTGAGGAAACAACAGATCAAAGCACAGACACCAAAGGGTACAGGTGTTTCCAGCTCCAGGAGCCAAGGCTCTCTGATCACCCCAGGGAAAGAGGCTGGACTTGACCAGCCTCCTGACCACCATGGTCTCTCACCCACCGCAGCCTCTCAGCGTGAAGTCCAAAGCCAGAGGCTGTGAAAATCCCTGGGAAATTCCAGAGGGCCGTCTGGGGCTCAGCCAGGGTGTGCAAATCCACCCGGTGCTGATGCCCAGCCTGCCTGCAAAGACCCAGACCCAAATTACCTGCCACGGACCCCTGAAGCCGTGCACAGCTGGAGACATCCCTGCCAAGGCATCCCTGCCCTCTCCCTTCCTGTGCCAGGGCCTATCCTGAGCTCCAGAACTGCTTCCCAAGGCCTCTTTCTACTGCATTTCCTGGCGTGTTTGGAGGAGCAGGGATCACACAGCCTATTTAGGGCAAGAAGCCCACTGGTGCCCTGCTCAGGTATTTGGACACACGGGGATCCTGGGGAGCAGCAGGTGTGAAGCACTGCTGAGAAACCTGTTTTTTACATGTAGGAGGGTTTGCTGGAGTGGAAATCTTTAAAGTGCACCTCTGCACTGCAGCCAGATGAGGAGCACCTGTGTGGCTGTGTTTTCCTGGCCCCTTTAGGGGTACATCAGCAGCACACACCTGAGAGCAGAATGCTGCAGGGGACTGCCAGTTCCTCTCTACGGAACGAGGGTTGTGTGCTCCATACTCCAGCCAGAGGAAGGGCTCAGCACAGGGCACAGCAGTGAGCTGACAGACACAGCCCCAGACCCCGAGGCAGCGCCTGCACACAGCTGTGTGGCCATGCAGATGTGCCAGCCCCTGCACAGATGGAGTCACAACTGCCCTGTGCCCTGCAGATGCCTCCTCTGCCCTGCTCACAGCCACTTCAGCATCCTCTGGTCGGGGCAGGTCCCGTCCTTTGCAGGCCCTTCCCAGCATGGTCACGCCTCTAAATCCAAATTCAACCGTACAGAATAGCAAAACCCACAGAAATATTGATTTTGTAGTTAGAACAAAAAGGAAAGGAAGCTGAAAGCTGTGCACCTACAGGGGTCTCCTGTCAAAGACAACAGTTTTTGCATCTCCAGATTCTTGGTCTTCAATTCTCCGTCTTACCATTGTCATTTAAGAACTCACAGACATTTGCTGAGGATTAGTTCAGCTCCAGACACTCTCCTTCCCCTCTGCTTTGCCTGCAACCACCTAACAGCCAAAAAGCACTACAAGCACACAAGAAACATTCCACAACCAGGTAAAGAAACCACGGGCAGGTATTTACAGAGCAACTCCAACACAGCACCACTGAAGGTTGTGTGTTTAGCCCAACCTTCTTTGCCATGAACAGAAAAACAGAAGCTTGGACAAGTAGAATGCACTAGATCACAACAGCCTGAGGATAAAACCAACCCAGGACCATTGTGGAAACTTCAGGAGAATGGTTTCCCAGAAAAGGACACAGTGAATATGTGAGAGTACTGGAAAAGAAAATGAGTGCCCTTGTAAGGTACACTGAACTAATCTCTTCCCTTCAATGAAAAGCACTAAGATTTCATGCTAAGATTCTTCAGCAGCTTAGCTTTTCTAAACATATTCAGGGACAGAGTGATGCTATTTTGAAAGATGCCTAGAAGGGTTTTCAGGAGACAAAAACTAAAGCCAATGATGAGCAGTAACTGTATGATCCTGAGTCTGTACTGCCCATCTGAATTTAATGTACAGTTCTCCTCTGACATTTTGCTTTCAAGGCTGCCTGCTTGCTCAGTCCTCGAGCCACACATTTTTCAGCCAATCCTGATCCATGGAGAAGTTTTATCAGTAGCTATTTAATAGCAATACTGCTACTAAAAACACAACAAAAAATGGACAGCTGCAGTGTTACATAGATAATTTCCTTCCCTAAAGGAATAAATACAATCCGAGGGTGCATCCAGTCATTGAAAAGTTTTTCCACTGAAATGAATGTGCCAGGTTATGCAGATCTTATTATTAATGAGAAGAATTTACTTAGCTAAGCAGCCTCATCTTTTGGGGATCTGCTTTCAGTGTGAAAGCACTGCAGTGGAGCCTGTACACATGAAGCAAAGAAGAAAACCCTGAAATATTAAATATTGACTAGATACTATTCAATTAAGGAAGGCTTTCACACGATTTGTGATTTACACTGAAAAAGAACTTGACCATTTTAAAGACAACTCTGAGCATCCACTGGCTCTGCAAGTGCAGGAATACACTCCACAGCCCCTTCTGCTCCAAACCAAAACACAGACTATTTTATCATTCAACATGGGTGTAACAACCGACAGAAAACTCTGACCACTGTGTTCCCAGGCTAAAAAAAATAACAAAATCACAGAAATCTTCAGAAGTACAGACATTACATTTTGGTTGCAATTTAAAAGCTGGGAACTTAGGATGCCAGTCAACTACATTACTCAGCTGTCCACCCTTATAAAGATCAAAGCGTTGAAAGATAAATCTGATCAAAATGGTTTTCACTACAATATGTACCTGTTTTTTCTCAGGCACAGGACTCAGTGTGCCACAACCTTTTGGGCTTTGGATAAGTATTCTCCAAAATGTCATTTTTGATAGGTTATGTACAGTTTATTAGGGGGAGGGTTACTACTTCAGATGAGACAGGATTATAAATCATCTCTCCATAACCACTGTGCACTAAAGCCTGTTTAGCCAGAAGCTAAACATCCTTACTCCAGAAGCTCATGAACCTGGAGTAAGGATGGAGCACAAACCAGCGCTGGAGCTCCTGTCCAGACACACTGGGCACACCACCTTTGGCAGGGGATGGCAGGACCAGCTCAACCTGGACCAGGCTGTGGCCACAGAGAGCCCCTCACTGTCACCCAGTGTCCTTTTTCTGTCAGTCCCCAAAGCCCTGCTGATTGAAAGGGTGAATAAAACTACCCAGCACACACAACACCCACGGAGGATCCACAGCAGTGCGTCTGTGAAGGGCCCTGAACTCCACATTCATACCCTAATTTTATCCTCACCCCCATCTCCCATAAATACCCAGAACCCTAAAACTGGGTCACTGCTGCCTGGAGGGTGGCAGGGGAAAATTCATAAATATTGATGCAGGAAAAAGAAATAAACTTTTATTGGAGGAGTGGGTTCTGCCTACCATGCCCCAGGAGCCTCAGTGCCATCAGCGTTTTGTGGTGCCAAACCATAATTTAAAGGCTGAATTTTGTGCCAACTCACCAGCCCTGTCAAGGCTTCCCATTTTCCATTTCAGCCCATTAATATCATGAGAAGTCAAGAGCCTTCTTTGGCCTCAGCACCACTTCTGGAAAGGACTTGTACTCCCTCCAAAAGCTGCCTTTCCTGATGAGGCTGGGAGAGAGGATGCTCTTCACATGCCAGGAAAGCACAGATTCCTCCACCTCTACCTCCAAAATCCAGCACCACTCAGCAGGATTTGTGTTTCAAAGTCGTGTATTTTCAAGACACATGGTTTTCTGATTCAGAAGAGCCTTCTAACAATGAACTGTATGGCCCATAGCTATTTCTGTTGGGTGGTTTTTAAATAGCACAAAACAAAATCATGATAAATTACTTTTTTTAAAATAACTTAGGGTAGTGAAAAATAACCCAAACCAATTCATCTATTTGCAAGGAAAAGCCTTCCAGTAAACACCTCAGTCATAAAGGAGAGAACAGACAGAAAAGTTCTTCCCTACCACTAAAATTCAGGTTTTGCCACAGAAGTAAGGAGCAGACAGCATGAGCTGAGCTCAGTACATCACTAACTGATTATCTCCTCAAGAGAATAATGCAGCTTTCATATCAAGAACACACAGTTATAGGTCTCTGCAAGAAATTGCTCAGAAATACAATTAGCAGGTAATGTAATTGAACAAATATGTCTCATGGAAAGGACATAAACTTCCAATTAACCAGAGCCTGAACTGACTTTGTTGTTGATCACATTTCATACAAGCTTAAACCTCTGCAGTTAAACAAGCCCAGCCTCAAACTGAAGGGGCACTCCATCAAACCATCAATCATGTTGAGCCAAAGTCTGCACCCAACAGGAGCCTAAGAACAGAAAGAAAAACCTGCTTGCATATTTTTGATTCTACATATTCTCTTCAGGATGTCACTGTTGCTTTGATACTCAAACAATTCTCACCAGCATTCAAGTTACCCATAATTTGTTCCCTCAGAGCAGAGAAGTGCAGCTGGGGAGGCAGGAGGTGGCAAGAGGCTGAAGGAAGCTGCATGGATCCTCAGAGAAGGTTCTCTGTCCCTTCAGGGCAGGGCTGTGTGTGCAGGAGGAGGGCAGGCTCTTTAACCAGTGTGCCTGGAAATGAAAATGCCTTCAGACACCAAACCTGTGCCCGTGCATCGCTCACTGTTGGCACCAGTGAGTCGTTTCAACACCTCTGGCGTTTGCCAAAGAATCAAAGCATTCAAAATGAAGGTAAACTGACTGCCCCTGTCCACAGGACAGCACAAACACGTGTCATCACTCACCTCTGCACTTACAGGCTCTGAACTATCCTCCCTTGGCTCCAAAAGCGAGACCCAGCAGTCCAAGGAGAAAAAATATCACAGCTAGAACAACCGAAACCAAAGTGAAAGACTGGCATTTGAACGCCTCCATTCTGACATGAAAAACAGCTCCTCACAGCAATTAGGAGATGTCATGTGTCCTCAAACTGGCAGCTTTCTCCATGTCCACACCACAATATTGGTACCCACTAGAAACCCAATGCCACCACGGCATCAGCACTGCAGGGCAAGCTGCACTCCCCAACATCCACCTCTCCTCAAAGTCTTGCAGGTTTGTAAAATCACAGACAGATTAATAAAATTGACCGAGGATGAAGAAGGACTAAAATAGCTTGCTTTCCTTCCAAAGCCACTGGCAAAAATCAAACCAATTAAAATCATGATCTGAGTCAGTTTTAGTCGATTGCTGGCACCTCGGGCAAAACGCCGCTGGAGCAGAGTTGCAGTTGGTTTCCAATTTAGCTGTCACTGCGACAAGGGAAGGGGCTCCAGGAGATGCAAGAAGGCATTAATAATAACAGAGGCAAAGATGAGAGCTTGGTCCACACCACGGGCACAGGATTTGCATCAACTTCCCCTGCCTTTCTGACAGCAAGCCTGGCCCAGGGCAAGAATAAAACCAGGAAGCAAAGAGGAAAACTTAAAGGGAAGGAAAAAAAAAAAAAAAAAAAAAAACCACAAACAAAACAAAAAACCAACCAAACAAACAAACCAAAAAAAAAACCAACCCACAAAAAACAAAAAAAAAAACAAAACCAAAAAACAACTCCAAAATGGTGCACAGATGCAGTCAATAAAGAATATTTTTACCAAGCCGTTTAAACCAAACGTTCCCAGAAAAATATGCTTTCAATAAGCAGGTGAAAAAGCACCTTACAAACCACTATGGATGCTTCATGGACAGCAAGTCCATGAAGTCATCTGACCAAGCAGAGAGGGAAGGCTGGGATTATCAACACCAAACCCAACAGAGATAATCCACTGGACTGGTAACTGGTGCACCAAACCACGGGATGTATCTGTGCACCCTCTACATCAGAGAATCACCAGCTGTCCTCATCCAGGACAACAGGGTGTCGTGACAGCAGTTCCAAGAGTCTGGAGGGGGAATGTCATAACCCACGAAATACCCCAGTGTTGAGGGTGACTGGTGCCCAAGAAGCAGCAGCACGCAATGATGGTACTGTCAGGAGTGACCAGCGAAGGGAGGAGGCTGTGCTGTGTCACTGATGGGTTCCTGGGACAGGACACCACGGTGCAGCCCCACGCGAGCCCTGACACTGCTGCAGGGGCAGGTGGGCTGAGTGGGACAGTGACCTGTCCTGTGTCCCCTCCACAGCTCCTGGGTGGTGGCCAGTGCCCTGTGGGGCGGCTGCAGCAATTGGCAGCATGGGGCACATGCAGGAGGCGCTGCACCGGGGCAGGACACGGCTGCACGGGAGCAAACAGCTCTCTGAAGGTGTGCCACGGACAGCAGACAGCAGCACCAAGGCTGTGATGTGCCCAAGGCACCGTGGTGATCCTGCAAGGGACCTCGCAACAGCGGAGTGCCAGTCACACCAACAGCACGGCAGGGCACATCAGCCACGGGGCACCGAGTCAGGGCTGGGCCACCAAGCAACACCGACAGGATAAACACACAGCAAAGCTCTTCTGACAGACCGCGACCCCTGACAGAGGCAGGCCACATCTAAAAAAACCCCAAATGGTCAAACGAGAACAACAAAAACACCACCACAGGACAGGAGCTAAAAATAGGATTCGGCAACACTGCTTTTCATCAGGTCTTCCTCTGTGCCTGAAAG
The DNA here is from genome assembly GCF_009819655.1 of Sylvia atricapilla. Classification (NCBI taxonomy): domain Eukaryota; kingdom Metazoa; phylum Chordata; class Aves; order Passeriformes; family Sylviidae; genus Sylvia; species Sylvia atricapilla. Next base: position 739,556 of record NC_089174.1, read on the forward strand.
GGGAGAGCTTGCAGTGAGCAATACCTGCCCTTACTGTGGATTCAGGATCACAGGCAGCTCATCAATAGCTCACATGCAGCTTGAGCCAAGGTATCATTTTTCTGGGGAGGAAAAACAAGAGTAAGAAGCTATTACGACCCTAAAAATCCCACGAAGAGATGCACTGGAAGGCTGGGAGCTTGGCAGTGGTTCTGCCCCTTCTCAGGCAGACACATTGTGCAGCAGGCACACTGAGCTGTGTCCACCCACCCATCACCCCTTCTGGAGCAAACAGGACCTTTTCTCTGCAGGAAAGCCTGGAAAGGTGCTCACTCCCTTTTAGCTGCACCCTCCAGTGCTTCAGGCTGGTCTAAAGCTGGTCTTTATGGGTTATGAGGCATTTAGAGGAGCACAGGAAGGATTTACATGTTTGTCATCCCAACCTGCATGGACAGCACCCCACAGAGAACTGAAAAGGGACCAGTTTACAGAGGCAGCCAAGGTGCAAGAAATAATTAATCAGTGAACTGTGTTAGCCTGCTGAAAGACGTGGGTAACTTAAGGTCTTTGCATTTTGAGATTTCCATCCTTACCCTCCCTTCCAGGTGAAGCGAAAGGGATGGACACACGACATGTTTCCAAAAAAAGAATTAACCTGGAGATGTGCAAAGAGGAGTGTTTAACACCGCAGCACCCAGAGAAAAGCCTGTCACTACACAAGATGGGAATTAAGCCGCCACCACGCCACATCAAAAGAAACTTCATCACGTTTTGGTCTTCTACTTTAAAACCCATCCCACGCCTCCCTCATTTGTCTGCACGTCCTGATCAATTACCTTACGTCAAAGCCTTGTTACACACACACACAAGTTTTAATTGATTTACTCAAGTCAGTGAGCAAGGAACAAATTACATCTTGGGAAATGACGCCGGGCACACCAGGGCAGCCTGCTTCGCTGCTGCCGGATTTAAAATCCCCCAAACAAAGGCAGAGCTGGTTTGTTGGCACAGTCTGATGTTAAACCTCAAACTGCCTGGTGTTCTCAGGGCTGTGCTGGCCCAGCTGATCACCAGCCAGCCCACTGCTGGTTTATGTCAGTGCAGCCAGGCTACTGAGCCTGCAACTACAGTCATGCTCCGCAGAAAGAACTTGTTTATCTGGCAATTAACTTTCACTGACCACAGCGCTATTAGCTAGAATTTATAATGCATCAGCCCTTCTCTCTACACGGTAAAACACTGAGACATCACACAGCACGCTGTAGATCTGAATACCAAACAGAAAATGCACATAAAACTAACATTTCCATGCTTCGTGCTGGTATTTCGACTGGATCAAAAATTGATGCCACCACCTTTTAAAGACTCTTTATTCACACCATATTTACCAAGATGTTAATGATCCTTCAAGATCTTTGAGTCAATAATCCTTATACTTGTGAATAAAGGCAAAGCATAACTAAGAAACAGACAAATGAAGATAAGGCAAGAAACTGAATTATGCAGCATAATTCCTAAAGCCAAATTTTGAAGCACGAACAACCAGCATACAGCAGAACTGGAGAGGCAGCAGCTGCCTTCAAGGACATCCAGCACAGGATAGGGCAAAACTTCAAACCACACTGTTTCAGTTCACGGCATCTTCCAGGCAATCTTTGAGGATGCAAACTAAACACAGGATTCTGCTCCCTCTTATTCACCAACAGGGTTTTCTGCTGCTGCAAGATGAGATTTCAGGAACCAAATCTGTTTCTCCTACATGTTTCAGTCTCTGTTAAGCTTGCTGAACTACCATGGCAATTCCTTGTACACAAACAAATCCCATACTGCAGAATCGAGCCTCAAAATTACAGTTCATTCTAGCAATCTTCAGGCTTATCTTAAAACAGAACACTGATTCAATACAAACCCCCCTCCCCACACACACACTTTTTATAAAGAAAAAACTGACAAAAAAGGAGCAAATATTTAAAATATTCATCACAACAGCGGTCAGCACTATGAAACGCAAAACCTATCCCATTTCCACTGAGGATTTGATCCAGCAAGGCTGATACTGAGCAGCACAAATCATGTTTCAGTCTAACCTGACAGGACAGTAGAGGCTCAGGTTCTGCTCTTCATAAGGTGCCACCCAAATAAACACCAGTGAGCTATCCAAGTCTCCTACCGGTAGTTATTACAACCCGTCCCATGCATAGGGGCTGTTTAAAATACTTAAAGCAGCAATAAGAACAGTAATTAGAGATCTGACTGAGGAGGCAAAAGCACTTTAAGGAAAGCCATATAAAGGAACAGGGTTTCACACTGAGTGCAAGAATCGGGGATGAATTAACAGCAATGATCTTCCCAGCTTTGTGAAAGAGGAGCAATGTGTCATCTTCTCTCAGTGACAGTGGTACTGCCTGACAAACAGCTCACTCCCAACCACAGGGATCAAAGTCTGCTGTTTTCTTCATTTCTTTTATAAGCCTTTTGTCACTCACCCAGACTTCCCCATGCACACTCAATGGCTCCCTCTGAAATACATTTAAGGTAAGAATTTGTGATAGTGGGAACATGGCATGACAAGAATATCCAGCATTCACTGATGGGCCCAAACCAGAGTGCTAACAGGGTTTGGGTAAATGGAAAGTGGAGATGTTTGGCACCTTGCAGGACAGACTGTCAAGTCTTTTCTGCACCATTTCAGGCTGTCAAACCTGTGTGCTTTCACTGCAGACTGATACTACTAAGAGTTATGCCCATAATACCTTCTCTTCCATTACATTCTTTAGCTCCCTTGTGCTCTCCAGAGACGTTTCAAAGCTGATTTTCCATCATTCAAAGTGTCACAGAATTTGCTTTCTCCTGCCATGGCACCACACTTTCTCCCCCTTCCATTCTCAGCCTGGCACCTCTTATTCATTCCACAAAGCAATTTGAAGTTCATCCTTCATGATCAAATGTGGAGTGAAATAAAAACGATACCCTTCAGACCAAAAGTCACAGCCCCAGTGAGATTCCTGCCATCCTCCACACCACTAACTCAAATCCCTGCTTTTTACCCAGCTGTTACATAGTTCAAAATCTCTTCCAAACATTGTTCAGAACTCTCTGACTAATTCTTCTGATCAAACTCAGTAGTCTTGCAAAAACATTTCAGTTTTGACTGGAGGTCTTTTCAGACCAAGGGTGGAACAAGGACAGGGCTGGAAAACCTGACAGGTCTTTTTCCTTAAAATAGCTCCAGTGTGACTATTTTTCCTGAGTAACCTCAAAGAAATTTTGCTTATGTCCCAGAGGGGGAACAAATTCAAACTTCTAGATCCTGAAAGCTGCCATGAAAAGAACCAAGAACTTTCACAGCTCTGCGTAATTCTTTTGTCCTCTACATTCATTAATTGCTGCCACTTAAATTAAGCATCCCTAAACAAGAGCATCTACTGTTCTTAAATAAACTACTAGGAAAAAGTACGATTTTATCCTTCTCCTGTCTTCCATGCTGGTCTCTCCTTGTACAGGAGATACTGGATCACTACCTATAAAGCCTTCACTCCTCTCCATCACCTACTAATGGGATACCCCTCATGAAAAGATTGTTATTTACACTAATTCCCAACGTCCCAGAAATCATGTGATAGAAATTCCTCCCAAAGACACGAACAGAACTTGAAAACTGGGGTTTGAACTGATAATCTGAAAACAAAACAAACAAAACCAAACCAAACAAACAAACAAAAAACCCACAAAAAACAAAACAACAAAAAAAACCCCCACAAGCAACATGAAACTCAATCCCAAAATAAACACCCCAACCCCTCTTCCAGCCAAAGAAACCAGTGTGCTGCTCTCCAGTCGCCAAGTAACACAGCTCTGCATGGAAAACAGCCAGGTGCCAACCAAGGCCCAGCACCAAAGCAGACATTCCTTTATCAGCCTCTCTGGCCAGGCAGTACCCTGAGCTTGGAGTGGATCTCAAACAGGTCACATTTCACCCCAGAAACCTTTTCCCAGCTGGAGTCAGACTCCTGACTTTCTGCTGCTGCAGCCTCCCCATCAGGTGATCAACAAGAGCCTTGCCATTTGATCCCTTCTGACTTACTTCACTTTCACCACCTTTTATTGAGTTCCACCAAAACAAATGAAAACCCAATATCCTTTCCTCAGAAAGCAAACACGGGGCAGAGCGGGGAGAAGAGCAGAGCAGCAGATGAAAGTCACTCCAGCTCTCCTTGCCCAATCACTTGAAAGCAGCCAGCTATTTTTGGCAGTCTCCGAACGTTCAGTCACTGGTATGCAAGATGAGAAGCACACGTAGAGCAGAGCACATGACAAACCTGCACTGATTGTACACCAGCGTGGCTGCAGAACCTCCCCTCCTTACAGCAGGAGAAATAACACTCCAACATCTGCATTCCATCCCCATTCCTGGGCTGGGAACGAGCACCTGCACCTCGTGCTGGCCTCGAACAACAGCAAATCAGGATTCCCTTAGGAAATGCATACCCCTCTCATTCCCACCAATACTACAGCTCCCAAAACCTGCGTGTCTGTATTTTACTAGGGAAGACTTCCAGGGATCAGGTATCCCAGCTCTGCACCCCACAAGAAGTGACAGTGGCTTGCTGTGACAACTGGGTCCATCCTAGTTTCTTATTCTGCAGCACCAGGAGGAACAAAGTGTAAGTGACAGCAGTTTGGATAATATGATTGTGTGTATTAGTATAATTGTGCATAATTACAATGAAAATATTTATCATTTCCCAGGCAGTACCGTAGCACAACTTAGGCAAATTGAGATGTAAGAGCAACGTAAGAATTTCACATTTGCACTGAACATGAAGGATAGCTGCACAGAACTGTACAGCAGGTGTAAAAGCCAAAGGACAAATGCTCCTGTGTAAGCAATTAGACAGCACACTGACAATGTCTAGAAGTAAATTCAGCCTCAGCTACTTGAACATTGTGGCCAGTACCAGTGGGCTACTTAGGAGACAGAAGGGAAAAGAAAGGCACCTACCAGCTTCTTAGTAACTGCTGGAAGGTGGCTGAAAGAACAGAATCAGGAGAAATCTCTGTTCCCTTGTGTGTGTGCTGGGCCAGGTGTGAGCAGAGCTGTGCTGTGGATCACCTGGAGCTCAGTCTGCATTGCTCCCTCCTCCTTCTGGCTTTCTCTCGTGCCCCTTCCTCCTGCCTTTCCTCTCTAGTTTCATACTTTCCTTCCATCGTATCTTTCCATTTTATGCAAGGAAAAATGCCCTGCGCTTTCCCACCTCATTGAATGAAAACCAGAAATTTCGGAAATTTGAGCAAAAAGCCACCAGCAACAGAAAAGGAAAAACTCTGAAAATTCCTGGTTCCCCTTTCCTGAAGGTACTCAAAAGCTGTCTGGACACAGCCCTGAGTGATGTGCTCAAGAGATCCTGCTTCAGCAGCAGGTGCAGCTCCAGTGCTCCCTTCCAGTGAGGAATGCTCTGTGATCCCATACACAAAACGAAGAGGAAAATAAAACAATTAGATGAGAGGTGGTTATCACCGGATTTGAATAAACAGGCCGTGGGGGCAGGGGACAGTGGCTCAGAGCTCCTAAACTCCTGCAATCAAACGCAGTGTGTAAAACCTGAGTGAAGCTGCTGGAAGCACAGAGCTGTCACCTGTCACCTCTGCTGTGTCCTGGAGTCCTGAGTCCCTGGAGAAGTCATTGGCACCTGGGAACAGTCACCTGGGCCAGGACAGAGGGAATTGCCCAATTCCTGCCCAGTGAGAAGGGAAAGTCACTGTCACCCTCGTCACCAGAGGCTGGGGCCACGCCACCAGCCCTTGCTGTCCCCTGTCACCACGCTGAGCTGTGTGTCACCGCCCAGGGCTCGTCCCCAGGGTCCTCTGTGAGGTGACAACAGGGAGGCTTCCAGCACATCCCAGGAGGTTCCAGAAGGTTCCATAAGGGCCTTAGCAACCCTGGCAGCAAACAGCACAGTGTGTTTTCAGGGGATGGAGGAGGGAGAACATCGGGATGGGCACTGCACTGCTGCTGGGGAAATCCCACCTGTGGGATGTCAGCCCCAGCTGCCACAGCGCACAGGACAGGGGTCCAGACACACACCCAGCAGCTCAGCACTGCTGCCATCCCCTGTGCTCAGCTTGACAAGTGACACCCAAACCAGGTGCCTGCAGAACACCCAGGCCAGAGGAGGATGCTCGCCTCTGATCTGATCCCACTAACACACGAGAAATTCACCCTAAATTGGCTGGTAACTAAAAGCACATGTACCAAAGATATCAAGCACTTGTTAAACAATTTATTCTTAAAGCAACGAAGAGAGCCTTATGTCAATCCTATCAATCCCCAACTTTTGAAAAGCATCTAGATATTCCCTGGGCCACAGAACAGAGTGATGTCTATAAATACACCTCCATTTCAGCTACAAGCACAACCACTGCCACAGGTAACGAAGCACCACTGGTTCAGATTTAGTCAGTCTTGACCTGTGTACATGTCATGCAGCCCAGATCAATGCCAATTCGATTGCTATTTCAGGAATATCTCTTCTTCCCACTTCATTTCTGTCCTCTGCTCCCTCCCACCTCCCAGTGATGCTCTAATTATTCAAACAACGTAAGCAGCGCTCAATCCATGCCAGCCCTTTCTTCCTTTAGCACTGACCTTCCCTTATACATCACTCTCACAAAACTAATTAAGTGGAGAACAGTCTCACTTTACACTCTCTTCATGAAAAGAACTGAATTGTTACCTGCCTGAGGGTGCAATTCAAATTATTTTCGCCCTCATTTTACTCAGAACACAATACAAATACTGAGCATGAAACCAGACCAGCCAATTCAAGGCAGCCCTTTACCCAAGACACCACACGCAAAAATTATAGGATTATTGTAAATAACATATATAACATAGTTGTCTCATTTTGGTTTTTAACATGCATTTTCATCCAAGCTTGACCAAGACATGCTTTGGGAAAAACAGCTAATTTTGTTAGGTTAAATGACACAGTTGAGGAAGGAGAAATAGCTTGGGCTGCACAAGCCCCAGAGCCAGGCTCAGCTAAGAGGGATAAGAGTGGCTAAGAAACCTTCAGTCCCACAGAGGAGATCTGAAACCACAGAATCTGTGAGAGCATCCAGCCACCCACAGGGCAGTTCCTCTCCAATGTACATCAACACAAAAATCCTGGTCTGAGAACGCTCACCTAGAGGTCCTCTAGGACGTAAAGCTTGTCCTCTTGGAGCAAAAATGTTTTGTTTGTAGACAGGACACCTCCAGATGCTACAGAGGATTTCATAAAAGCATGGATTCACTGCTTGCAGGAGATTGGGGAACAGGACTTGCCCTGTCTTGGCTCCTAAGGAAGTGGGTCATACAACTCTGCAGCCGTGTCTTCTTCAACACACTACAGCACTAACACACAACGAGCAACACAAGCAGAAAATGACCACTCATTGATCCAAGGCTACCCCGCAGCACTCAGTGCCCAGAGCACAGGGGTGAGACCAGTGCCTTGCAGGAAATCTCAGTAAATGGCACAAATACAATTAATGACAAGTCTCCAGTGTACTGTGGGTGGCTACCAGAGATGCCAGAAGCCTAAGCCATGCAAATTCTTATGCATCTGCTGCGGCTGCTGGTGCTCCTCCCTTTGCAGTGCCCTGCAATGCTCTGTGGGGCTACTCATCCTCCAGGCTTCATCTGCCTGGCAGTTTTTCCTTTGAAGATGAGATTTGGCATCTGCCAAGAAGCAACTATCACTAGGTTTTCCTCTAGAAGCAAAAAAAAAAAGATGACTTTTACTACCTTCCGTACAACATGAGTTCTCAGCACGGACAGCAGCCACACAAGAGCCAACACTGCAACAAACCCCAGAGCGTGGAGCTTGTCCCCGAAAATCCTGCCTTGCTCTGGATTTCAACACTGAAAATCATTAAAGAGCATCGGCACGAATGCGCTGGTATTTTGATCTCAAGATTGCTTCCACTTTTTAGTTGCTGGCGTTTTATCAACATATGTGAGGGTCTTGGGATTGAGAGGGAAGGATGTTTCTTTTATAGAGAGTTACCGTGGTTTGTGGTACCAAAGCCAGTCCCAGATAATGAGTCATAACAGGAGGTAGTTACTGTAAATATTCCAAACATGGGCACATTAACAACCACCCACTAATCAGAGGCAATGCCACAGGCAGACACAGAGAACTCCCACTGCTGTCAATGGGAGTTTTGAATGGATCAGGACCACAGCCAAGCACTGAGCATCTATTGTGACCTGCAGCATTAATATCCAGGATGGGACGGGTCATGGCCCAGATTTTGGCTGTCACTTTCCAGTGGGCGATGCAGGCATCTATTCAAAGTGAAATCTGCAATCTCAGACAAGAGACTCAGAGATTTCTAGTGTGAAGTGAACAAAACAAAACCATTGTGTTTAATACTCACTCTCTGGTGTCATTAAATGTTTGTAATACAAACACCAGTTCTGATGTGTAAGTCAATAGCACCAATTGACCACAAAAAGACCCAATCTGCTGCTGGCAAACATCTGCCTGAACAGATTCACAAGTTCATACCCTAAACTGCAGCTGCTGCTGAAGTCTGGCGGGGCTTTTGGTCTGAAATGCAGAAGAACTGGCACCCAAATTTCTGACCAAAAGACAAAGCAATGCCTTGCCTGTGCCCTGAGCTGGCCAAGCAGCACTTGAGGCATCTAGCCCCGTGCTCCCTTCCCCCTTCTCACCCGGGGCTGCACTTGCTGCTAATTTTGATTCCGTGGACTCAGACCAAGACGTGGTCAGCTTACACCCTGCTCCTCTTCAGTCCCTGAAGAAAGTTACTTTCTCATGATTCAGTACTATAGAAATATAACTGTTGAGATCAGCTTCTTTATTTTTGTCAGCTTTTCTCCAGACCTTTCAATCATAAGCTGCATTATACTATATTCCCATAAAGTCGGGAAAAGCAGTAATAGATACCTCAGAATTCCGACTTCTGTATTTCCTGCCAAGTGATTTCTCTAAGTGCTTTGTTTTCTGCTGTCACTGAATTAGAACAGTACCTGTACTTCCAAAGTCTTCACTGTTACTGTCACTACTTCAATACACTCTTCACAGATTAGAAGCTTTCAGCTTCAAAAATGCTCCTATTTTGCTTTCTGCAGAAGAAAATGCAGTCTGCATTTTCTCACTGCTTATGGCTGAGGTTATCAGACTTTTGGACAGAAGCTATCCAAGTTCCTTGTGGAGACAGCACAGTGACAGGAAAAGGTCCCCCTGTATCTGCTTTGATGGGGAAGCCAATAGCACATAATCCCCTTAGTAAAAAGAAAAACAAATGCAGATGAATCCATTCCTCAGATTTAGTTTGAGACCCTCTGCTCCAGCTCTTGACTTTGCTTGGAGGAGCCACACAAATTGCAGAGCAGCCTCTGGAAAGAGCCTGGCTGTGATACCAGACAGCACGAGCTCTCTGAGGCCCAGGTCCAAAGCACAGAGCTCTCAGCACGTCTCAGCTCCCTTTCCAATGCCCAATATTCCCCTACTGCTCCACAGGTCCCCCCCGAATACGAGATAAAAAAAATATTTAATTCCAAACTGGTCATGTTGGTACAGCCCCAAGGACCGATGGGGACACTCGATGCACTGAGCCCAACGTGCAAGGCAAGAACTTTTGGGGAAAGTGCCCCTGGCACACCTGAGGCTCCCTGCACAGCAGGACAAGAACCTGCCTGGTGGGAACTGCCCTGCTATGCTGGGAACTCACCTGGGGCACCTCCTGAGCACAGAGCTGCTCCCAGCACCAGTGCCCAGTTGGGAATGCTGAGCTGTTCTTCTACCCTCACATTCCTGCCCTGGAAACAGGGCACCAAGAGGAGAGACACGGACACCTGTCCCATGACAAACCCAGCCCAGAGGGGACACGCTGCTCTCTGGAACCAGCTGCTGCCTACCCCAAACAGCCCCCATCCACCCTGGAGCAGCAGCAGCACTCCCCATCTGCTTTAGGGAGCATTCCTGGGCTCAGAGCCCCCTGCACCTGCCCAACTCTCACACAATCTGAAAAAAACAGGGGAGGAGCAGAAATCAATGCCAGGATCTTAGAGGCACACTCACAGTTACTGCAGCACCTTGCAGCAAGTAAAGGTGCACATCCCTGACTTCATTCTGTTAATCCATGAGCTTTGTGTAAGATTAGGATAGATAATTCTCAAATGTCCACAACTACTTTTAAAAGCAACCAGGTATTGAGCAAACACAGTCATCACTGGGTTTTCTAGGCAGGACTTACAAGTGGGACCAACACATCCTAAAGCAAGCGATCACTTTCCTCTTTGGCTTCAGGAAAGAAGTGGAAAAAAAACCCAAAAAAACCCCAAAAAACACTATTTTAATTAAACATACATTTTGCTACTTCCAAAACACTTGCAGAACCCCACTGGCGCTACCACTGACTTTAGAAAAGGGCAATTGAACTGCAACCACTACAAGGCAGTTAAGGATTTGCTCTGGTTTGTGCCTATTCCCCCCAAAATCGAAGGCTGCTCAAGGTTCTGTACAAATCAGTTTTTTCTAAAAGGAACCACCGCAAAAGCCAATTGAAGAAAATGTCTAGGAACAACTTACACAGCGCAGCTCCCACATCTGGGCTGAACATGGCCCTCCCCAAATTCTGTAGAGAGCTACAGGAAAGTCCCACCTCATGCATGGCCCTGCCATGCCTAAGAAAGCTTCACAAGTAAGGAAAGCTGACACTGCTCTCACTGAGAAGCATTCCACATTAATTAGGCAAACACCTGCATTTACAGCAGGTATTTAAACCACATCACGTTACCTTACAGAATGGGGGTACATAAACTACCACCATAATAAGCTACTCGTATATAAAACGTGATTATGTTGCTCTTTGAAAGAGGTAACTAACTCAAAAACACAGAATTTTCTCTCAGGACTTCAGTGCCACAGCACAGCTGCAGAAAAATGCAGAAAATGGTATCCCATCCCTTCCAGCCAAATTGCTCCATTATTGTACTTTTTAAAAAACCCCAAACAACCAACCACACCAAAAAAAATCTAACAGAAACCCCATCCATCACTGCCTGGATTTACTAAGGCTACAGCCAAACTAAACATTCCCATTTAAGAGTATTAACACTTGCAATCACCAAAAGTGAATTCAGGTGGTTAAGAGGAAAAAACCATTTCCTATCTTTATCTACAACTCAAGAGGCTAAAGACGACCACGCAGCCTGTACATGAACTAGTAAATATTAACTCCTTCTCAGCATCCCCGGAGCCTTTCTAAAAGCCATTTCACAGGTGCTAACCATGACTCACAAACCACCTCACACATGTACCGGCTCCTCCTGCTGTACCTAAAACTGCCTCTTCACTTGGTGATAACAGAGAAAGTTTTTATAGGAGCTCAGGGAGCGTAGCAGCGTCTCCTGGAAGCAGAGTATCAGCACCAAATGCTTTTCCTGGGAGCCTCAGAATATTCACCTTCTGGTACCCTGTCAGCACTGACATCACAGCCTCGCACGTCTCAGGCATCACTCATTGACTCATTAACAGAGATACAAATGCCTTTGTCCCACTGCTCTGAAATGTGCCAAAGCCTGCACACAGGCAATTTCAGACATGAAGTATGTCATTAAAACTTGCAATCGTAGCACGAATTGAAATACGTAAGCTTGGTTTTAAAAAGAAGCTTTCAGGCAAGCACAGCTCAAATATGGCAATTTCTTTTTGTTTACGATTATAACACAGTTCTAAATCGTGCAAAGTAATTCCTCAGAAAGGCGGGAATCTTTTGTTCTGCACTGCTTAATTAATTATTTAAAGTGCAATATAGTGAATAAGGCCACCATAAAAGAAAATCAAAAGCAGCTCAACTTCAAAGAATACAAAGCATATTTATCTAGGAAAAAGGAAGGGTTTCCAATGCATCTGAGTAGTGAGGTTGATTGTGTTGCTGAGAAAAAAAACGTGATGCAAACGCTACGGGTTTGGACATAAGACAGAACATAGTAGGAACGGGAAAAACAGCTGGGGAAAAAAAAAAAACTCACATAAAAAAAGAAAATGAAAAGCTGTCCAAAGCGTTAAACATAAACTTTCAAAATCGTGAAACGAAAAAACTTTTTATCAAGACTAGAAAGGTTACATTGTTGTGATTCGGCCTCTCAGACTACTAAAAAAGTAAACGACAGGGAAGTGTCCCACTCCCTTTTCGGGAACTAGTAAATAAGGAGTAGCTTTGGTCCTTGGGGGTGGCCCGGCACAGCACCCCACCGCGGGGCCCCAGCGGGGCGCAGGGACCACCCGCGGGTGTGCGGGGACCCCGGGGACACCGAGCCCCGGGGGACACCGAGCCCCGGGGGACACCGAGCCCCGCAGCCAGCCCGGGGATGGGCACGGGGACACCGCCACCTGTGCGACCCCGGGCGGGCAGCGCGCCGGGCACGGACCCGGCACGGAGCCAGGGACCCCGCACAGAGCCAGGGACCCCGCACGGAGCCCGCATCCCCGGCCACGCCGCGGGCGGAGCAGGCCGGAGCAGCCCCCCGCGCCCAGCCCCGGCCGGGGTCCCTCCGGCGCCGGGGGTCTCCCGGAGATGTCCCCCCGCCCCGCTGGCCGCCGCAGCGCCGAGCGCCCCCGGCCCCGGCCGGAGCCGCCCCCTCGCCGGCGGGAACGGGGGGGCAGCGATCCCGGCCGTGCCGCATTGAGCGGCCCCCGCGGCCGTGCGGGGTGCCGGGCTCCGCTCCCCCGGGGCCGGGCTCCGCTCCCCCCGGGCCGGGGCCGCCCCGGAGCCGAGCCCCCTCCCGGCCCGCTAAGGGCGGGCTGTCCGCGGTCGGGCCGGGGAGCCAGCCGGTTATCGGGGCGGCTGCGCCTGCCTTACCCTTGGAAGCATCTTTCTCTTCTTTGGGCTTGATCACCTTCCCGCTCATAGACCCCAGCTTGGGTGGGAAAATCCCCGGGAGCGGCGCGAATTCCGGCTGGACCCAAAGAAACCCCGGGCGGGGGGCAGCGTGCGTGCGTGTGGGGGATCCTCTACGCCGAAAAGGCAGAAATAACACCCAGAGAAGGGGAGGGGGGCGGAAATGAGGAGCCGGCGAGCTGCCCGCTCCCCGGCGCGGAGCCTCGGAGCCCGGCGGCGCCGCCGCGGTGCCTGCGGGAGCGGAGCGGGGAGCGGGGGGCTCCGGCAGCGGCAGCACCGAGCCCCTGCGCCGCTCGCCGTACCGGAGACAAAAGCGATATTCCCCGTGTCTGCCCGGCCCCCTCCTTCCCCCGCCTCCCCGGCTCTGCCTCCCCTCCCCAGGGCCAGGGAAGCGCAGCTGGTCCTGCAAGTCCCACCGACCGGGGGGAGGGAGGCACCGTCACTCGGGAGGGGTTGTTTGCTTGGGTGTGTTGGGCTCGGGTTTTTCTCTTTTCGCATCCTCCCCTAATAATAATGGGATGGAGCGGCGGAGCTGCAGCCGCGGATAGGAGGAGGAGGAGGAGGAGGACGCGAGTCCCCGTCACTGCAGAAGAGGCGGCAGGTTTACGCTGGCGGCAGCGAGGAGGGCTGGAGGGGGCAGCTCCAGCCCCCCGGCTCCGCGCAGCCCCCTCCCCATCGCCCGCATCGCGGCTCCGCTACGCGGTACGGGGCACAGCGGGGGCGAGGCGCATCCCGCCGCTCTCCGGCCATGTGAACGATGCCCCACGGCCGGAGCCGGGCTGCCCCCGGCCCGGGGAGCCGCTCCCGCCCCCGTTCCGCAGGGGCGGCTCTGGACCGCCCGGTCGCGGCCCCGCCGCCTGTTGCTGCCGCGGCGGGAGCGCAGGGCGCCGGCCGGGGGCACGGGGGGCAAAGCGGGGATCGGGTTCCCTCAGCCCTGCCGCCCTGCCCCGGGGCGTGGGACGGCGCTCACCTCCTCCCGGCCCCGCTCCGGCCCCCTCGGGGCGCAGGAGGGGACCCCCAAGAGCCAGAGCCCCTCACCTGTGCTAAGAGCGGCGCGTCCCGCCCCCCTGCTCCCCCTGGCCCCGTTCTCCTCGGCGGGGCAAAGCCTCCTCTGCCGGGGCCGCCGTCGGGGGAGGGAGGCAGAAACCCGATGCAGCCCCTTGGAGCCCGGCCCCGCTCGGCAGCGCCCAAAATAAATCTCCGGGAAGGGCGAGCCGTGCGGTGCCGGGGGAGCCCCTCGGAGCGGCAGCCGGGCGCTCCTGCCCCCTCTCCCCGCGGCCGGAGGGGCTGTTTGGGGCGGGGGACACGAGGGGTCCCTCCAGGGCCGGGAGGACCGGCAGGGAAGGCAGTGCGCCCCGAGCAGTGCCCCGCACGCCGTGCCCCGCGGCCCGCCGGGGGTCCCGGCCACTGCAGCAGCCCCGCGGCCGCTATTTTTAGTGGGGCCGAATTCCTGCCCGGCACCCTCCCCTGCTGCAGCCCGGGACAGCTGGGGACAGCTGGAGACAGCTCGGCTTTCCGCGGCCAGCGCCCCGGCCCCTCCTGCCCCTGCCCCGGCAATGCAGCCTCTGAGTAAGGGAGTGATGAAACAGGCGTGGGATAAAGTCTCATTCCCGCCGCACACTGGAGACCAAGTGCAGTTTGGGATATTAGGGCTGTTTAAGCTGAGAATCAAGAGCCGGGATGGCAGCTGTCATCCTGGTTCTTGACTGACTTGGTAGGGTCAGCATTGCCTTGCAGAGACACGGGATTGCTCGGGAAGTGGTGAAGTCACCGTCACTGGAGGTTTTTAAAACCACAGAGATATGTCACTTCGGGACATGGCTCAGTGGTGAACGTGGGAGTGCTGGTCGGCAGTTAGATTTGACGATCTCAGAGGCCTTTCCCAATCAAAATGATTCTGGAATTCAGTAAGCCCTCTGATGATAGTGGAGTTGGAGAGTCCTCTCCATGTAAGTCTATTTCACATGAGCCTCTTCAGGTGTTCGTTTTTTTAACAAATCTGAGACTCTCCAGGGGGTTAAAACCCTGGTCTTTTTGTTTTCTGTTTCTCTCCAAACAGGGACCACTGAATCCAGAGAGCTGGAAGTGGAATGGGGAGGGAAAGATTCTCTGGTTCAGCTGAGCCAGCACTGTCAGAAGTAGCTGAAGAACCCCAGCAAGGAGGTTTCAGCTGTCCAATACAACTTGAGCCTGATTTTCAAAGGCACTTGCAGTGTCTTCACTAAGAGTCAGTGACTCTGGTCTGGTTTGAGATCTTTCCAACAGCAAATGTCACTGGTAAATGCTGTGTTAGTGCTGACAGTGAACGTGTCTTACCTGAGCCCATTCTCATCTTTGCCAGGACACCTGCTCAGTTTTGCAGGAGTAGTTATTACATTGACCAAATGAGGCCCATACACTCAAAATTGCCTACACTGGAAGGAGGCAGCAGCTCAGCAGGTTGTGGAAGAATTGTAGCAACTAGTGGGCAGAGGGAGCTTACCCTGCTGTTTTAAAATTAGTTAGTTTTTCCTCTTACTAGTTTTTTTTGAGGGCTTAGAAGTGTCAGTTAAAACAGTAATAAAATATCGTGTTGTGCATGCAAAATATAAGAGGATTTGCATGAAGGCTTATTGCAATCCAGGTACAGTTTGCATGGCCTTTAATTTGAGAGCTGCCTTCATGGCTTGAGCATCCTAGTGGAGATGGTATCTGTGGTCAGGATGCTAACATGTCTTCAGATTCCCTCATCACTCCCTTGCTTTGAAGTGAGCATCTCTGCATTTTGGGGAAATCACGTCAGGTCTGGCTTTACAACAGAATTTCTTTAACTCACAAATATTTAAACGGGAATCTGAGCCTCGGTGTCTTGGTACATCACTTCCCAGCTGTAGTAGGGAAAATTGTCACCTCGTTGCTTTCCAGCTCCAACCCTGGAAGCTGAGAAGCACTTGGATGCTGTGGTGACAGAAGTGATACACAACAAGCTGCACAGCTCAGCCAGGCTCAGGCAAAAACTTACCTATACATGGATCCTGTGCCTCTCACTGGTGGCCTTCTCTGGGTTTCTGAATGTACAGCAATTCCTGTACCTCCAGATAAATCAGGTACCCAGAGGGAGAAGATTCAGTGAAGTTTAGTACAAAGGAATATGATGTGGCCGTGTGAATGCTCTTTAGGTGTTCTCTGTCTGCTTGTGTGCCTTGGGAGGGCTTAAATTCAACACCATCTTTGTTGAGGGGAGCATGATTTAAAGTCAGATGTCAGTAAACTGTTCTAATTACACACCTTTTTTGTGCCTCCCAAGATTGTGATGGAGTCATTGAAACTGAGTGGCAACAAGCCAGGCAACACAAATGGTTGGAGCATCATCTGTACCCTTGTACGGTTTCTGAGCTCTCCTTCCCAGAGGGACAAATGTGATTGCCCCAGGCACAGCGAGGGCTCACAAGCTCCAGTGTGAAGTGAAACATGAGGCTCTTGCAGCAGAGACACAGCAGATCATATTTGGGCTCTCCAAATGCTTCCAGCTCGGGGTGGCTGTCTGGGAGCAGGCACGGCAGAGCTGATGTGCTGCCTCTGCTGAGGGTGTTTATTCCCCCAGAAACATCTCCAAGGTTCTGACTTGGCACAGGCTTGGCTAAGTCAAGTATCTCTTAACCATCTGAAACTGTAAACTCTAAGTGCTTTTATACAGCAAAACTCTTGCTGCTTAATGTGCAGTAGCTATATGGTCTGTCTATAAAACACACGCTCAAGTCATGAACATGCTTTTTCTGCCCTTGTAAAATATCTATAGAGACATATATCCCCTGAGGAATTTTGGAGTTCACACAGATACAGTCGTGACATTGCTTCTCAATGCACTTTTTCCTTGGTTCTTTGGCTGATTCTAAAGTTGCAATTTTCTCATTTCTGTAGGGAGGGGTTTGTAAAAGGTCCAGATTCTATTCTCTTATATAGCAGATATCTTACATTGTACCTTTAAAGCTTTGTCATGGTGGATCCTGGTATCTTCCCAGTTAAATCTGAAGTAAAACTCTCCCTACATTCAGGCACAGCAGGATTAGGCCTTATATTTAAGATTCCAGACATGATAAAGTCTCACTAATACAAGTACTTAATCCTCATTTCAATTTATACTTCAATATTCATACTGGCATCTAGAGGTGTTCATTCAATGTTGATAAAACAAGTAAGGCAATTGTCTGGTTTAGTTGCCACTGTTTTGCAGTGATGCCTGTAAAATCAGCCCAAAGAAATCCACTTCTCCTTATTTCCTGTCCTACCACTGCTTCAGCTGGAATGCCAGGGCAAATTTCTGAACTAGCAGTTGTGTGTAGCAATAAAACCCACGAGGATTTACAGGTGAGATTAATACTAAACACAGGGCCAAAGCACAGCCTGTCCTCAAGCAGGCACATCTTTGTTCTAATGGATGCTTCATTTGATCCCCAAATTATTTTTACCATTCCTATTCCTACGCAGTCTTAAGCACTACACAAAAGATCTTTTTTTGGGCAGACAGCTTGCTGTGCACAATCTTCCTCCTTCTGATTGCCAAAACCCAACTGCTACACGCAAATAGAGTTCCAGCTAATGGATGGTACAGAGATTGCAGTTTAATTTCTCTAAGTAATTCAGTCTGATCAACAGAGACACCCTTAGAAGATCCAAGTGGGAAGGGATAATGATCACGCATCCTGGGGAGTGCTGGCCCTGCCTGGGTGCCAGGCCCCACTGCTCCATCACTGCCCTCCTCAGCAGGACAGGGGACAGAAAATACAGCAAAAGGCTTGGCATAAAGACAGGGAGAGATCACTCACCAATTACTGCCACAGGCAAAACAATAAATTCAATGTCTTACAAACCAGATGAGAAGTAAAAACTAGATCTTGAAAATCTACAAAAGAAGCTTCCTGTCTTAAAATCCTACGCAGGTGACCATTAATAGATGCCTGCTTGCCAGCCCGCCTCTGAGGTTGCCCCTCTCCTCAAGTTTGATGAATTGCAACTGTTTAAGAATTCTCCTTCACACCAGCAGCATCACCCTGACTCCAGAACCTTTGAGTGTGTGATAACCATTTATCACCAGCATGCTGGCACTGAGAAGCAGTGACAGAGGTTTCAGGTGTGCTGCAGTGGGACAGGGCAATAAATGAGCACTTTTCCCTTTCCCTTCAGCTAACCCAGCCCTGCTCTGCCCCTGTTTGCACAAATGCACACACACACAAAGCAGATGGGGCAGGTGATTTGTGTCCTTTCCAGGGGAATTTCATAACCAGCTGAAATAAAGCCTTAACTTGATAGCTTTCGTTAGACACAGAACTTTAACAGGTGGAGTGAAAGAAAATGAAGGAAGGTTTCAGTGTTCTAAACTGAACCCAGATGCCTTGATGTCAAAACAGATCTTTGCCCAGGGCGCCTTTTCCAGGGCTGGTGAAAGGTTTGTGACAGTGTAAAGATGAAAGGCCTGGGAGTGGTTCTTGTGCTATCCAAAGCACAGTTTCGGGGTGAAGGTTCTCCCACACCCCTCATGAACATAACAACAAGCACAAATCGCAATCTCTGGATCCTTTTCGCTGTGCAAGGTAAGAGCAAAGTGCCCTCCCTCACACAGCCCTTCATTCTGTGCTTACAGCTTTCCCCTCTCAACTCCTCCTTCCACTTGGTCAACTACTAAAACTTGAAGGGTTTTGAAGTGGAGCTGGAGCAGGAGCTTTGATGTTTGACTGCACTGAGCTGCAGACTGGCAGCGGCAGCTGATCTGCTCCAGCCTCTGTGGAGCTGGGAGAAAACAGCATTTGAGAGGCTTGGGAGGTAGAATGGACATCACACCAACCCGGAGCCTGATCCAGGGGCAGAGCATCTAACACATTGTTATAAATGCCTATTATAAAGTTGGCTTTTCACAACATGTGTGCTATGTGATTAGTAACTTTGTGGTAAGGATGTAAGTTTTTATTTCTGCTGTTAGTAAAGAAAATTTGGCATAGTGGTAGTAGTGATATAGTAAATGCTTAAACTGTCTGTTGGCTGGGATAACATCCAGTGAACATGTAAAGAAGACTCTGCTATTGATACACCAGCTATCAGCATCTCCCATCTGAAGAAAGCACGGACCGAGGCCCAATCTGGAGGTGATGATGAAGACACAGCCAAGAAACACAAATGCTCTAAAAAGGCAGACCCAAGGAGGGGCCATGCAAAACAGTCCCTGGAATATGGAAACTAGTTTATGGAAAAATAGGAATATTCAACAGACTGATACAACAGAAAGGGTATTTAAAGAAAGCCTGTGAAATAGCAGTTTGTGGACTTGGCTAAATGCCAAGTCACCCGGCCGGCCGTACTTTGCTTTTTTTCCTTATCTCCTAATTGTCTTATCTTTTTATTAAAACCTATTCCTTAAAATCTACGTGAAAAGTGAATTTCGTTTTTCACAACACCAACCCGGAGCCTGAGATTGAGAAGCACACTCAGACCATCCTGAAGTCCCAGTGCCAAGTGAGGCCTGGCACAGGAACCTTTGGCCACATCAGTAATGGGCAGGAAAAGGACTGCAATTTCATGACTGAGCCTTCCCGGGAGTGACACTTGAATTTAAGAAAGGTAATAGAACAACAGCAGGGAAAAGGATATACAGCAGTGTTTGAAAGGAAGCTTCCCCAGCAGAGCTCTAACATTACTGGAAGCTTGCATATACAGTGGTGGCGTAGGACAACATTTTCATGTCTGACATTTTCCTTAAGTGTTGTAAAAATTAATCAGTGTTTGATTTTTACAAGCCTGAGAGACAGAGAGTGGAATGCAATAGTTAGCTTTTCAGGCTATTTCTAGGCTCAAAGTGATCTAAAAAAACCAGTTATGCTTAAAGTTCAGAGTCTTTCCTTAAAGGAAAAACAGAAAGACATTAGTTTAGTTCAAGAAACTCATCTTAAAAGAAGGTTCTAAGTGTTGCAAAAAGCTTACAGTGTGTAAGACAAGATATATTCTGCTAATTTGAACATGCTCTTTCACACCAAGCAGCACTAGAATTGTGCAGCCAAAAAATAAGCTGCTTCCTCTGACATGAGCCTATTACCTCTACTACTTTTGTTCTTTTCCTCCACAGAATTGCCTTTTCCTTTAAACCTCTATGCAGTTCAACCCATTCCCTCGATTCTTTTTTACCTTGCAGCAATTTTAAGCAGCAGCTGATGGACTTTTTCTATCATTTTCTTCACTCAGACATGATCTAGCTTCAGCCCTCACCCAGGATCAGAAGATGAGGCTCGCCTGTATTACACTGAGCCCTTCTGCACCATTTCTCCTGTTTCCTGGGGTCATGACACTCTGGTCATGTCATGTGTCCCTCAGGCTTCTCGTTCATTTCCAGCTGAGCTGAACTTGCAGCTACCTCATAAACCTCTCACATGTCTTAATCAGATGGCAGCTGGTATTTCTTATGTGTCAACCAAGTTTTGATCTCAATGACATGCACGGTGCCATGTGTGAGCAGGAGCAGAGAAACAAGAAATACTTTCCCCTTTTGTTCTTACAGGATTATAAGAGTCCTCCTGACCCACCAAATTCCCACAGCACAAAGGGCTGGCTGCAGCAGTGGTCTAGTAGCTAGCCTCATCTTGGAGAAAAGCAGAGCTTTAGCTCCAGAAATCAAGTGTCTCATGACTGGATATTTTTTTTTTAACAAAGCAGACTTCAGGTGAGTTGGGGGATTTGGATTTGTTCAAGGCAGAGCTTGCAGCTGCAGCCTTTCTCCTTTAGACCAGAATCAAGTGCAGGTCCTTGCCTTGCCAGCCCAGGAGGATTCTGCCTGCTCATCCCTTGTAGAGAACCACAAACACTTCAGGAGGTGAACCCTGTTCAAACGACTGTGCTTGGAGGTCAGAATTTAGAAAGGGAAAGGATTTTACACAGGTTTGTGTGTGTTTAAAAATCTGTTTTTAAAGCTCCATATGAACTGTGTTGATAAAATTGAATTTTTTTGATGTTTTCCTCTTGCCTCATTTCAAAGCAGCAGCCAAGCAGTGCGTTCAGGTCAGAGATGCTGTGTGCAGTAACGTGTGTGCACCAACACTTGACATTTTGTGAGAGGCAGAACAGCACCTCGGCTCAGTGCTGGAGAGTACAAATTGGTGACACCTTGTCATGCCATCCTTCACTGGCCTTTTCCTGAAACATTGCCAGACACCACCTTGGAGCACCACTGAAACTGCTTTCAGCTTTGGCTCCCTGTTCTCCATTTCTCTCCTCCAAAATTATCCCTAGGTGTACATAATTTTTAATTTCTGGTAGCACTATGGTAGCTGCAGATACATTATTTACAGCCCCAGGATGTGGCTCTCTGTGCCTCCAGTGTGAGTGGTCCCTTTGCTATCACTGTTTTGTATCCCATTTTGTTTTTCCTGTAGGGAATGTGCCAGCAGGGATGGGGCTGAAATCCTGCTGGATCAGGAGCAGAGAAGAATGCTGCTCTGTTTGTAAACACTTGAAGGCTAAAATTAGCAGGAGTCAGAAGAATCATTTATGAACACCAAGCTCCCCCAGCCGTCCTGAGGAACGTCTCAGGCCTGTGGCCACGTGTGCCAGGTTGAAATAGTGCCCGTGTCACTGTCCTGCCAGCTGCCACTCCTCGTGCCCTGCCATGGCCTGGCAGCACCACCACCAGTGATGGAGCACATTTTCACTTGCAGGGTCTCTCCAGGGCCTCCACAACGCCAGGCAGAGACTGGGAGAAAAGCCTTGGTCAGCTGGAATATTGTCCAGCAGAAGGGGAGGGGTTTGGGGTTGATTAAACATGGGATGGACAGGAAACCATCACAGTGTGAGTGTCTCTAAGCAGCCTTGTGCTGTGCCATTTCAGGCTGGAGGGAAAACCGAGCCACACTGGGAACAGCAGACAATGAACATTAACCAGGGTGCATAAACCCCACGTGTCCCTTCCTTCAGCAGAATATAAAAACAGCCTTGACTGTGTCTGCAGGAAAACACAACTGTGGTCATGCACCCCACACCCCCAGCAGGTGTTTTCAAGTAGGGAAAGAGTTTCAGTTTACCTCTAGACATTTTTGGAAGTTTAACTAGAAAGTTCTGTGTTTTTCTCATTGTAATGTAATTCTTGCCCCTAATTCTCAGGGCCAAGAGAGAAGCATCTATTAGATCTTCTCCCAGGTCTTCAAATCCTGTGTCTCTCCTTACTGGCAGCAGGCCAAATTGTCCCTCCTAAAATATTCAGTATTTAGGAAGGAGCACAAAGGGCTAGAGGGCTTTTTGGAGTGTTTCTAGCAGGGTGTCAGAGGTTTCTCGAACACCTGTGTGTGGCTTCGTGGCTTTTCTTTTGTTTTCTGTAACATTTGTTATTTTTATTTATTAAACCTTTTGCTTTACAAAACATCTCTGAAGAGCCGTCTTGCCAAAATTATTTTAAGCCAATCTGCAGGAGCTTGACCCTCAGAGATGGACACATTTACACCTGGTTTGTTACACTCTGGCCAGGTGTTGACTTGTATCACACAACCAGGGAGGAGCAGTGCTGTGCTCAGGCAATGTGTTCAACACAATCCATGCTCCTCAGAAGAGGCCACCGAGGAGATGCCAAACAACCTGAATATGCCATGACAACTAAACTCACGTCTCTGCAGACCCTGAAGCAGCAGCTTGGCTCTCCAGGCACGCACAGCTCTGACTCTGACCCCCCAGTGCTGGATGTGGGAGCACCTGAGCTGGTGACAGGTGTGCCACCATCCCTCGGGCAGGCACACACTGGGCAGCAGCACACAGGGGGGCTGATGTGCCTGGCACCACCCCAGGTGAGTGTGGCAAGAGCCCAGCACCCCCAGCTCACCAAACCCCACAGACACTGTCAGTCCACACAAGCCCAGAGCTCCTATACTTGGAAAGCATCAGCAACTCCTTAAAAGAAGCAGCAAGAGTCAGTGTGACACAAGGCACTTTTGGAAGAGCCACATCCTTTCCATTTGAGGTGTGGTGGTTGTCAACATTTCCATTCCTCTGCCCTTGGCAGAGCACGCACACGTGCACCGTGTCGTGTCCACAAAATACTCAGCTGCAATTTATGTCCCCGACACTCTTTCCTGTATGCAGAATATCCCATCCATTTAAATAGGAGGATTATAGGAGTGGGAGGAAGCTTAGCACAAACAATAGCTGTGATCAAGCCCTGCGTGCACGAGTGATTTGTGGGAAGTGTGAGACGTATCAAAGATGGCAGGTGCTGCTCTGCTCCAGAGCTATTTATACTCGTGGAGTCACTCACAAACACTTCTTCTTTAGAATGCTTGTAGGATTCCTTTCAAAGGGAGAGGAGACGTGTGGACTATGAAAGCATGGGCCAAGTCTGTAATTTTAAAGATAACAGAATTAAGTATTGCATAAAAATCTCACTATAAAATACACAAAGAGGAGTAGCCTGACATGAGCAGTTTCAAAGGGGGGAGTCACAACAAACAGGGAGATACATAATGGGGGGAAGACACAAAAGGAGTGGAGAGGGAACAAATAAAACATTTTTGTCTTGGAAAGTACAAATCTTAGAGATCCAGGCTCTGACAGGACTCTTTCTTTTATATTTTTAACTAAGAACTCCCTGCCTCCCACAAGAAGCAAATACACTTGGTAAACAAGGCTTGGCTGCTTACTTCTGAGGGCTGAGTGATGACCATGCCCAGCAGATGCATTTGGGGGTTTTGGCCCCCAGGTGGGACCCTGGGGCTCCAGAGGGAGCTGTGAGAGCTCCTTGGGCAGCACGCTGGCCATGGGGCATGGCCCAGGCTGCAGCCATGGCCATCCTGCACAGGAAACTGCCCTCACACTCCCCAAACCCCCACAGCACCCAGGCACAGCATGAAGGCTTTGAATCCAACTGGAAATAAAAGCTGAAAACCACCGGGCCGTTGTCAGAGCCAGTCCCAGCACCCTCAGCTGATGTGAGATGTTGTAAAGCCCAGGGTTAATCCCTTACACGCTCTCCTTGAACTGGGGAGGAGCAGAGATGCCAACCCCAAGGTGAACCCTGCATCCACACTGCAGCATCCAGGCTGTGAGCACGCAGGGAGCTGCAGCCCGGGTGCCCTTCCAGAGATAACACCCCCAGCACTGTCATCCTGGCTCGTGTGCTCTGGGAGGGGTGGTTTGCAGAACCGCTATTTCTGACTCAGAATCCCAGTTGTGAGCGTGTGTGTGACGAAAGGTTAGCACCCACGTTATTTACATCTCAGCTCAGGGGCACGCACAAAGGTTAGAGAAAGCAAGTCGAGTTGAATGTCATCTATTTTTTTTGTAGTTTTCATCCTAAGCCTTTCAGCCAGGCACACCTCTCTTAGAATGAATGAGAACTTCTGTGCTAAACCTGGCAAATTCACCAAAAATCATCCTCCTCGTGTTTTGTTATTACAGCCATGTAGTTTTCAATTGCTCCTCAGACAGTTCTTGTAGGCACAAATTGCATCACTACCAATTATTTTTCTTGAAGTACCAAGCATTGCTGTCACTGTGTCGTAACTAAGGCATTAATACAACTCTCAGAAGTGATTTAGGGAAATAAAGCAGACCTGATTCGCAAGCATCTTCTTTAAAGCAAACTACCACAAGTCATTAATCATAAAAGTTTCTAATTTCAGAAATGAGTTAACTGAACTTTAATGAGACAAACAGCTTTTAAAAGCTGCCACCATGAGACTGTCTGCATTAAACTGGGAAAGTGCTATAGAAGGATTGATTTCATTACCAGTCCCAGGAAGCACCCTGCCCCAGCAGCTTAAGGAATCTAAAACATCCCCAAATTCCTTTCAAAGGTTTTACTTCTTTATGGTCTCTTCCAGACCAATCTTTCTGTGGTTATTGACCTCAGGACACCAATGTGGCCAATGCAGCTGTTACCAACCAAAGCAGGCCCTGTAAGCAGAAAGCCCAAAACACCAGTGATGTGCAGGGACAGAGCAATCCAGCCTTGCCAAACCTGCAGAGAGATTGGGATCAGCAATCCAAGCGACTTCATCCCTCTGTGTTTAAATGAATTGGACAAGAAGCTGTTTAAGAATCTTTTTACTGTGTTAATCAGTACAACGTAGTGTCATATTTGTTTTTTTCATTAAAAGCTAATTAAGGGAAACAGCGGCAGCCAATAATTTGAAAAAAGGGAATTGAGTCAGTGGAAAACTGCCTTCCTTGAGCAAAAACTTCGATACACCTGTATTTACTGACGTCTAGTGTGGTAAGATAATGCTTCCCAAGAAACAATTCAACTGCTATTCCTGACAGTGAAGTACTAAGAACTATTTCCATTACGAATACCTAGAAGAGCTACTTCTTCCTGAAGGAGGAATGAAGTGAGAGCTCTTCACTAATGACTTGTGATTCATTTCCTCAGCACCTCCACTGATGAAGTACTGTTGTGCCTTCTTCCATGAGTGAAGCACCTACTCCCTCGTCTCCAGGGCTGTGCCCAGTACACAATCTCAGGATTTTCCCTTTTCTTACTCAGTCAGAGCTTAAAAATGCCATCGCACTATTCTGGGTATCTTCGAGAAACAAAGAGGAACAGATTGTTTCTATAAGAAATATTTGCCCTCCAGACTCACTGTTTCAGCTGTACTGGGAATTCAGGATGTATATCAAGGTTATTGGACCAGCACCCACCAGCAAGAAATCCTCCAAATTTAACACAGGAGCACATGAGTAAGTGCGTAAAGGTGGTATTTTGTGTGAGGAGTTGTTTCATCTGAACAAAATGGGAAGACAGTAACTAACAGGCTATGGAGCTTTAGAGCTACACACTAAAGAAGTGTTTGGTGTGGAAAATACAAAAGCTAAAATCCTAAGGTATCACTAGAACGAGCAAGGCTGGACCCATGCTGTGTCTAATCCATGTAAGGCTTTCAGTTTTAACAAAATATCATGTCTAGAGCAAGAAAATGCTCTGGGAGGACCGTGCAGGTGCTCAGGAGATGCTGAACACGTCAGAAGAGCATGGTCTGTGTTCCCAGATATCACAAGCGTTCAGGCCCGAGGTCTGGCCCATCTCAGCATCCTCCCTGTGTTCTATTAACGATGCCTTTGTCACTACAGATTAAACAGCAGTGGATCAACTCTCATAAAAGCCTCTTCTCTGTCCCCTGCACCCCTTCCCTTCCACCAGTAGTACATCAGCCAGCTGCAGATGCAGCCTGGAGATCGAGCGCCCCAAGGATGGTGTCTGAGCCTGGGGAGGCTCCTGCCCGTGGAGCAGTCCCTTGGCCCAGGGGAACACACAGAGTTTGGCAGCTGCACAGCCCTGAGTGCTCTTTGTTAGCTGCTCTTCGAGGGTTGGCTCGTGTGAAATATTAATTACCATTCTGCAAGTTCCCAAACGTCCTTTCAACCACAAATCAAGCTGAGGATATGAGATTTGTTGTGGAATGATGCAGCAAATAGGAAAAGGAGTAAAGGTCTTCCTCTGTCCCATGCATGGCTGTGTTTCCTTTGATCAGCCCTGTTTTGTTGGGCTGCAGAGACAAACCCACTTTTTGCATAAACTGGCAGGGGTTTGTGGCAGGCACCACGCTCCTCCCTCAGCACAGGACACCTTGGTCTGCTCAACACTGAGGGTGTGAAAGTCTCTCTAGTTTGAGATGTTCATAGCTTCACACCCACTGATTTCTGCTGCCAGCAGGAAAATCCCAGTTATACCCACGAGGGAAGAACACGCAGAGAGAGGGGGAAAGGTGTTGGGGTGTGTGCTCCTGTGCTAGCTGGGGGAGAGGAGGAAGGAGCTCCCTGTTCTCTCTCCTCCATCTGATCTGCTGGAGCTCAGCAGCCACAATTAGCTCGAGACTGGAGTTTTTAATGGGCTAGCTACCTGTCATGTAGGCTGGACCAAACTTTCAGGGACCCTAATCAAGGAGATGACAGGAGGTTTTTTTTGTCCATCTGTGTCTAAGGGAGTTTTGGATCCATTAGCAATTATGATAATGGATCTCTTTCCAGAGAATTAATTGCTCCTTTGCCCAAATCACAGACAAGTTTGCTGTAAAAATTAATTACTTGGCATATACAATACGCTTAACAGTCACGTAATAAGCTAATTTTCAGAGAATCCACAGAGGGCCCCTCAGTCTCCCAACTTCTCAGAGTAGTTTCAGAATATCCAGTGGGAAGTCAGTTAGTTGTTGTTGTCCTGCAATTCCTTTCCCATGGTATTTGACAGCCCCAAAACACCTGACCTGGCACTTGACAGCCAAAGACCCAGCAAACAGCCCAGGAAAGTACAGGAGTATTCAAATAAACCACATGTGGCAAACAGCCATCCCAGTCAAACAATTCCCTCCCAAAAACGCTGATGCTTCCCCAGGTGGTGGCATGCATTGTGTCTGAAAACGGATGAGGATAATGCCAACAAGCAGAGGGGGATCAGAATGGGCAAAGCTCACTGCTCTCCTTTCTCCTGCCCATCCTGCTGCCGAGAGGATTCACTGTCCCACCCCTGGGATGTGCCCAGGGAAGGGAAGGGACAGCTGTGCTGGCACAGGATTGCCCAGCTCCAGAGCCCCCCAGCTTCACGCCCCTCTCTGCTCCATGGGCTTGGTGTTGCCTCTCCCCACATCCCAGGGGAGCACCCACCACCACAGAGCAGCTGCTCCAGGACAGAGGGGATCACTCTGTGCTCTGCTGCCCAGGATGCCCTGAGCTCACACCATCACCTCATCCGTGGCAATCTCTGCTCTCTGCCCAGGCAGGGGTTTGTGGCACCTGGAGCCAGGCAGCATTTTGCATCCTCTGCTGTTTTCACCAAATTGTTCAACAGCAAAGGACAGCAGGTTCACAACAAGACGTTTCTCCTTAGGAAAGCAGAGTGAAAATTTGCATAGAATGTTTGCAAGCAACCTAATTAGCTCTCCTGAACAACCTGCCACCCACCAGGTAGCCCACAGTGATGGATGCTGTGTGCTCCTCTTGCCTGCCCCAAAAGCAGAGCAAAACTGTTTTACTTATTTTAGCACTAAGACGTTGTTTTTGACCAAGATCCGAATCCTTTTGCCAAATGCCCACAACAAGCTAAATGCTTTCTGTGCGTGCCTGATCACAGCATAGTTAATCTACTCAGGTTTGTAAGATTGTGACTTTAAAAGAAAGGGGACGCTTGGCCGTTTTTGGTAGCGTTTAGTGCAGCTATCTGCAGCCCCTGCAAATTTCTCTCCGTAGCTTCAATATTAAAGGTCTTTTTATAGCCCTCACGAACATATGTAGCACTTTGCACGAACCCCATACAAACAGATGCACGGGGACTGCGCTGCCATAGCAGAGCTGACCCCAGTGGAGATGCAAATGAAAGGAGACAGGCTGGCAGAGATGGGGCTGGCAGGGAGCAGGGCAGCAAGGACAGAGCTCCCGGGGCAGCTGGCCCCAGCAGAGCTCCCCAGAGCCACCACGGGGCTTGGCATGCTCTGTTCCTACTCAGCTCATGAGGGCTGAGCAGCCAGATTCCCAAATACCAGGGAACCTCAGGCTGGTGATGGCCACAGCACGGGGGCTGAGCTCAAAACTGCTGCCCCAAGGGTGGAAATCCTTCTGCACAGCAGAGTCAGTGCTCAGCCCCTGCGGGTATCAAAGGGAACAGCCCTGAACCAATGCAAAGCATATTTGGAGGGGAAAAAATAAAGCCAACAAACCTCACCCCCAAAACAGGAAAATAGCACCTGCCTATTAGTAAAAATTACGAATTTTAACATAAAACTTCTCTTTGCTGATGGTTTTTGTGACTACTTTGCCAGATGCAGGTGTTTTTTAGCAACAAGATGATCCACAACAGATCAACAACCAATCTAAATGTTAATCTAACCTTCCTTTAGGAAATTAATCTATTTTAAAAGTACAGAACAGTCCTAGCTCAGTTATTTTTTTAACCTTCTCAGTGCCCTTGAGTGTGCACAATTCCTACAAGGAAACAGCGTTTTCAATTTCTTGTGGACATATGTTATACAACCTCACAGAAGAATGCTGGAAATGATCATCTATGAAGAGCATGGGGCTTCCATCTGGCACCGTTTTGATTTGAGACTGACAAAAATATCTAGCAGAACTGCACAGAAAACACTGAGATTGCTAATGGCCCAAATGGTATCTTCTGGGGAAGAAGGGGGGACAAAAAAGAATAAAGATAATGAAAATTAGACAATCTGCCAGGAGGCATTTAAAATAGAAAAAAGGAGATCTGTGGTTTGGGTTGTGTCTCTTTTTCCCCTGTAGTGCTGTGAGTGCACTGGCTCCTGCTGCAGGGAGCCACACAAATCTTTTCCTCAGGTTTTATTCACAGGAGGTAGGGAAATCACAATTGCCAAAGGAAGACAGGTCAGGATTAAAGGCAAGAAATATGTTGGTTTGGTCCCAGAAAATTCAGTAGCAAAGAACCCCATCAGAAACATTCAGTTCTGCTTTGGGTCATGCCAAATGCAATTGAAATTTTTCATCCATTTAAAACAAAAACATAAACAGTTTAATCAGTTTAATAGAGAATTAAAGTAATAATAAAAAAAAGATAGGAAAAGAGACATCACATGGCAAATTACCACATGGTGCTACTACCCAGAGATAACTGCTTGAAGTGGATCCTGACTCCAGAGCAATTGAAAACAAATGAATGTGGCCATTTAGCTCTTAACCCTCACAGGAGAAGGTTTTATAACTCTGCAGTTCAAGACAGAGTAGGAATTTTGGAGAAGTTTTCACAGCACTCTGCCCCTTACTCTTGTCCAGCCAAATGCAGTTTTATGTGCCAGGAAATTGATTAATGGGCTGAACATCTCACACAGCAGAGAAAAAAATTTTTAAAAAAATAACTTCTTGCAGTGAAAACCAGTGTGTGGGCTGCACCATCAAGCTTTTACAGACTTCTGAACATCAGCCACACTAGCAAGACCTTTTACTGAACCCAGGATATTTATTTCTGAGGAAACATTCAGATTTATTTCATAGTGAGGCTTTAAAAGGAAGAATGAGCTGCTTTCCTGGGATTCCAGATAGCCTGTTATGGTCTGTTACTTCCACTCTGCCTCTGGCTGGAGTGATGAGAATTTTCTGTATCTTTTGAGCCATTTTATTAAGTTAAGACTCCCACTCTCCAGATAGAAAACATTTGACAAAGCAAGCCTGTGCCATGAGCTGTTGGTGGGAAGGAAGGAGGGAAGGCGTCCTCACCTGGTGCTCCAGGGGTGGCAGGATGAGGAGAGTGCTATCCTTTCATCCCCTCGCTGTGCCTGGCAGCCTCCAGCACACAGGAGGAGAGATCTCCACCTTCTCCTGCTCTTTGCTCCAGCCCAGGGTGCTGCATGTGCCACTCGTGGGGCATTTGCTCCATGCTCACCCACAGCAGTGAGAGCAGGCAGTCCCTTGGACTGGGCAGTCCCAGTCCCTGCTCTGAGCTGTGCACCTGTCCTGCAGCATCTCCCTCCCCTCCCACAGCTCCCTGCCCTCCCTCACACACCACACCTGCCTTGTCTCCTGCCCAGGGGCCCAGCACAGGACAGGCAGTGCCCTCCCAGCAGCTGAAAACAAGGCTCATTAAACTGGGAGGTGCTGCCTGGGCTCCTGCTCTGCCACCCCATGCCCTCCCAGCTGTGGGGATCCAGCTGTGCTTCCCTGCCAAGGCTGCCCATCATCATCCTCATCATCATCATCATCATCGTCATTATCACCATCATCCTCTCCCTGTCCCCAGACAGACCCACCCGCTCTCTTGCCATGCACACGTTTCATGGGGAACATGAAACACACTTTGCAAGCCAGAACAAATCCCTTTAGCAGCCTCTCCTCCAGCAGTATGTCCAGGAATGTCACAGAGGAGTGTTTGAGGGGTTTTCTCCGCTGCTGTTTCCGTCACAAACCCACCCAGGGCCTTTGGCTGTGCCACAGCTGGGCAGTGGGTCAGTATCTCACTGGCACAGGGGGTAAAACACCTTGAGAGAGCTGAGCTGGAAACAGCTTTGGTAACTTCCCAGCACTGTTCTCAGAGCCTCAGCTGCTTTGCCTCGGAAAAGATATCTCCCAGACTGCAGGTGTTGCTTCAGAACATCCACAGAAATGTAGACAAGCTTTAAGTATTATGTTTAAAGGAAATAGTCAGCTGTTAAATGCCTCAGCTGTCTACCTCTCTGCAGAGAAGGGTGCAAATTTCTGAGTCTAGGCAGCTTCCAAAGAAAGGCAAATTTCTGTCTGGCACTGTTACTGTCGAGATCTAAGAAATATTTTTCTCTCTCTGAGATCTGGTAAACTCCACCCTGGAGAGAATTTTATCTTAAACTAATTTTTCTTTTGGCTCAACTTGACAGACCCTGCACCTCTACCTTTCAGCCACCTAGAAACTCTTACTTGTAGTCATATCCATGTCACAGAAATGTGGGAAAAGCTGTAAATCAGGCATGGCACTGGAGGTGATGGGGCCTTGCTTTCCATAACACGGGATAAAAAAGCTCTAGCCAGGCAGAACAACACTGCAGAGGTGTGGGTATAACTACCACACAGCAGTGTGGAAGGGGGAACCAAAAAGGCAGGACTCAGAGCAGCCTGGTGCCAATTCTGGCACCAGAGCACCCACAGCTTTGCTGCCCAGCACATCCTCTGTCAGTCTGTGCCATTCTTCCTTCTGCTGTACAGCTGTGGCAATAAAAGCAAGCAATTCCTACTTCATCGTGTACAGTTCCTGATTTTATACAGCTACAGGTTAGATTTATATAGACTAAATGTTGATAGACCCTACATAGATAGATCCTATATATCTCCAAATTCCTCAAGGAGAAAAAATGCCTTTGAGATCTCTGAATGAATATGTTTTAGGACCAAAGTCATGAGGCTACACAGAACCATGCATGGCAGGTTATTGAGGTAAGATCTTAAAGGAAAAAATCCTCCAAACTGTGTGAAAACAAACTTCTTAATTGGTGAAAACCACAGTTGGGAAACATCCCAGGCAGCTGTTCTTCAGCTATCTGGAGCCCTGCCAAACCTTATATATGTATCAGCTTCGAGCTGAGAACAAGTGTGATGAATTCCTGCCAAGAGGGTGATGGTTTTGAGTTATAAGCACCTAAAAATAGTCATATGTAATGAAATTGCCTCCTCAGCCATAACTGCTTTAACAATGCGCCTTGTCCCCCCAAAGCTGGTGGGGTCCTCCATCCCACCAAGCCAGGGCATCAGTGGCACAGGGTCTCCTCTCACCTGAGCGCCTGGAGACCACCCTGGGGCAGGGCCACTGCAGCCAGGCTCAGCTGGGCACCCACAGCCAGGGCAGCAGCCTTTGCAGCACCATTCCTCTGGGATAGCACAGGATGATCATTTCTAAACACTACCCCTTCCGCACACACAGAAAGCTCAGTCTTAATCTCATAACATTTGCAAGGAAATCTTTTTAATCAGTAATGAAAGCCAAACATTATCCAGCCTTTATTGACCTGCAATAACAGAACACTGCTGCTACATTTCCCCTGTGCCTCTGCACAGGTTCATTTGACTCGATCTGTGGTTGGTGTTTATTCTTAGCTCACAAAGCTCAAAGAGTTTATATTATTGATTTGCTGTATTTCAGGTTCAATCCCTTGGTGCCCCTCTCCTTGAACGAATTAAGTCAGAAAGAGTTAACACCTTTACTTCCAAGACACAAACACGATGGGGGTTTATACAGCCCCCACATCACTCTGCCAGTGCCCAGCACATCAACAGGGAAGTGCCAGACGCTGCAGCAATACCAATATTTGCAACAGCAGAAGTATTCACAAATGGGAGTCCGCTCCCGGCAAAGGAAAAAGCGATGAGCTCAAGAGAGTGAAAAGGCACAGCAGAGAAATGCACCAGGCTGGCAACAGCCCTTCCCTCACTGATGGCCACACTCTGGGTTATCAGCCTCTGCAGCACCACACCGAGGTCCTGGTTTCCAGAGCCTTTTCCCCTCCACCTCTTTATTTCACGTACACTTGGCCCACGAGCAGGGAGCACCTGGGGGCAGGGCTGTGGCTTTATCTGGTGGTTTACTCTGGACATTCACTCGCCATCCCTCAGTGCAAGAGCTAAAAAGCATCAGCTGAAGGTAGCAATAGGAAGTTCAAAGCCAAGAAAACCCAGCAGTGCAGTGTGCAGCCACCACCCTCCTGAGAGCTCGTGGCACAAGCGTTTCCCTTGGGCTTTCTGCACTGGGTGAGCCTTTTCAAGAGCATCCACCTCCTCCTCAGAAGCGGCTTTACCCAGTGTTTATTTTCAGATTAGAGGGACCCACAGCCATAGTAAATGCTCCACGATTTCCACGTTATTTTTCTCTCAATATGTTGTTGTAACCCCGAGGACACGACAGGAGGAGCTTCCAGAAGATTTAGTAAGTGGCACAGAGAGGGCAGAAGCAGAATGGACCACATCCTCATCCGGAGAAGCTGTGGAACGATTTTCTCAGGTGTGTCAGCTGCATGAAAATGTTATTTCTCTCACTCCTCAGAGCATCAAACCCCAGCTTGGGGCAGAGCTGCCTGTTGCAGCCACAGGAGCATCTGAAAACTGCACTGATCAGAGCAAGCTGGAAAAGCACATACAGATGCCACAACTGCCTTTATTTTACCTTCCTGGGGAGATTTTCCAACACATTTGAGCTAAAAATTGGCCTTGCTGAGTTTGACTACACCTGTACCAGCCACTGCTGTGCACCCCTAGGCAGCACTGACCTTCCCACCTCCTGGACCCCAGCCCAGGGCTCCACGCTGAAGCCACCTCTGTAATCAGACAACCTGCAGCCTTTCAAGGGCATTCTGCTGTGAAAATATACCTTAACAAGAAAATACAGCTGAAAAAACAAAGTATTTTACTAAAATATGGAGACCAGGAATAGAAGAAATGCTGGCTAGAGTGCAGCCAGGAGAACCTGGCTTCAATAGGAGGAATCTTGAAATAACTACTCCGATGGCTCATGAACCACTGATGTTAACCATTTACCCCTTTTTTCCATGCAGAAAGCTTAAGCAGAGTGCCCGGGTGTCTGCTGGCTCCATAATCACGGTGTCACTCCTCACTGCCAGGTGCCCTGGGGCATTTCACACGTTCAGCCCTTTTCAATTTCTTACAGTCAAGAGAGGCTGTGTGCAAACATGAATAACCAGCCTCTGCATTAATGCAGTTGCCTAGGTAAGGGTTTTTCAGAAAGGTTTTTGCTGGGGCTGCGTGCCCAGCCACAGCAAATTTATAGTGACCACAGCATGACAGAGCACTAAAATATTAAAGTCTTTGTATTGTGATTGTACTTGGGGATTGCTCAGCTGGCTCTGAAAAGTAGCTGTGACTCCATAAATAGTAAGTACTTTATAATTTCTTACCTACTTTAAACACGCTGCTGTATTTCAGTCATGATTCAGAGTAAATCAAATTCCATGTGAGGTATGGTAGAAACGTTGTGTGCACCAGAGGTGCGCCCTGAGCTCCCATAAATCAGCACAGCCCCTCTGATGTCTGAGGAAAGGATGCCAGTTTCTGCCAGATGCAGGTCTGCAGGGCACTGTCAGTATCACTCGTGCAAGACTGAGATACAAATAAGTAAATATCGAACAATAAAATATTCACTGTGGCCCTCACTGTCCTGAGATCCACTCAAAACAGCTCTGTGAAAGTGCTGTGACATTACTCACTCCTATAAAAATATTAGAAGTGTTTCTTAGAGCTACTTAATATTTGCCATAAATCTCCATGCTATGTAACAGTACATTTTGTTTAGGAATATTACCTGGAAATTAGAAACCCAGTGAGCCATTGATTTTTAAAATGCCATGGGTCCAGAATTTCTTCACAACAGGATGCAAATAAACTCAAAGTAAATTAGTGCTTACCAGAGGGGAAAAGAGAACAGGATCTATATCCTAGGTAACATTAGAGAACAAAAGATTAATGAAACCCTCACTTGAAAACTCTAATGGCCAAGGAGCTAAAAAATGTACCCGTAAAAGGTGATATTAATTGAGGAGCTGTGGGGAAATACACAGCTGGTACAGCACAAATATATTTCCCTGCTCTCTGCAGCACTAGAGCTTGCTGTGCACACACTGTGTTTCCGTGAGCTGGATTAGAGCTGTCTTTTTAATGCACAGTTCCACAGTGTCTCGGGTCAGGGGAGACACTAACTCATCCTGCCTGGTATTCCTCACAGCAATTCTGCATTCCACACATCCACCTTGCACCCAGCACCCTGACATAGGCAATAGTGTTTTGTCTTGGCCCCAGACAAAAGTTCTTGTGCTCAGACAGAGAGTGGCTGTGTTTCCTCTGAGGATGACTACGCTCTGTGTCTCAGAATAAACTCTCCTGTGTAGCTGCTTTCAAAGGACTCTGAGGTACCGGAAAGGTAGAAGCAAAGATTCATGTTATCCCATATTCCTGAGTCCTGGTTTTCAAATATGCTCTGCTGGTGGCATCAAAGCATCCAAGTCTTCTTCTGCTCTCACAGGAGAGTGCAACAGGCACAGACATCACACAGGTACTCCAGACAGCACACTGACATGTCTTGAAAGAGTTAAAGCATCACCATGGGAGAGCAGGCTGCAGTGCTAAAAATAGAAAACTGTCAAAAAAAATTTTAAAAAAAGAGAGAAAAGAAAAAAAAAAACAAAACCAGCCCTTCAACTCATCTTAAATAAATCCATTTATTCCAGGGTTTCATAGAAACCATATAGCTGAAATTGCTACAGGATAATTCCTTATAAGCCTTATAAGAAATGTTGCTGTCCCAGAGTCCCAGTACAAATCCTGGCAAGAGTATTGGAGATAACAGATTGGATGCCATGGAAACCGAGACAGACCTAATTTGAGCAGTAACCATTGCTGTTATTTATTTAATTCTGATAAGCCATCTAAATGTAGAATTACTAAAGGTTCCACTGTGCTAAAAATAGCAGCCTTGTAATATTTTAATTCGCAAATCGCCCGTGTTTAACAATATTTTGGGCATCTGACATTAACATTTCTCATGCACTTTTGAAAGCTCATCATTAACCTTGTTCTGTTTCATTCAGTAAGGAAGAGAAGGGTGCCTTGTGCCTTCCTTCTAACATTAATTTTATACATGCAGGACGCCTTCCATCAGCCCAGGCTTCCCGTGGGAGAGTGGGAGCTCGGAGGTCTCTGCTGCCCTCTTGTCCTCCCCCAAGCTTACAGCAAATGTTTGAAAGAAGGCAGAACTGGGCCGTAGGAACCAAATTCCCCTTCTCTGGATGGTACCAAGGATCTTCTGTGATTGTTGGATCTCAACAACTCCACAAATAAAGCACCTCCTGAGGCACATCACTTCTGAGCTGGCTGATAACTCTCATTTGTTGTTGCAGCCCTGCCTCCATTTCCTCAGCTAGAGATGCAAAAACCTACAGGTGTAAATTTGCAATTTCTGCAGCTTTGGAATTTAACAGTGCTTCCAAAATGCCTGGAAACAGAGGAGAAACTGCCTTTGGGATGTCAGTACCACAGATGGACCAAACTGAATTTCCTCCTGCCTCTGGCTGTTTTTCCTCTTGTAATTTTCACTGTTTTCCACAGGAGGAATAACACCTCTGTTTCTCCGCTGGTCTGGGTTTTAACCTTAAAGTGTGAATGCAGCTGTATTCCCTGGGAGGTTGTACACAGCATGTACAACAAATAAAATCCTAGATGTTTTTGTTCTCAAGAATCCTCTGGTTCTTGGTCTGCCTCCAGAGGGATCGTGGGGAGCCCTGTTCCTGGTTCCTCAGGGCACGATCCCTCTTGTCAGGAAGGTCCAGCTGCCTGAGCATGAGGCACTCTCCATGTCACACCTTCCTCAGAACCATCCCTGTTCTCTGACACCTGCCTCAGTTTTTCCTTTTCCCCCCTTTGGAGCTGGGAGCTGGTGCTGTGGGAGGCACGGCTGGAGCAGTGCTGGCAGCAGTGTGCTGTCTAGAGCAGCCCAAAGCGTCCTCTGGGCTAATGAAGCCATGAACCTCCATCCTCCTGCCTGTGAAACCAAAGAGTGCTGATGGCATCAATGCCAGGGGAGAGAAAACAGGTAAAGAGCCTGGCCCCAACACTTAATGGGAGTCAGGATTTGGTACAGAAAGGATGGAAATGCCCAATATTGTGTTTCACTCTGCAGTCAGCTGTGCAGAGCCTTTCCTCTGCAGCACGGGGCTGAAGGGTGAGTTGTCAGTGTTGTTTTCTTCAACGGTTCAGAAGTAGGACTGCAAGAAAGATATTCTGGGCAAGAATCAAAATGAATAAGAGTCGCTTTCAGGATCTGTCACAACTAAAGTCAGCATATATTTAGCTTCCATTGCTCTGATTTAGAAACAGGGAGCAATGCTGGCATATTTATAGCCTTCAAAGACCTTTTTCAATGGATTGCAGCTCCAGAGGTTCCTGCTGGGGTGGGCAGGCACTGATACTCTATATTAGTATACAGTGGGACACCAGTCAATCTATATGTGGCACAATAAGACTGGAATTATTTTGAACGAGCACAGGTTGCAATTACAGCTTTTTACCATTTCCCTGACTGTGCTACAGGACTGTTGCCAGTTTAAGGCTTTAATGGTTAGCAATTACTCACAGAAGTGAAGGGTTCATTCATCAGCTGGGGTTTAATCTCAAGCATGATATGACTGCACAGTGAATACTGCACAACAAGCTGCTCATGTTATCTGGGTAAATGAGATCTTGATGGGCAGGCTCAGGATGAAGAATCTGATATGGTACTTCCCTCCAAAAACCTGTACAAGGTTTCTAATAAGCAGGTTGTAGCTGTTACAGAAACAATTTCCAGTCCAACTTTCCTAAAAGCATAACTTGTGGGGGGTAGAGGGCACATGTGATCTCACATCCCTGGTCACCTCTCTTTTCTGATTAGAGTCTGCAGAGATGTTCATCTTCTGAAGAGTATCCAAAGGCTGCTTTTCATTAAGGAAATCTCTCCTGAGTTATCCAACTAACAGCAAGAAGTAGGTACTGAAAGGATTTTTGTTCAGACAGTCTCACAGTGCAATAAAACACTGGTTATTCATAGATAATAGGAAGATGTTGAATAATTTCAAACTGAGATTTCACATAATAGGTATCTCAGACTGTCTATATTTAGCCTCCCAAATATATACTTAAACTCCTACGTAAAAATGGCCAAAAGGAAATCAGCCATTTGGAGCTGGTTGTTGCAGCTCATATTATTATCGGTATGAATTTGTTGGTACCATTTAATTTTCCCTTCCTCTTTCTAATCCTCCCCCTCTCTGATCCTAAGCTTCTTCCCCACTGTCTTCTCTGCCTTTTTATAAGGACACATGAAAACAACACTTGGCTTGCAAGGCACTTAGACAACAGCACCTCTGAAAGATTTGGAATAATACTCAAAAACTCCAGTGACCCTAAAAAGTTGATGTGGTCCCACTCTCCAGCTCCTTCCTTCCCTGGAGAGTCCATCCACTGCTGACCCATCTGTACTGACACCCTGAGATAGCAGCAGAGAACATGGGTGGCCTGTTCACCAGCTCATTGAAGTAAACATAATATTGTGTCCTGAATTTAAATAGATCTGTGACTCTGAACTTTGAGGGATTTGTCTGTATACATGTGTGCACACAAGATGCGAACATTGTCACCAACACTCTGCTGTTCCGCACCAAAACCTTTGGCCACCCATTCCCTGCTTCAAAGCTGAAGCAATTCCAGCAATCACCGCAGAGGACGTGGGAAGAAATGGCTAATTCCCTTTAATTCCTCAGCTGCCCTTGACATTCAGCAGAAAGACATGAGTGTACTGAAATAGGTGTAAATAAGGTTGACACATCAAGAGAATTGCTCCTAAAATTGAAAAATGCAGTCATCTGCTGACAGCTCTCTGTTCTCTCCACGAAGAGTCATAGCAGGGCCACTGTGACTGCAGCCACCGTTGAGTCAGCATTTTCATTTTCATCTGCCATTTTCTAGGATTTATTTCTTGGCCATTAAAAGAAAGAAAACAACAGGGGACAAAAAGAGTTTTTGGCTGAAATGTCCACAGTTGCTCCTTGGGCCTGATCACACCTCTGTGCTCCTCCTGGTCCTGTCAGCTGTTCCTGCCCAGCACGAGGGTGAAACACTCCAGCATGGAATCCTTGCCTGTTGAATCACTTTGCACAACCAGGGCTGACAATTGAAGGGGCACGAGAGCAGAGAATCCATTCCTGCAAAACTGCTGCTGTGGCTGAATATGAATTTGAGCCTCCTGCCGGAGCTGGAGATCCTTGAGTTAGCTTCCAGGAATGACGTCTGGCTAATGCCACCCCTGCTGTGCTGGGTAGCTCTGCCACAGAATCGGCGTGTTATAACCTGAAATCACAACTGCTGGCTTTGCAGTCGAGGTTTTGCCCTTAAAGGCAGCTCTGAAGGGGTTTACTGTGTGTTTTCCTCCTGCTTGCAGCAGACGCAGGCTGACAGCTCCTTTGCCATGCAGCATTCACAAAGCTACTACCTCCTTTTAGAAACTAACAAATTATTGGGCTGCACAGGATAGATCTGGTGAAGAGATTATTCAGTGCCTATCAGCTCAGCCACAGGAAGATGCACCTTTTATCCAAAGAGGGAGCAGAAGAGCAGTAGTGTGCACATCAGCTGCTCGCTCCCACCCTCAGGAGCACAGGGAGGTTTAACTCAAGATTTATGTTGAGGACCTCCAGCTGGCTCCAAGTCACACCACAGACCCACTGCACTCCATCAGCTGCCACCAAATGTGAGTGCCACCAAATATCAGAGTGCAAGTTACACCGAGGCTTCACATTAATCACAGTTCTGCACTGCCAGGCCTGCTGCTAAAGCATCTACTCACAGAGATGTTCCTAGAGACCATGAGATCATTTGTTGGGCTCATTTTATACTCCTAATTCACATCCTACAAGCATGTTGTGCCTAGTAGTAGCATGTAATAAATACAACTTAGAGTGGCATAAATGAAACCCTCCTCAGCAGTTCACTGAACAGGTCAGCATGGCCCTTCCTGGTGTTACAGGAGCATTGCATGACCTGCTTGTGGTCAAGCTCCCAGAGGCTGCTCTGGCACGGAGAGAGTTTTTCCACAGCTGTTTCTCCGTGCCCCTCTGCACACATCAACTCACCTGTGTCCTGTGGGGCTGCAGGAGCCTTGGGAAGCAGCAACAGCACCTGCCCTATCTGCTGTCCTGGGCACCCCTGTGCTGGGGGACTTTCAAGTCCTCCCACCTCTGGCACAGCTGAGGTCTCTGAGAACCTTGTTTGGCGTTGTTTATGCACAGCCTCAATCAGCTTTGTGTTTTCACAGCTTTCTTTGTGCCATTTTTCCCCCAAAGGAGAAGGATGTATCCTGGTGGTCCTCATGCAGTAGCCCCGAGTTTCTACATTTTGTTCTCTTCTTTCTAAGGTCCTCTCCTGCCTCCTGAAGCCTTCAGAAGCACATCCCTTCCCCCATGGCTGCTTCTTTTCCTCCTGTGCTGTATCGTGGCTCTCACTTACCTTCCAGTGACATTCAAATGGAAGTGTCCTGCTGGCAGGCTAATCAACGCTCACAGCATAGCTGAAACGATTGACCAGTCCTCAGAGACTGGATTTCGTTGGTTTTTATGTTAAAGAAATGGAACAGAAACAAAGGTAAAATTTTAGACCTTGGAATATGTTCAGGTAAATGTTATATGTTCAGGTAAATGTTATATGTTCAGGCACGTGTAATTTTGACGAGAAAACACTTCACAGAAACTATTTATGTGAATGCCGAGTGTGCCTCAATGAAAACCATAATTCATCTTTTTCTCTGACTTTTCCTAGCTAGAACTAAATATTGCCATTGGGATATTTTATGTTACATGGAAGGATGAATTTAAGTCTCAATGGGAGGCTTCAACATAGCGAAATACTTAAGCCCTTGTGCAACTTTAAAAGGACACAAATAGTCCTACTGAAGTCAATGGGATTTAATACACATACTTTAGAGCCAAGTTGAATCTGGGCCTGAACAAATGTTGGTTTCATCTTACAGAATTGTGTGACCTGATACCCTACTTCCAGCCACAGCCCAGCTCTGCTGACTGCTCTCCATCCTGCACAGCCTAAACACTAAACCCAAATCCTGTCTCACATGCAGCTTTACAACACTCAAATTTTTAAAAGTCACATTCCCCAGGCATCTTATCTCTTTACCTCCTCTATTAGAAGTAGCACTTGATATGGCTATAAAACGAGATTCCAGGGAGAACTATTTGCCAGTCCATTTACTTTATGCCTTTGTCAATCATTAATGTATCACCAGTGTTATTATGGTGGGCTCTCCTCCCTGTCCATGATAGTGCTCCCTCTCCCACAGGTTCTTCCTGTCACCAGCAGGTCCCTCACAGCAGCAGGAGGCACAGCAAGGAGCTACAGCACAGACAGGGCTCTGTAGGGACAGGAGCTCTGGGAATGGAAGCTCCATCTGCAGGGGCAGACGTGGGTCTCTTCTCATTTGGGGGCTGGAACTGTTCGTGCTGGGAGCCTGCACACTGTGCTGGGTGGTGCTGAGGAGAGGGGCTTAGGGACAGGACACCAGCCAGGCTCCTGGCACTGCAATCCCTGTGCCCCAGTGTCCCTCCCTCTCTCTCAGCCCAGGGGGACATCAGGCAGGGTCAGGAGAGGCTGCAGCACACCCACATCCCTCACGTCTCTCTGACCATAGGGACAGGGAGGAGGAGTGTGGGCCAGGACACTTGCTCCATGCAGTGGCGTCAAACTGAGTCCAAATTCCTGTCATCCAAGTAATAACTGAGCCTTACATTTTAGCAGGTTCAGGTCCGAGGGCTATAAATACCTTTAAAAATGGGGAGGAGAGATTAACTCTCTCCCAGGGAGAGCAGAGAAGATGTGATTTAAATACTTAGCTCTCTTTGACTTTGAAATGGTGAGATCAACGTACGATAGAATTTTTTCTGTTGGTGAAGTTTCTCTGTACCCTTCCAATCAGCATCATCAGAGAGAGGTTTAACCATGGACAACAGAATCTCACAGCTGTCTCAGACAAGAGGCTTCATCCTTACCCTATGCAGGAGGTTTTCCAAGTTTCTGTTACCAAAAAGGGAACAGGCAAGCCGAGCAAACCTGTTTGCTTGCCAATTTAAGGATTACAATTCAACTGAATGCTATGGCTCTGTGCACCAAAGCAACTGAAATATTGACAAGGCTACTTCCAGGACTGATAGCGTTGCTAAAAAAAACCTGCAGTAAATAGGGCAATTGACTGGAAGCTAAAATGGGGAATGCTTTCTGGGCTAAAAATTCCTTCAGATATATTTATTAATTCATTATTCAATGATGACGTGCACAGTGCTGCGTACATTTAAACATGAGGCACTGCTGTAACTGCTTCTTGAAATTCTGATTTGCTTAAAATATTTAGTCCATTTTCATGTTAATTAAGGAGCAGTCAAGAAGGGAAGCCATATATCTGTGAGAGGAAAAACAGATCTTCTCATTGAAAGGAGACTTACCCCTTTCACCTTTCTCCTTAGCCAAAATCTTACATGACCTTATAAATGCTCTCATGTATTTTAGCCATTTGAAGTAATCACAGCTACAGGACAGCACAGCCAGCACAGGTCAAGGGGTGAGGGATGTCAGCCATGCTCAAGAATTAGAGGTAAGGTACAAAATGGAGTGCTACAGCTGTCCAAAGGAAATCAAGCTGCTTGGAGCCTGCTGTGTTCCAAGCTAGAGTCTTTTGCTACTTCAGTAGCGATAATTGTACATCTGGCAGTGAGGATTTGAACACAGAAGCAGCTCTCCAGTCATTTCTCAGTTGCAATTGTGACTGGAAGATGCCAGAGCTGGCTGACCAGCTGGGAAACAGCAGGGTTTGCCAACAGGATCAAAAGCCTAATCTTTCTGAACACTGTGATATTCTTAGTTTTGAGTTCCAGGTTTTGGGGGCTCCAGATTTTCATCTCTCTGTTTCAATTCTCCATCTGTTTGCCACCCCACCCACCCACTTCCTCAGGCAACAAATAAAGTTATCCACAAAAAAAAAACACTCAGGGAAGAATGAGGGCTTGGCAGCTGCAACCCAAGTCCCAGATTTTGTTATTACAATTGTTTTTGGACCCATGCCAATAATTAAAGCAGCATTTGTTTAGACAGTGCCATTCTTTGGGTTTCCAAGGCTGTTCCAGACAAATGTCCTCTCTGGCTGACAGAAGCAGATTGACCGCAGTAGATCTGCCTGGAGCCTGGTACAGTGTGGGAACTGCAATCCAAAGGACCTCAGCAGGGATGAGGCAGAGATCCCATTTCATTTTACCCATCAGCCTGAAAGCAATTTTCAAAATGTTGCCCAGAAAATGCTGCTGAGAGAAATAAGTGAAACAGGTAAACCAGAAGAGAATGATGACTGGGAAAGCAGCTGCTGCGTTGGAGAGAACATTGCCCCAAGAAAATCTCTCTTTGCAAATACATCTTACAGCATTTCACAGTTCAACAGAAAGTACAAGCAGAGCTACCTCAAGAGATTTCGCTGCAGTGAACAAGTACAAAGAGACTCCAGAGAATAGACAGGCACTTGCGTCTTCCTAGATTACTGCGTTTCTAGAGCAGTTTGCAAAGAATATGAAATGGATCTGGGTGACTTTCCCCACCTGCGCAAGTTTCATGAGCAATTTCATTGCTTTGTCCTGCTTTACTATTCTGTTTTCAGTGACAACACCAGCAACACTTTACTGATACCTAGTCCTCCACACAAAAAAACACAGTCTGAAAGGAGGAGTTCTTCTAGAACATGCCTGACTCATCCTGGTGAGTCAGGCTATCATTCATTTAAGTTTGTCTGATAGCTTTAATCTCCAACTTTGGATGGGTGTACGGATCTTTTCATTGTCAAGTGCCAGAAGTTAACCCTCTATCAACTCCTTAGAAACTGTAATGAGTTCCTAAAAGCAGCGTGAACCAAGAGCTGACACCATCTTTGGGAGCTGTGACTGGTTCTTATCTTCCATGGGGTCTGCAGACCAGAGTGAGCTCTGGAAGTGCATCTGTTTGCATAGGAACTCCAAAAGTACTTAATATCAGGAGCTCATAATTTCAGCTCTGATTCTTCTCTCCAGTCTCCAAATAGCCATCATATGATCCACCAGAAAAGCTGCCTGACTGCCACCCACCAACACTGACCCCACTCTGAACCTGAGGGATTTCACT
This sequence comes from Sylvia atricapilla, assembly GCF_009819655.1. NCBI lineage: Eukaryota > Metazoa > Chordata > Aves > Passeriformes > Sylviidae > Sylvia > Sylvia atricapilla. The sequence continues at coordinate 783,605 of NC_089174.1, forward strand.
GCACTCTCAGTTTGCTGGTGCTGTTCTACCAGCTGAAATTTCTCACTGCAAACTGCATTTGAGAAGATGTGCAAATATTTTAGGTGTGCAATGGACATGCTGTAGATGAAAACCTACAAAGTAGAAAAGGAATGGCTGGCTATAAAGCATGAGTTCAATGTTGAATTTAAAAGTCTAATAAAGTGACAGCTACCATCATGAGACACAGACATCTGATTCACTCTGCCAGCAACTGCATTATTTCAAAGAAGTATTTATACGGTGTTTATCTTACCCTATTCATCAGCTCCCATAAATCAAGAGTGTCCCTGAACTACAGACTCTCTATCCTTAAAATAAAGCTGTGAAAATTGAAAGGCTAAAGAGATGAAAGTTATATTATGGATAATGTAGAAATATATGTTAATTACCCATGTATGCAGAACTTCCAGTGCACTTTTGCAAACAGTGGTCTGCATTCAGACAGCAGTAACTGACACGAGGTATGATGCAATGAGCACGTGGGAAAAGCGCTTGGCAATGTTTTAATAAATATTTTCCTATCAAAGTATTATCCTGATTTTTAAAGCGATCTGACTAGTGCAGTGAATCATATGCCAGGGAGTCAGTCTGGGCTCATTCTCCTGATGTTCCTGGGTTACCCTGACCGAATCCTGCCTCTGAGCCAAGGCAGGGATGCTTGGCAGAGTCTACCCCAAATTCCCTTCCCTCGCCTGGGATACTTCCCACTTGTTTTCACTAAAAGGTGAGCTTTTAGAGATGGCACAGCCCAGTACTGTGCTTTTTTCTGGAGCAGGCATTCTGTTTGTGCCCTGGTGGGTCTGTGGAGCTGCAGATCCAGCTGACTGCCTGGAAGGTGAAGGCATTAACAGTGCTCTTCTCTGAAGCCTCGCCTGTGAGTTTGGGTCTCACAGTGAGATCAGGCTTGCACAGACAGCAGCAGTTACAGCACATCCTCTGCCTGTTTCCACAGCAGCCCTTGGTAGGCAGCCTTGTCTTGGCTTTCTACAGGATTATGAAAGAATTTAAGGATTCACCTTTCCCAAGGTAAAAAATTCACAACTCCAGGTCTTTGCCTACAGCTTCAAACCTTTCCCCAACCAGGTGTAAGCTGGTCCATCATAGCTGGAAGAATTAATGTTTCCATTTCTCTGGAATGGGGAAAGGAGAAGGCTAAAGAAAAGCTAAAGGAATGCAGGATGCACTCTGAGATTTCCAGATCCTAAAAGGGATTTAGGAGCCTAACTAGCAGCACTCCCACTTCACACAGCCTCCAGTGACTCCAGCAAAGGAGTCCTCAGCTCAGGACACGTGCAGAGCTGTGTGGAGACCAAAGCCACATGGCAGAAGGCCCCAGCCATTTCCACCACCTGCAATCGGAGTTCTTTAGGACACGTTCCCCTTCCAGCTTAATATTTTCACCACCCTTGGAAGAAAAAAATTGGGGACTTTTTGCCTGGAGAATTTTTCCCAAAATCGGTTAAACTGTAGTAGCTAACCCCTAGAATTATTTTCCTCCTTCCCAATCCTGGTTTCAGACCAGGACCTTTTGAGTCTGTTGTCCTAGAGGACTTTCCATGGATTTTTCTGACAGACATTAGCTGAACCTTGCATTTCTATCTCTTGTTTGTGCTGGCCGGAGGAGCCAAAGGCTCAGTTTGTGGCCATCACTACATGATTTTTACATCTGGAAGTACCAAGCTGAACAACCACAATCAGAGGTGTTGAAATGAGATGCACAGAGGCGTTTGCTTAATGAGTTAGATGGAGCAAGTATGAGACAGGCAGATGGGTTTGAAGTCTGCTCCTCTAATGGAAGAAAAGGTGGTGGAATCTGGCTGGTTTGAATCAGAGAGAATAAAACAGACCGTAAAAATGAGTGTGAATGAGTGATTGGCCTGTCTCTTTCCTACATAAAAATACCATTAGCTCATTTCATGTGCCACATGTTATTTACTGAGCAGGTCGCTGGAAAGCTTGTGTTCTCCACCCAAAATGCTGCTGCTAATGCAGAAATGCTTTTTTCCAGAGGGCAGATTGAGGCAGGAGTGGCTCTCCCCAGCACAGCTAACACTGTTAAGGGGGCAAACATCTGTTCCATCTGCAGTGGCAGCAGGCAAACAGCTTCTAGCAGCACCTGAAACTTCCCAAAGCTGCAGCAGATCTGAACCCAGCAGAGGTGCTGGTGGCTCTGAGCCTGGCTGTGCCCTGTGTATGCAGCAGGGGCTGTCCCACCAGCCCTGGGAGAATGAACTGGGCAGAGCTGCAGATCTCAGCCCCCCAGAGACCCACCCTGCCACGGGCAGACAGTCAAACAGGGAGCCTGGTGCCCATGTCAGACACATGATGGCTTCTGCAGCACCCAGAGCAGCACCAGGACCTGCCGTGGCCGCTGGATTAATTCCCAGATAAGCTGTGCTGGGAACAAAACCAGCCCCCCACAACGAGGTCTGTGCTCTGCCTGCTGCTCACAGGCAGGCTGGGAGGGATGGACAGGCAGGATCTGCTCAGTAAACATGGCCTTAGGTTCCAGTGCATGATAAGGGAACATAAGGAATAAAAATAGGTAGAGAGCCCTCAGGTGAAGGGAGAAAAGTGAACATTAAACCTGTTTGTGAAAATGCTTTTGCTGTAAAATTATCACTTTCGAGCACATTGGCAGCAGTTTGTTCAGCAAAAATCTCCAGCAACCTTAAGGAATTGACAATTTTTGGAAAGATAATTAAACAAGAGGTCAAAACATGTCTTGGGAAGCAGGATGGAAATTACTTAGCCTTGATGCTTGAGAACAGCCTTGAGACAAGTTTATACAGCATCCTTCTGGGCACTTTGAGCTTTCCTTTTCCCATTCCGGTGGCTCCTGTCCATCCCTCCCCAGGCCAGCCACAAACAGTGGAGGCTGACCGAGGAGCAAAGAGGAGAATGGGGAAGAAGAACCAGCACAGGGGGAAAACCTGCAGTCACACTTCTGTAACTACTCATTAATTAGTCCTGCTACCCTAAGATATCATTGGAGTCACTGAAAGCATTATACTACTGGGGATGGTGGTGCATTTTGGACACCATTTGGAGGCCTCAAGGCTGGGCATTGTGGTTCTACATGGAAGTGAAACAATCCAACACCCTTCTATATTGCAGAGAAATCTACATGTAGCACACCAAGCTACCAAGCCACAGGTGAGCCCTCACATTTGTCATATTCCCAAGGAAGAGTCAGCTTTCCCCTGCAACAGAGACACAGATCACAGCTTTGATCTCGACGGGAAGGACTGCATGAGAGATGCTCCCTTGACAGTGAATGCTGAGGGCTGAGGAGGGAGCATGGGCAGCAGGCAGGGAGTGCTCTGTGCCAAACGGGCTGAGGCAGCCCCAGAACCTCTCCCATGCTGTTGGAAAAACCCTTTTTTTGACCCAGAGATGGGGCTCCTGAGAGTAATTTTAAAGACTTTGATTCCATTTTCAGTCTCATGAGAAGGGTGAGACAGTACAGATATTACCATTCACACCATCACAATCAGAAGCCAAACTATTTCCTAATTACAATACATTGTAAGTGTTTTATGGCCTATCAGCTTTTGCAGCACAATACTGTTAATGCTTCTAAACCAAACATCCATTAAAATACCCTATGTGGGTCTTGCTTTGTGGTTCTGTTTCTCAAAAATATCTCATCTATTTGCAAGGGCATCATTTGGAACTCTTCTAGTTCCGTTTCTCTCTCAGCAATGTCTGTCCTATTCCATGGCCTTTCTCAGTCACACACCTTACCTCAGAGTTTGCAGACAGATGGACAAGGCTGTGTGAGCCTTCAGTCAGGCTTTGGGGATTCTCCACAAATCCATTTCCCACACTGTGCTCCCCAGGCCCCTCCGGCAGCCCCAATCTCAGCTCACTGGTTCTGCCAGTCAGAGAGGGAGGCAGGAACCCCAGCCTCTGCAGGGCAGCGCAGGAGAAGGGTGTTATGCCAAGAAAAGCAGGCAGGATGATTCAGAGTTGCTTTTAAACTACAGGCTTCCTTCAAAGTGCCAGCCATCTGCAGTCACACGGGCAGCAAAACAAGCGCCTAGGGGAGACAACTCAGTTTCTTTACTAAATGAAGTGGAAGAGGCACCTTACTCACTCTCACCCGCTCTAATTGCTGCTGTTTTCATCAACTTTCAGGCCTGAATGTTGAATAAGAAATAGACTTCCTATTTCAAAAACATCTTTGGTTCTTCAGTCAGTGCAAAGACAACGCGATACAGGAAAATAATCTAAAGCTTTGATGGGGCAGATTGCTGAAGATGCTGATTGCCTCTCACAGAGACCACAGGGCAGGATGGGTTTGTGTCTCCAGGACACTGCTGAAAACACACCATTTCCCCCAGACTGTTACATTTCAGGTGTTCAGGCAGATTAGTGGGACTAATTCGGAGGGGTCTTGGGACTCTTCCCCTGGCGTGGGCAAACTAATTGCTGTGAAGGAATTGCTTGGAAGCTCTGACCTAAAACTGCACAGCAGGAGCCACAGGTCACCCCAATGCATCATTTTTTAATTCCACATCAATGCTAAATGCATCTAGAATTCTGCAGCAATGGTACTTGACCATGACCTCTGTTATTGTCCCAGTGACCATTCACTCATATTTCTTGAGTGAAGAGGCTTCTTTTCAACTTCCAGGATGTGATTAGAGCTTTATCTGCTATATTGAAAGGGCTCCCCTTACAACCTTTTGTTCCAAACGCGGAGAGTTCAGACTTGCCTTGGTTAACACAAAACTGTTATTTTAATATCTAAGCAAATTGCTCAGGTTTCTCACAACAAGGCATGTTAATGAATCCTGCTATTATTTTTGTAGACGTTCCTAGAGGGGGCCCTGATTAACGCCAAAGCTTTTTGAACTGCTGGCCTAGACAGACTCATCATACAGCAATTATTGCAGAGAGGCTCTGTTCCCTCTCCAAGGGCTATGTGATCAAGGACCTCACTCACATGTTGGCTGTAGGCAAACTCGTATTCAGTATTTTTTCCCAGTGGCCATCCTTTGCCCTCTCTCCCTGTGGCACTGCCCTGGTTTGTGGGCTGGGGTCTCCTGCCAGTGCTATTTCCAGTCAGCTGATTTGCATCATGCAAAGGGAGAAGAGGTGAGATTTGGAGAGAACCCGCTCTGCCAGCAGCTGACAACGGTCGTTTTGAGGATCATTAGTTAGACAATTTTGAATCCCTCTAACACACACTTTATTCATTTTTGTGTTCTCTGGTTACTTAATATGAAGGGCTCTGAGATACAAAATTATCTGTCTTGCCGAAGTCTATATATATTCTGCTGTACCAACCCAAGTGTTTTCCTCAACTAAACTTGTAAATTCACCTCAAAATATGACACTGAGCTCCTTCAAATAGATTACATTTCCCTTAACCCACAAAGGGAGGAAGGAAGGAATTTTTTCCTTCTATAATTCACTACTCAATCTAATTCTTTGATTTGATTTCTTTCAGATAACATAAACAATCCATAAAATTTGTGATTCTCTGCATACATTCAAAACCCAGCAGGTTCAGTCACTGTTCTATTTGCATTAGCTTGAAGCATAAACACCAAAGACTTAAAAGAATCTCTATTCGGAGCAGGTAAAAAAAAAAAAGGCAGAGAAAGAAAACAGCAACAAAAATAACTCCTTCCCTCTGCATCCTAATGGAAACCTAAATTAATTTTTATTTTAAGGCACTGGTTGTTTTCTGCTGTTAAGTGTACCACGGAGGGTATAGGACAGAAGACTACAGAGATCTGACATATTCTATGTAATGGAAAAGAGAGAAATGTTTGAGGCTCTTGACAGATTATTCACACATTTAAGCACCAGCAGAACCAAGATGCATCAAATTTTCAGGATGGGAAAAACAATGGCTCCTTTTCAGAAGGGCTTGTTTCAGTTCAAAGTTTCCTCCCATCTGCAATAATTAACCAGCAATGAGATGGATCATGTAATTCAGATTGTACTGAACATTTGCATCTCCTCAGGTGTGTAAAAAAGTGCTCCAGGAAGACCTCTCCTAGAATGAATCTTTTATCAGACTCTGATGGTGTTTCTGCTCCTAGAGGTGAATCAGCAACCAGCTCAGCTCACCAAGCCTTTATTCCTACAGCTGAGGAGCAAAGGCCTGAAGGACATGCAATCAGCTCCTCTTAAAGATCAAAAGTAAGAGACTGAGGTGCTCTGGGGCTTCGGCAAAATCAAAGAGCTGTGTTCCCATTTTTGCCTCATTCCACGTGTCGCCTGCAAGGACTTGGACCACTGCTCCAGCTGGGAGTGGGTCTTTCCACCCAAAAAACTCTTCCCTTAATGGCCACAGGGCAGTAGCCTAGATAAACCTTGCACTTTGTGATCAGAGGTACAGCTTTGGCCCCTTCCACCCCAGTCCCAGGTTGCCTGCTGTCCCCTCCAGTTGCTTTTAGCAGGTTTTCCTGTAAAGCTTTTTTTAACTACTTTTTCCTCACCTTACCCTCAGGTGAGGAACCTGCCTTTAAATCCTAGCTCCTGTTTATTTATCACCACTTTATACTGCTCTTAAATCATTGTTCCCTTCTTCCTGTAGGACACAAAAATTGGATTTAAAAAAGCCAAACAACAACAAATACCCCAACAAGATCTCATCTCAGTCTTGTAGAATGTCTCCAACCTGCAAGCTACGCACACACTGGCAAGACATAGATTTGCTCTTTTCTGTAGCTAGGTATCTTGTAACTTTTAAGAGGAAATGAGAAGGCAAAACTGAATGGACATGAAAAATAAAGATCTGTGCCAGCTCATCTTGCTTAGGCTTCTACAGAGCCTGTGCTGGGGAAAAGGTGTTACTCAGATTTAACTCTGAATAAATTTCCTTCTGGGATGGCTCAAACTCCTTCTCCAGATAAAGACAAAGCTTCCTTCATCCCAGGCATGATGGTGGTGGTGACTTTGCAGGAAGCTGCCTGCAGAGGAAATCCACAGCCAGATCTTTCCCCATTGGAGCACACAGGGAGAGGTGAAAGACAGGACTGGGAAGGTGGGGAGGCTGTCTGCAGGAGTGCTAAGGCTGTCTGACTGGGAGCAAGTACAATCCCAGTAAAAATCCCAGTGGTATTTAAAGCCCTCAGAGGTGGGATGTGATACATGAACCTCAGGGCTACAGAAGGTTTCCCACAATGAAATTCTTTCCCAAATTAGTCCACTTCTGGTATACTTTAGCTTCAGTGGCACACATCGCAAATTTTTTGTCTATGATGACTTTGTCACTGTTCAGAGCAAAAATGAAGGCACAAATGGCATTTAGAACTTTCACCAGACAGATTAGAAACATTAATTAAAACACATTTGATTTCAGGCACGATAATTTGTTTTCCTTCACTCTGCCATCAGCAATTAGCTGCCACCTTATCTTTTCCATGAAGACTGACTGCAGCAGCCCTTCCAGCAGAGGGTTCAGTCCCCAGAATCCAGGGTCTTCTGGCACCAGAGAGGAGGGAGCTGGGCCCCTCAGATGGGAGGAAGGCATGACTTCACGAGCTGAAATAGCAGATTTTGGAGAGGGGCCATAGTGCCATTTGAAATCCTATTCAATAATCACATCTTGCTTCTGTTCACTACTGTGTAGAGAACTCTTCGAAAATTTTAAAGCTTTTTTTAAGAAAGAAAAAAAAAAAAATTAAAGGTATTTGGGGAGAAAAAGTTTCCTCGGATTTCCCAAACCTTAAGTTGTTGTCCTCTGAGATTACAGCAGGCTCTTTCCTACCCAGCTAAAGGGAAGAAAAAGATCCTAAAATAGAACAATAAGCCACTAAAGGTCCCACATCTACAAATGATGAGCATGAAGCACATGAAGAACTCAATGTGGGGAACAACTTGGTGGATCTGCCCAGAGAAATTCCAGCACTGCCCTAACAGGGGCAAGCCATGAGAAAGAACCACAAAAATTTTTAAGGCAAAAGAAGTTTAAAGGAGGAAACAAACCCAAACCTTATTTCTGGCTGTACTACAGAGAAGACAAAAGTGCTCGTCATTTTTCCAAACACTGTAATCTGAAGTGGCATTTTCTGTTCGTTTTTAATCAAATGGATTGTTTCCCTCCTTAGAATGGTGCTGAGCCTTTTAACATTGCTGCAGAGCCAAGACACTGCTAATAAATATTTAAAGTCTCAGTGCTTTAAGTGAAAGGGAGGATTTGTTGGATAATATTTCATTTCCCTTAAACTGTTTATTCACCATTAAAATTGAAAATTTTAATTTTATGGGGATTGCTCAGAGAGCTGACGTTCAGACATTTCCACAAAAAACTCCAGAGTCAGGAAGGCACTCTATAAATAACCACCTTGGAAATAAACTTCTGCGAATTGGACATAACTCAGATGAGATTTTCAGGTGTGCTGTAAATTACCCACAGCCAGGGCATAGGCCAAAAATATTTACCAGCATTGAGCTTCATTCCTCATATTTACCTGGCAGCAGTGTTTTAGACCTGGAGCAGAGAATACAGAGGCCTGAGGGTCAGTTTTGCTCTCCTCCAGACCTGGGGGGTTATTTATTTTACGTATTCCTGTGCTGACAGAGCACAGTTTTGCCTTGCACTATGATCAGAGTGCAAATGATTAAATCCAGGAAGAACTCTGGTGCCTGCTTTGCACCAGAGAATGAAACACTCCCCTGCAAAGGGCCATGACAGATCTTGCCATCAGCAGGGAGGTGCCTGCTGTACCCCAGTGAAAATCACCCTCTGAAGCTCCCCTGGGTACCCAGCTGCCATCCTCCCTGAACTTTCAAAGCACTGCCCAAGCAGTGCAGGGGAGTTTGGCTGCCTCTCATGGTGAATTTGGCTGCAAATGATTCTTCATAGCAGAGCTCTGCTGGCTCTGAGAACTGGCAAGTCAGAGTGTCCATTAGTGAACACTGCTAGCAGGAACTGTACTCCAGGGCACTGGGTCAGGGAACAGAAGAGAAAACCCAAGTAGGTCACATTCACTAAAAACACCAATTCATTCTCAACTGTTCATCATATCACACACCTCTGACAGGCCAGGGATGTCAGGGGAAAAACTGCAGTGTCTCCCTCCGGAACCAGAGCTGTGGGCTCATTCATCACCTGTGTGGATGTGAGTGGACAGTGGAGACTGTGGAGTCCCTCTCTCTGGATTTCCACTATCACTGCCTCTTGCAGCAGGTCCAAGAGCCCTGGGAGGGCTCTCAGCATCTCCAGCTGCCTCTGAAGTCCATCAGCTGGAAGGGATGTTCTAAGACCACATTTATTAAGCAGTGAACAAGCTTTGAGTGCCACTGCTTCGAGTACTTGTGACTTAGGGAGCTTAGGTTGGTGGTGTCAATTAGGGATGCACAGCTTAGAAATATCCCTCTCTCTCTCCTCTGCACATCCTCCCCTTGAATTTTAGTGCTGATATCACAGACAGTCCTGTTCCTAAAGGACAAGAAGGCAAATTATAAAGAGCAGGATAAAAGGGAGGTGGGAAAAGTGAATAGGACACAAGCATGCTCTGAGACAAGAAGATAAAAACTACAGATGAAATATGATTAAGGCAAAGAAAAGGAACAAGGGAATAGCCACAAATGTTGACTTAGAAAATGGGCAGAACAAGAACACTGGAAGTTTTTACTTTAAGCTCAGTATTAGGTGCAAGAGCTGTGGCTATGGTGGGTTTGGATGTGCTGGTTTCGACTCATTTCGCCCCAGAGTGAACTACTCAAAAACAAAGTTTGATGTATAATGTGATCTGTCAACTGAGGCTGCTTCTCTAGGTAACAGAAAATGAGAGAAAGAGAGAGACACCTCCCTCCTCCAGCAATAGGCATCAGAGCAAGGCTCATTGAATCCTCCCCTGTCAGTGAAGAAGGAATCAGGCTCAGCTGGATGCAAGGCTGGGGCAGGACAAGCCTGAATCTCACACACGTGCCTGGCCTGACAGGGGTTGTGTCATCTCGTGCCAAGACACAGCAGTCAGCCAGATTTTCAGCTTATAGTTAATTCAGGTCTTGCTCTGTACACTGATGTTTGAGCCTGGTGATCTACCTGACCCATCAAAACCTGCAAGAGTTGAGGTTTTTTTCGTTGCTTTATCCAGAGTTTGAAGTGGAGATGGTGAATTCTAAATTTAGAATGGCTTCAGCAGCACACTGTGTCTACCCAAGGTTGCACTCTGCTTTCTGAAAAGATGATGACCAAACCAAATCCAGATTTTCTTTTAATCTGGCCTATTTTAAATCAAACTGCAAAGAAAGATACTGAAGCTGCTACTGTGAAACGTGCTGCTCCATGAATTAGTAATTGTGTTTATCTTCTACATTGGGGATTTTTTGCCTGTGTTGCTGTTTTCTTACTGCCACTCAATGTGAGGAGCTTTTATTTGAATGAGAGTATTTCAAAGCACTTTTACACTCATGTAGAGTCAGGCACTTATTTACTTTCTGACAGTTATTTACTTCCTGTAAATATTTCAGAGCCACAGGACCTCCCAGATGAAAGCAGAGTTTGTTCTGTGCTCCTGTTCAGGAGTCTAATTAAAAACAGAATAAAATGGGAGGGATGGAGCTGTGTGCTAACCGCAGTGGATGGATCTAGAGGGAATCCAGCAAGGGAGCCTTTTCTTGGCACAATTATTGAATCATAAAAGCAGAGGAAAAGTGCCCAACTCAGATCTGAAAGCCCTGAGATTGATAAGGAGAGGAGAGGCTTTGAGAGATGGCAGAGCCAACAGTGCTCCTGCACGGACTCTGTTGCCAGCACTGAAAGGCTGATCCTCGATGCTGTTTCCCGGAGCCCAGACGCCTCCTTTGGCCTAAATCTCCTCCTGCAGCAGCGGTGTCCCGGTGTGCCTGTCATCCCACCAGCCCAGAAGCACGGCGAGGAGGGCTCCTAAAGCCCACCTGGAAAAGTCAGGGCATAGCCTCACCTGGGCCAGGTGGCTGCTGCCTCTGATGGCCAAACACACCTGAGTGTCTCTGGGGCTAGGGGACTTTTACCAGGGCTGGTACTTTCTCCAGGACGTTAATCATTACAGCAGTGACAGCACTGTGAGGGGCCCCATGGCTGTGCTGCCTTCAGATTTGCATAATTTGCATAATTTCCCACAATCAGAGATGCAGAAAAAGCTAGCGACTCCAAAGAAATCACATACAGAGTAAGGAAAAAAAAAAAAAAAAAGATCAAGCATTACTTCACCTGTTTTGGTGGGGATTTTTTTGTGGGTTTTTTGTTTATTTGTTTGTTTGTTTTGTTGTTGTTGTTGTTTTGGTTTTTTTGTAGAAATAGCTTGTTTGCTCTTGGTTAAGGGAAGATTATTTACCACAGCTGTCTAGCGGGTAAGGGCAAATTGCTTCAGGTTTTGAGTGAGGATTTTTCACTTAAATGAGTGTATTTGGAGACAAGGGGGATTATGAACAATCCTGTAACAAGATCCTCAAGCCATCAGGCTGTTTAACATTATTGATCAGTGCAGCCAGAGCACATTTTAAACAAATATCTATCAGATTAAAATGGAGATAGATTTCTGGTCCTGACTTCTCAGAAGCTTCAGTTCACTTGTCAGCAGAGAGCTCCTCTGAAGGAGAGGCAGCCCCCAGGTCAGAGGAGTGACCCTGCCAGGAAAAAGCTGCCCTGCAGCCCTGCCAGCTCCCTCTGCCCTGGGCACAGGCACAGCAATCATGTGTGGGATGCCTCCATTCCAACAAAAAAGGGGGTATTTCAATAAAAAAGCCCAAACCACATCAAACCAGAAGGGACATCTCCTCACAGCTCAATGCTACTGCAAGCCTATTTAATAGGAAGGAACATCACTTGAGTGTTATTTTAAACACTCTTCTTTTGAGAACATTGAACACTAAGTCAAAATACATCCAGATCTGATCGATGTCACCCACCTAAACAACAAAGCTTTCATCTCCAAAGGGCCCATGCTGGGGATCACAATTCTGAGGATTTGTTTGCAAAATAAATGAAAAGAAGCACTTTGCTTTCAAATTAGTACCCCAGAAGTTGACAGGAATAGTAAACAATTGAAACTCTTTGTATTAATAGCCATGTTTATTCTAATGATGTTGGCATTCTCTGTGAAGATTAATTGGCAATAATGTTGCAAAAACTATTACACGTGAAATATGCATCATAAACCTAAAATAATTTGACTGACCTATGTTCTAAACTAAAATATTTACAGTAATGAGATTCTAATTATCCTTTGTTATGGCAGGCCATTCTCTGCACTCCTCTTTATTGATAGGAGATGTATTGTTTCAGCATTTTAGCTCAATTTATTTTCTCACATTTGCATTTCCTTATGCACAGAAAATGAGAGGCGATCATTACCTTCTTCACTTTGCATTCAATTTACATCAACAGTGCATTACCTCATCCTAACTCATTTATCAACCACAGAAATTTGATAACAAAAGCTACTGTCAGTGATGAATAAAGATCATTTTAAACGGAGCAAGAAGAAACAAGATGAATTATAGGTTTCAGGACCTTTTGTTTGCTCAAGAAAGGGAAGATAGAGGATTTTTTCCACCTAGACAAGACAGACCTCACGAGGCTGCAACTCATATTCAGCCTGTCCTCTTCACCAGCAGCTGCTGGGTCTGTGTTGCACGCAGAAGTAACTCCAAACACCATGAACCAGAAATGTCTTCACCCCTTGCCTCACAAAGGAATACTCCTAATTTTCTGGGCTGGGTGCACAGAATTTATAGTTCATGAGCTCGAGCGAAAGCTTTAACACCCACCCAGGGGCCATTGTAGCCTCAGAGAAATTAATGGAGCTGCAGCCTGGGAGACAGCAGCACATGCAGCAGGGCACATCCCCATCCCTGTGGATGGCGTTTGCCAGCTGGTGAGCACCCCCAGTGCCACGGAACACACCATGGGATTCCCATGGTAGAACATCCAGCTGGCTTTGCTGGGCACTGGAACATCTGGGGACCTTAAATTCAAGGGTTACCCAGAGTCAGTAAACAAGCACTTGCACTTTGGAACTATTGACTGAGCTCCGCCGCCCGAACCAGCTGTCAGCAAGAGGTGTGGGCACTGGGGAGAAGATGGCAAATATCCCCCTCATACTCTCCATATGTCTGCTGGGAACTTGTCTGGGTGGTGAAAATACAGGTGAGTTCATTTAAAACTGAGCAAACCCTTCACTTTTGGGTACAGGGTGTTACAGACACTGGCAAAGGGACAGTTTGTCACTTGGTAGCGCGACAGCTTGTGTAGTCTTGTGGGAGACAACAGCTCCGAGGCATTGCTGCATTTTATAGCTCCTCTTTAAAGCTCTGGCTCTTTTCTGGGGGAAGGAAATAATAGCTTTTATGCTGATTTTATACAGCATGTGTCACAGGATTAATTTTAAGAATGGAATTTTTCTTATGTTTTTTGCATCTTTAAGCTTTCAGAGCTCGATTCAGCCATTTTAGAAGGCACACACAGAAGGGGGAAAGGGCAGAGCGCTGCTGGTGGAGTGACAGTCACACCTCCTTGTGTGCCATCACTTTGTCCTGGAGAACAAACAAGTGCTCATCTCCATAAAACACTCATTGGACTTGCCACTGTGAGGATTGTTTAAAGCCAAACCCAGTGTGATTTTAACAAAGACTGTAGGATGCAGCCAAAGCTGGAGACAAGATAGAGCAGTTGATGGATGTGGGCAATCACACACAGTAATGCAGGCTGTTGCTTGATTTATCTGTAGCAGCAACAGTTCCAGCAGAGGCTGGTTCACATCCAGTGTGAGCTCCTGTTTGCTGCAAGGCTGCCCTCTCTTCTTTCATTCAAACATTGCTGGAAACAGGTTAAAAAAAAAAAAAAAAAAAAGTTCTTTCCAAAATGTTTGCTCAGCAATGAAAAGAGAGTGGAACCTTGTATTTTTTCCACCACCCACCAAGGTGTACCCCCTATAAAATAGAGTGGACAGGACAGGTGTGCCCTGCCAGCACCGATTCCAGGGACTGTGTCACTCCCTCAGATTCTGGTTCAGATGTTGAATAAATGTTGTGTGAGTGTATTCTCTGTGTGAGAATGGTTTCCAGCCCGGTGAGTGCCATTCCTGTCACCCCACAGGGCCTGCATCTTTCAGTCCAAATCAAGTTTTGCTTGTAAAAGCAGCATGTGGGATCTGTAAACAAGGGAGAAAGCCTAGAGGGATCTGAAGGGAGGTAAAGCTGCATTCATTAAAATGAGTTCTCTCCATTAAACGGGTTAATTGTGGCAGGTGCCTGGCACATGCCACCTGAGGGAGGAGCTGAAGGAGCATTTTCAGTCTCTTGCAGAGACACCTGTCAGTGAAGGGGCTCCTTCCACAGAGGGTGGTGGCCTGGTGTGAACCAACTAACTTGCCTGGGGCTTATGAGAGCTTCACTAACCCTTCTTCTGCAGGCTCAGCAAGGCTGGGCTCTGCTCTGGGTCTGGCTGTGAGAAGGGATGAGTGGCTGGTGCTTGATCCTCGGTGTCCCCTCTCCCTGCCTGGCCAAGCTCACGCTGTCCCTAACTCTCAGTGGGGACAGTCCAACACTGCCCTGAGCCCTTCCCCAGAGGAGGGTCTGTGTCCCGGGTGGCCACCACGGCTCTGAGAGCTGCTCTACCTTGCCATCTGGTGACAAAAAGGGACCTGCTGGGCATGCTGCGGGATGATGGAGAGAGAGGAGAGGCTGGGCAAGTGAAGCAGGGACATTCCCTGGGTGAATTATGTATTTTAGTGAGGTGAAGAAGAACCCTCAGCAGAGCTGGGTCAGGAGCAAACCCTGCCAGGGCTGCCACAGGACAGCCACTGCTGCTGGGACAATGGCCCTGCCGAGACAACACCCATGGTAGCACCATGACTGCCCCTCACCAGGCAGCCTCCACGGCAGGGCTGGTGGCCACTGTGGCCATCCCACCCACACTGGGGTCCCTGCAGTGCCAGCAGCTCTTGCTGGCAGAGTGAGTAAGGCCCAGGAGTGGCTCAGGGGTGAGTAAGGCTCATGTCACTCCTCCTGCCTGCAGGAGATGCTAGGACCCAGGGCCATGGGTGAGCATGAGGAGCAGGGAGAGGAGGAAATGCCCCTTGCTTCCAAGGGCCACAGCTGCTTGCAGAGGCTTTCACAGCCCACACGGGCAGACGAAGCAGGACAATTTCTGTGTCCAAAGAAGACCTCACCAAGCAGCAGCACGAAAAAGCCTATTATTTTCCCCTTTCAAACAGCTTATTCCAGTCTGTGCATCTGTGATGGGAGATTCTCACACCATCTGCTTTAGGGTATTTTAAGCATCAAACTTCAGCACTCCCAATCTCCCTCTTGCCATCAGTCATTTCTGCTTATTGACTATTTTGACATTTGGCTCTGCAGATTTGATCCTTCGGATTGTGCTTAAGTTGGGCAATAAAGAGAGCTCAGGTCCACAATAACAGTCCTGAAATGTCTCTGGCCACGGGGCAGTGGGGGGTGCCCACCTGGAAAGGGCTTGTTTTTTTTGGAGAACAGAGCCCTGACAGCCCATCCCAGCTGCTCCAGCCCAGCCCCTGTTCCTGTCCCAATTTCAGTGTTCATTGAGAACAAAGAGGCAAGCTCCGTTCTGCAGAGGCAAAAGCGAGCCAACTCCAACAGGCTGGAAGAGGTTATTCCTGGGAACCTCGAGAGGGAATGCATAGAAGAAAAATGCAGCTATGAAGAAGCCCGAGAAGTGTTTGAAAATGAAGAGAAAACGGTGAGTATTTATGCTGCTGTGAAATGGCAGCACCTTGTTCCCTCCAGCCCACAGCTCTCCACCCTTCAGGTGGGGCACAGAGGAGCAAGAGGAGCAAGGAGAAAGCCTACAGGGCCAAGGGCAGCATCTAGCATGGTTAATTCTCATTTGTGCTCCATCGCTTGGGCTGGGGAACTGCTTTAGAGGCCTTATCCGTCACCACTGGGATGACAGCGGTGGTGGTTTCCCTGCAAGTCTTTTCCTTCAGCTTTGGAGCCACCCAGGTACTACTTCAGTCAGACAACACCCAGAAATTAGAAAACAAAGGAAACTTTTTCTTTTTTCCCTTTGCAGATGCAGTTTTGGCAAACATACGTTGGTAAGAGCTGCTTTCTTCATGTTCTAATGCTTAATATTCCCCTCTCAATGCACAAAGACCTGATGTTACTGTAATAGATGTATTTCAGCAGAAAATACAGAAACTGTACTGACAGAGCCAGTCTGAGCCTTGCACTCCAAATTCTGCAGTGCCCAGCCTGGGTCTGTCCCGTTGGTATAGAAATGGCAATCCAAAAACCAACCAACCAACCAACCAAACAAACATCTTACCATTTTATTTGTTCAAGCAGGGTTTTTCTGAACAAATTTCAAAAACCTCACAGAACAAAACAAGTCCAGGCAGACTGCTGGATCTCACTGAGCCCAGGGCACCCTCTGGGCTTCAGTTTCAGCTGTGTCACAGAGTAAAATACCACAGCAGTAATTAACACCCCTTCAGCAAACAGCGAATGCTCTGTTCTCAAGCAGAGATCTCCAGATAAGGCACAGCCTTGTGAAGGCACAGCACGAATCCCTAGAAATGCCATATTAAAGTGGAGACTCAACATGATCATTGCAAACAGCTGTTTGCAATTCACACCCTTACTTCACTGTTTTCTTTCCACATCTACTTCTTCCTTTTCAGCCTCCATCCCCAATGACTCCTTGGTCCCTTAACAAAAAGATTTCAATGCCCACTACACCATCTGAAACTAATTTTAAGGACATTTTAATAAATGAACTGTTTTGTAGATTGGCAAAGTGCCCAGAACATCTCACTAAAAAGCCTTAAATAATTCAGATTACTCAGTTCAGACTTTAAAATAAAAACATTACATTTGCATTGTAGGGCTGTGTTCTGAAAAAAACAACTGATGAAACTCAACACTGCATTTGATTCCCTGCCACTGTAACAAATTAGCTTATCAAAAATAAGGAATGCCATCTATTCCTCTGTCATCTGAGGTGCCTGGTTTGCTGTTCAGGGTGCAAGCTGCTATTCCCAGCGTGCAGCCCACGGGAGCTCACCCTTGCACAGCACCTGAGCCCCAGCTGCCCTCACCAGGCAGCAACAACAGCTGCAATCCTCACCCTACCTGCAAACCTCCACACCAGGACTCAGACAAGCCCAAACCATTCTGTTCCTGTTTGCATTTTGCGTTCCAGCCCATTCCTGAAAACCCCATTGACTGCCACACTGTGCTGCCACTTTGCAGGACACAAACAGAGCAAGGCCTTGCCCTTTCTCCATGCCTTGACACAAACATTTCAAAGGGCATCCCCTGTCACTTAACATCACTGATTACTTTTCCAGAATATTTGATCACAAATTTCACAATGGTGAATATTTTCATTAAAGCCTCAGGTCCTCAGCTGGAGGCAGCTGTGAAAATAAAAGCCCTGGCACATAAGCAAAAATCTAGACCAGGAAATAGTAGTACAGGACTGAGAAAGAAAGAGCAGCATGAAGGTTCTCAATCGTAACACACAGACGTGGACAGACCCAAACTTTCACAGAACAGTGTTAGTGTTAAAACAACCCAGGATACTTAAAGCACTCTTGAGGTGGCAAACCTAAACTTGTCTAATTTGGCCAAGACATGAGGTGCTGCTGAGGTGTTCCATGAAGGTGACTGAGGAGGGGTTCTGCTGAAAGGAGTAGAATTCACCCACGGGGGCAGGGATTGCAGTGGGACTCCAGTAAAGCTCTGCTGCTGCT
This sequence comes from Sylvia atricapilla, assembly GCF_009819655.1. Lineage (NCBI taxonomy): Eukaryota > Metazoa > Chordata > Aves > Passeriformes > Sylviidae > Sylvia > Sylvia atricapilla. The sequence continues at coordinate 801,316 of NC_089174.1, forward strand.
TTGCCCCCGTGCTGACATGGTCTGTTGCACACCTGGCTGCCAGGATCTGGCTTCTCTCCATGACAAAGAAAGAGGCTGTGCTGCCTCGTTTGGTTTTGCACAGTGGGGCTGCAGTGCGTGGGTGGGCACCAGGCGTGGAGGAGCCTCGTGTTTTTAACTGCCCTGTCTTCTCTCCAAGATGGGGACCAATGCAACCCAAACCCGTGCAAAAATGGAGCCGTTTGCAAGGATGAAATCAATTCCTACGTGTGCTGGTGCCCAGCTGGGTACGAAGGCAAGAACTGTGAGATAGGTACGTACAGGGCTCCTCCAGGGCCATGCTGCTCTGCTGGAAACCCCATGACAAACGTGGGGTCAGAGCCCCTCTTGAGGGCTGTTGGAGACACGTGGTGCTTTGTTGTGGGGCACTGCAGGCAGGTGTAAATTCAGCCTGTTGGCACTGGGGATGGCAGGGGGACGTGCCTGGGGATACAGTAGTGGATATTCCCGGCCCCAGTGCAGCCCCAGCTCCCTCTCTGCTGAGCACCTGCTCTAAGGGAGGGCTCAGTGGAGACTCAGGCTCAAGGTCTTGTGTTCAGCTGTGGCTGCCAGGGCAAATGTTGACACAGAGCCCTTCCTTTATGTCCCAGCACAAGCCTTTCCGGACTGCTCAATCAGGGACGCCCTGCTCACCTGCTGAAAGGAGAATTTCCCACTGATTCCCCATGGAACCACCATTCTCCCATTCCCCTTTCCCTTTCTCATGCCAGGCTGAGCAGCAGGTGCTGGGCAGGGCAGGATTATCCTGACTTTCTCTCAATGACACTCTGCTTAATTCATAATTATAATTATCAGCAGCAACCTTGATTCTGGAGGCAAATAAAAGGCAAATATTTTCCTGATGGGTTGAGGAGTTTATGAAAACCAAACAGCTGATAATTTAAGCAAGAGGGATATTCAGCTCTTATAATATAATCAGGGGCTGTGCAACTCGCATAATGTGCTAGACTCACTGCACTAATAAAAGATTCTCTTTCTAGTTGTATTTCTGCTCTGGCAAGAGAGGAGTGTACGTTAAAAAGAGCATTTCAAAGTTGCATCAAATTTAAATAGTCTCATTGCAGATTTCTTGGGGAAGTGAGGAGCAAAAATAGAGCTGGAAGTGAGGCGTGAAGAAGAGCTCTGCAAAAATAGTAAATGATGGCATTAAAATGGCTACAGGAAGGGAGGTGTCCTTGAGGAAGTAGGAGTGGAGTTAATCTGCTGTGAAGTTATTTGAAAACTCACTGAGAATTGCAAAGGCCTCTGCAGATTTGTAGTTTCCCACCTCCAAGGTGTTCCCACCACAGAGGAGTGAGGGTGGGGTGGGAAAAGACAGGTGCAAGTCAGGGAAATCTCTCTCTGCCTCAGACTGGGACTTGTTTCATCACACATCCTGCTGAAATGGGTCTTCAAGCCAGGCTGTGCCGACTGGTTGGTACATCAGGGAGAACATAAGGCTTGTCTTGAAGTTTAGAGCCCAGCAATAATCCCAGTACAAAGCCCTGCTTGGGTGCAGGGTTTGCTCCAATCTGACACAGGGTGTTCTCCCCCACTGCCAAAAGCACGAAAGTGGGGAAATCACGTGTCTTGTTACCAAATATTTGCAGGAGCCTTTTAGGGTCAGGCTGCCATATTTCAGCCAGCACGCAGCTGCTGGAGGCAGGAGGCTGTGCCAGGGCTCTGTGGGGCTCTATATGCTCCTCAACCTGCCTGCTCACTTCATTATAAACAGGGATGGGATTGTTCTTCTTCCCCATCTCCTTGCAAATAATCATCTGTTTTCCATAGTCTGGATCAACCACAGGGAGGTCACTGAGCCCAAACCCCCAAGTCTCAACAAATCTCTGACCAGTTCTGTTTCCAAAGAACTCTCACAGTTTCATTTTAATTTCTTTCAGACTTCACTTGTGCTATTAAAAATGGAGGCTGCAAGCACTTTTGCAGTCATCAGCCCCCACAGAAGGTTGTCTGTTCCTGTGCTGCTGGCTATAAACTGCATAAAGATGGGAAGTCCTGCGAGCCTACAGGTTAACTTTTAAACTGTTTTTAAGAGATTTGGGTTAAAGTTTTCAAGGCTTTGTCCTGGATTTAGTTATGTGAATTTCATACATGCAATATCCTGATGGAAACCTTGTTGCTTGCTTTCCTGCTTAGCAAAGGTAGAGCCCGACCCTAGTTTCCCAAGGGCGAATGTGGGGTATGGCTGGAAGGGTTCAGTGTAAACATCCCTTTTTTAGTCCAGGTGGGTGAGTGGAGAGAGAGGACAGTTGTCCAGGGATTTGTTCAAAGGCAAATGCTCGTTTCAGATGGCTGCTCAGACAGGCTCCAGCCATCTTACAGTTCTAAATATACATCACAAATTTTCTGAAGGCAGAAAGGTGATGTTCAGCTACACCAGCACCCAGCCAGGGCTCACTCCCGTGTTCTTCCAGGAGGAGTTAATAATTAATTACTGATTCTGCACTGAGGATGCTCTGAGCTTTTCACAACCAAAGAAGATTTTACTCACTGTAAATCCTCCTGGTGGTCTATTTCATGGCTGGTCATGACCCAGTGCCTTATAATTACCTGAGTTTGGCGGGTACAAATGAAGCTTTGTGCTGGCGCTGTCCTTCCAGCAATGTGTATCTGCAGAGTCCCTCAATGAGAACTGCCTCTGGCTTAGCTATTGTATTGGGTGGGGTGGAGGGAACATGCAGTGCTTGAGGCTGCAGCTTCACAAAGGGCTAAGGAATAGCTGGTTCTTGTTGTGTTCCCCAGCTTTACTCTGCTCCTAGACCATCATAATACCTATAACTGCACTGACACATGCAGACCCAACCCACCATAGCACTGCCCAAATTAATTGGGCATGAACATCTCAGAAACACACCTGGCAGAGAAGAGATTGAGCAGATATATATTCTGTCATCTAAAGTCAGGTTAACATTTGATGCTCTCATATTTCTAACACCTGACTGCAGCGGGTTTGCACACCCAAGCTTGCATGCAGGTACCTGCACAGGGGAGCTCTGTCAGCTGCAGCAAGGAGCACTGACCTCCTGAAAGTGCTGGCTGTCAACAATCAGTTTAGGAAGAAGTATCTTAGGTTGGGAATGCTGTTAACAAAGGATCTCACCAAGGGCTCAGGCCTGTGTTGCCCAACACGCTGTATCACTTTCATTGGACCAAAAAGGTTTACAGCTAGCAAGAAATCCATCTTTCAGGTTGGGTGATTGCCCTTCCTGCAAAAGCTTAGCTTTTGTTGTCTCTGAAACCTTAATTTCACGGGCTAGGCTTTCAGGTACCACTTTCCATCACTCAGCACTCAACTGAGTCCTGTTCTTAAAGTGAACTGTTTAAAAATAAAGGACGAAGTCTCAGTAGGCCACACACACATCTGATTTTACATTAATGTTTGTTTGCTCAGTGCTTCTGAAAGCTTTTCAGATGAAAGACAATGCCTGGTGCTATTTACTATTTTGACTGGCACTACCAGCAGGAATTCGGCACACACTGCGTGGGAGAGAAATGGGAAGAGCTTGTCTGAAACGAGCCTACAGATGAGATCTTCATTAACAAAGAAAATATACAACTCTAGGAAGAGTTTATTAATGTTTTCCTCACCTTGGTGCCAAGCAGGATTATCTGTACAATTGGCAGAGGTTATTTCCTGCCCTCTCCCAGCTGGCTGTTGATTGTTCTGGAGTCACTGCTGTAGGAATGCCGGCCAAGCGCCCGGCTGCCCAGCATGGGATTCCCAGGTATGCAGCACACATCCTGGCAAGAGCAGGCACAGCTGCCCCGGCCCCTCAGGCATGCTCAACACAAACTTTTTTCACTTTTAAAGCTGTTCAGATGTCATTTCCAAAGCCCAGAAACAATCTATGCTTTTGTTACTTTTATGTATCACTCTCACTGTGGCTCCAGGCACAGGAATGTGGGCACAGGGTACACGTGGTCAGCCCACAGACCTGTGCTGGCCTCAAACCGTGCTGAAGTGAGGCAGCATTTCCCTCCTCGCCTGCCCCTTTGGTCACCAAAACTCGGTGTGACACAGCCAGTGACAGCTGTGACTGTTCCTCTCCCAGTGCCATATCCCTGCGGGAGGATCACGGCTCCTGAAGCCAAGAGGAAGCTCACCCGATCCATGAACACCTTTGAGCACTGGAACATCACCGCTGACGACCCTGACGATGGCCCTGACGAGGTGCTGGACAACACCACGGAAACCAGCACTGCTGCCACCACCAGGATCACACCTGTGCTCAGGACGGGCACCCGCGTCGTCGGCGGGTCAGACAGCATGAAAGGAGAGGTGCCCTGGCAGGTACAGCTCTTTCTGCAAACCTTCTCTAACCCCAGCAGTCACTCACTCTGTGAATACAGGATCATCTTACTTTTAAATACCCAAAGCCTGTCTCTGAGGTTAGACTGGAAATAGTCTCGAGCCTAACAGGAACACAGCTTATTTCCATACACAGTTTTCTGCCTGCTTCACTGTTGTGAAACATCAACAAAAGCTGCCTGCATGAGGCTCTCCTCTGGTAAAGAAAGCCAGAAGTCAGAGCCACAGCAGCTTTACCTGTGGTACAAAGCGTTGAGCTTCAGCAACAGATTGCCCAGTATCCATGAATGTACCAAAAGTAAGCTGAAGGCTAAGGGGAGTTTTTTCAAGGAGCAATGCAACTCATTTTATAGCTCCATCGGTTTCAGCAGATCATAGAATCATCCAGCAGTTTGGGCTGGAAGGGAAGGATCAGCTACTTAAAGATCAGCTACTTCCAACCTCCTGCTGTGACCAGGGCCACCTTCCACTGGTCCAGGCTTACACAAACCTGAGTGTGATTTCCCCCTGCTCCCACAGGTTCTGCTGGTGAACAGCGATGGCTTGGGCTTCTGCGGCGCATCCATCATCAACGAGAAGTGGGTGGTGACAGCAGCACACTGCCTGAAGCCAGAATACATCCACAACCTCACGGCTGTGGCAGGTGGGCACCTGGGCAGCAGGGGAGGGACACAGGGCTGAGCAAGGCTCAGGACAGGGCACTGTGACCACGGTGAAGGGCAGCAGCGGGACAGGAGCTGCTCTGGGGCCTGACACGAGCCCTGAGGGGTCTGACACGAGGTTCTGTGGGGTCTGACATGAGTTTCTGTGGGGTCTGACACGAGGTTCTGTGGGGTTTGACACGAGCTCTGTGGGGTCTGACACGAGGTTCTTTGGGGTCTGACACGAGCTCTGTGGGGTCTCACACAGGTTCTGTGGGGTCTGACACAAGTTCTGTGGGGCCTGACATGAGTTTCTCTGGGGTCTCACACGAGCCCTGTGGGGTTTGACACGAGTTTTGTGGGGTCTGACACGAGCTGCTGTGGAGCCTGACACGAAGTTCTGTGGGGTCTCACACAAGCCCTGTGGGGTCTGACCAGAGCTGCTGTGGGTCTGACACGACGTTTTGTGGGGTTTGACATGAGTTTCTGTGGGGTCTGACACGAGTTTTGTGGGGTCTGACACGAGTTTTGTGGGGTCTGACACGAGTTTCTGTGGGGTCTGACATGAGTTTCTGTGGGGCCTGACATGAGTTTTGTGGGGTCTGACACGAGTTTTGTGGGGTCTGACACGAGTTTCTGTGGGGTCTGACATGAGTTTCTGTGGGGCCTGACACGAGTTTTGTGGGGTCTGACACGAGTTTTGTGGGGTCTGACACGAGTTTCTGTGGGGTCTGACATGAGTTTCTGTGGGGCCTGACACGAGGTTCTGTGGGGTCTGAGAAGAGTTTCTGTGGGGTCTCACATGAGCCCTGTGGGGCCTGACACGAGGTTCTGTGAGGTCCCACACGAGTTTCTGTGGGGCCTGACACGAGTTCTGTGGGGTCTGACATGAGTTTCTGTGGGGTCTGACACGAGCCCTGTAGGGTCTGACATGAGTTTCTGTGGGGTCTGACACGAGCCCTGAGGGGTCTGACACAAGCCCTGTGGGACACGGAGGCCCCAGCCGAAGTCGCAGCAGTCCATCAGCCCGTCCTCTGCCAGGAGCAGCGAGCTGTGTCTGCCTTGGTCCCAAAGCCGCAGATCAACCTGGCCGTGGGCGAGCTCACCTCCGCCACAGGCTCACCCAGGCAGCTTTAAAGCGCGGTGGAAGAGGCATTCCCCTCCCCTATGCTTCTTTGCTTCTCCACTCCCTCCCCTGAACCACATTTTCAGGTCCTCAGCAATAGCAACCATCTCTGACGTTAGAAAACCCCCCTGAACGGCTCCCCCGCGTTTGTCTTGCGTGTGCGCTGCAGAAAGGCGCTGGGAGGGGGCCGGCATTCCCGCTCCGCCCGGAAGAAGCCGTGCCCGAGCCCGCCGGCCCCGCTCCCCTCAGGCACGGCCGGGCCCCGCCGCTGCTCTGAGGCGGTGCTGCGCTCCGGAGAGCCCGGCACAGCCGGCACCAGCCCCGCAGCTGCGGCCAGACGCCGCCCTCGCCCTGGGGCTGCGGGATTGAGGCCGCCAAAAGGCGTCCTGCTCTCCCAGCCTCCAGCGCCGGCGGGCGGCCCCGGCTGCGGCCCCTTCGCCGGGCTGCCAGCACGGAGCACTCGCCCTTCCCTCTCCCTACCTGTTACACAAGGCGGGGAAGGTGACAGGCTGCCGGCACCTCGGCCACAGCGGCTGTGGGCAGCCGAGCCTCGGGCGCCACAGGGGCTCGGGGGATCTGTGGGCATCGGGCACGGCATTGTGCCCCACTGCGCCCCATCCCGCCCCGTGGCTCTGGGGGTTCCGAAAGGGAAGTTTCGCTAATACGTTATTGATTTTAAACCAAGATTTTTTCTCATCAGTGAGTTCTGCCCCCTTTGCTGCCGGGGCGACATGCCCTTACATCTCTCTGGGAGTGCTAAATCCCCCAGACAGCCACACTGCTGCTGACTCTGGCAAAAACATCTGCATCTTCGTTGCCTGAGTGGGCGATGTGTGCCCGGTGTCACGCCTGGGTTGTGCCGGGGTGTGAGGTGTGGGGCAGCCTGCAGCTGCCCTTGACACGGAGGCCTCAGCCTGGGCAGGAGCAGCCTGAGGGCTCAGCCCTTGGCGCCATCCCACTGGAATCACAGCGGGATGGCACCACCAGGGCACAGCCCCCGGCCCTGCCATCGAGGGGTGCAGCCCCGGTCACGTTTGTCCCTGCAGGTGAACACGATGTCAGGACCGACGACCACACGGAGCAGAGGCGTAAGGTGGTGAGGGTGCTCCCGCACCCCATGTACAACGCCTCCGTCAACGAGTACCACAACGACATCGCCCTGCTGGAGCTGGACCAGCCGCTCACCTTCAACAGCTACGTCACCCCCATCTGCCTGGGCAGCCAAGAGTTCACCAACACTCTGCTGAAGCAAGGCGTGGGCACGGTCAGCGGCTGGGGCAAGACGCTTTTCCGCGGCCGCAAGGCCACCACCCTCCAGGTGCTCAAGGTGCCCTTTGTTGACCGGCCCACCTGCCTCAAGAGCACCTCCACCACCATCCTGAAGAACATGTTCTGTGCAGGCTTCCCGTCTGGGGGCAGGGACACCTGCGAGGGGGACAGCGGGGGGCCCTACACCACGGAGATTGAGGGCACCTGGTTTCTCACAGGCATCACCAGCTGGGGAGAGGAATGTGCCCTGCCTGGAAAATACGGCATCTACACCAGGGTCTCCAAGTATGTGAAGTGGATAAAGCACACCACGAGGCTCCCCTGAACCCGGGGAGTGCTGTGCACCATGCTGGGAGGATGGAACCGGGGAGCTGGAGAGGGACCACAGCAATCTCCGTGGTCTTGAGATGGCATTGCGTTTCAATAAACATTTCCAAATTAAATAACTTGTACTCTTGAAAGGCAAAAGTTGAGAGAATGAAATGAAAACTCAGTAATAAGGCAATAAAAAGCTCTTTTAAAGACCCATGTCTGCATTTCTGAATGCACTGGTGCTGCTGTGGTGATGTCAGTCCCCAAATCTCAAATGCAGAGGTTGGTGGATCAGCGGGGGAATGGCTCACACATGTCCCAGGCCAGTGTGCCACAGCATTGCCCACAGCAGTGTGGGCAAAGGAAGCCCAAGAGGCACTGGTGCCACAGCAGCATCCCAGGAGCAGGAGCCCATGAGGGAGGTGAACACACACAGCAGTGCACCCACAGTGCTCCCAAACAGATGTTTTTACATCAGTCAGGCTGAGGAACATCAGGGGCAGCAGCCATGGTCATCAGCACAGAGCTGGCTCCAGCAGTGCTGCCCAGTGCTGGAAGAAAGGGCAGGCTGGGGACACCCTGATCCTGCTGGGATGGGTGCAGGAGAGGCTGGGGACACCCTGATCCTGCTGGGATGGGGGCAGGGGAGCTTGGGGACATCCTGACCCTGCTGGGATGGGTGCAGGGGAGCTTGGGGACACCCTGATCCTGCTGGGATGGGTGCAGGAGAGGCTGGGGACACCCTGATCCTGCTGGGATGGGTGCAGGGGAGCTTGGGGACATCCTGACCCTGCTGGGATGGGGGCAGGGGAGCTTGGGGACACCCTGATCCTGCTGGGATGGGTGCAGGAGAGGCTGGGGACACCCTGAGCCAGGGCAGGGTGTCAGCAGCTCCTTGTTCAGCCTTCAGGTGCCTCTCCCACTTTCACTGCCACTGCATCCAGCAGGAAGGTAATTGGGTCATCTGCCACTGCTTACCTTAAAATCAAAATGCATGTAAGGAGGTTCTAAGTTGTTCCATGGAAATGAAATAAAACAAACACTGTGAGCAAATTTTTTTCTCTAGAATTATAACAGATGCATCTTTGAAGAGAATTGCATATTCTCAGATGGATTTATTTAACAAGTTTTTAATCTTTAAATATAGATTTAACACATTTTTACAGGTACATATACAATATAGTTCATTTAAACTTGCAGTCAGAGAAAATTCTCTACTGTAATTTATACATATACATGAAGAGCCTAGTTCAACAGCATACTCAGGGGAACATACCATGTCGTGTGCAAAGTTTCAAATGTTAAAAACCTCAGACTGTACATTCAGATCTGCGGAACTTATCAACCTCATAAATTAATAAAAGCTTAGATTTAAAACTATGGAAGACAAAGAAGATTAAAATCATTTAATATGCAATGTGTGCTATGTTTCAGACAAATATTTACAGTTGTACCTCAAAATGTGTATTGTTACCACAAGAATCGTTACCACTATAAACAGCCCCAACAGTAACTTAAGACACTCCTACTTTCCCACTTAATTAGTGCATTGTGATTGATTTGGAAGTAGATAAGAAGAATCCCCAATGGCTTAAAGCCTGTGCACTGTGATTGCCAGCGGCTGAAGGACAGCAGGATCCTGCTGGGTCTGTGGTGTCGCTCAGTCCAGACTCAGCTGGTCCCAGCTTTGAGGGTGCCCAAGGGTCACCCCCAGTCCTGGAGACCCAGAGTGGAGAAACCCACCACGGGGTGGGGAACCCCAGGCAACCACGGCCAGAGAGCAGCTCAACAACTCCTCCACACAGAAATGGTCACGAAACAAACCCACTGTGTTTAAACTTAACTCAGGACTGTGCCTAAGGACCAGTTCACAAGTATAAGTCAGATCATAAAGGTCCCCATGGTTTAGCCCATGGTATAAACATTTCATTTGGCTGAGACAGAGTAAATTCACTACTGCATGCACACTATTAACCCTGCTCTCCACACACTCAGGTGCTCTTTGCACACATCTGCTTAAAAGTTCAAATCACCTGTACCTACCTATGTTCTACAAAAGCAAAACTAGACAAAGAAACACAAAATTAAATTATGAGTCTTCAACATTCTTTTTCCTTTCTCAAAAATTCAATAGATTCATTATTGTTAAAGATGCTGGAAAAGTCTTATCACAAGAACATCCTTAGTGCAAACATGGACATTTAGCTTGGATTTATGGCACGTGTTCCAAAAGTACATACATTAATGTAAACTTCAACACTTGCTAGATACAGGCTTCAGCCCTGGGACGCTTTGGGACCCTAAGAGATTGGTGACAACCCTGAGTTGTCAGTTTGACCTGATCCAGACCTCACTGAAATCAAGGAGGCTGACTGAAATGGGCTGGAGTCAGACCCTAAGTGCAAAAAGAGGATCTTTAGTTTTATTGCATCCTCACACGTGAGTCAGCCAGATGATGCTCTTACAGAACATTACATTCACGTAGCTGAAGCAGATATTTAAGAAAAATCCACCCATAAAATCAATTAAGCAGGACATACAGCTTCTTTGTTTGGGTTTGGTGGTTTGGTTTTTTTTTTCTTTTTTAGTTTACCAAAACTCAACTCTTGTTTGCAACTTCAACAGTTGTCAGCTAATAAGTAGGCAAAACCTACTTCAACCTGTAGAGGAAATTTCAAGCATCTAAACAAAGTGTCAGGAAACTGTAGTGTACTTCTCTGATGAAACATGATGTATGTCATGGAAAAACCGCAGGAAAAATTAATAAAATACCATAATTTCCACAGGCGAAAAAAAACAAAGAGCAGAGAATGGCTTCCTTTATGAGCATGAGAAGCTGCTTAGGACCCCAGTCCCACTCAGTGCAGATGGAGCTGTGGAGGTCTGTGAATGTGATGAATAGTACAGGACAACTCCAACTACTGTGCTATTTCTCTGTAACACTTAGTTGAAAGCTTCCAAAGAGCATCGAAAATAGGATGCTGCTAGTTCACCCTTAATTCAAGGGGAACTAAACTTTCTCGTGTTACACAGGGCAGCATCTATAAAGTAATGGAGAATGATGTTAATATTAAAGCATCTTATTCCAAGAAATACATTGTTCCCTGTAATCATGTAACATTTGTATAACAGAAAAAAAAAATGCACTCCTGCATTTCTCCCTAAAAGCTGAACTCCCACTGGCTTCAGTGAGAGCCTTGACTAAGGCAGGACCACAGGGTTTGACTCATTTCAATCATCTATCACTTCATTATCACAGCAAGGCCAGCTGATATCTTCTCTAGGCTCCTTATTTTGTCAGGCTGGAAATGGTTTTCTGGCGTTACTAAATAGCTGTTCTGTGAAGCTGGCTGGCACCGCAGGTCGTAGGAGGAGACCCTGCTTTATGTTTCAAAGGCCAAAAAGAAATCAGCATTGCCTCTAAGGGACCCTGTACGGACACAAAAGCCTGTGGCTGCAATCATTAAAGTGCGTGAGGGACAGTGCAAACAGCTGTGCTGCAGCTGCAAACTGCGAGTGTGAGCCACAACGTGGACAAAGCTTGCACATTTCAGCCAACATGCTTACAGCAGCCTGCAAAAGCTCAAGCCACAGATAATAAATACCCTGATCAGGCAGATGGAAGCCACAAAAGGGGATGATCCCCAGCGTCCTGTCCAGAGGGGCACAGAACAATCCCCAGTGCCCTGTCCAGAGGGGCATAGAACATGCAAGCTGGGTCCTTCAGGCACTGCCAGTGGGGGGAAACCTTTGCTCAGCTTTATGGCATGGAGAGCAGGCACAGGGAATCCCCCTAAGGCTTAGAAGAGTGAATTTAGCAAGCGGGATGTGTTAAATAAACTAGGAGAGGGTCTGGCATGTAGAACAGGAGCCTGTGCCCACCTTAAATCACCAGAATGGCTTGGGTAAGAAGAGACTTCAACAATAATCTGGTTCCAACCCCTGCCGTGGGTGCTGCAGTGCAGCTGAGGGGTAAGATGCCCTTCACTTCACTGACAGACCTGCCAGTGCTGCAAAGTGTCAACTCTGGCACACTGGCCACCAAGGGACATGTTTTGTCTCCTGCTCCAGTGCAGAAGAGGAGTTGGGATTGTAATGCTGGAGCCCCAACCTTCCCTGAAGTGAAGAGATAATATTGCATCTCTGTTAATTAACGGAAAAGCCAAGTCAGTTAACCAGGCAATGCCTGAGCACTTGCAAGGCAGCTCAAACTACCAACACATGGGTGAGCCTCAGCAGTAGTTACATTCTGAGTACTGCTCTTTCTGAGCACAGGTCTCTCAAGGTATTTTCTGGTTTGAGCTCTGCATGTTACCAGCTGCAACACAAAACTGTTCCTTTGTCATGCACATTAAAAAAATCCACCACGGGTTTGCACAGCAGAGAGAAAATATCTGTTTGGAGTAAGGCAGCAAGGACTCCTCTCAGACCTTACAGCTCTCTGGCTGAAGGACACCAGAAGAAAAACTCATTTTCAAGATGATCTCCAAGTCAGCCACCTTCCTCCCAGAGAACCTCACGGCTTATATCCAGACCAAGATTTACAAGAGGACCATGGATTTGTAAAGCTGGAGTGGGTGGGGAGTGAAGCATTCACCCAATACCCGCCCTGCTAACTTGAAACGGACAGCAAAAAGTTCCCTGTAACTTCATTATGATCTGTATTGACTCAACACTGGAATAATTAGCAGGAGGGGAGAGGAACAGCTTGTAGTCACGCAGGTATCAGCTATCCTTTGGTGGGCCACAGTATAAATCAAAGAATGTGAAGGTAAGGGAATAATTTATTCCATTCAGTTAAAGGCTTTGCTCTGAAAGAAATTGCAAGCCCCAGACTTGTATGAATTCTGCTATGAAATTCTGTGACTGGACATGGAGTTTTAATTAGGAGAACCTGGAGCTGAGCAATAAGACAGGCACTGCCCCCACAAAATGCCAGAACTGCCTCTCCTCCAGCACTGAAGTGACTCCAACACTCTCTAAGCTCTTGGGGACCCCACAACATGTTAGTCATGTTTACACAGCTGACATGCAAACCAGCATTTCAGCACAAACAATTCATAATCCGTGAGGGTTCTGATGCTCCCTCCTGCCCCTGCTTCACTCCACGAGCCTGGCTGCCTAATTCTGCTCTGCTATACTGGAGCAAGAGCTCCATCTTCTGAAAAAGCAGGAAAGAGCCCAGTCCAGACCATTCCCAAGGAGTCAGTGGTACAGTGTCATCTGCAGGGTGAAGTGACCAGGCCCCCAGAGTAAAAGGGAACTGCTGAAAGCAGAAGTACTGTATGAAAATCAATTTTCAGAATGCAAGTTGCTTATGGCTGGAAGGACACATTGCTGAAGAGTTCTAGGAATAGGTCTAGGAAATAGCAAGAGAACATCCTACATCATCCCCCAATATCTCCTGGAGTGTGTGTAAGATTAGAATAATGCCTCAGGACTGCAGGCATGATCAGAAACAGCAAAAGAGAACAGTCACAGGGGAAACAGAGCCTCAGTGTTCTCAGACCCTGGGACACAGCTCTGGAGAACCTGGGCAGTGATGTGGGACTCACAGGAGGCATTTTATGTGGTTCCACCCATGCAATTCCCCTTAGTTTGTATTCAGCAACTTTATAAACCAGTGTAGAGCTGACAGGCTCTAGGTTTTTGGGGGATATTATCACTGACAATGCAAACCATGGTGCATGGTTCCCAGCATCCTTTTTTTGAGAAGCATTCACAGCCCTTTTGCATAGGACCTGGTGAGAGGGGATGGCTATATGTGGAGAGAAGACCAAGGGAGCCATGACTGCATCTTGAAAACAGGGTGCCAGTAAACTCTGATCATTGGTTAGCAAACTACCCCCTACAGAAAATCAGCAAATCTTCAACCTGTGAGATTTGACTGCCCTGCAACAAAGGGGATAAAAAATACCTTCCTATCTAGGAAGGATTCACTGAAATATACCAGAAAACCATCAAGAACTAACTGGAATTTTAAGCTTGTCAGATGGCTTTCTTCATGTTCATCAAAATAACAGATTCTGACAGAAAAAAGTATTTAAAGAGAAATCTCCTTGCAAGAAATTGCATCATACAGTCATAACTAGTATTTTTTTTTTTTTTTTAATGGACTATGTGGGCTTCCTGAGCTCTTCCATCTCCAACCCTGGTCTCCCATTGCAGAGGACAGCATGATGATGAGGCAACACACAGAGCAGTCACGCTGTGGACATGGCAAGGGCAACAGGCTGCTCTTAAGGCATTTTCTTGTGTCATCTCTTATGCTTCCCTATCTATTTCTATGTACAGTTACAGCTAGAAAATGAGAAATACGGGTTTGGAGACTCTAAGCCTTTGGCTGAAACCTGGTAACCTGTTTATTATAAACTTTATCTAAGGATGGATTAACCAGCAGGCAGCAGTGAGGGCAGGAGTGAGGCAGCAGGGAGGAAGTATTGCCTTTAGAGTGCTGGGGTCAGGCCACGATGTCTTTTGCAGCAGGAGGAGATTTGGCTTAGGTACCTCCTGTTCACACGGGGTTTGAGCTACAGCAGGAGGCAAAACAGTCACGGGAATCCCTGGTCAGACTCCGTCTCTTCTCCCCGGTCTTCTACCCAGTGCTCTTGCAATGAAATCTATGTTTTTAAATGCTTGGTTTTAATTTACTAGTACCTAAAGTCTCAGAAACGTCTTAACATGTTAAACAAACAGAAAGAAAAAGCTTAGTTTACTACTTTTGCAGGCTTTCTGGAATAGCTGCTTGCTTTTCTATTTTTCCAGCAGAGGCATATGCAGCCAGATTTAGTACATCAAGTGTAATGCAAATGGCTTTAAAGACCTGATTTGAGATATGAAATATTTCTGCTAGGCGTGCTATCAAATACCTGCAACTTTGGCATTCCGAAACCTGCAGTCACCGACTACTATCTGCAGACTGTGGACAGGAATCCAGCCTTCTTTTCTTCTGTTTAGGTTTTTCACCAACCTTTGAATGACAACAGCATTAGGAACAGAACCCAACCAACCCAGAAGCAGTTTGGTGAGGGCACACTCTACACAGCTGGGAGTGCAAGCAACAATTTGTTCACACCAGGGAAGCATTTCAACAGGACCTGGCCGTGCATTTAAAGTATTCTTCCCACCTAAATTCAAGAACCTAATTAAAAAGCCTATACCTCTCTCTAGACAATGGAGAACAGGACTCTGTCTCAAGTCTGCCTGAAACTTCCAGAGATGCCAAGTGAGAGAAACTGGCTACTGAAAGAGCCAAGGGTGATTATTCTTCTTACTCCTCTGCTATTTACACTGGTAGGATGATTTTAGGTACTATAAATAAATTTAAGCCCAGGTTTAGGCAGCTGGAATTACTCATGCTCGTAAGTGACCACCCTCTGTTACAGTCAGGCAGTGAAATTTGTGCTAACAAAAAAGCCTGGTGTGAGAAATCTTTGACTGGCTCTGGCTGAAGCCCCCAGGAGTGGTGAACTTCCAGCAAACCTGAGATGCTTTGCATCTGCTTTTGCTAACAACAAACTGAATTTTTCAAAATGCCGTGGGACTAGATGATCCTTGTAGATCCCTTGCAATTGAAACATTCTATTTTATCCTATTCTGATTCCTCTTGAAGTGCAAGGGCTGTAGCTGTCAGCCAGGAATTCTGCATGGGGCATTGACATCTGTGTATTTACAGGCTGGTGCCTGCACAAATCTCACCCAGGTTCCTGCTAAAATCACCCTTCCCACACCCCAAACAAGCATTAATACACTGGGCTCCCTCCAACTGAGCCCCTGGGCTGGCTGATGAGAGCTGCTCAGAATCACCCCGGAAAGGAAAGGGCCAGAAACTTCAGCCAAATGGCTGTAGATCTCAGCCCTTCCAAACAAGGACACAATGGCCAACAGGCAGCAGGCCCAGGGCTGTTCCCAGGGGATGCTCCCAGCCAAGGAGAGAAGCAGCTGTGGGGTGTTCTCTTGTGAGCCACAGCTTTACAGACAACAGAAACAGACACTGCAGCCACCCCCAGGTGACACTCCTACAGCTGTCTGAGGGAGGAAAACGCCTGCAATTGCTCTCTGTGGCTGGTAATAAGCCCAGAGGAACAAAGCCTGGAGCTGAGCTGGTATGGGCAAAGGGAAGCACCATCTGCAGTGGGAAGCGCATGGCAAGAGGGGCTGTGAAGGTGTTGGTAAAACCCAGCTCACGCAGAGACCCATGGCAAGTGAAGTCCTGACTTGTTTCCCCAGGCCAAGCCAGTGCAGATGGCATCCAGGATTGGCAATAGGACGAATTCTCCAACTTTCTGGAGTGGTCTAGAGCCCAGTCAGGAGCTGCAAGGAGTGTATCACCAGGCTACCGACATTTCAAGGGACTGCCCTGCAGGCTCTTACAGATAAGGCAAAATAATCCTAAAATACCTACCACTGTCCCTCACCATCTTCATGCAAGAGCTGAATTTCATCCCCATTTTTCACCAGCAGGTCCTCTGATCCTCTCCTCTTGCAGTCTGCAATGGCTTTGTATTTTCCTGGAGACTGTGGTAGAGAGAAAAAATTATCTTATTTAGCTGCATTTCATATCATGCAGCTGTGATTTCTGACTGCTGCAGGGAATGTGACAGAGCCCTATCAGCTACCTTGATTAAAATTATTTCAAGAAACTGCGGCTGAGGAATCTTCTCATTCCCCAAACTGAGATATGGAAATTCTGAGAGACATGGACAAGATACATCCATTATCCAGTAAGGAAAGCAAGGGAGGATGGCTGGCTGTGGCAGCCCCCCAGGCTCTGAGGCTATCACACCTCCACCTACCAGCTGGTTCCCGTCCTCCTCCTCGGTGTCCGAGCAGTTGGAGAGGTACTGGTGACCCGACCACTCCTCCAGCCCCTCGCAGATCTCCAGGGACTGGGACATTCCTGGCCAGCCTGCAAGACAGCACGGGGCTCAGGCTGGGGACCCCAGCAGCCACAGGAACACCCCAGAGGGAGGGGAAGGGACCATACTTCTGTGGGGCTTGTTCTGGGGGGACACGAGCCCGCTGTCCAGCATCACGGGGCTGGTGCGCTCCGAGTCGTTCTCTTCGGAGCTGATGGAGGCTCTCTGCTGCTTCCTGAATGGTTCAAACAACAACAACAACAACAATCTTAGCTTTACTTCATCAATGAACGCAAACTTCACGAGGTTTTGCCAAACAGGGTGAGAAATAATACTGGTACCTCCCATTGTATGTTCCTGTAAAGATTAAGGGCTTAGTGGCTGGTTCTTGATCTTTTTGGGAGGGGAAAGGAAGTTGCTGCAGTGTCTCTGCCCTGAGTTAGAGTCCTGTCTTGGCTGTGTCCCCATCTGCAGAGGAGCTGCAGCTCAGGCTGAGCTGCCAGGCTCAAGGGTGGCCCTGGCAGACCCTGTCCCCAAGAGGTGAGCAGCAGCACAGCCCTCCCCAGAGAGCCCCACCTGGCACTCACCTGTCACCCAGCTGGGAGGAGAGAGGGAGCTGCTCCGAGCACGAGCCAGGCTGCTGCTTCTCCACTGCTGGGAGGGCAAACACAGCTTAAAATCCAAGCTTTTATTAGCAACTGTCACACTTGGAGCATTACTTTAAAAATTAGACCTTTTGTACAACCCTATTGATTTCTGTTCAGAGAAAAACAGACCTATGGACTCTTGCAAAGCACAGACTTAATTATGATTAAGGTGGCATGTTAGCACAAATCCAACACTAAGCATGCTACTGAGGACCATGATATAGTTAAAATTAGGCATCTTTTATGTATCTTCTTGAATTAAACCTATGACAACAAATTTGAAATAGTCCCCAAGGTAATGACAACCAAAACAATGTACTTCTGTGATTCATTTTCACATGAGCACCTAGTTTTTACCGTTCCAAGTTATGTTATTTCCCTGCAATGTAAGGCCTCACTCCATTATTTTGCTACCAGGCTTCTAAAAATCAATTCTCCAGTGAGAATTAGTGGAATTGAAGATCAGCAATGTGACAATAGGAAAGTTTCTGCTGCAGAGTGAAAGCTACAGAAAAATTGTTTAAATGTACCTTTTATAAGCTCTTGCTGCTTGAACAAAATTTTTCTTATTTCATTCAACCATGCCATCTTCAAATCTACTGTTTGGGCCTGGAAGAAGAGAAAATTGTCTGAATTTTGAATTAAGAGCCATCCATTATAATGTAGGAATAAAATCTTACTTTTCTATGCTGTAATTATCTGAAATCCCCTTTCTCCCCCAAAGCTACTACTAAATTTTAAACAGTCTTGATCTTTTGAAATTGATGATTCCCATTATGTTCAGGCAAGGCACAGTGGAAATTGTAGAGCTATCACTACAACCATGAAGATCAACGAGACACATTTTCTTCTCATTGCTCTGAGGATGTGCAAATACCCAGATTTCTGAAGCCACAAACCTGCACCACATACACCTCTTCTCGCCCACTGTACCAGATCTCAAATTTCCGATGATCTCCTTTCACATTCTCAGTTATTCCAACTGCATTCATCTGCAAACCCAAAACAACAAAAAATTAAACTTCATACAACCTCCCTCTTCCCTATGAATCCAGACTTTTGACTGCAAGTTAAACCTGTTTTCACTGAATTGAACATGTTTCATCAATTTTAATTTAAGTAGCAACTGGAAGTCATTATCTGTCTCATCCCTCCTGACTTTATATCAGCTGCATTTTGGATAAGCTTTCCAAAATGAATCAATGGACCTTCGGGAACATTTCATTTGGGAATCAGGGGAACTAACTGAAGCATCATCTCAGCTGCTTCTTAGCATAGAATTTCTCAGATTTGGCATATGAAGATTTATAAATACACATTATTTATCTACATACATTATTTATGCCGTATTATTCTTTATTCACTCACTAAATTCTTTGTCTTCCCTCTGTCAGTGATCTTTAAAACCTATTTGTGAAGCCCTTTAGGAGTTTGAGTTCAATGCCTTTTGGCCCCTGACCATCCCTGAAGTGGTGACAGCACTCCAAGAAGAATTAACCTTTCTTGCCAAAAGAAGGGTTAATTTTTGGGATACAGCCTGAGCTGCCCCACGCCTGGCTTCCAGGACACATGCAGGCTTGAAGCTGAATGCTGCTTTACTCACCCACCCCTTTTGATGGTCTGGATGAAAACACCAAAGGCCCAAAATCCTGCAGGATTTGCACAGTATGACCCACCTGAACCAAGCTTAAACCGTGATTAGAGACAAGAAACTCTTCAGCAACAGGAGACCTCTGACCTCCCTCCTGAACAGGCCATGAAGCTGGAAACTGCCCTAATACCTGACACTACATGAACCAGCCTCTGCCTTAAAGCAGGGTTTGCTGGTAATTGCTCGCTGATTAAAGGGCGGTCAAAAATAGCTCAAGTATCCCCCCTGCGTGTTTTGGAACAGATGTAATAATAAAGGTATCACCTATCATAAATTATTCACGCAGACTGGATTAGACAAATCCACTATAAACACAAGCAAAACCTTAGAAATAACATCTGTTCAACACTGCTGCTCCTTCTTGAAAATAGGTGCGTGCCCAGAGCTTTTGGTCTGAAAGACTTTGATGTTCTACAGACTAGGTCCCATGGACAAATGCTCTGTTCCAACTGTTTCACATGTTGGTGCCCCTTTTCAGTGACATGAACAGCCTCAGGGAGCAGGAACCAAGTTGCTCTTGACACCACAGAAACATTTAGGCTGGAAAAGACCCCTGAGACTGTCAAGCCCAGCATTCCCTGAGCACTGCCAAGGCCACCACAAACCCCTGTCCCCAGTGACACAACCACATGGCTTTAAATCCCTCGAGAGATGGGGCCCCCTCTCCCCACTGCCCTGGGCAGCTGTGCCAGTGACTGACCACTCCTCATATCCAAGCTGAACCCCCCTGGCACAATTCAAGGCCATTTTCCCTTTAGAAAGCTGGTGAGGCTCTGTTTTGATTTCATAAACACTTAAAATTTATGAAAGCTGTTGGAAGGGCAGTCTAGAGAACACCTTATCCAGTCACTGCATTTCCCAGCTCTGTGCATCTTGTTTACCTTGGCAATTTATAGAGGCCCCTACAAAACTGCCCAGGCATCAGGATATTAGAAATTTTAGATGATCTACTACAATGATGCAAAGAACAAGTGCCAGGAAGAGACAGATTTAAGGTCTGTTCATTCAGGTTAGTGGATTTCAAAATTCCATTTCCTCCCCTTGCCCAGGATTTACTGTCAGCTGTTGGATCACTGCAGTGCAGACCAAGCTGGGTTAGTGCAAAGCTCTGGGATGGTGTTCATCTGCATCAGTCTCCACGTGGCACCAGGCAGATTTACCTGGCACTGCAGTCACCTGCATGCTCTAGGTTACTGAATCTCAGCTGAAGAGGTATTTACCACTGCTCATTTCACAGAGGATGCAGAATATTATCCTGAGGGTTTCTTTGGTTTGTTTCATGGATGAGCTGTTACACAGCATCTACCCAACAGCTCATTTCAATCCTGAATCCCCAAAAAACAGTGCTGCAAAGAAAAATAATTTCCTGATGCTTTGGAACATGGTTTGGTGGTGGATTTGGCAATGATGGTTTGACAGTTGGACTCCAGGATCTTAGAGGTCTTTTCCAATATCAATGCCTGTGATTACAAAGCAAATAAATGTCGAGGCCAAGGATTTTACCCTCAGTACAGCAATTCTCAAAACATATGTGTGCAGATGTAACCCTGTCACATCCATGGATTCTCTAACTCCAACCTCTGTGTGTGAACACAAACAGCTGGAAAATGAGTCCTCTCGAGGCAAAGGAAAACTGTGGACACATTGCCTGGACTCCTGAGTGCAGGATTTTCTCCTCTGAGCTGCATTTCCCCCTGGCCACCTCTTCAGTCCTTTCAAGAGCACGTATGGTAAAACCAGAACTGCGGGGGAAACAAGCTCTCCTGAAAGAGAATTCTGCTGTTTGGGGAAAACATTGGGTACCGAAACATATGGCCTGAGACTTGTTTTTATTACGTAATTTGTAATGTGCACCAGAGCTGAACAGACTTCTCTGCTGTCTGACTTGTTTTCTGACTACTTATAGCAAATCTCTCCCCAGACCCCACTGAGACCAGAGATCTGCTCTGTCTCCAAATTCTCAGTTTTCCCTAATGTAGCATATATATCCCCATAGTTTTAATTTTTCAAGAAAAACAAGGCAGAGCACTGGGAAAAAAAAATGCTGATATTAAAACTGCTCATCACACGCAGTATGCCAGAAGGTCTCTTTTAGAGCAGCACTTTGGGAATTTTATTATTGATAATAGTCACCATTTATAGGGTTGGGACAGTTGTTTACATCCCTCATATTTTGCCATAGGCTACCCTTGTCATCTGATAATTGTCCTTTCAGCTGCAGTTGGAGCCTGCCAAAGGAGAAAGGAACGGGGAGGAAGGAGAGTTAACCCTGCATTTTCCCCTGGGGTGGAAAATAGGGGTCAGGAGCAGCCAGGCAGAGCCATGGGGGCTCTCTCTCCTCTCCCAGGTGGGCTGGGGAAAACAAAATGCCCTTCCATAGCCTCACCCACTCCTGGGACACGGGCTGGAGCAGGGGGCCAGCACATCTGTACCCCTGGCACTGCACAGCTCCATTTCCTTGGCAGAGTCACAGCTGTGACCCCGAGTCTGGGGCGCTCCCAGCTGCTGCCTCAGCTCGAGTTCGCTCAACCAACAGCCTGCCGTGGACATGGCACACCCCTGTGAGGCATCCCAGCCCTCACAGCAGAAAACAAGCCACCATGTCAGAGTAAAAATCCCCTCTGGCTCTGCAGAACTACTGGTCTGCAACATACACGGCTGTGTAAAACACCCTCACTTCCATAAACAAAAATGAAACCTTACTTTCAGAAAGTGCTTAAAGCTGTAAGATGAGGTTTTGTCATATCCATCCCCGTGCTCCTCTCGCTTCTTGCAGAAGACCAAGGCTTTCTCATACAGGAAGAGGTGCCTCTGCATGGGCTTGAACCTGGCCAGATCCTTCATTTTTGTTGGCCCTTTTCGGTGTCCTGTCCAAACACTGAAAGATCCCTGCATCAATACTTTCCCCAGTTCGCTCAGGTCACCCTGGGGAGAGCATGACAAATAAAAAAAAGAAAAGAAAAGACGTCAATGAAAATGTGAGAGGGCTCTCCAAACAATGATGGGACACAGGGCCAGCTCTGTTCCAAGGCACGTCCCTCTAAGAATAGTCTTCCTGGAATGATCAGAGGATCTTTTGGGACTGATGACCTGGTGCCAGGGGGGAAGCACAGCTCTCAGGCAGGGCTGCAGCTAGTCCAGAAACTCAGAAACTGGAAGAACTAAAAAGAATGGAAACCATCCAGCTCCTATGGAAGAGCATGTCAAAGGCTCTGGCTACTTTAGTGGGACAGGGAAGTGAGATTTGAGCCTGAACTGAGGTATCAGAAGATGGAATTCTCCAGGAGGCCTGGCCTGTGATCAGCAGCTTCCCTGAAACCCTAGGAAAGACAACCACTCACATGGGAAAGGTTCAAAATCAGCCTCAGAGCGTCGTTTGTTAAATGCTGAATGGGAAATGCTACAAAAACGCCCCGGGTGAGTTATTGGGTCAGCCGTGAGAACACAAAGGGGCACACTGGAAAAATACTCCAGAAAACCACAAGGTGGCAACTGTGGGCACTGTGCAGCTCTGGATATTCCCAAACCCCTGAAATCAGGTGGAAGATTGTCACCTTTGAGGGCTCCCTGATCCCATTCCCTCTGTAGCTGTTCTCAGCTCACACATTCTGGACCCCATCCACTCCCAGGGCATCACCTGGCCTTGTGCAAGGGCTCTTATTGCTCAGATCTACTCACATCATATCCTGTGATTGAAATCTGATGCATGGAGTCATTGACTGACTTCAGCAAATCCAACATTGCAACCAGAGCTTCTTGAAGTTCCTGAACTCCATCACAGCTCGTGCTGTACTTTAGCAGCTCCTGAAAATAGAAATAGGAGAGCACGTGTTTGCACTTGAACAAAGCAGATTTTTCCACCTTGCCCAAAGTTTCCAATGCCCAGAAGTGACCTACACTGAGTTTCTTTTTTCATGTCACTGGAAAAAAGGCTCCCCCTGAAGCACAGTCAGTATGAGGCGTGGAACAGGTCAATGAGGCCTGTTTTCAGTCTGTTTCCTTAAGGATGGTATCAGCATAGAGCAGCACCAGATTCTTCTGATGCCTTTGTGTTGTGTCTTGGTAAGATATGGGAAATAAGGCTCAGGTTTTTCATTAGCTACCAATATGCCCTCAAATGAGCTTGCAGCAGGTGACTGTCTTCAGACTGGCAGACACAAGGAACAGAATTTATAAAATCCAGAGCCTTCAAGTCAGTAAACGGAAGACAGAATTTTACCACTGAGATAAAATTAGTTTAATTTCAAATCTTCTATGCCCACCTAGAGCTGTGTGTATACTCATTCCAGAGGCTAGAAGGTGATTCAGAAACTACTGCCCAAGTGTTACTCCTGCCTTACAAAGTGAGAATAACAGCACTGCCCTGCCTCAGATGGGGGACACAAGAATAAATGCATTGAAGATTACAGGTGCTATCAACACCTGAGGAGAAGGAGAGATACAACAATATATTTCATTCATCAGATTCTCATTATCATCTCTGGCTCGGTTTTCTTACAAGCGCTTCTGTAATTTTGCATCTCTGAACAGATTCAAACGTCTTTCTCTCCCTAAAAAATGGCTTGTAAAAAGCACTTGTTCCTTTTTCAGGTATGTGAACATTCATCTTCTCTGGAAGTCACTTCAGGAGAGGCCAAGATAAGCAATATGTCATCCAAAGGTCGGTGCTGATTTACAGGTAACCTTTAACTGAAAAATAAAACAAATCTAATCTATCTGCTGATGCCCTTTGAAAGCAGAACATGAAATACCTTCAGAAGTAACTGGTATTTTGTCAGGCGCTGCACTGGTTTGAGCAGATAGGAATCCAGCCCGAGTTTGTGCTCTAATTTTCTTTGGCATTCCTGGAACAGAGAATTCAGACTACGTAAGTTTTGCACCATCTGAAAATACTTATTCCATTAGCACGACCATGGGGTTTGATGGCTTCAGAGATTTCATGTCAAAGTGTTGGATGGTACCCACAACTAAAGAAATAGTATAAGAATAACAGCGGATCTGCCTGGTGCTCCTGGGGTACAAGGAACTCCAACATCTCTTTGTGTGCATTTTTCACACAACACTAAACACAGCGCAGGATAACTGTGGGCTGTTGAGGAGGGTGCTCAGGACAAGGGAGGGTCCAGGGTGGTGCCTGCCTGGGCAGGAGAGGCAGCTCACCTGGAAGAAGGAGCTTTCAGAGCACTGCCTCCACAGGGACTCGGAGCGGGGCTTGTTCTGGCAGTACTTCTCATACATCTGGAAATCCTCCCGCTGCAAGGCAAGCCAAGAGGCAAGTCACCCTCAGGGACCCAGCCCTGCTGGGCACCAGAGGAGGCCAACACCCAGACTGTGTGTGCTTTCACCTCTGCTGCCAACCTCAATGTCCAAAAGTGACAGAGTTTGGGTGAAAAAGGCACAGCTGGGGATCACAAGCTGTGGTCACGATGGCTGCTCTGCCCCATCTCTGCTGGCCTGGCTGCTGGTCCTAAGGGTCAGGAGCCTCCCACTCAACCAACATAACTGAGGTGTTGCAGAGTGCAACAAGCCAGGGGAAACACTGGCCTTCGAGTCTGCTTTAATCGTGAAAATGATTCACCCACCCTGTCTAGGAAACAACATCCCACTCTCTCGGGTGCTCCCAGGCAGTTTTCCAAACTGTGCAGGAAAATTCTGCAAGAGATGGGAGAAGGGACAAAAACGCAGCAGTGAGCAAGGTGAGGTTTGGGTATTCCAGCATTGCGAGGGATCAATCTGGTGAAAAGAGAAGAGAGCAACACCATACTTGTTGTGGAAGTCATAGATCTCAGGCATGTTTCCAAAGAGAACGTCCTTCCTGTTCCTCAGCACGGGGGGCAGGAGGATGAGCATGGCAGGATTATCCATCTCAGCTCTGTAGCCCTGCCAGATGAAAAAGGGCTCATCACTCAGCTGCCATCTCCTCAAAGGCAGATGAAAAGGGGACAGGAGCACACTTTCAATATGATCTCTCAGTTTCTAAGTGCAACATCCCTTTTATTCCCTGTTTTTTGGTCTCTAAATCCCTGTCTTTCAGCACACGGTGTTGTGGTCCAGAAGGGAATAGCATGGGACAGTTCCCGTGGGGCTGGCAGCACTGCAGAGATGCTCCCAGCTCTCCAAAGGCAAATCAGCCTGGCTGCAGGAGAGGACCCACAGGAATAATTGTGTGGGGAGAACACACCTTGCCCGTGACCATGGGACACAGGAGGGGCAGTGCGTGTGTGCAGAGTGCAGTTCCACTCAGCCTCACCAGAACCAGGGCAGGAGGTGACCCACAGGCAGAGACAGCCTCAGATAAAATCAGAAATCCATGGGCTTTTTGTCCCTGTACAAGACGTGCTGAGCACCTGGGTCTTGCTCTTCTCAGTGCTTCAGGAATTCTGGGCTTGTGGCTCCACTTGCCCCTTGAAATCTCCCAAACTGGGGAGGAGCTGGAAGGGACAACACTGAAGTACAAACTCTTGGGTGGAACTAGGCAATAATGTAAAGCTCCACGAAGTAACAGCTCATCACTGCACCAGCTATGGCAGATTTCCTACCTGCAGTGCAGGGAGAAGGCAGGGCCAGACTCAGCACCACCAGGGCAAAGAGGCCCCCAAGAATGCCACTAGCCACAGCTCAGGCTGGCCCTGCTGGTCACCAAGGACTGCACAGAGCTGAGGCCCTTTTGACATGAGCAGCAAAAATGTGTTCAATATGTACAGCACATCTCCTTCGGCTTTGCAAACTAATCTCTCACATTCACTGTGGCTGGAATCAATATTCCTCATACTAAGCAGGCATTTTGTAGTTGATTAAGGATGCAATAGATGATAAGTATCTGGAAAATTAGTCATTTTTATTTAAGGCCAGCAAGCAGGCTTGCCTCTTTAAAGGAAATACTATTTTCAGAAAACTGAAGTCTATATGTCCATTTTTCTCTACCTAGACTCAATGTGCACAGCAATAAATTTGTGTACCTGCCAACAGCTTCATCACAGAGAGTGTGGTTTAACAAAAACCCCAATCAGCCCAGGGAAATTATGTGTAACTACCTGCAGTCCAACAGATTTATATCCTGATTGCTCCTGGGTGAGAGAAATGTGAGGGGGGGAGCTATTTAACAGCCAACTTGTTTTGGCCATCAGCAAGAGTTATTTTGGAATAAAGTAGTAATGTCTAAAATGACAGTATGAGAAATCATTATCTGCTTTCTAAAGTAATATGCATCATACAGTCATGAACTTCACAGTACTGAGACAGAATTCTCCCAAGGATAAAACACAAGCTGCTTCCTTTTGTCTCCTAAAGGTAAAGGAAATTAGGGAACAGTAAAAAAACCCAGATTTTTGTATATTTTGCAGGCAGTGCTAAGGCTAATTACCAGTGCTTTTGTGTACAAACAGAAGGATTCTCCTTCACTGTAGATGAAAAGCTCATCCTGACACCAACTGTTCCTGCAGATGCCTCCAACAAAGAAAACCTAAGGAGCACACTTGAGTATTTATGACTAGATGGGGATCTGACAGTGTGGTGGAAACCTGCCCTGTCACATCTCAGCTCAGTTGACAGAGTGGCAGGTGCCCTTTTGTGCAAGTCACCAGGGAACAGTAATGAGCAACCTGGAGAAGTCACTCACCGTCAAAACAGTGAAGAGCTCCTCCACATACACTCTCTCTGTCTCTATAAGCTCATTTATGACATGGCTAAAATGAGAAAAAAAACCAGAAGTGCATTATTTTCATGTCTATAAAAAGCCCCACAGGTGATCAGTGCAGTTCAAGAGCAAAACATTGTGTGATCTCTTTAATAACCAAGAGGTAAAAGCACAAGGGATGACACCTGGGTCAGGCTGGAGGAGCACAGGGATGGGGCAAGGATTGGTCAGAAATAAACATCACCTCAGGTGATGTAAATGGGGTGAGTGCTTACCCTTTCAGTATATCTAAGCTGTCGTCACTGTCTGAAATAAAATACTGCAAGGAATTTCGCTTCTCCTGATAGTCGTGCATGACTTCGATCTGCAAGAGAAATGGGATGCCCTGGGAGGAGCTGCAGGAAGAGCCCTGCAGGGGCAGGAGCAGCCCAGCCCCTGGTGCCAGCCAGGAAACACTTTGGGGGAGGATAAAATGTCCCTCCTTACAAGAACCCTCGGGCAGTAAACCTTAAAATGGAATAATATGTAATGTTATTCCCAGAAATTACTCTCCTACATAAAATCTGGAAATACTGGTAACATAATTTATTAGTGAAGAGGCCAGAGAACAGTTTCCACAGGGGAAATATCTGCGAATGGGAATATTTCCTAATACACACCTCTGTTATGTAAGAAATAAGCTCAGGGAATAACACACAGGAAACAGTTTTATGGATACTGGAAAATCAATCTAAGATAGAGCTCAGGTGTTGGACTAATCCAACTAAACCACATGGATATAAAAGGGTTTGGGTTTGCTTGATTTTTTTGTAAAGGAAAAAGGAAAAAGAAAATAAAGAAAGCATCTCCAAATCCAAAGTACACTCAATCTTTCAAGCAGTTTCAGGTCTTCGGTGTATAAAACTAACTCAGATTTCTTGAATAATTTTTACCTTGCGAGAACTTGGAGTTTTTCTTGAAGTTTTCTTCCCAGGGAGAGAGAGATCAAATGAAAATTTCAAACTGGAATTAAAGTCCACACCTTGGGTAGAAAAAAGCAGAATTACATAATGTACATCTATAGCGTAGGAGATTCTTCAGACAGAAACTGAAGAAAAATTGAATACACTTTAGAAATAAATAATTAGTTAGCTAGTCCTAATAGCAAACTGACAAAATAAAGGGTATTTATCCCAAACAATACTGATTCCACATAGCACGTCACACGGTCATAAAGGCCACAAAGTACAAATATTTAGAAAAAACAAGATTTCCACTAAGGAAACACAGTAATCAAAACCTAACAAAGTCTCTGAGGCCTGAGCATATGACAACAGCAAAAACAACAAAAGCAAATAAACTACAAAAAAGAACATCCCCTTCTAGGACACTGTTTTAAAGTCCTTTTATGAAAATAGGGCAAGATGCTCGGCTGTAATAAACTGTTTCTCCATCTAGCACAAATTTATTGGTATTGTCAGTAATTACAAGTTGTAATTCAGCTACAGGGGTAAACTAGAAGCTTCAAAATAAAGGCTCTATGTCTCCAATGAGTTGTATGACACCATTCCAATATTTTATAAGAAGAAGGTGGATGTGCTGGAGAGAGCCCAGAGGAGGCCATGGAGATGCTCTGAGGGTGTGGAGAGCCCATCCACAGCTGGGGCAGCTGTGGGATCCAGCTGTTGCAGGTTATCACAGCCAGGCCTTGCACCTCCTGGTGCAACCAGAGAGCTCTGGAGGCTGCAGACAGCAGAGGTGTGCCTGGGCTGGGGCCCATCACACAGGGCAAGACCCAAAAGAGGTGAGGAGCTGCCAGAGGTCCTGCTCAGGGGCTGCCCCAGGAGGAGGGGAACACAGATGTGGAGCTGGGTGGGAGATGGGCACCAGCTCCTCTTGCAAGAGTGACTCTGATGCCTTAAGTTTTATCCTTCCTGTATCCCAGGTTCTGTGGTGCCCAGGGGCAGCTCTGAGCTCACAGTCAGTGTCACTCAGCTCTGCACACAGCAGGGACACAAAACAAATCCTTCTCCTGCTGCACACCAAGGACAACTTTCAGCCCCAAAGCACAAACAAGGGTGGGCTGGAGGAGGGACAAGAAGGATGGGACCTCACAGCCTGGAGCTGGAATGGGACAATTCAACCCCAGAATGGACCAAAACTATAAAAGTGTGAGAGAGACCTTGTGACTGTTTGTCCATTTTGTGACCATTTTGGGAGCATTTTGGGAGCATTTTAGGTCCATGTTGGGTGTGGCCCTGGCCAGGCTCTTGTCCTGCCCAAGGTGTATCCTAAAGGCCTAAAGGTTTAAAAATTAGAACCACATTTCTCAGACAGGCTTCAAATCCAGGGCAAAGATAAAAGAGGAAGCATCTATCCTCAGACAGAGACAGAAGGGGGGGAAAGGGGCGTAGAAACATAAGAAAGAAAGGAATAGAGGACAAAAGTGATGTGTTCAGAGTTGGTCTGGTTTCAATCCACACCATAAAACCCATCCATCTCAAAGCACTCCCAGCAGAGCTCAGCATGTGCCTTTGACACTGCCCCTCACGCCAGCAGGCCTGCTGCAGTTTGATGTTTGGTATCAAACAGACTTTATTAAAAAGCTCTCTTGTCATGATCTATCCAAAGAGGAGCCTTTTGTCTTTCCCACACTTGATCATTGCTTTCAGGCAGAGGATTAATGGAGGATACCTGTGCTTTGCAGGTGACTGAGTGCCTCTGCTGGAAAAACTTGCATCCCACAAAGGCATATGAAGTAAGTCCAGCTGACTGATGATGATCTCACAACATCCCACAAAGGTGGCCACCACTTTACCCTACTCTTTAGGTCAATAATTTGTCTTCAACCCTCTCCTCTTCCAAGAAAACTGGAAAAGCTGTGTTAGGTAAAATGGGCAATGCTCTAGTTTAAACACACAGAGATCTTGTACTGATTGGGGAAATGGCTTCAGAAGGTAATGTGCTTTAGAGAGGGTGGCATCAGCCTGGGAAGAGGAAATCTGGGATTTATTTGCTGCACTGGCCTGCATCTTGAGTAGTTTAATTTCCCTCAATGCATCCAGCTTCATTCCCACTGCTCCATTTGGCTATTTACATTTCTCATTCCCTGAACTGCTTTGGCTACAACTCACCATAACCAATATTTGTTAATTCTTCATAAAAAACTTGTGTTAAAACACAAATGTTTAATTGCTTTTATGCTGTCAGATCACTGAATTTAATATTCTGACATAATTTAGCAAGTCCCTGGTTGAAAATACATGGATGCTACTTTGGAATCTCATTTAATTCTGCCTGATACACTCAGGGCTGCCAAGGATGAAAGTTCTAATGTTATCATTTAAAGCTAACATGGTGCCACATCCCATTACCAAAACTAAGGCAGAACATTCAGTGACCTCAGTTCAGTAAGAATTTGTACCTTTACGGGCATTAATTATTCCACAGCTGGGATTTAGGAAAGACACCCTGAAGGAATCCAAAGGAGTTGAGCATCCAGCTCATTTTTGTTGAAGAGATTTGAGCTCCTCATTTCTCCAAGCTCCTTTGCAAACATCAGTCTAACTTTATGTCAGTTCCAGCTCAATACTGCGACAGAAAATAGGCAAGCTAATAAATTTATGAACCTTGCCCTTTTTCCCTTGTGGTATTAATTCACCAGTTTCCAGCCCAGCAAGGATGCCAATAAAACAGAACTGGAGGTGTGCACTATTTACAGATCTTTTTTACTGACCCAGAAGTGGAAACAAATAACAAGCAACCAGCTTCATCCTTCACACAGGTATAGGGACATTGACACAAACATTGGAAAGTTAATAAATCACCTGCTATATATTTAACACTATCCAATAACTCTGCATCTGCCAGCAAGGTTTAGTTAGCTTCTCAAAACCATCCTCAGCCTTACTCTTCCTGCCGCAAAGCAAAATGACCAGCTGAAAACACCAGGATTCCACACCACCTTACCATGTTTAGGGGAGAACAAGGGTGACTTTGAGCGGGGTGGGTTTTCTGGCCGGGGAGCCACCAGCTGGACGGGCCGCACGTGTTTGTCCAGCAGCTTCCTGAAGCAGGACTGCCTGTTCCCAAACATGCTGCGGACGTTCTCCAGCTTCACCTGCACGGCCTGGATCTGGCACTGCAGCAGGGGGTGGACACAGACACACAGGGTCACCATCCACTGCACCTGACCCAAGGCACAGCGCTGCAAAGGTGGCAGCACTGCCACAACCCTGCTCCTCGCTCGTGGCACGAGGAACTGGAGGCATTGCTTACCTTCAGCTCAGGTGTTAACACCGACTCAAAATCGTAGTGTAGGGCTTGGGGATCATAGTTTAAGTAGGCCGAGGAGTTTTCCAGAAATCTTTCTATGTCCTGGAGTGCTTTCTGAGCGCCTTCCTTAGACTGGCACTTATCCATCTGCTGGTTGGCGAGCAGGTAGGCACCTTCATCACAGCACTGCAGAGCCTGGGGACAGCACAGGCAGGGAGGCCTCAGTGGTGCTCCACTGCAGCCAGGTTCTCATGAGGAATATCCCTGACTGGATCTGGATGCAGCTAAACAGCACCCCCAGAGACCTCAGCACTCACTGCGGTTTGAATAGAAAGCAGAAAGTCCACATTTTTTCTGTAAGGTAACTGCAGTCCTCCACAGACCCAGCCAAGCTGTTCCTACGTGTGCCTGGCTAAAATCAGTGCTGTGCCTGACATGGAAATACCAGTGCACAGCTGACCCCAGTGATGAGTCTCAAGCTGGGAAAGCTGAGCTGGGCACTTTGGAGCTCACAGGGAGACTCAGGTGTCTTGAGGCTCAGTGCAGACCTGAGCTGGGGCTCACTGGCACTCACACACTGTGGTGTGCACAGTGAAAACATGATGGGATGGGGATGAGAAGATGCTCCAGCCAAGAGCAGCAGAGAATCTTCAGTGCTGTGAATGGGAAAGGAGACACAGAGAGCAGGACCATGCTGTGCTCCAAGCTAGACCCTGGGCACCAACCAGGCTTGCAAGGAGCCCAGGAGAGGCCCCTGTCCTGCAGCTGAGAGGCATCCAAGGACCTGTCTGTCCCCACAGATCAGCACAGTGCTGAAGTGGAGCACACAGAGAGGAAAAATGAGCTCCCCAGTTCCCCGAAACAGGGAAATGGAACAGGGTCAAAAATCACTGTTTCTCTTAATTGGCCTCAAGCACATTACAGCCGTGTGCCTTCTGGCCTAATTAGCGTGAATTTTGCCTAAATGAATATTTGATGCTGATTAAGATATCAAAGAGCATTGGAGCCACATGATTCCACTTCCATGCTAGAACACAGCAGCTGTGCCTATCTACCAATCTGTCACCTTATTTTACATTCAGCTATGTTCATTCTTAATAAATTGCTCAGAAAAAAGGGCTGGAGTTTATGTGAAGGTGTTACCTCTGTTGCACTGGACATGAAAAACTCCAAAGTCAATCAATACATGGATGCAGCATGAAAGCATGACCAAGAGCAGCAGCTGAACTCGGTGTTCTGTGGAGATGCCCACCTCTTTCTGCTGCCCTCACAGCACCAGCAGAATACCTGGTGTCAGCAGTTTGCTGACTTCCCAGCTACAGGAGGGGTGTGGCACTCCTCCAGCCTCTGGGGAACACCTCCCTGCCATTAACTGCTGAAGAAAAGCTGCAAATTTCAGATGCTTCCAGCTAAGAGTTGAGGCTCACTCCACGGAGAGTCTCCTCAGAGCACTGTGCCTCTGAACTGTACCTGCTGAAGGCGGGTGTGAAGCTCCAGGGTCTTCTGCAGGTGCATCTGCTTCCTCTTGATCTCCTCGGACAGCAGGTCGGAGTGGTGCCGCAGCTCGTTGCACTGCTGGCAGATCAGGTTCAGGGCATAGTGGTGGTTGGCTGCCAGCTGGTGCCCGTGCAGGATCACCACCTGAGCCTTCCCAATCAGATCCTGCAGGGGAAGGCAGAGCAGGCATTGCACACTCACAGAAACAATGCCAAAGTGTCCACACGTACCAGCGTGCAGCATCGCCTTACCACATTTCAGGCACTCGAGGAGATCACTGCCATTAGGAGTGGCCAGCACGGGTGGCTGATGCAGGATAAAATGGTACCCACCAGCTGGAGAGAAAAACCTTTGCTATCCATGAAGAGGATGAAGAAGAAAACAGTATTTCACCAGACTGGCAATGCCCCGAGTGCCTGCTGGCAATGCATCACTGCCCCCTCAGTTCAGGGAACTGCACCCTGAATAAACCACAGCTGAAACCCAGTTTAGGCCCACTGTGCTCACAAGCATCAAAGGGAATTGGAGAAGTTTAGGTTTATCCTGATGCCAAGAACACACCATCTCCTCTGCACACCTTAGTGTAATGGTCATGGTTTCTCCAGGGCTGGCTTTCCACTGGGATTTGCTGCTGCACCTTGCCTGCCTGGTGTTTTGATCCTCCTCCCTCTCCCCATAAACACTTCTTCCAAATGGCCAGCAAGCCTCAGACCCTACTCTACAACTCTTCTCTGTCCAGATCCCTCTGTATTTCTCTGCTGACCCTGCCCCACTTGCCCAGCACTTCCCTTTGCAAAGGTCATATCCTTAGCTGGGCTCCTGTGAATCATTCCTCTTCCCTCTTCTTTCCCCTACATCTCTTAGTCTTCACCCATATGTTATGTTCAAGTCACAGACATGTCAGGATGCAACTTTTTTTGCAACGCCATGTGTCTGGTAACAAGTTTCTGCCTATTAGCACAGCCAAAGCACTTAAAATATAAATAATTCTCCTTCCAGCTCATTAAATCCCACGCCTCCCCCACGTTCAGACATTTATCTGTTCCGGATTTTCACGGTGGCTCAGCAATTTATTTTCACTGTGATAATTAAATACCCTGTTTCTGGCTTTCAGAGTGATCACACCATTGCTGCTCAGAGCAGAGACATGAAATCGATCCTCTCGTGCAGCACTTACCAACAAATTACACCAGGACCAGGTAATGTCAGCAAACACCTCCCACCACAAACACTGAATGTGGCTCCCGTGTTTCATGAGCGCTTCCTCTGGGCAAGGTTATCTCACCTGAGCCATGCCATCGAAATGATCCAGGTCCTTGAGCCTCTGCTTCACTTGGGGGATGCTGTCGCCAGTGTCAGGCAGCTCTGCCTGCTGACCCATTAAAAATTCAATGGCATTCTTGACCTAGACACAAAGAGAAGAAGAACTGCTGCGAAAGGATACAAAGCACAGGCAGGAAATCATTCTGAGCACAAAATTAATCACACTCTAAGAGCTAAGATTGCTAAATCCAATAATGCAACTAGTGCCCAAGAACTAATTTCTAAATTCTAAGATGCTTTCATCAGCAATATTCACGTGGCTGCAGGGCAGTGATACCTAAATTAGCTCTCAATGAGGAAGCACAGCCATCTCCCTAAGCTACCCAGCCCTGCCACAGTCAAGGAACAGCAGCATAAATTAAACACTCTCAAAATAAAAAGCAAAAACAACCTTCTCTCCATCAGATCTCCAACTCTCCCTTCTGCCAGTGGAAGCACATCTGATCCTACCTCTTGAAAACTTTGCTCAAACTTCCAGAGTTGTAAATATTGTTCCATTTTTAACTGGTGTTTTTCCCAGAAGCCATCAAATGCAGTCTCCATCTCACGCAGCTGACCAAGCAACCTTGGGCACAGGAGAGGGACAGGATTGGAACAATTTGCAAACAGAGGACAAGCAGAGGTGAACAAGACCTAGAGATCACTTACACAGGTCTTCTGGACCCAAGGTCTAAGAAGAAGCCAACAGACATGTACATATGACTTGAGATGATCTCAGAGAGAGATTTAGTGAAATCATCCCTGCAGAGGACAGCATCTGTGTGAAGCAGCTGTTGCTATCTCCATTTATCTGGGTAAAACCTGGGAGCCTGGCATGGGAGAACCCTGCATCTGCTCCACAGCCTCATCAAAACAGGGGGGATAAAGATCAGAGCAAGTCAAAATCATTAGAGAAGTCACCCAGCAATTTGATGGGCTGGAGCAAAATTCTGGTATCTTTGTCTTTGATAGGTGACCTAAACAACACATCCACACCTAAACAATTTGAGTGTTCCCACTGAAAAATCAGGGAAATTACTCCAATTACACTCACCGATTCACAGTCTCCCAGTCCCCAGGCCTCTCTTGCTGCTGGTCCTCACTGCATTCCCCAGAGTCAGGCTCTTCAAAACTGCTCAAAAGCAAGTTTCCCTCTTTTGTGACTGCTGTAATCTCTTCCTGCATAACACAAAACATTTCTCATTCAGGCTACTCATTGGGAGGTAAGGATAAGCCATTCTGTGTTTCTCCTGCCTTGGTTTCCCTGTGTGAAACAAACCAATTCCCAGCAGACCTAAGGGCTCCCAGCAGATGTTTTAGTCCTCTTAACACAGAATTAGCCCCTGGAGCTGCACCAGGCTGAGCCATGGACACCAGCTCAGCTGGAAACTGGCACACATTAATGCATCAGGCCACAGAATTATGCAGGAGCAGGCGGCCAGCACTGCTCCAGCTCCCTCTTGATGAGCAGGTGGTGGTGCTGTGAGACATCTGTCCACAAGTTCGTGTCCTCAAGCAAGGTTTTCCACAGCTTGAAGGCTGTGCTTCTCCATCCAGGTCAGGAGAGGAGATTGAGATTGTAAGAGGAGCATTCCATGGGGGAAGAGAGCCAGGACTGAGCTCACATAGCACCACTCACTGCAACCTCTACACATAAAACCAACTCTGCCAACACAACCTCTGCCCAGGGGAAATTTAAACCCTTGGTGTCATCACTGGCATCAGCTGAGGTGCTTCGTGCTGGGTGGGGTCAGCCCCAAAGCAAACGTGTGCATTGAGTCTATTTTCTGTATAACTGTTTTCAGGAAGAAAGAGGCCAAACACAGAAATGAGGAGGGAGGAAACACGTGGAGCAGATTAACTGAGCTGCCCTGAAGGAGTGACCTGTGTAAGGTTCCATTGGAGAGCCAAGTACTGGAGGAGTAAGAACCCATTCTAGATGGCCACGTTTCTACTGCAAGAGAAACAATGGCAAAATCTCCTCAGGGAGAAGCTTCAGAAAGCCCAGACTTGCTTAAATGCCTGCCTGCCCCAGACAGCTCACAGCAACCTAAACACAACATCATCCCCAGGGCAGCAGCCCAGGAACAGGGCACAGCTCAGGAGCTTCCCCCCTCCCACAGTGTCCCTCCAGTCTGCATCCTGTCACTAACACACCCTGGAGGGTGACCACAAGGCAAAGACCCTGTCTCCTTTTGACACTGCCACAGGCAGGAGACTCAGAAGAGAAGAGGAATGATGCAGTGTGTTTTAGACTGCAGGGGGCTGTTATTTCATCCTCTGACACCTCTCCGGACACCCATGCTCCTCTTTTAATTCAAAGCCATTCGTTATCCATAAAGAAAAGTGGCCTGACTGTCAAACAGGTGGTATCTTGACTTTTTCTGTTCAGAATATCAATGGGGTTAATTTCTCAGTATCTCTGTTTAATTAATTTCTGTCATTTTTTTCATTGTGCTTGCTGCCAGTTTCTGTTCAGCATCACAGCTACATAAAGCATTCTGATTGACTAATTATTTGAATTCAGGAATCAACTGTACCAGTCTTGGGGTTGTCATGAGAGAGCTTGCTGTTACCACAATCTGTGCACCGTTTCTCATCTGCTTTTGTGCTTCATGGTCTTAGAAGGAACAAAAGAAAAAAGCCAACAGGCCTCATTTCAGACAAAAGCCAACGAGTGGTTTTGATATTTGAAATTAATAGATGAGGAATTAAAAGCAACAGATGGCTTGTGCTGAGCGCTGCTGTCCTTTCTACGCAAATGGAAACACGTGATGTGCTTTATTTCTCCACAGAGAAAAGTGGGCACTGCTGACTGGTTTATCCACAGACCTACACTGTGGAGCTGATATTTGCCCCCTGCACTGTGGCCACAATCCTCAGCACGAAGCTGAAGTCCCTCAGTCATGTTGCAGCAGATGTAACTGCTATTTTACATTACTCTCTTCATTTTCAAAGAAGAGATGAAGGCCCATTGACAGTGTCTATAATGATACTGTCTAAACATGCACACATGTATTTATGCCTACACACAGCACAACTTGGATGACATTTTCAGTATTTCTTAGGGGCAGCTTTCTGGGAACTCGCTGCCACACATGAATGACAAATGATTATAAGTTAAAATAGATACAATTCTTTGACTTGGGTAAATGAAACCTGTCACAAGGCAAAGGAGCTCATTCTTCAGCCACACAGAACAACTATTAACACAGTGATTGCTTCTCTGAAGGAAGGGTTTGGGGCCAGGCCTGTGCTGCTTCCTGAAAGATGCAGGAGCACCAAAGACAACGAGCTGATAAAGCAGCAGCTGGCTGCACTAAACCTTCCATTGACTCTTATAATTATATTAATCACAATCACAAAGAGTTGAAAAAAAATTAAGATACTCCAGAAACAAATATTGTTTCAGATAAAACCCGAAGGCTCCCATGAAGACAGGGATCACATCGTGGATGCTCTGCAGGGTGTGCTCAGACAGAAATCTTCACCTTGGATGCTCTCCAGCACAGCTCCCTTAAGCCCCCCCAAGGAAGAGCCACCAGGCAGAGGGACCTGGGGACAATCCACCCCTCCAGACCTGCAGAGGAGCTCTGTGTGCAGCTTTCTGCAGCCACGGGGGCGAGGCAGGGGGATCCCAGCTGGGGATGTGACCACACAGCTGACAGAGCCTCCCAGGGCCCTCCTGGCAGCCAGATGTGCAAAGCCCAGGGGAGGAGCAGTCCAGACAGGAATGCAGGCAGGAGGGAGCTGGCAGCTGGGGCAGTTTTCTGGCTGCTGGCAGGGTGATCTGCTCCAGGCACGGCAAAGGTACGGCGAGCACACCAACAGCCACCTGCAGCTGAGCTCCACCTGGAGCTGAGCCCCACGGCACACACACACACGGCAGGGAGCAGTCAGGAGGGCTGAGGGCAGCAGCCGGGGGAGCAGCAGAGGGGCCAGGTGGGCGTGCAGAGCTCCGAGGGCCATACCTTGAGCTGGCAGTACCTCTCGGTGCGCAGCGCCAGGATGCGCTCGATGGAGAACATGTCCTCGGGCAGCTCCGTCTCCGCCAGCTCCGTGCCAAAGCACTGCAGCATCTGGGCAATCTCCTTCACTGTCAGGGCAAAGCTCTCTATGGCCTGCTGGGACACAGGGGATGCAATCAGAGTGGCGTTCAGCACAGCCCTGCAGCTCCTGGGGTGTGCCAGGGGAGCCCCAGAGCTCAGTGGGATGTCCACGGCAGACAGAGAGAATTCCCCCTGGGAATCCAACCTGGCACTCATCTGGGAGACAACATCCCAGCGAAAACTGACAGTGCACAGGAGGCATAAAAACATACAGCAAGGCACAGCTCCTGATTCCTGGCAATATGAAAGGGAAGTTCTTGCCAAGGAGAAGAAACGAACCTGAAAGGAAATTTTCTGAATTCTCTGTATTTGGTCAGTATGCAGCAGGCAGCCTCATCATCCTGCTTCCCAAACACAGTTCTGATATTAATCACATTAAGTGACCATGATTAACAAGAAAGCCTATTTGGTATCTCCCATTAAGGGAATTTTAATAAAGATTTACAAAGACACTTCTTCTGGGAGCAGTTTCAAAAGGAGCCTGAGGGAGTCAATCATCCAGCTCCCCTACAAACCCATCAAAGCCTAACACCCCTTGGCTCCTTTGCAGGTCCCATCTAGGAGGTGCAGAGGCTTTGGGGATTACTTTGAGCCCCCCAGAGCTCACTGCCTGACTGGAAACCTTCCCCAAAGGGTGTTTGAGAGCCCCTGGGCAGCCTGCACTCACCGTCCTGAAGATGACCCACTCGCTGTGGCAGTACTCCAGGGTGCCCCCAAGCTCAGGGGTCAGCTGCTGCTCATCGATGTAGGTCAGCAGGTCACTCACCGAGCTCAGCATCACCACCTGCACACACACGGGGTGACACAGCTCAGCACCTGGGCAGTGCAATGGACCAGGTGTAAATGTGTCCATCTCTGAGGGTCCAGCCCTTGCACAGAAGGGGCTGAGTTAATTACCCAGACTGCTCTTCAGAGGTGTTTTGTGAAGCAAAAGGTTCAATGAATAAAAATAACAAATGACAAACATTACAGAACACAAAAATGAGCCGTGCACAGGTGTCTGAGAAACCTCTGACACCCGCTGAAACACTCCAAAAAGGCCTTCCTTTGTGTTCCTTCCTGAATACTGAATGGTTCAGGGGTGACAATCTGGTCTGATGCCAATAGGATCACCAAAGGCTTTGAGTTACACTCTCAGAGCCCAATCCATGCTCCTGTGCTGGCTCCGAGCCAATTACTGCCAGAACTGAAGTTTCTGGGTTCTTTACCTTCTAAAAACTGCAAGGGGTGAGTCCTAAACTTTTCTCTATATGGAGAACACTTGCTGGGTGTGGGAAATGCTTTTCCTACAACAGGGCACTGCTGTCACCTGGGGACCACACACATCTTTTACAAGATGTAAAAGATCCTCGGACTGGAGCTTGCTCTGCATCTTGTCCTGGAGCAGAGCTCCCTTCTTTCACTGATGGCTTAGCACAGCTTTTATTTGGTGAACCTGACCACTGCTGTAAGCCACCCTGTTGAGTTCTATTTCTACACCCAAGAAAATGTCTCCAAATAAGGAAAAGGGTTTCACTTCAAGACTTTTAAGGAAGAAATACTAGAATCCTCCTTACTGTGGTTGGCTGAGTGAGGCACCTGTTGGTTCTGTAGCTGCTCCTCAGAAATGTAACTAGTTTCTATTGTGAGTTTTGCCAAAAGCCCTCCTAAAACGTGAAGTATTTAAGAAGGAGTACAAAGCCCCTCAGTGGTTTTTGGGGTACCTTAACCAGGTGTGAGGGCTTCCCTGCACCTGCACACAGCTTCTGTTTCTGTATCATTTGTTATCTACTCATTTATTAAAACCTTTTGATTTTCAAAGCACACCTGATCAGCCATCTCACAAATTATTTTAGGGCATTTTGAGAAGTGCTGGACACCCCCAAAACTTGATACACCTTCGTGGGGCTCATTACTTGCTGGCCTCATGTAAGGCTGTTTCTTTCCTAAATGCAAAGCAGAGGGAGATGCTCAGAACAGGGCTGAAAACAAAGTGATGCAGGTTTAAGCAAGGCATGACCAGTAAACTGGAAAGAACGCATATATTTTAATAAGTTATGAGGCACAGAACAATCTCATATATATACGTACTCATGATTTTTTTGTGTGTCTTGATCTGCCAATTGGCTATGTCAGGGATGTTCAAAATTGTGCAAAGAACAGCTATTTTAGAGTGAAGGATGTAAATTTTATGAAAACCATGCTATTTCCTAAAGGAAAATATTAATTTATTTGATGTTTACAATAGTACCAACCTTGTATTCTATAAATGTACTTTTCTTCTCTTAATTATTCTCAATATGCCCTATAATCAAGGTGATTTAAAAGTCTGGAAATTTTGAGCTGAGAATATAAACTCATTTCAGTTGCTATTTCAGGAACAAATACCAACATGATGTCGGTATGGAGTCTACACTTAGGTGAGTATGGATAAATTCCATGGCAAAAGCTGCAGTACACATGTCTTTTGACTTTTCAGACATTAAACAAATTCCTGGCTACGCTTCACATAGAATGGGTTGGGCTGGGAGGGACCTTAAGGATCATGAAGTTTCCAGCCCTGCTCCTATGGGCAGGGACACCTTCCACTGTCCCAGGAGCTCCAAACCCATCCAACCTGGCCTTGGACAGTTACAGGAGCAGCCACAGCTTCTCTGGGCACCCTGTGCCAGGGCCTGCCCACACTCACAGGGAAGAATTTCTTCCTAATATCTAACCATTATCTTCCCTTTTTCAGTGGGAAGCCATTCCCCCTTGTGCTGTCCCTCCAGGGCTTGTCCCAGGTCCCTCTCCTGGAGCCCCTATGGACCCTGGAGAGGCTCTGAGCTCTCCCTGGAGCTTCCCCTCTCCAGGTGAACATTCCCAGCCCTCCCAGCAGAGGAGCTGAGCCCTCCCAGCCCATCCACGCCCTGCCCCTGGGGACAGCAGCAGAGGGGGACAGTGTCACCCCGACGTGAGGCGCAGGGACAGCCCCTGGGCGCAGCAGCAGCCCTGCAGAGCCAGCCCAGTACCGGGAGCTTGAGCAGGAAATCCTCCTGGCTGAAGCGGAATCCGATGTCGGTGAAGGTGCGCTGGAAAAACCCCGTGGGGCGCAGGACCATCACCAGGTGCAGGTTCCCTGGGAAGGAGCCCTGCAAGGAAACACACGTCACACTCACCCTGGGCACCTGGCAGCTCCAGAAACAGCGTTCAGTGCACGGAAAAGACAGGAAGTCATTCAATTTTAGGTTTACTCTTTTTTTCTCATTGCTCCTGATAGACTTTTCTTAGTTTTGAAACAGAAGGGAAGTTGGTTAGTATTTGGAAAGTCCTGCAATAACATGATGTCTAACGAGGTGCATAAACCCAATTCTAGAAGGGAGATGCTGAGAGTGGTTTAGAGATTTGAGAGTGGTTTATAAGAGTTGTGCAGCCCCACTTCCCTTTGGAGCAGGCAGGAGTTCAGCCATGCCCCTTGGAGGCACACTAATTATAAACTTCAATAATATAGATACTGTTCATCATTGTAACTCGGGGAGTGAAATTACGACTTAGCAGGGAACAGAGGGGTGGAACACTGAGAGGAATGACAGATTGAGGAAGCAAAATTTATTGCCAAACTTGCTAATCATCCCATAACTGCATCAAGCACACTCTTCTTGTCCTTGGTAATTACCAGGCAACATTTAATTTGTGGCAAGAATTTGGAATTTCCTGTCTACACTGCTGGAGCCCTTTTTCAAACATATGGTTGGCAGGTGCATTTTTAAATATATCTGTGAAAAGGGTTCTTGAGAATGAAAAAGAATTTTTAAGAAAGTAGGAGTTGCATCATTAAATTACGGATAAGCACATGGTGCAAAGACTTGAGTTAATTAAGACATGATTTACTCTGAGATCCTGCAAGGCCAGGTTACATTTCTCTCCTCCTTGCATTTTCCTCCTCCATGAAACACGATACAACAACCTCTACACCAAGGGTGAGGATAATGAACACGTTTAGGTACTTTGCACTGCAGGGCACTTCACGTGTGCCTTCAGAACAAAGATCACTCCCACAAACACGCATTAGTGTTGTTTAAAACAGGCTGATTTACTCTTGAGATGTGCCATCCATAAACTGCACTGCCACCCATTTGCTCTGTTTTCTTGCCTGGGAAGGGGCAGGTTGTGGCTCCCACTGCCCACGGCTTCCCTTAGAAATGGACACTGACTTGTAGGATCATACAAGCCACATAAATCCAATATATTGATCTGCTGTTATTTTAAGTACGAGCAGGAAAAAAATAAGATTGTGAATGAAATGACAAACTCATTCCCTTTGGAAGCCAACAAGAGTGGTGTCAGGGACAAAGACTTGGCATTGGGAACAACAGGAAACCATTAAATAACAGAGATATTGGTGCTGGCTCCAGGCCCTGGGCAGCACAAAATGCCTCCTTTAGGCTCCAACCTTGACCCTCCCCTGAAAAATGCACCAGGAATATCCTTGAGACCAACCAGACAGAAATTCACCCTCCCTTGGTCTGACATGACTATTCCCTGTTTGGCACTTGGAGCTTTGGCCTCTCTTCCTCCTTCAAGTCCTTTTTAACAGAGTTTGGGCACAGAGCCCACTCCCTGGGTCTCCAAACCCTGTTCCTCCATGGGAAAACCAGCAGGTTTTGAATGCCTGCTGCTCCTGGGAGCCCCCGGGCAGGAAAACCTCCAGGAAGAGGGAGCAGCAGGCAGGAGACAAGCACAGCTGCCTGCCCAAACTGCACAGGGATGAGGTGTGGGATGCCTGTCTGAGAGCAGGGGTGCCCCTGAACATCTCTGGGTGCCCCAGGACCCTTCTGGGGGCCCCGGGCACCTCTGGGTGCCCCTGGACACCACTAGGTGCCCCTAGACACTTCTGGGTGCCCCTAGAGATCTCTGGATGCCCCTGGACACCTCTGGGTGCCCCTGGACCCTTCTGGGGGCCCCGGGCACCTCTGGGCACCTCTGGGCACCTCTGGACACCCCTGGGTACCCCTGGACACCTCTGGGTGTCCCTAGAGATTTCTGGATGCCCCTGGACACCTCTGGACACCTCTGGGCGCCCCTGGACACCCCTGGGTGACACTGGACACCTCTGGGGGCAGGATGCCAACAAGTTCCACTCAACACAAACAAAGAGACCACAGCACTCACACCCTTCCACCACAGGGACAACCTCATGGCCATGCACACACAGTCCCTTTTGATCCCTGCTATTTCACCTCAAAACAGCTCCGTTTCCAGGGCAGATGATTTGATTTCCATTCAGCTTAGAAAGCATTTGGGGATTTTTTTTTTTTTCAGCTGATCTTATACATATAGGATCAAGGTCAGCACTTATGGGTAGCTACAAAACAAGAAACACAGCTTTGCAAATGATACCTAACGCATTCCAAACGGGAAAAAAATGAGCAAGACAAGAAATAAGCTTGTAGAAAGACAGACACCAACAAGCCATGTCCTGTGCCCTCTTAGAGACTTAAGGGAAAAGATGAAATGTTAGAAAAAAACCTACATGGACCAGTGATTCCTCTACGTAACATTCCTGTAGGGACTGTCTCTTTTTTTAATCATTTTAACAATTTTAGCTTTTCTCAGGGCTGAAGTGTAGAAAAGTTTCCTGAAAACTGAACCCTAATGATACTGAAGATACTGCTGCAAAAACCCCTTTCCCACAATACATTAAAGAAAGCAAAGACAAAAGGATCCTTAATCTCGCCTTATGCTTTATCTTATCATTTTTAAGACTAAAAAGAACCCTGTGCACTTGATAAACCCGGGGTTATGTAACAAAGCACCTAAAGAACCCTCTAAAGCCTTTGTGCTCTGCAGCACACCAGGAAAGGCAGAAAACTACCCAAAGACAGAAACTACAGCAGCACAATTCCACTAAATCGGGCAGTTGGCAACATTTCCCTACTGTCACCTGTCTCAGTGACCACAGCCCATGCTCACAACCTCCCTCCCTCCCGAGGACACAGGCATGGATACCTTAAGGCCACTTCAGCAACTTTTTAAACGCACATTTAACTACAACCACGAAGAGAGTGGTTTAATCTGATTTAATCAATGCAGACGAACTGGGCTAACAAAGCACAAGAA
The DNA here is from genome assembly GCF_009819655.1 of Sylvia atricapilla. Lineage (NCBI taxonomy): Eukaryota > Metazoa > Chordata > Aves > Passeriformes > Sylviidae > Sylvia > Sylvia atricapilla. The sequence continues at coordinate 845,044 of NC_089174.1, forward strand.
AGGACAGGCACTGAAAGCGTCACAGTCACTGCCTCATTACCGAGTATCTCATTTTGACTCCTTTAGTGTTATTGTAACATTTTCCCCCCCACTCCCGATTTTAGGAACTCAGTTTTCCGAGACCCTTCTTCTCTGGGGCATCCATGAGGTTGATAATCAATAAACATAAAAAAAAAAAAAAAAAAAAAAAAAAAAAAAAAAAAAGTAGTATCTGCCAGTAAGTTTCTTTCTGAGCACTGCAGACTGAGGCCAGGAGTCCTGATTTAACGACTTTATGACTTTCTGCTGGCCCTTTAAGGAAAAGTCATGCAACAAAATGCCAGGAGCTGCTAATTCGAGCCTTTAACTTCCCCCAGAGCCAGAATGAGACTCCCAAGCGCTCTGCTACCTTCATTTCAGCCGGCTGCATGATCAACCCCCCAAAAAGATGCTGCCAGCATCACTGGGGCACAGATCCGTGCAGGTCCCCTCTCCTCCAGGAGGTTTTCCTCCCTGGAGGAGCAATGACAGAGCTGCTCCTGCGGGCGGAGGGAGCAGCACTGCGGGTACCTGGAGGCACCCAGGGACACCCCGGGAATGGGAAAGGATTCTTACGAAAGTAGGAGCCGCGCCATTCAATTACGGATAAGCACGTGACGCGAAGACTTGAGTTAATTAAGGCACGATTTACTCCGCCAGGCCGGGTTACATTTCTCTCCTCCTTACATTACCCTCCGCCGCGAAACGTGATATAGCCACCTCTGCACCAAGGGCGACACAAACCAACACCTTTCGGTGCCCTGCGCTGCAGGGTGGGCGCTCGGTGTGTGCCCCCAGAGCAGAGATCGCTGCCACAGAGCCGGCGGGACCCGGGGGGACAGGGGGGACCTGCAGGTACCCAGGGATGTCCAGTGATACCTGCAGGTACCCGGGGACACCAGCGATGCCCAGCGGTGCTCAGCAGTGCCCAGGGATACCAGCGGTACCCAGGGATGTCCAGTGATGCCCAGTGATGCCCAGGGATACCTGCAGGTACCCAGCGGTACCCAGGGATACCAGCGGTACCCAGGGATGCCAGCGGTTCCCAGGGATGCCCAGCAGTACCCAGGGACACCAGCGATGCCCAGCGGTGCCCAGGGATACCTGCAGGTACCCAGCAGTACCCAGGGATACCAGCGGTACCCAGCGGTGCCCAGCGGTGCCCAGGGATACCTGCAGGTATCCAGGGATGCCAGCAGTACCCAACGATGCCCATCAGTACCCAGCGGTGCCCAGCAGTACCCAGGGATACCAGTGATGCCCAGCGATGCCCAGAGGTACCCTGCAATACCCAGCGGTACCCAGCGGTACCCGGCGGTACCCGGCGGTGCCCAGGGATACCTGCAGGTACCCAGGGATGCCAGCAGTACCCAACCATGCCCATCAGTACCCAGCGGTGCCCGGCAGTGCCCAGCGATACCCAGCGGTGCCCGGCAGTGCCCAGCGGTGCCCAGCAGTACCCAGGGATACCAGTGATGCCCAGCGGTACCCTGCAATACCCAGCGGTACCCAGCGGTACCCGGCGGTGCCCAGGGATACCTGCAGGTACCCAGGGATGCCCAGCGGTACCCAGCAATACCCAGCGGTGCCCCGCCGCTCCCGCACGGAGGACACCGACACTAGTCCCCCCAGCTCCGCCCGGCCCCGAGCGCTGCGGCTCGGCTCCCGCTGCCCCCGCCCGCCCTCCCCCGGCCCGGAGCGCTGCCGCCGGCCCCGGCCCCGTGTGCGCCGCGGCACGGCGGGCCCGGAGCCCTTACCGCATCCCGGGAGGGCCGCCCGCCCCGCCGCGGGCCCGCCTCCGCCATGGCCGGGATGGATGGATGGATGGATGGGATGGGAGGGATGCGCCGGGATGCGGCGGCTGGGGATGCGGCGATGCTGCGGATGGCAGCCCCGGCTGTCCCCGCTGCCAGGGGCCCGGCAGGCAGGCAGCCCTGCCGGCACCCGGCTTCCCCGGCTGGCAGCCCCGCTCTCCTCCCCAGCGCCGGCTCCGCTTTTAAGGTGGAATGCCAAAAATCATCCTGCAGACGCTCTTCCCCGCGAGGACTGGGCTCTCGGCTCAGAGGTTTCACCCTTCCCTTTCCCCCCTGCCGTTGTCTCCAAGGTGCCTTTTCCAGGTGTTCAGTGCTCCGGGGGCAGAGTAAGGAAAGATGCTCCGGCCAAAACCCGAGGCTGGCCCCGGAATCGCTTCCCAGCGGGAGCCTGGTTTGCCCAGGCAATTAGAGACACACATAAAGAGTTAAAACAAAAATCTGTACAGTGTGATAGAAGAATTTTCAGGATCAGATGCACAACCGCAGAGCTGCAATTGCATATACATATGCTGGGAAAAAATAGGACACGCTCTGTATTTCAAATTCAGCTCCATGGCACTCCTTTACTCCAAAACTGTACAAAGATCAGAAAAAGATTTTCTTTTTTTTTAAATTGCACCAGGGTTTATGATGTGTGACTGGAAAAAAAATCACGATTTAAATTTTTGTCCTTACACCTCCTGGACACAGAGACAGCCATTTAGGACCAGACTCTGTTTTTAAGGCAATAAGGTTTAGTGGACATGGGTTTCCTGCTTCTCATCCCTCTTTTGCACAGAGCACCTCCCATTCTTTGCATGGACAGCACTGATACTGCAGGCAAAGTCACCTCTCCACATGGACACACGGCTCACAAATAGGGTGTATGCTCCAATGATTAAATCTTCTTATTAAACACAAAATTAATGACACTTTTGTAGAAGCTACAAATTAGGACAGGATTTTTTTCCCATTTGCAACTTCCAGACTATGCAAAGCAAGTACATCACCCTTAAAGGATGCTCTTGGTATTAGCACCTGTTCAAACACAGGCAGCAGAACTGAATTTTGATGACCACTTTAAAGAACTGCTTTCTAAACGGGCTTCTTCTCTGCTGGTATGGTAACCACACCCGCAAGTTCAGTCTCTAACATTCAGAAAAATCAGAACCAAATATACTTTTAGTGGTATCTCATTCACACTGCAGAAAGGGAACCCTCCCTGCCTCCTACAGGATGCTGACCAGAAAAATTCCAGCAAGCCCAGGTATTTTTAACACCAACTTAAAGTGTACCAGTACAAGTTCAGTACGGCACCAGTGTACAAGTTCAGCTGTACCAGTATTAACAATTTAAAATACCATAAGATCTAACTTTATCAGAACCAGGTAAGCATTTTCTGCCTCAGTACATACCCTTTTACTCCTCCATTCTCAGATGGACTGGTGTCTTTAACCATTCAGTGACTATGAGCAGAAACAAACACAATAATAGCATACACAGAGTATTTCCACTGACCTACCCACATGGCAGGGTGTGTTTGGGAAAGGATCTGTCTGTTAGATCCTTTCCTCCCAAAAACATGACTTTTCTACAGCTGCATGCTCTAAATCCTGTAATCCTAAATGCTGTAAATCCCAGCTCTGGCTCCAGGACCATGCAATGCAGAACTGCAAAACTTGTGAGCCATGTTCACACCAGAAATCTGCTAATGCTGTGTAACACATGAACGTGTGCACCACATCATCTAAAACGCATGAATGCATCCATGCACTTTTAAAATGGATTTTTTTTTCCCACATACAAATGCTTGGGAAGCCTGTTTAAAGAACCTAAAACTTTCAGTCACCAACAATTAGGAAAAATAAACTAATAGCCAGTGTCAAGAAAGAACATGTAGGAAGCCAAATTTTCCACCCATCAAAAGCACAGGACGTGGCACAAAAGACATCTGAACCACTGCAAAAGAGCATATATAAACCCCAGCAAATGGATCAAACAAGCAAATTAATACACAAACAGCTCATTTACACACTCTAATTAATTACAGGGCCATAAAGCAAAATATTGCCTAGAGAGAAAGCAGGAGCATCATTGCTCCTGGCTCCTGAGATGCATAAAGGCATGGTGACTTAGAACCCTAAAAGCAATTAACATTAAAGAGGACTTACTGCTATTTTTTGGAGAGTTGTTTTGACTGATGTCCATGTGTCCAGTCTTCTATCCAGGATTAGGATAAATTTAGTGTCAGACTCATGTTGACTGCAAGATAAGGAAATACCAATAACTAGATAATGTTCCAAGAAAAGTGACCCTGTTTCCAAAAAAAATCCCACATCCAAGAACTTGGAATGCAAACCACATTTTAGTATTTCTACAGTTCCTGAAATTCTCTTTGAAAAAAATTTCTCGAACACCCAAACTCTTTCCAATGGTGCTTAGCAACAGGACAAGGGGCAACAGGCACAAACTGAAACACAGGGGATTCCATCTGGATATGAGGAAAAAATGTCTTTCTCCTGAGTGTGACAGCACACTGGGAACAGGCTGCGAAGAGAGATTGTGAAATCTCCTTCCCTGGATATTTTACAAATCCACTCGGGGCTTTTACTATCTCCAGATATTCCAGCACAACCTGCTCCAGGTGCAGCTGCTCTGGCTGGTGGGGCTGGCCCAGATGATCTTTAAGATCCCTTCCAACCCAAGCCCTTCCCTGTGATCCCCACAGCTCCTTCCCAGCCTGATCCTTCTGTGATTCTGTGACTGCGGCAGCCCAGGGTGAATTCACACCTGTGAACTGTGAGCCAGGTGGTGACAGCAGATTGCTCTTGAAACCCAAAGCGGCTTGAGAAGGAGGCAGCAGAGGCAGAGGAGCTGTGCCCCTGGCCAGCAGCCTCCCCCTGCCCTCACTGCCCAGCTGGGCTCACCTTACAGCAGCCAAGCCATGGCCTGTCCTGGCAGGAGACAGGTGACACCAAGGCAGGGCAGGGGACGCCAGGTGACACCAGCCTGGCACAGGGGACAGGAGCTGGTGCTCCAACAGGCTGTGGTGGCTCCCCCAGCACGTCCTGCTGGGGAGGCAGCACTTGCTCCGAGGCGTTTTCCACCTCACCTTGGCAAGCACAGGCTCCTGACATCCCTTTTTACACCCAAATCCTTTGAGTTGCTTTGAAATGCCCAGTCTGAGCGAGCCAGCCAGCTGCACCCTGGGTGCCTGGTCTGGCAGGGGCCCCAACACCCAACTGCCCTGTCTGTAATTCAAATATTGCTCCCCAGGCTGGAGGGAACAGCCCAGCCAGGCTCCAGCTGTGACACTCCAGGCAGCTGAGGGACAAACTGCACTCCTGTTTGCTACCAGCTGGTAACCAAGCCCCACCACCTGAGCGTATTTACAGCACACTGAGGTGATGATATGTGATAAATATCTGCAGTATTTACTCCGTGGATGCTGGAGGAGGACAGCCATGCCCACACCGGGTGCCTCAGGGCTGGGGAGAGGCTCCCAGGACATGTGCTGCCTCCCCAGAGAGGGCTCAGGTGTCTGCACTGGGCACAGCCCCGTGCAACCAGCTTCTTGTCGGCATCACTGCCACTAATTCCTGTGTTTGGCAAGGCAAACACACGGTGGATTACTCGGAAGTATCACACAGCAGACAATACTTGGCAGCTCACTACAGAAAAAAAACCCAAAACCCAAGACACGTGAAGCCAGTGCAGGAGCTTCCACTCAGTGCACATCTTGCTGCTCTGGTCTGTGGCAGCTACAGCTCTGACAAATACATTTAGGAGGAATTAGCAGCTGTGCTCAGAGGGATAAAATATAAAATTTCCTTTAACTCGTAACAATAACTGACTGAAGATATGTAGAGGCACCCAACTCCCAAGCTATCCCATGACAGATCTTATGGATCTGTAATATCACACCCAAAGTGCAAACGTTTCATTTGAATTTACTCAAGGGCTTTTAGTGCAGAAGAAAAGAGCAGAGAAAAGGAATATCAAATTTTACTTGGGGCACACACAGAACTTCCAGATGTAATGAAGTCTGAGGTTGTGAGCATGGTGAGTGTGACTTTTCAGCCAAAACCTTTATTTGCTTGGAATAATTTGGGCAACATGGGACAGTTCTGCAGGTTTCTGTTAGCTCTCTTCACCCCCACCATGAGCTAAGTGACCAAGTGGGTGGGGAGCAGGCCAAAGGATCCTTTGGTTTAAGGCAAAAATAAAACCCTTTAGCTTTTCAGCACACTCTACAATTTCAAGAGGTACGTCTCTCTGAACTATAAGAAACATTTCCCAACTGCCCATGGTATTTCCCAAGAGTCTGCAATTGGGAAAAAAAAAAAAAAACCAAACCACCAATCTGTTTAGACTGAACTGGTGTAATTATAACAAAACATTGAAGAAAACCCACAGAATCCAGGTAATTTAAACAAGGCAGCCAGGCTGTAGTGCAGTGCCAGTTAAGAAAAGCTGAAGTACACCATTAACTCAGGACAAGGTTATGCTCAGACAGCAGCCTCCAAGCATGCTAATTCACTTTTATCAGCTCCCTTACAGAAACAAAGAGGAAAGTTCCAGCAGTCTGACAGCCTTGACACCTTCTGTGGGAAATTTGTCGTTTTATTGTAGGCCAGTGGAGAAAGTCTGTGACTATTTGCAACCCAGGCCTTGCAGGTTTATCAGATTTCCAGGCTCGTGATGTACCTTTTAGACTGACAATAAAAATAAATCAGTGCTTTCTACCAAGGCTCTGAGGGCTGTTTGTTTGCATCCAGCAGCAGAAAGATGGAGACAGATAACCAGGGCAAGGATTATTTCTCTCTGGGTGTTTCACGTCACTTCTTTTTTTTCCTCATCCTTAACTTCGTGCGTGTTGCAGGATGCACCAGACTAAAAATAAAGACCTGGGGTGTTTTGCAGGACTTGAAACTGGATCCTGGAGTCTGCAGCTGTGAGATTTAGCACAGGACTGAGAGACTGCTGGTGGGATCAGAGTCACGACCTGCCCAGCACTGAAACCCAGAGGTATTTATAGCCACCAGCACCCTCCACTCTGCCACTGCCCTGTGCTATCAGCCACGGCTCTAAACCACTGCTCCTCACCTCCCAGCCCAGTGAAACAGGCAATCCTTGTCTAAATACAAGCAAAGAACAGAGCAGAACAGACTAGGATGTGGTATTTCAGCAGGAAGGGACCCACGGTGATAATCTGCCCAAATGTCTGACCAAAAGTTGGAAGATGTGGTTCTGGGCGCTGTCCAAATGCCCCCTGAACACTTGGGGAATCAATGACATCTCTAGGGACACGGTTCCAGTGTTTGACACCCCCTCAGCAAATAAATGCTTCCTAAAAGTCTGTGTTAAACCTGCCCTGGGACAGCTTTGAACCATTCCCACACCTCCTACCCCTGGATCCCAGGGAGAAGAGCTCAGCGCCTTGCTCTGCACATGCCACCCTCAGGAAGGTGCAGAAAACAATGGGATCCCCCCTCAGCCTCCTCCTCTCCACTCCAGACGAGCCCAGAGTCCTCAGCTGCCCCTCACAGCCACATTCCCTTTTCCCAGACCTCCTCCCTCTGGACACACTCCAGGACCTCCACATCCATTTTAAATCTGGTGCCCAGAACGGCACACAGTATTGGAGGCAGCACCACACCAATGGAATACACACAGAGGGATTTTTTTTTTAGTTTTCAAATTTTACTTTTATAGTGATTAAGTCTGTTTTTTTGTAAAAACAATCTTCGAGATACCATAACTGACTTCAACTGATTTTTATTTTTTTTTTCTTTAAGCTTCTGCTGGAATTCTGGCTTACCTTGGAAGAGATGAATTCTTTCAGCCTAGAGGAAAGACCTGCATTTGCTGTCAAGGCCACAGTGTCACAGTCCTCAACCCAAACCAGGACAAAGTGCTGCTCTATCACTCCTCAGGTCTCTTTTCTGGAAACACCAGGATCTGCCACACTGCCCTGTGCCCCTGCCTCAGGCACAGCCCTGGTGGTGCTGCTCAGCACAGCCTGAAGGCAGCCAGAGCAACATTTTGAGCTGGATGTGCACGGAATAGAAAGTGGGCACCTATTACTGATTTTCCCTTACAGCTCAGGCACACAAGGACTTTCTGCAGCTGCCTCCAGCCCTGCAGCACAGCTCCCAGGAATACCAGAAACTGACTTGCCTACAGGACTGGCCTGGCTCTGCTATTAATGACACTGCCTTGAGGAGTCAGGAGTAGCTTCCAGCATCCGTCTCCTTCATCTAACAATTATTTCCAGGAGAAAAAAAAAATGCCTGATGAAATTCAGCTTCCCCCAAATACCACAGACCTGTCACCCGTGATGTTTTCTCAGACTGGCAGAGGTAGCACACTGCAGTTCCTTTGCACAGGAAAGGCACCTGCCCCTGCACACCCACAGGTAAGGAAGTGTTGGTGCCCCCACTCTGAACACTGACATGTCAGGAAATTAAATAACTCTGGCAGGTAAATATTGACCTCTTGTAGGGACTTTCTGGGCCCAAGTCTGAGCTCTAACCCCATGATGTGATGCTGCTGAGGGGCACCAGAGCTGACACAGACCTGCCACCCCCACCTTGGTGATGCTTTGCCTGGAGCCTTCCAGCTCCAAAGTGTTGGGGAGCACATGTTTTTGAGGTGATCAGACACTGGGGCAGGCTGTTGTGGTGGCAGGAGGAGCAGAGCAGGATGATTAAAGTGGTTTTACTAAAAACATGCTGGACGTGTTTGAATCAGCACCAAGCTTTTGCAGCTCTCATTAGTTTCCTGATTGAGTTGTCCCTATTACAGGGACAGCAAGGCTGCTCATCATGCTAATTCCAGGGTGTTTACAGATGGAATAAGAAGCCTTGGAGGAACCAGACAGAGCTGGGAAGTGCAGAGGCACAGGATGAAGGAGAAATCACTCTGGCCAACACTTGGCAGGGTCCTGATCCTGCTGGGCCAGTGCTCTGTGGGCCAGGAGCTCCTGAAACCTCAGAGTCCATCAAAAAGAGGACAGAAGAACTAGAGGCCCCTTTATCTATTTATTTATTTTTTTTTTTAAACAGAGACACCTAAACACTCCACAGTTCTTCCAAGGCAGCTGTTAATGGAAAGCTCCCATCTAGCTGCTGTCAGCCTGCTCTCCCTGCAGGAAGAAATTTGCCAAAAAACAGGCATCATTCAGGAAAATTAAGCATTCCAGGTAACTGAGTCACCAGGCTCAGCAGCAAGAGCTAGGATGGCCATTAATCTAAATATTCAGCCCTGTATGAGGCACAGGCAGACTGTCAGCAGCTTTGCCCTGACACACAGGCAGGTAATGGGAGCTGCTGCTCTCTGCTGAGCCATCACCTGTCACAGGGACCCCAAACGCTTTGTTCCTCTAATTAGTCTCTTCCTCTGGTTTCATTTCTCCTTTTCCACAGTAATGACTCTCTATTTGCACATGCCAAAATATTATTTTGCAGCGGCGTGGCGCATTTAAGGGGTGACACATGCCAAAGCTTGGGGGAAGCTTTTGCTGTTAATTAGAAACGTAATCAACTAAATGTGTGACACATTCCAGGTCACGGGGGTGATGTCCACTTCTCACCCTGCATTTCCTGGCACACAAAACACCTCACCCGGACACTGTGAGGGCTTTTGCATCCCTGTGCTGTGCTCTGGGAGCTGAAGAAGCCCCTCATGGTGGCTGTACCCTGAAGGTCCCTGCCCAGCCCAGGCAGGTCCCACACCTCTGCCCACCACAGAGCCGACAGGGAGCTCATACCTGGGGACTGAGGTCAGGTATGTCAGCACTTTGGACACATTCTCCTCAGGCACCTGGTTGAAGCCAGCGTTGTCGGGGAGGGTGATAATCCAGGCCTTGTCCTTTCCTCTTCCACCTGCAGAAAAGACAAGGGTGGCCCTGAGCAGGGCCAGCAGCAGAGCCCAGACAGCTCACAACACACACTGCTGGTGGCAGAGGGGCTCCTCACATCACCAGAAGAGCAAAACAAAGCCAAATCTGCCTCTCAGCCCAAGCACACCACACAGGTGCAGGTGCTAGGCACCAATGTAGTAAGTACTAGTTACTTCCTTTATTTTCTGAGTGTACTTTACACAGGACAGCGAAAGGAATCAGAAATACACGGGCAAATAAACACACTGGTCTGGAACCCACAGAAACACATTTCGCAGCAAAGTGCTCGTTAATGCACTGAGTGCTGGGAGGTAAGAATATTTTACAGTGTGGCACGAGACAGAAACCTAATCTGCTCTTTCAAACTGCCTCCATGTTTTATTAACAACATTCCTAGTGGCACTGGATACTACCTGATGGGCAATAGCCCGTGGGGAGTATCACTCTGACAAACAGCAAAGGAGTTTGTCTGGAGTGTTTAATTACCACAGGGGAGAGGGGGAGAGAGAGAGAAAGACCCTGAAGATGTTCTGGTACTCACCAGACAGGAAAGCAAACTCTTTCATCAGATCATCACTGATGTCCTTTGCACAGATGGGTACTGCAGTTTCTGGAGAAAGGGAAAAGCAGCAATCAAAATAAAGCACAAATCCAAAGGAAACACATTTATCAACGCGTTGATCCAAAGGCGGAACTTGAACCAAGGGCAGCTTCCTTAAACTACAGGTGAAATTATGTAATAAAGGATATGAGGATCTTAGGGATGTCATTTCTAATGTTTGTAATGACTCCAAGAGGGTGAAAGCCACAAGGCAGCAACAACAGTATTCCACTAAATGTACCAACTGCCCCTTAGTGTGAGTGCCCTCCCCTCAACGGGACATTTCCAGTGTACATTTTTATATTTTGGAGCTAGTAATTCCACTGCCTGTTTTACAGAGTCTCTCAGTGCTCCCCAGCCCTGGCAATGCAATGGGCTGAGGTTTCTGCTGGGAACTGCACTTTCCCTTGCACTGGGAGCAAGGTTGGGCTTTCAGACTGTTACAGTCTTTAACTTTGAACAAATAAGCTTCTGAAATCATGTTTTCACCTGGCAAGGGGCCACAGACATTGGAGAGGCTGTTGTTCTTATGTTCAGTTGTTAGATTTCTTCCTAATTCAATAATGGGAGAGGCTGTTTCAGCACCATATTTAGCACCACGATCATTTCAGTGGCAATGAAGCGCATCAGAACAACACACACAACTTCACCTCTCCCTGGGAGAAGGAAACAAAGACCAGACTGACTAAACACAAGAGGAGCTTAAAGCTGGTAGGCATTTTTCTGGATTATCTACAAACGGAACGACAGCTAAAAATTAAACATCCTTGTTCCTGCAAATAAATGTTTTGAAGCACATCTATACAGATTAAAGTCCTTGGGCTTTCTGATAATCAAATTTTAAACACTGATTATTTCACAGAGTTGGTCCTAGGGAATAATCTTCTGGCTGTTTTAAATCACACAGGCTGCATACTTCAGCACACTCCAGCATAATCAATATTTATTCTATTTCCCGTTTTTTTTTTTCAGAAGCTTTGTGGTCACCTCTGCTTTATCCAAAGATTGTTCACTGAAAGCACAGCAGCCCAGATGTGTGTGGGGCACTCTGCCTCCCACAGCCCCACCAGCCATGGGCTGCTCTCTGGTTTTCCCTCTTGTAGATAAAAATGTGATTTTTGTTTGTCGAGGATCGAGCCTCAGTCCCACTGGCATCTACAGAAACATTCTTGATTTTAACAGGCCCTAGAACTGGCCTTGGTGAGAAAGAAGTTTGTCTTGCAAAGATATTTCAAATATTTGTCTCTCATTCAACTGCTTCACCCAACTTGAGGACAAGCAGCAGCAAGAGATTTCTTCTCTATTTGTTGGTTGTTTTTTTTTTTTACCAGGTCACTGGTTTCGCACTGATGAAAATCACATTTAATAACTTAATGAGCTCCAACACATGAACTAGATGCTATCACACAAGCGTGTCACTGAAATGACAAGACAAAAGCCCATGATATGCACACGTGTTTGTCACAAATGAGTGTGGGGCTGCTCTGTGTCCCCAGGCAGGGTGAAGCCTGTCCCCAGAGCTCACCCTGCCTGGCCCTGGCTTTCCCCAAAATGCAGCAGCAGCCAGGCCAGGCACAGCCTTGCCACGTGCTGTAACTCTCCCGTGACTCGAGTGCTCAACAGCAAACACAGCTGACAGTAAATGTGGTTTTTCTCGGGTTCTGCACTGACACCAGAGGGACGTGCCAGTAAATTGAGGCTGATCAGGAAACAGGCTGGAGAAAGGAAGCTAACCTTTCCATGGGGGGAAAAAAAATCACTTAATTTAAAAGTTTCACAAGACATTTTCTCAGTGAGAACCACCCAAACACGTGCAGGGAGTAGGGGGAGTTTGTACCCATCCCCTGGGGAGCAGGATGATCCAGCAGAGGGGCAGGATGCTGCCCTTTGGCAAGGTCAGGGCACACAACAAGAGCCTGATTGTGGTGTGATTAGAGCTGCTCCTTGGCCAGCTCATCCCTGGCACTCCCTCTGTGCTGCTCACTGAACTCAGCCTCCTGGGCAAATATTAGGGAAAAAAATCAACTCTGGCATCAAACCCACAAGTGTGTTGCTGTGCCTGAGGCACATCAGCTGCGTGCTGCAATAAATCCTGAACAGGAGCGTGACCTTTGTCCTCAAATATTAATCTCTGTGGAAAGAGCAGGGAAAGGCAGCGAGGCAGCAAAGACATCAGCCCCTCAAACAAGGCTTCAGCTGATGTTCTGCAGCAAACTGGGGATTTTCTATCTTGGGACAGCACAGAAAAGACCCCAGGGCAGTGCCCAGTGCTGGCTGTGAGCAGCCCATTTCACTTGGCACAGGGGGTAGGGAGCCAAGGTTTCAGGGAAGTCCACTCATTTCCTTCAGAGCCAAAAAGGGGGCTTTGTGATCACCAGCTGTTAGAAAACCAAGCCTGAATTCCCGTGCTCCAGCATCTCAGGGCACTTTACAAACTGCTGTCTCCACACAGCTGGCACAACCTCACCTTTTAGGGCCTTACTAAAAACCTGCAGCATCTGGATGGTACATTGCCATAACAGCACAGTGTCGTTTTTATATAGGTTCTAAAACGGGCATTCATAAAGTGCTGCTGCAGTTATTACACCCAGAGACTCCTCTGCAGAGGAGGGGGACTGTTGCCATGGTACAGAGGTCTGCAGGCTGCCTGAAGCCAGGCAGGGGAAAGACAAAGGGGGAATGCAGAGCTCTCTCTGCCCCTCTGAGGAAAGCCAGCGTGGGTCAGCAAGGAGCTGAACCTGCAATCCCATCTCCTGGTTTGCCCAGGACAGCTCACAGCCCCTCCAGAGGGATCATGCACAGGCTGGGGCTGTGAGAAGGATGCTCAGTGCCCTCCTGAGGAGATGCAGGCACAGAGGGACCCCCAGGCATGGTGCAGGTCCGCAGTGACACCCAGAGAGGGGACAGCTCCTGCCCCCGTCCAAACCCCTCCTGTAACACTGCAATAAACTCTGAAGTGCTTTGCTCTTGTTTTCTCTCCTTCCCCAACCCTCACAGGCCTGCAGCGTGTGCAGGCAGCAGCTGTGTAACACATCTGCCAGGCTGCCTCAGCCCACCACACTGACCAAACACTGCTGTGAAATCCATTTGGAGACAGCTCTGTGGTGAATGAAAACACCAGCTTTTCGTCTGGGGGCTGCTGCTGTAGTCTGGGAAACAAAACTGAAGTAAACCAAACGAAAATGTAAAGGATCACATTGAGCCTCTCCGTGGTCTGCCTGTTCTCAGCTGCTTGTCCCTTTGGACACCCAGCAAAGCAGCATTTCTTTGGCACTGAGGAACCTTCAAATCAGCACAGCTGTGCCCTAATTCCATGTCTCCTGGTGCCCTGCTGGGCTAACTGGGGTAACCAGCCAGGGGCTGTCCCAGCACTGGAAGGCTCAGCAGCCCCTTGGGGCTGACCCCAGCTGCACCACAGCCCCACAAACACACCAGCAGTGTCTGCAGGGAGCTCTGCTGCCCGGGAGCTTCCCATGAGCTGCATCCTTTCCTGGGCCAGGGTCAGTGCAGCCTCCCCAAACAGCCCATGGAGCACAAACTGGGAGCAAGGGTCAAGTCATCCCCCTCTTTGCTTTGTGCAGGAATGGACACTGACCTCCCTTAGAGTGCCCCAACCATGGATCCAGCACGGTGGGGAGAGTGGCCCTTCCAGCTTCTCCTGCTGAAGCTGCTTCACTCTGCAAAATTAAACTTTGATTGGGGCAGAGGACAGAAATACAGCCCTGTGTCTGAGGAGAATGACCAGTGCAGCACCTGCAGCCTGCCCCCAGCCCAGCCTGGAGGGCCAAACCCACCCCAAAGGAGTGACCCTGCAGCCCATCACTCCCTCTGCACACACCACGGCCAGAAGGAAGGACAGAGGGGGTTAACAGGGAGAAAAAAATACTAATGTACACTGTCTGCAAACTGCCCTGGCACACAGGCTGTGCCAAGTGACACAGTGCCTGCTCCTGGCTGCAGAGAGCAGGGCAGCAGGATGGAGGAACTCAGGCAGCTGCCCTTTCACCACCCACACACTGCAGCCAGGGATCTGACTGCTTTCAGGGATTCAGGGATCCACTCCTTTTGGGGGATTTGTCCCAGCTGTGTGCTCCCCCAACACACTTACACCTGGGGCAGGGTCCTGACATCCAGGTGAGCAGACACACCTGCTGTGTGTCTGTCCTGCCCAGGAACAGGACAGCTGTGGGCACAGGCAGAGCATCAGTGGGATCTCAGCAGGGAGGGGCTGGCAGCTGGGGACAGGTGGCACCAGGCTGGCAGAGATGGCACGTGCCCTGCAGAACGTGTGGCACAGAGCACCACACTCTGCTCCTCGACAAGCAGCTCTGCTCACCCAAAGAGGATTTACAGGACCTGGTCTGGGCACAGAACAGCCAGCCAAGGTCCTGGGGCTGCTTCCTGGATGTCAGAGCAAACCCTTTGGTAGCCAAGAGCAAATCGTGAGTCCAGTGGCTTCAGGTCCTCGTGTGGGAACAGAGGCAGCAGGATTTGGTGTCAGCCAAGGGCCATGAGCACATCTGATGCCAAGAGCAGCAGACCCCTGCAGCCCCCAGCCATCAGGTGTCAAGTCTGCACAGTTGTGTGAGAGCTGGGACCAAAGGCTGAGTGCCAAAATCCCTGCTGAGCCAGCTGCTGGACTGACCCGGACAGCTGGGTAAACCATGGAATTCCTTGTGATTCCAGGTGGTGCAGCCATTCCCCAGGCCAAGGGAGTGACACAACACACATTAAAATATTTATGGCAGAAAGCTTCAATACCTGTGACTGCTGCAAGTCCCTCTGTCCCCACAGCCCACGGGGACAGCTCACACCTCTCTGTGGCCAGGGCAGCCCTGGCTCAGCCTGCAGGCACCTGCTGCCTGCCTACAGCCAAAACCAGGCTTTCATCTTGAGGGAAAGCTCAGCAGTTAGGTTTATAAATGCCATTTTTTCTGGAAGATCTGATGTACTGATGCTGAGGAAGATGGCCCCTGCAAGGCTTGGATGTCCTGCACATGGCATGGAAGTCCCACCAGGATTAATCCATGGCTAGGAGTGATGTCTTGGTCACCTCACCCGCTCCAATTACCCCTTAAATTATCTTTCCTCAGACTGGGGAGGACTTTTAAGGAAAGGCTCACTCTATTTTCAAGCTCCTTCTTGTACTTCTCCCCCAGCACCTGCTCCAACACAGTGTAGGAAGCAGCACCATCTGTCCCTGACCCAGGGGCTGAGCTTCTCCTCCACGGCCTTCTTACGTGCAGTCAGTGCTTCAGAGCAGGCACACATCCCCATCCCCAAACCCGGGGGTGTGCTCAGCTAAGAAGCCATACAGCAAAAAAGGGAAAGCTTCTGAAAAACCAGAATGACCTTTCCGAAAGGCTTAGATTTAGACACACTGAGGATGAGGGGGAAAAGGAGGGGGAAAAAAAAGAGTGCTGTGAAAGGAAAAGAAGACAAGAAACAGAAAACTTTTAACTGGGTGCAGTTCAGGTTTGAGGATTTCATCCAGACAGCACGGCTGACCCGTGGAGGGATGGAACCAGCTGAATCCCCTCCTTCCAGCAGGAGCTGGTCCTGTGCTCAGAGGGATGGGACCACCACACCTGGGTGTGCACAGAGCCACCTGGGGCTGGCTCCACAGCCAAGCTGCAAGCCCTGGGGCAGGGGCATCCCACTGCCAGGCATCCCTGCAGCAGGGGAACAGCAGCTGTGACAGAGCAGGAGCACCCAGGACACCGGAGTGTCACAGCTGCAGCCACCCACTGACACACAAAACCAGCACAGCCTCACCCTGCTGACCACTGCTGCCGGCAGGACAGGGATCCCAGACAAGGTGCAGCCAGACAGAGATCCCACAGTCATGGAAATGTCATCCTTCAGCACAATTCTGGGAGATGGAGTGGGCAGGAGGGTCTGCAGGAGCTGTAGCTGAGCCACACTGACAGCGAGGAGGAGGAGGAGGAGGAAGACCAGAAGGAGGATGTTGTTCAGGGGAGGTTGAAAGATCCCATTTGCTGGAGACCATGCAGTTTTGTGGCTGGGGTTGGGGAGGAATCTCTTCCAATTTATATTTAGCAGCTGAGAAACTGTGGAAGCTTTGCTAAGAAAAGGTGAAGCAAAAGCAAATTAAGCAGCAACAAGGCTCACTGGTTACCTCCTGTTATGCTGTGATGTTTTCACGTCCAATCAGAGAAATCCTGCTCTCATATCACACCAAACTAAGCAAAAATTGGGGAAGATAAAAGCCAGCTCCACCATACGTGAATTCACGTCTCTTGCAAGAGATGTAATAAAAGATTCTCAACACCCACTCTTTTGGATTCAGCGACAATGTGGGAGTTGAGAAAATCAAGTTTCTTACATTTCTAACATTTAGGAGCTCCAACGTACTTCTAGTTCTCTCCTTTTTCCAGTTTCAGTCACTCTCCCCTTATCAAAGAGAGCAGAACAGGTGTTTGCACGTCAGCACCAGGGCACATTTGTCAGCTGTGCATGAGAAGGCACATTCAGCATCTGCCACTGGGACACACCTTCCCAGCCCAACCCATCAGCCCCATCGGAGCCCATTCAGCACAAAAGGCTTCCCGAACCAAATAAAAATATACAGGCTTCAGTAACTTTCCCATTGTCATTCAGAACCATGCAAACACTGATCTTTCCAAGAGAAATTCCAGCACAAAGTAAATTCTGGGAGATACTTCAGCAGTAAATCCTGGGGCCTCACGACCTGCCCGGGGAACCTGGAATGAAGGTCACTGAGGACACTGGAAGAATTTCTTTCACAGCTGATACAGCCAGGAAACTAAACCATGCAGCCAGGTTCCCCCCAAGGCATCACCTGGAAACTGTACTGTGAGGCAAGGGAAAATAAACACAATTTTTCCCCGACTGAAAGTGGAAATGCTCTGCTCTGAGCAAAAGCACATTTCCAAATCCAGCTAGCCGTGTTCCTGCAGCAGGAGCAGGCCTGTGCAATGCAAAGTGAGATGGGGAGGATGCTGCTGGTGCTTGCTGGCTCTGTCACCACCCAGCCCCTGGACAAACATCCCTGCAGCAGCAGGATAACTGTGCTGTGTGCCAGGGAACAGCTCTGCCCCGGGACATCCTGACTCACCTCCGCTCCAAAACCACGTCCAGCGCAGCCCGGGAGGAAAAAGGGATTCAGAAAACAGGGCAGCCCCACCCAGGCACTTCCACCAGCACTGCTCACACTCCAGCTCCTCTGCCCACTGATTTTCCAATGATTTTCCATCTCCCACGTTAGGGAAGGTGGCAGATGAGCCGGGCCAGGCTGTGGCAGCAGAGCAGGCTGAGGAGGGACCCGCACATATCCCCAAACCACCAGTGCCACAGCGACACGTGGCTGTCCACAGAGGGCACCCACTGCTTTGTGGCTCCAGGATTTCCCTGCAAGCCCTACCAACAAATGGCTCCCACGGCAGCACGACCAGGGGAATGTCCCAGCTCCAAACACCCATCCCCAGGCACATGGGGGAAGCTCTGTGTCTCCAAGCATCCTCTAGTGAAGGGAGAGCTTCGGAAAACTCTTTCTTTCTCTCACCATGTTTTACACCTCAGTTGTTCCCTCCCACACAGCCCTGCTGTCACTTCACTTTTTGTCCTGGTACATGAATGATAAGCCATTAAACTGGTTGTAGCAAATGTGATGTAGGGAGAGGAAGCACATCCCACATACTACTGACTGCTCCCAGACTACTACTGCTCTGTGGCCCACCCAGAGGGCCTGGGCTGATGCAAGCACGGAGCTTTTGGAGGCTGCTGTGGCTCTGCCACGCTCTGAGGGAGCCCAAGCCATTTTAGGGATGAGAATGGCCATAAAAGGCTTGGGATTTCTACAGCTTTTATCTCATCTAAGGCACCTTCTAGGAGAAACAACCAGCAAGTTTCCAGCACTGCTGCGTGCAGTGAAATGGTTAAAACATGGTCCCAGATCAGGCTGAACACTCAGAAATCAGCAATAAGGGAAAAAAAACCCCTTCTGATTTATTTTTAATCTCATGATTTGGAGAACCTTACTCCACTTTGTCTCTTTCTCAATATTTTATTTTAAGAACCCGTGTAGATGCCAAATCATGGGTCCGGATCCTGCAGCAATAACCACACAAATGTCCCTTTGTGGGGATATTTTGGCTCTGTTTGACCATCACACAAAGGTCATCTGCCAAAAGCTGGTTAGGAGAGAGGGCTCATGCTCAGAAGAAACCCACTGCCTGCTTTCACCTGGCTCCCATTACACGGCTCACAGCACACCATCTGTGTCCCCGTGTCACCAGCTCCTGCCCCAGCAGCGTGGGTGTTCCATGCCCACAGCAGCACCCGGAGCAGCTAATCACATCCACTCCAGCAGCACCCTTTGCTAATTGACACGACCACCCCTGCCCACGTTTATCTACTCCATTTTAGTGCAGGGAAACGAGCAGGTCAGGCGGGCAGGACAGCCAGAGCAGAAGGGCATGGACACAAGCAGCTCCTGGGCAGCAGGTGACATGCTGGTAGAGTCCTCACCTGTGACCTAAACCCTGACAAATTCTTCCCCCCAAATTGTGCCTTTCAAAGATGTCCAGAAAGCTGGCATTAGACAGGAAGCATTTTTTGGGTCCGTGTGTCTTTTCTGCACGGCTCCAGGCACTCCACCAGCTGCAAACAGGTGAGGAGTGATGTCTCTGCCTGCTGTAGACTCCTGACAAGGTGTGCATCCTCCAGCCAGGCTGGAGTCACCAAGGGGCCACTTCCCTGCCTGGTTTAGTAAAGACCTCACTGCAAAAATACCTGTAACTCCCCACAGCAAAACAGCAGAATAATGAAAAGCTGAGGGCTCCACACAACTTCTGAGCAGATCACTGTCCATCAAAGGCAGTGAGGCAGCGACGGCCTGAGATCAGGGATCAGATTGCATCTGCTTCTCACGTTCGGGGTGTGCGGCCACAGAAGCACAGCCAGCTCAGCTCAGTGCCCCGCTCCCGGCCCGGGACACCGAGGCGTTTGGGGACCGGGGACACGGCAGGGACGCCGGGGTGTCTGACAGAGATGCACAGCTCGCTCACAGCTCCTGCCTCCCCGCCGCGGGGACGGCCAGCAGCAGGCGGTGACACAACTCGCCAGGGGACAGCTCCGGCCGCGGCAATCCGCGCAGGGTCTCGGCTGGAGCCGCGCTCCGCACCGCGCACCGCGGGGAACGGCGGCGGCTTCTCCCGATCCGCACCCATCCGTGCGATAAATAACCGAGCAGCAGCTGGGATCCCCAGCCCCGCCGGCCCCCCGAGGCTCCGCGGGCGGCGGGACACGCCGGGCACCGGGCAGCGGGCACCGAGCACCGGGCAGCGGGCAGCGGGCAGCGGGCACCGGGCAGGGATGGGGGCCCGCGGGCACGGCAGCGGGCACGGCAGCCGGGCCGCCGTCCCCACGGGTGTGCGGGGAAAGCCGCCGTCCCCCCGCCCGCCGCCCGGACACCTGCGAGCCCCGCCGGCCCGGCCGCCCGCACTCACCGGCGGCGGCCTCCAGCAGCGCGGCGGCGGCGCGGAGCAGGCGGTAGTAGCGCTCCATCTCCCCCGCCGACGTGCCGCCCGGCGGGGGCCCGGCCGGGGCCGGGGCCGGGGCCGGGGCCAGGGCCATGCCGCGGGCAGCGCTCCCCGCCGGCAGCGCCCGCTCCGCGCCCCGGGCCCGCCGGGCGGGGCCGCTCCTCCGCCCGCCCCGGCCCCGCCCTGCCCCGCCCTGCCCCGCCCCGCCACCGGCACCGGCACCGGCACCGGCACCGGTATCAACACCGGTACCGGCATCACCATCAACACCGGTACCGGCATCAACACCGGCACCGCCACTGGGTCTGTCACAGACCCCGGCCCCCGGCGCCCCCGGCCCCCGGCATCTCTTCCCCCACCTCCCATTTATTTATTTATTTATTTATTTATTTATTTATTAGCCCCTTCGTGTATTTATTTATTTATTTATTTATCTATCTATCTATCTATCTGTAGTTCCCATTTATTTATTTATTTATTTATTTCTTCATCTATAGCCCCGTTTATTTATTTATTTATTTATAGCCTATTTATTTATTTATTTATAGCCCATTTATTTATTTGTTTGTTTGTTTATTTATTAGCCCCTTCCCCTCCGCTTTTTCCTTCCTGGTTTGTTTGCTGGCTTCCTTGTTTGTGTTTGTTTGTTTCCTTTTCCCCGCCTTTGCCCCTCCCCCCCTCCTCTTTCCTTCCCTTGTGATTCTTCCCCCTCCCCTTTTCCTCTTTCCCCCTTCTTTGCTTTTTTTATTTTCACCCTTTTTTATTTCTGTAGTTTGTTCCCTCTCTCCCTTTTCTCCTCCCTTTCCCCCTCTTTATTCCCTTTTCCTTTCCCCCTTCTTTTCTCCCTTCCCCCTTCTCCCTATTTTCCCTCTTTTTAGTCCTTTTTCCATTATTTCCTTCTATTCTCTCTTTTGCTTTTCTCCTCCTCCCCCTCTCCCCAGCCCCCCCCCCCCCCCCCCGCCCCGGTTTTTCTTCCTCCCCCCTTTCCCCTTTTCTTTCATTTCCCTCCCCTTTTGTTCTTTTTTTTATCTTTAATTTACCCCTATACCCAGTGCCCCCCAGCAAACGACCCTGCAGCTGGATTTACTCCCTGCCTTAGTGCCAATAGCACTTCTTTAGAGAGGAAAAAAAAAAAAAAAAAAGCATTTCCATCCTCTGCAAGCAGCATTCTAGCAAATTCCTTGAACGATTTATGAGAACTACATTAAACTGTACTACAGCCAGTGCTGGCCAGAGCTCAGCACCAGGCTGACCCATCATTCTCAGTTTTCCTGATGCTGAAGTTCAAACGATGCCAGCTCATTCTCAACAGGAGCCTGAGCTGCCCAGGAAGGCAGCATGGAGGAGTAGATGTTCCTGTTTTTCCAAAACAACCTTTTAATTATGCTCTTCACTATAATAGCAGCCTTTTCCCAACACTTCAGTAGTCAAGGCTATTAATTAAAGAGCCATGGTCCAACAGTGGTAAAAGAAACCCCAGCATCTTTTGGTAGGCCCTTCTTACACTGATACAGAATTTTTCAAGGAAAAACAACCCGTTCAGTCAGTGTTCCTTGCTCATGACACAGCAGGTTCTCACCACCAAACAGTTTGGATAGATGATTTTCTGTCTGGTCATAAAGCACTTCTTGTGTGACAGGGAGAATTCATGTGTAGTTACGAAAAAATCATCCTGATGTGCAAGGCTGTAAGTCAAGGAAGAGCCTTGCCACACTCCTGCAGTATTCTTATCACAGAAATGCTGTTTGTCCCAAATTGCCACAGCTCATGGAGAAATGAGACCCATCCAAGTGCTGAAAGTCTCTGTTTTGCTCTGCCACTGTGCAGGGGATGCTCTGCTGTAATTGGGACTCATTCCCCAGGGAGTGTCACACACCCACTTCTGACAAAGGAATTTGGGAAAACGAAGCTACCCACTAGAAGATACAGCCGTCACCCCCAAGGTTTCGCAATCAATCCACTTCTTGCTCTCTGAACAGAAGGCAAAGTCATCAGGACAGGATCTGGATCAGGTCCCTGCAGCCAACACACCCTACTGAAGCCCCAGGTGGATGCTGGCAGGAGTCTGCTGGCAGAACCCTGCACATCCCAAGGCTGCAGCTCCTGCAGACAGTCCAGCTGACAGCAGCCAGCCTCAGTCAGCTCACAGCGTGGAAAAGCTCTGTTCACCCAGACTGCAGGGTAACTGCTCGTGGCTGCTCCTTATGGCCACCAGGATTCAGCCTGGAACCCTGGCTGCTCCAGACCCTCCTGTGGGACACTTCACTTCACTGCCCAGCTATCCCAGCAGGGCATTCTGCATCCTCCAGCTTCCCACATTTTACACTGCCAGCAGCTCCTTAGCATGTCTGGCTCCCCCAGAGCTGAGTGCTCCTCTCTGCCTGCCCAGGAGATGATAAACTCTCCCCAGAGAGAAGGAGCAAGGAGACATTAAAAAGGGAACAAGCACAGCCAGAGACATAGCTGTTTCTTTCTCAGGCCATTTCCAGCCCAGGTCCCATGGCAGTTCAGCACTCTGAAGGTGGCACACACAAACTTGTGTGTAAGGGGCAAGAGCCCTTTAAAGCTGTGAAAAACCTTGACAGCACCTGCAGCACCTGCTTGCAGAGATTTATTTCATGTGGGTGCAATGCCTCATCCTTAAATCTAATCTTAGGGAGAAGGTGTAGGAAGAATTCCAACTAATTTCATTAATTCCAGATCAGAGGCTGAAAAACCCACTCAACAAAATTCAAAACTGCTTGTATTTGAAAAAATAAAAAAACCCACAACTTTTTTTCCTTTTCCCAGATTAAGGCAGGAGGGTTGGGTTGAGACTGGAGCCATTATTTGGATTTGAGAAATCACCCTTCAAAAACACTTGGTCAGGTGCTGAGAACTGGAAAAACAGCTGGCTAAACACAGGTTAGAGTCAAAGTGATGTCCAAGGGAATTGCTCACTCTGGAGTAAGCACAGTGACAGCAAACTACGTGTGCAGAAGAGTAATTAACCTCGGGTTGGTTTTCATGAACAGAGATTTTAGGATTTCTTGTGCAGACAGCAGCACTGCCTTCATTCCAGGGGTACTGACCACTGAGGGCCCTTCCAAGCTGGTCCAGGAGGAGCAGACTCTCCACAGCCCAGCAGAAATCCTGGCCAGCCACATCTGCACAGATTTAATCAGGAGGATTTCATGTCTCCTACTTGAATGTGGGGAGGAAAAAAAAAAGAAAAAGGGCTCTGCTCTGTCCTCCCACTCTCCCTCTCCCCCTGCCTTATTTGTTGTTACAGCTCCTGGTTTTGGACAGGAACTCTCACAGGTGCACACACACACACCCTTTCTCCAGGCCAACTGTGTATTTTCCAGCTTAGCAGGTTACCCCAGACGTGTGGAAATTCAAGAAGCAAAGCCCAATCCCAGCAGCAAGAACGCTGTGGATGCGTGTCCTGCAACAACTGCAGGGGGACAGCGAGGGACAGGGACACCATGACCCCTCCACGTGCCAAGAGTCCTCACACGCCAACAGCCTGACCTCAAAAAAATTGCTGTCCTTGTTAAAAGTCACCTTACAACATGACATTGCTTCTCCTTTCTAACAGGAAGTGCTACACGGGTGTTTTAAATGCTAATTTTGGCGCTTTCTGAAATACTCGGTGACCTGCGGTCATCTCCCATCGCTGGCATTTACAGCTTTTGTCCTGTCAGCCTGGGTAGCCAGCTCAGAGTAAAACCCTCTCCAGCCCTGCAGAGCGTTTTCACTATCACTCACTGGCTCTATTAAGATTCTCAATGCGTGTATCTGGTTTCCAATAGTACGAGCTGCTTCGGAAAGGTTAGAGTTTGTTTTAAATAGCTCAGCCATCTGTCCTGCGGTGCCTGATGGGAGCTGCAGGGATCAAAGCAGCCAAAACAGAATTTTTTCAAACTCTCAGTTTCTCATTACAAACACTGCAGTTAGAAACAGACCCGTGTCCTTAAAAAGAAAGTTAAGTCTATATATTTTTCTCGTGCATTATACAAACACTGCGAGTCGTGCTGCAGCATTTGTGCTGTTGGAATTTCATCAATGCAAATATTGGGCCTGAACCTCACCAGCACCAGGCACTTTGCAAACCTCATTTGTATGCATCGAGGCTTTGAACCAAAAAATACTTATTACAGCCACGACACAGAACCAAGAACCAAAATACAGCAGTAAGGAAAACACCTGGCAAATGGAAATCAGGCACATGGACCTACATTTCTCTCAGCCAGTTCCTAAATGTCAGCTGAAGCCCTGGGTTCACCTGTTCTAGAACATTAAATCAATTTGTTCATTTAATTCACAGCATTCACTTTCTTATTTAAATATTCGTTTTGAGAGAAAAGAGTTGAGAGCACAGTGGCCAGCTATGTGCAGCAGTTGATACCAGCAATTGCTAAGACACTGCTGGAAAAATAACGTATGAGAAGCAAGCAGTATGTCCTTAGGCAAAAGCTGCTCCACATCAGAAAACCAAGCTGGCACCTACTAACCAGTGAAAATACTGATTTTTCCCCCTAATACTGTCCTAGAAGAGCCCACACGATCAACTACCCCCCAGAAGTATCCAAGGAGATGAGACAGACAACAAATATATATTAATCAGAACAACATACCAAAGTTTATTGATTACTTCAAACAAAAGTTTCTGTAATGAAAAAAGAGCAAGTTGCATTCATAAAAGGTAACATTCACATTCAATTTCCTTGATATAAAGCAACATAAATGTATAAAATTGCATTTAAGTGAAAAAAATGTAAGGTTGCAGTCCTTTTTCTTTGCAAGAAGCTGAAAATGTATCTGCTCATTGCCTGTATATAATTTACATTTTCTATACACTACATGTTTTAAAAAAAAAATCATAGCTGGGAAATTGGATAAATGGTGCAGTATTAGGAAAAGTTTTTCAACTGTGTGTATACAAATTCAATTTGAAGCTTTTATGCAATTCCAAGTCATTTATAATATTCTCGTAACCATTAGGATTAGTTTTTGAAAACTCGCTATGACTACATCAAGCTCCACTGTTATCACATAAGAGTTTTAGAGGGAAGAGTTTTTAATTACTTTCCTTATCTTTCAGTGTCACTAGTGAGTGATAAAACTTACACAAATTAATGTGAGAAATCCCCAGTCTTTTTTCCTTCAAGTTTCTCCACCGAAAAGCCTGTACTGACCTTTTACTGTACCTGAGCACCCTGAGTGTGGTGGCATCAGGGAACAGAGCACCCACCACAGCATTGCTGTCCCACTGCTGCCACTCCAACCCTGCTGCCTTACACCTTACAGCCCCTACCACCACCACTTCTCCCCATCTCTAACCTCAAAAAGGGTCTCCTGCTTCCCCTGATTTCACAAGTCACCCACAGCAACAGGAATTTCATTTCTGCCATTGCTGAGTGACAAGGCTCAGCTCTTCTGCAGGACCAGGGCAGCCTGGCTGTCCTGACACCCAGACTACACCAGAGCACTACCTGAAGATCCAAGCCCAAGAAAAACTGCATTTTCCCAAAAGAGCTGCTATTTAAGACATTCCACGTGAGTTCCACCCCACCCGTCAGCACGCACACCTTGGATTAGAACACACAGCTATTGCAGTGGCTTGTTCCAGCTGGAGCCAGGACACTTGGAAACGCCAAGAGAAAGATTTGGTTCTCAGAAGGCTCTGTCTTGAGACAGGCAGCAGAAATTATCCTGTGTAACGTGACTATTGAACAGTTCACACACACGTCAGGTTTCACTGTTCCCACTCATATCACCAATGGAATTCCAGCAGAACAGACTTCGACCCTTGGAGTAGAGCATGACACAAAACAAACTGAGAAGCAAGGTGTCAGGCTTGGGACCATTCGGGCTTGGAATGGTTTTGAATCACAGGAATTAGGCATTTTAGCGCCCGTTTTTTAAAGGTTATGTAAACACAACTCAGCAACCGTATATTTAAGGAGAATGGTTAGATTTGGCATATAGAGCATAGCTTCACTGTATTTGTCGTATACTTGATCTGTAGGCACCACATTTCAGCAAGAAAAGTTGAGAACGGGACAAGGTCTGCAAGTCGAATTCTACGTCTGTGAAATGAGCTAGGAAAACTGGAAACAAAAAACGACGACAAAAAAAAAAAAAAAAAAAAAAAAAAGAAAGGAAATGAAAGCTTTGGCCATGGGACACATGCTGGCAGTGCAGCTCCTGACTTGCATGCAGCAAGGAGCTGAGCCGCGCTCGCTGACACGGCGCAGACATCACTTGTGTGGAGGCCAGTGCAGAGTGTATAATACAGTGGTCCTGTCCATCCATCCCCTCTCCTGCTGGGTGATGGCAGAGCAGCCACAGCGACTGTGCACTCCCCTCTCCCACTCCGGTAAGGCCCATCCACAGTCCTCATGATGCTCCAGAGAATTTGCCAGCAGCCGGGCCACATCAGTTGAAGACAAACTGCAGGGATGGCAGCCGGAGAACAAGGCTTGATTATTCCAAAAATTAACAGTCTGCTGTTCAACAAAATTTGGTGAGGGGAATGCTCTGTCTAGTCCCAAACTGTTTTGTTGTGTATGTACACGGCACAAAGCCTGAGTGAGGGGGAGCCAAAGCCAGTGGCAGTGCAGCTTGCTGCTTCTGAAATGAGCCTCGAAGCCTCTCACAGGAGTTCCTCTGGGGACATCAGCATGAGGGAGGGACTGTCACACCAACTGGCGGCACACAGGCTGCTCTGTCACTGCTTATGACTTCCCACAACGAAAAAAAAGCTGCTCTTTCCACATAGGAAGTATCAGAGAAAAAAAAAATACATTGAGAGTCAGGCATATCACCTTTGCTGTGCAGAACCTAAAGAGGAAATTTTCTATGACCTTAGTACAGGTAGGTTTAAAAAGAACATGCCAATTCAAAAAACAAGTAAAATGTAAAATGAAATTAGGTTCACGTATTCAACTTTAAACTGTCTTTTTTTTCTTAGTGCAAATAACTCAAGATGCAGTTTTATACACCTGTAGGTTCACAGGCACAGCCCATGTCCCTGGGATCAGCCAAGGACTACACTTTATCCTCAGGCCTTTAAAGTGTAGAAGCAACTGCACAGTGCAGTAATGTAAGCACAGCCACAGGATCCTGGGCACCGGGGCTGAGAGTCTGCCACAGCCCAACTTTTGGGATTCCTTTTTCCCCCATGAAAGCTTCCTTCCATCACAAACAGCCACAACAGCCTTTTCTTCACCCTCCAGCAGGAATAAACCCATCAGCAAAGCGGTTGTGGCAGGATGCTCTGGCACTTCCCAGCACTGCAGGTCTTCACATGGACACCACTGCTGTGGGAAGACCACAGGCTCCAGCTACACCTGGAGGAGGGGCAGCCAAGATTTCTCCTGAATTTTCAGCTGATCCTGCCGTGTGCATCTGGGACACCATGGCTGGGAGGGGGCAGCTGCCAGCCAAGAGGGCCCCCAGCCCTACATCCACCTTCTGTGTGAGGGGAGCAGCCTCTTCCCAGTGCCTTCAGGGGGCCGGAGGGGAATGTTACTGGGTTGAAGTCTGTGCTACTTCTTTGGTCAGGCAGAGCAGGAGCTTTGAGCAGCTCTGCTGCTCTCAGACAGATCTGCAGCGGGCAGAGGAAGCCTCCATGTGAAATGGGGCTGGCACTGCACTCTTGCACTTCCATCCATGCTGTTCTGGGTGATTTCCTAAAGATGCTTTCTCAGCCGCCAATGATGTAGGGTTTGGCAGAATTGGTTTTTCTGGGAGGGCAGGGAAGACCAAAGACTAACGGGTACCAGTTAGTGGGGCCAGTGCCCTGGCTGCTCTATCAGCGTGGCTGCTTACAGTCCTTGGTACTATCAAAGGTCACTGCCAGGTCAAAACCATGGGTTTCCTACAGCATGACAATCAGTGTTTGTGTGGAACACTTTAAGGTATCCTGAGAGGATATCTTTCTGCCAAATTAGTAACAGCATCTTCAGCCTTCACATAACCATTCTCTATACGTTTGTATGACACTAACACAGGCAGATCAAAGGGGCCAGCCTGCAAAAATCAGAAGAGAAAAAAAACATGTATTGCAACTGTTACATTCCCAAACACATCAATCGTTTCCTGGGTTAAAAAAAATTACAGGAGAAGAAGAATGATTAGCCCATGATAAAAGTGCCAAATATCATTCACAACCAAGTAATCAGATGATAAATCCATTTTCACAACTTGCAAACTGCTGCATGAAGGCTGAAAGTGGCCATCTGCCCCACTGTCCCCTGTGGCTGCTGCTCTGTGCTGGTCCAGCCACCTCCCACGCCAGTCTGCACCAGTATGTGGTGGTGGAGAGCACCACCTAATGTCAGTGGGGAAGGACTGGCTGCACAGGCCAGGTGCCAGCTGCACTGGGGGCCTGGCAAGCCTGGCTGCTGGCTCTGCCATGCCCATAAACCTCGTTTCTTTAGCAGACAGGTGTGGACACAAAGCTGCGAGGGGTTAACAGATTATCTACAGGTCTATGTTTGCAGCAGACACCACAGGTATCTCCCTTAAAAGCAGAATTGTGAATTCAATTAGGCACTTTTATTATTTTCACTCTGCTATTGGCTTATAATGAAGTTTAAAATCAAGTCAACTCATACGAGGATGCTCTGGGTGTGTGTACAGACACACGGACACTGAGACATGCCTCTGTCCCATGTGCTGACACACACAGGTAAGTACATGTGTTTAGTTTCCATCTATGCAGATGAATTAAACATACTTTCTATCTGACAGAACAGCATGCACCCTAGAGAAAGGAATTTTGGTACAATTCAGATGCAATACTGGGATCATTTTAACAACTGAGATTTCCATCCTTCACTTTAAATGTATCAGTGTTAGCTTTTATTACCAGCATTAGCACAATTCAGACTGAACTCTCAAATTAAATTTTCTGCTAATATTAGACTGAAACAACTGCTAAATTGAAAGATTTGTTTACATATTGCCAAATACTTGAAAGGCTCGATACAGGTACGGGATTCTGAAAAAGTTGGATAGTACAACATCTCCAAATTAAAATGCATCCCAAGCATTGCATCTCCATTCCACAAGGACAGGTGCCCCACACCGATAGTCAAGAGGATTACGAGAACCATGATTTAATTGATCTGGAGGGGGTTACATTTGGTTAATCAATGCCTTTAAAACCATCCCAACTCCTCCAGACAGGGTACCTGTTACAACACATTAGACTCATCTGAGAATGTTCTTAAAAGAAGAGGTCTGACAGAAGGTCTGGCCGACATTGAATCAGGTGCCTTCCTGCTGCTCTGCAACAGCGAGGCAAAGAGACTTATAGCACACGTGACCCTCAGCCTGCCTGGGTCAAACAATGCAAGACACAGAACCCCTTCCACAGCTCTAGTCATTTCATAAAGGATGGAGCAACACACGGTGACTGACACTGGCTGCGTTTTGCAGTGCGAGGGGCATGGGAGGTATTCATGCTTCTCAAAATGTTTGGAGATTTATGCAGCAGGAAGACATCCCTGCTCTCCACACAACTGGAATTTGTAGAACGGCAGGCAGTGGTGGAGATCTGCAGTGAATCCAAACACCAGGGACATGTACTCGAGGTGCTCTGCTGTGGGTGACTCCACCAGCCCTGTGGTCAGCAAGTCCAAGACCATCCACAGATGTGAGGGTTGTGGCTTAATCACTCACACAGAGAACAAGGGCAGCACTGACAAGTGGGATGGGCAGGGCAGGGTGGGCACTGGGGAAGCTCCTCCTAGGTCAGACAAACCTGAGCCGTTTGACAAGTCATCCAGAGGACAATCAACATCAATCCCACCATGTCCCACTCCTATCTGGTCCACTAACACAAAACTACAGCAAGGAAGGAGAGTGTAACCAGCTTTGTCCGTGTCCACCTCACTTGGACATCCTGATCGTGACCACCTCACCCACCTCAGGTGCAGCAAGAGACCCAAGGGGAAGAGACAGACTGAATACTTCAGCAAAAGATTTAAATTAAGGCAAAAGGTGGGGAAAAGCATGGTTCTGCTGTGTGAGCAAATCTAAATGTGGGTTTTCAGCAGTTAGGCATTAGAAGGAAGAAAAAAGCAGTTGAGCAAGCAACACATTGCGACTCAGAAAGGAAATCACCTTATTCACTCCAAGAAAAGCTGTGATTGCTGGAAGTTTGAGAAAGCATGAAGATAGTGGATGTTCCTGAGGAAGGAAGGCGCTTCGTTACCTAGTTCACAACAGCACAAAAGACAGAAAATTGCAGTACAAGAAAGAGAAAGGCAGAAACCAAGGAAAACACAAATGCGCCTTGCAGTTAAAAAAACCAAACAGAACCAAAACAAAACAAAAACAACCACATTTCCACACAGAAAATTTAATAAAGGCTGAGCAGAGCTGATGCGCTGTGTTATAGGAAACTGGGGGTGAAACCATGTCCCACTGGGATCAAGGGCAAATGCCCAACAACCTGGCCTCAAGTCCATCCTCCCCTTCCAGAAAGCACCCTTGGACACCAAGCTGTGGTGCAGGCCCTCACAAAATGTCCCTAGTTTTGTTTTTCACTTAATGTTTCCTTGGGACACTGAGCTTTATTTTACTTCAATACTAAGGTCAGGATTCTCAATAAGAGGTTTGATTTGAAATCATCTACCTGGTCTTAGATGCCTTTACAAATCAGGCAGCTGACTTTGGTGTCTGATGGCTGACACAGATATCCAGACCTGGCATCTCCTTCAGGCACTTACAATACAGCTCTTACTCAAAATGTACATTTAAATACAGCTCAGCCTGTGTTTAGTTTGGGATGCATATCTCAAGAGACTTTTCTAGTTGACACTCACTTTGCTTTGCTAAGTGATTTCACAAGAGCCTTTGTTACATGAATATAAAGCACTCTTGAAAGTAAGTATTGCAAGAGGAGATGGATCTTTGGTCAGCAGCTGAAGGCAAAAATGGATCACCTCCCAGGTGAGTTGAGCTGGGCCTCAGAAATCCCCAGGTCACCCTTCCAGGGCAGTGTCCCCAAACTGTCCTATGTCTGCAGGTGAGAGCAGACCTATTCTCGCTCACTCAACAGGGGAGTCCAGCTAGAAACTATTAAATCACACTCACGTGGAAGCAGTTACATGGATCCTCACAAAATACAACCACAGCTCTCTTACTGTTTCTGTGGTTTTCAACTTTAACGATGCCCCATCCCTGGAAGTGTTCAAGGCCAGGCAGGATGGGGCCCTGACCAACCTGACCTAGGGCATGGCATCCCTGCCCACGGCAGGGGGCTGGAACTGGATGATCTCTGAGGAGCCTTCACAGAAACCATTCTGTGATTCTATCCATGACCAGGGGGTGGGGGTTATCTTATCCCACGCCACGTCCCTCCAGCTGTGCCCTGCTGCAGCCCAGGGACATGCAAACCCCAGGGCAGGCTGGCAATTCCCACGTGCTGGCCCAGGACAGGACCTGCTGATGCTGCAGGGGAGGAGAGTGGCTGCAGGAGGGGAGCATGGCTGGGGGCAGCAGGGGCTGCCCCTCTGGGATGGTCAAGCCCCTCTGTTCAAGCAGAGACAAGGGGCAGGGGGTTCAGCACAGTGAGTCATGAGCCTGGCAGTGCTGGCCTTCACCACTTGCCGGAGCAACAGAGAAAACTTTAAGAGGTTTCCACTTCTAAAGGGAGCCCTCTTTCTAAAGGAAAGCTGTTAAGAAACCAGATAGCTTCCAGGGAAAGTAAAGATCACAGTCTGAGCCTTTGGTTATTTATGAAGGATAGGCAAATGTGGCCCTGACCTCCCATCCACCAGCACCTGAGGACACACCCAGGGGGAGCATCCTGCTTGTGTTTCTGACATTAAAAAAAGCAGTTTTTCTCAGGACAAGATAAGGTGTGTTTGGTGATCAGCTCAGGCTGGACAAGGCTGATGCACTTCTCCAGGAGACACCACATTCTCACCCAGGGAAAGCAACTAAGGAAAAGCACAGGTTGACTAGCTCCCTGCTACAGAGCTAGGCAGTATTTTTAGAACAACTTGTCATTTTTGGCATGTGAAAGAGCAAGACAAGACTCTAGAAAGCCTTCCTTGAGATGTGAGTGGTACGTGGTATTGTTAGAGATTCATCTGGTGCCTAAGGGTAAAAAAGGTCTCCCTAAAAATACAGGGTGACACATCATCTTATTCCTTACCTGATGATTCTTCTCCTTTATATTTTTTAAAACTATTAGAAGAATTTCTGGGAAAAGGCTGATAAATATCAGGAGAATTATTGCCAACCATGTGGAAACAGAAGTCAGCATATGAGCAAATACAAAATACATTCTTTGCTGCTTCAAGAAAGGCCTGAAAAAGAAAGAATATGAACAGATTCCGGTTAGCACGGGTTTTCTAAGAAGATCAGAATCAAAGGAGATTTCAGGGAAAGCTATTAGCAGTTATGCCTCCCTTTCAGACAGAGATAGATACAGCACAAAAACACACTGTCCATCCTTCTCCTGCCTCCAGCTGCGCTATTTCTGGAAGATTGTCATGATCCATTTTATATCTTCCACGTCTGTTTCTTTTCAGAGTGGGAAGGGGTTTGAATTTAGCCATCATCACTGAAAGATAAATTTTTCACCCCATCAAAAACCAGGTCATTTTATTCCAATTTCAGGCTTTGCTATAGCTTCTGGTTTGGTTTTGACAGTGGAAATCCAGAGTCTCTCAATCACAGCAAGTTATTTGCCCCTTACTCCATTCCTTGATGAGGGAGAACAACCATCAGCTGCTTGTGAAAAACACCTCATCAATAACTGACAACAAGGATCCCAAAGCAGTTTTTGCTTACTGTTTAGATCAAAAATATTGAGCTATGCAAGTTAAACAGTAGAAAGAGTTTCCAGTAGAAAAGTCATGCATTTAGCATAGAGATGTGGCTACACTGCAGATCTGGATCTGTTGGTCAGCAAAAGTTAACTGAAGAACTAAAGCCTGTGACTCCCATACAAGATATTTAAATCTGTTCCACATCCTTATTAGCAGGTTGCTGGATCAGGGATGCAGCCAATAGCTCAGGGCACCAGCCCATGGAAAAGCAAAGGTGTAAAACAGATGCTGTCTACTGTGAATGTCAGCTGGGCATTTACTGCAGCACAGGAAATACAGAACTGGCAATGTTTGCAATGTACTAATGTTCACCTGCTTTGGCAACGCACTAAACCTAAAGTCCTGGGTGCACTCAAATCAGTGAGAATTTCTTCTACTCAGATCCACGATTTCAATACCAGGACCTGGCCTTCTCCTGTTTATTTCTCCCTC
Source organism: Sylvia atricapilla (assembly GCF_009819655.1). Taxonomy (NCBI): domain Eukaryota; kingdom Metazoa; phylum Chordata; class Aves; order Passeriformes; family Sylviidae; genus Sylvia; species Sylvia atricapilla. Next base: position 878,154 of record NC_089174.1, read on the forward strand.
TGTCCCAGAGGGCCAGATCCTCTTGCTCTGCATCTGCCTCATCTCTTCTTTCCTTCTGTTTCACTAGGGTTCCTTCCATCACAAATTCTTTCAGTCTCTCTCATCCACATGCACAAACAGACCCTAAAAGGCTTACTCTAGAACCTCCCAATAAAGACAAGAGCCTCAGCACCAGAAATGACCCCGTGGGCAGAAAAGCAAACACCCCCTGCCAAAGCTGAGCACCTGGATGATGCCCAGGGTGTTCTGTCTTTCAGGATCTTCCCTCCGGTGGGCTGAGACCTCCTCAAACACATCTCACCATGCACTAGCCCTCTTCCAGCACTGGCTTTTGGTGGCTGTTGGATGGAGCCATCCCCTCCTCCCTCAGCAGAGAAGGAGCAGGGCTGCACACACCTTGCCACCTGCCAGTCTCAGGATACCCCTGAGTACACCCCTGAATGCTGCACTGCCAAAGCCAGCACTGGGCACTCCCCTAAGGAAGCACAGTGGGAAGAAGAAAAGATACTTGCCAAATGACTCCTCCCCAAAAGAATGAGAAAAACACATAGAAAGCAAGGGATCCCCAAATCACAAAGTGGTTCATCCACGTCCAGAATCGTGTATCTAATGCTAGCTGTGGGAATAAAAAGAGAGACAAAACAGGCTTTAGATGCAGAGTGTATTGGATTGTATTTATATGAAATTTCAGACATTTCACATTAAGGTTGAAGGTTCTCCAAACAGCTACCTCTGTGCATATGGGCACCAGGAAAAACATTTTCCATGTCCACAGTCTGGCACAATGTTAGCAGGGAAACAGTGACATCCTAATTGTAACTGACACTTTTAAATGGAATAAATTTGATGCAACCCCTGATGCTACAGGAAAGAAACATCTAAAGGTTACAGGGACTGTAATTGCATCTTGTCACCACCTGCTGTCCTGAACCAAACACAAAAGACCTTTTGTAAGGTCTTACACAAACAGTTTGTTCTGGAAAGCTCCATGAAACAAAATAGATTTGCTATTGTTATTTGCCACACATGCTTTTGCGATCACTCTGGCACTCAGCCTTGTCTGAAACAAGGTGGACAAACCCAAATTCTCTATTGCTCCTCTCCTCTTGCTAGAGCTGAATGTCAAGAGGTGAAAGAGTAGGGAAAACTCAACCATAACCCACTGGAGTCTTCAGAATGGGAAAGAAATAGAAAAATAATTTCAACAAAACAAACACGTAGAGAGCACAGACTACACAAAGGGGGAAGTGAGCAGGTTCTGCCTCTATGGAAGAAGAAAAGATTTAAGTGTGACACTTCATCCTCAGCACACTGACTACAGGATTTTACAGTGCCTACAGGAGCCTTGCAAAAGGCCTGCAGTGAGGGACTGAGAGAGGAGGGGAGATGCTAACCTTGAGTGTGACGGTGAACACCAGCACGGTGAAAACAATCGTCCCAAAGGTCCAGTTCCCAAACACCTGCAAAACACACAGCACTGCTACAGGTGTCCCGAACCTCCTCTGGAGAGGCACAGAAACGCTGACAGGGATAGGGAGCAAGCAGGGAGCAGAGGGAGGGTGGGAGGGAGCCGCTGCTAGGGGACATGGGCACTGGGACAGGCTCCAGGCACACACACGACTCGCCGCCCGCTACGCCACCCTGAGCCATGCAGTGCCACACAGACAGGTGACCAGAGCTGGGACAGTGACAGGGACAACCTCCTACTAACAGCAATGTCGACTGAGGACACAAGTCATTGCACCACCTGCATTTCAGGGTTTCTTGGTAATTTACTCAGTTTCTGCTTTCTGCGCCACACTCATCATCATGATGATGTCTTTGCAGTCCCCTCTGCAGAGTGCACCAGTGGGTACTGTTCCATCTGGTTTGGTTTGTGGGTACTAGTGACTAGGCACACAAAGAAAAGCAGATACTGTATATAAATCCAAATGATGGCAATGAATGGGAGAGATGCTTACCAAAGGCTGTCAAGATCTGAATGCATACATCAAAACAGAAAGTGAAATGTAAAAGTTCTCAAAAAACGCAAAAAAATTAAAGTCAATAGGAGTGAAAAACGAGTCAATCAAACATACATGGGTATTATGAACAATTGCTGGTAGCAGTTCTTACAGGCATAAGTGTTTACAGAACAGGACATAACCACAGATTTTTTTGTAGTGCCACACAGACTTGACCTCTGAAGGCATTAGCAGAACATATCAGTGCTTTGTGTTTCATTCAAATACAATCAGAATGGCTATAGATACAGAAGAGCACTGATTCGACAATACGGGGGCTTGACTACATCTAGCTGGGGCCATAAATGCTGACATTGATGCAATGTATGACTATACAAACATAAATTTCATTAGCTTTTCTCCAAGTATCAACCGCTAAAAAAATTGCTTAGGTATTTTCAAGGGTCACAAGGGATGGTGTAAAGAAGTTCCATCAGCCAAAATCTAAAACAAGCTGCATGTTCCCTTGGGGAAAGGGTCCTGTAACAGCTCGGGCCACCACGCATGGCAGCCACCCTGCAGTAGTGCTTTGCTCTGTACTCAGTTAACCAGCAAAAATAAGAAAAAAATAAGAAAAAAGAAACAATAAAAAACCCTTCCATATTTTTTCCTCCTCTTTCTGTGCCCCAGTTAACCCCAGCAGCTCACACACCTCGCTCACACAGCAGTGCAAGTGCTCATCCCCACAGCAGAGGCATGAGCAAGCAGGCAGCAGGGACAACATCCTGCTGCCTCCAGCAGCTGGGGACTTCTGCTGGCTCCAAAACAGGAGCAAAAGGCCAGCACCAGCCTTCAGAGGGAGGGAGGAGGCTGAAATCGCACCCCCAAGCAGGCACAGCACCCAAGCAGCCCTGCACCACGCCTGCACTAACGAGCACCATCTCATCAAGGTGGGCTAATTCGGCGGCTCACAACCAGCCAAGCACATGCCGAATTTCAGGCTGTCACTGGTGGGAAGGACAGACACTGCTCCTGCCCTGGGCCAGTGCCTGGGATCACACAGAAGAGGGGATGAGCACTGTGCAAAGCTCACTGGGTTGGAACAGAGCCATGTGTGAGACTAGTCATGTTACCTAGTGAGTGTAACCAGCTCTGCCCTGTTTCCATGGCGATCTGGAAAATGTTTTATTTCAAGCATTTGCTGCAGAATCAATCACACCATCAGCGAGGCTACACTGTTGGACAGGACTGGAGACACACTGCACAGATTAAGCACGCAGATATTCCCTGCCAGGCATGTCAGAGGCAGCACACAGAACAAACCCCATCCTCCTTCCTTTCGGTGCCGTTACCTTTCCGTTATCTTCCAGCGATGAGCTTTGGAAAAGAAAATAAACCCCAAAGAAAAACACAAGTCCTTCAAAGGCGCCCAGAAAGGTCCAGTACAGGAACGGCCTCCACTGCAGCATGGCATTATCTGACACCCTCCTGCCAAGAGATGGAGTAACAAGACAATCACCACCACGTTTAGGACTCACTGCAAAGCTCCCTGCAGGCAGAGGGCTGGGGGGCTTTGGAGCAAGCCCTTGCAGGAGGAGGCAAGGGGGGAAACCACAAAAATACCTGCCAGGACATAAAGAACACTTCTCATATGCACCTGCTGATCATGAGAAATCACAAGAGGTTCAGCATATGAGTTGTTTTGTCCTTCTGCTCTAGGTAACTTGGATGAAAAAAAGCACAAAGTGAACGGAGGAAATGCTGTCCTGAGTCTCTCCTGCAGCCCCTGTGCTGCCTATGCTATCTGACATTATCTGCAGAATTTTAAAAGCAGGTAAGGCTAAAGAGCAGCTGTATGGGATGCATGAAATCCATGGTGTGCTTCTCCCTTTTTGTTGAATGCACCAAGTCCTTTTTTGAGAAAAGCTCTGCAAGTCCTGTTCCCTGAAGTGGTGTTTTTCTGCACAGGCTGAAAATAACCTCCTGAATTGTATGGTGGGTGTTTCTATCACAGGGGGTGTAGCAGGAGGCTCTTGGCTGAATACAGGATGAGCTCTGGCATGGAGGCAGCAGCAGCAAATGGATGGGCTATGAGTGAAGCTCTGCAGGGGCCACACTCAGGGCATGGGGAGTGGAGGGTGGCTATCAGGGCAGGAGGGAGTTAAAGACAGCTCCCTGCATTATTATCTTTTCAGATTACTTCCTTTGAAGCCCTCATCTTTTTTGCATTATTCTCCTTAACTCCTAAAGCAACAATACATTCATTTTCAGCAAGCTGCACTTTACAAACCTGTGTGGTGCTGGGCTCCTATAACTGTAATTTCTGAAACAAGACCCTATTGAAACCTACACACGACGACACCGTGACCACATTCTAACGTATCCCAATTTGGGTCTGAGAAAAGAGCAGGGATAAACCAGACTGGAAGCGTGGGGTATTGCAAGGAGAGAAAATACAAGCAGGTTCCTCCCTGCGAGCTCTGTTTTGCATTCCCATTTCTGTCCTGCAGTGCTCGTGGTAAACAGGCTTTCTCCAGCCTCAGGATCTGCACTGCAGCAGCTCAGCAATTCCTCCAGCAGCAGCGCAGCGGGCGCTCTCCATCCAGCAGCACATGCAGTCATGAATATTCAAATATAAGGCTGTTTCCCCTCAACAGACAGAGCCCAGAGATCACAGAGCCCACCAGGGAAAGGCACAGGGGCCTGCTGTCACTGCACTCTGTCACACAATATTCAATTACCAAGCTATTTAAAAATACAGATGGTGGCATTTTGCCAGAGTGAAGGAATATAGAGCTCTAATCAATCATGGCTCTGAGTGTTTACTTCAAAATCACCCAAGCCCCTTCCCAGTCTTACAGCTCTGGTTGCATTCACTGCTTTTTCTACACCTAAGGCAACTTTCACACAGTATTTTAGGCATCTGATAATTCCCTTTTGCTGTTGCTCCATAGAGATCACTCTTTAATCAAGCACAGCTGTGCCACATGTGATGACTCCACTGCTCAGGAGCATCACACCACAGCAACGTGGCTGGCACAGGCCACTGCCCACAGCAGCCTGACCTGCCTTTTTCCACAGGGCTCAGCTGACTGCCAGGCTGGGGAATTAGCAACAGGCATGCACAGAGAGGGGTTTCCTCCAAAAAACATTTTCCTTGGTCCTTGCTGAAAGGTTGCCCCAACAAGCATGTGTGTGGGCAGGGCTGGGAGGAAGATAGAAAGCATCTCTGTTCTTTTCAAGACCGGAGCCTCTCCCTGCTGCAACCAAGGAGAGAAAACAACAAGCAAAGCAGAGAGAGTCACTCTCTCTATCCTTTCCCTAGGCAATGTGGCAGAAAACTGAGTGTGTGAATCAATGAGCAGAGCTCCCTGGGTTCTGGTAAGGGGATCTGGCCTGTGGAGGGGAAGCCTGGGGGACAATATCCATTTAGAAAAGCTGAGAAACCACCTGCCTGAGCTGGGCTTCAGAAACATTCATCTTTCCGAAAATGAATGGATCTTTTCTCCTCCTGAAAGCTGCATCTCCCTGCATTACATGCTCCATTCACACGCCTGGCTCCCACTGCCTGGCTCAAAGGTAACGTGAATGAATGGTCTGGCCACACTCACAGCTCCAGTTTTCTTATGGATGAATTCCACCTACAGTTTTCTCTTTCACAGAGACACAGCACTGCTGTTTGCTAGACCAGATACTGTCAGAGAGCATAAACAAGTAGCAACAGGCAGTGAACACAAGGCTGCTCAGCTTGAATGCAGGAACAGCTGAGCCAGGAGGGACAGAAACGGCTCTTTCTGACACAGGACAGGGACACCTGCTTATGCTCCTGCACCAAGAAAACTCAAACCATGGCTAACAGAGCTGTGCAGAGGTTTACCCAGGCCAGGACTACTCACATGTAGAGCTGAGGGTCCGAGGTCAGTGTGTCAATGCTGATGTGCTGCTCCAGGAGGCTGTAAGCCAGGATAGGCAGCGATGTGAAGCAGATGTTGTACATGGTCAGGTAAGCAGCATCATACAGTGGCTTAGAAGAGGAACAAAGGGTTAAATGAGACAGATAGAAAAAGGCCTCTCCACAAAGAAATTAAACCATAAATTTCCAGCCCCTATCTCCTACGTACCCTACAGATCATAAACCACAGCTTCACTGGAAGGGAGCTGTGCTCTGTGCAATGCAAGGGGAACAAGGCACCCACAGGCTGCATGCCCATGAACCTGCTCCCACTGACAGAAGTTTTATAACTGGCTGGTCTCATCTCCAGCTTATCCTCCAGAACATGACTTAACAGCCCTTATCACAGCTTTCCTCTCGCTGCTCTTGTGCTGCCGTTTCTATTAATACATTTGATGTCTCCTGTGGCTCTCTAAAGACTAGACTGTTTTAGAGAAACTATAGCTTCTTTTTTTAAAAAAAAACCAGAAAGGCAAGTGTTTCTGCCAAAACAAGCAGAGAATTAATTCTCACCATTTACTCTTCCTGTTACTTTTGAGCCCAAATAGACACAAAAGCCCCTGAAGTTGACTCAAAAGCCAAAGCTCTTGTCTCCAATCACATGAACCCACTCACCACATGGATCTGCCTCTCTGATGCTCATCTGGACTAAGCAAAACTCCAATAACACTCATTGTGTGTCTTTTTTTAAAGATGCCATAAAAGAATGAACTGTTCTTCCGAGTGACATTTTTAATGCAGTGAAATGCAGCAGAGGAGACAAGATCAGGAAACCTTTCAAAACTTGTTCTCATAAGAGTAGCAGAAGTAGCAAAATCAGGTGCTGACAGACCAGCTAAATCCTTCTACCATTACTTCAGGAAGAACTTGTGTTTATGGCTGGTGGATGGAAATGGAAAGAAAGCAGATTGTTTTCTTTTCAGTTATGGTCTCTAAATATTATGTTCCAGATTTGGTGCTGAGCAACACGGTCAGCTCCTACTGTCCTCTAGAGCAAGGTGGTGAAGGGACAGGATGCCAAAAGCCAAGTCTCTGCTAGGAAGCCTCATTATGCCACTTGCTTTTTATCTTGCCTTTATAGACAGATTACTGGAAGTTACCTGCTGTGAGAATCCACAAAAGAACTGGTATAAAAACTGTGGTAAAATGAAGCAAAGATTCTAGGAAAAAGAAAGACAAATGGTCAGCAGTGAAGCACTTGACTTCTCAGTCTAAATACCAGTAGTTTTTCCTCTTATCAGACATTACTGTCTGACATTACACCATCAGACAAGGTAGGGCACTTGTTCAATCAAGCACAAAACCAATCCAGTGAGCAGTTAGTATCCGCAGGAGACACAAGAAGAATGCTCACATTCCCCTGGAAGCACTGTTTTCAATGGACACAGGGCACATGGCAGACACAGCCTGTCCCAGGGAAGGAAAACAGAACTGCAGAATATCCCACACATTTTTTCCTCTTTATTATTTACTTCTATTACCAAAGAAACACATAGGATAAACAAAGAAATCAGCTGCACACTGCCCCTTACCTTATAGAAGAAATACTGTACAAGGTGTGCTATTCTCACATAATATAAATGCCCATGTGCTAGTAGCAGTTTTCTCAAATGTTTAAACTTTGGCACAGCATAGTCGCTGTTTCTGGAGGCCTGGCGTCCTTCTTTGCCCTTTATCCCTGGAGACAGAAGCATGGCAAGGGGTTAATCCCAAAGGGGCCGGAATCTGGATGCTGCCCACTGGGTTTGCTCACATCACTCAGTGTCTCAAGGCATGACAAAGGCCGAGATTCCCTCCTGAGTGCCCCAGGAGACCCAACATGAATACTTTCTGTGTGGTTTTGGCTCCACAACACTCAGACCTGCCTCTGGAGTTTTTAAGCTATATTTAGGCTGCTCTGTGATTTCCTGTCTAAGAGTGTGGTGAAGGGTGTCCAGACAAACCTGATGAGAGATAAGGAATTGGTTCCCTGTGGGCTGGCCTGCAGCTCACGCAGCTCAGTTACTGCCCTGCAGCTGCTCAGCCTCCTGAGATATCCCCACAGAGCTGTTTGGTTCACAAAAGCCACGTCCAAATGAACTGCACTGGATTCCCTTCATTAGAGGGCACCACAGCATTTCCAAAATGAAGGAGTCCCAAATGAAGAAGATGCCCCTTCTCTTCCACTGACCCTCCTTATGGGTTTTACAGGAGTCTCCCATATTTCAGACACTGAACTGCAGGCAGGAGGAATTCCCAGCCTGCTTTCAGTCATATGGACAGTGCAGACACAGCACACCTGGGCCTCAGCCCCAGCAAGCACGTGTGGGTCCCTGTGCTGAGCTGTCACCACCAGTTAGCACTGAAGGCTGACACTTTGACTGCACTGCCACTAATCACCCATCTCTTTTCAGCTTGTGCCCCTTTTCTTCCTGAGCCCCCAGCAATCCTTACCACCACAACTTTGGTTACGGAGGTTTTGAACATGATCTGCAGCGTATCACTGACAGAGAGAATGGTCCGAGCACAGGTGAACAGTGTACCATGACATTTCTCTCACTCTTTTACATTGGGGATGGCAAAACACTGGCACAGGTTGCCCAGAGAGGCTGTGGGTGCCCCATTCCTGGGAACATTCAAGGTCAGGTTGTACAGGGCTCTGAGGAGCTTGACGGAGCTGAGGCTCTCCCTGCTTATTACGGGAGTTGGACACTTTAAAGACCCCTTCCAACCCAAACTACTGTAAGATTCTATGATCTCAGGCATTAATCTGGAGTTAAACTCTTCCTCCAAAGAAAGCAAGAGCAGACTTCCCACATTTTCCAGTGGGATTGGTTTAGCCATGTGCAATCAGGAACACCAACTGCACCTCAGTAGTGAGCCCCAGCCAGAGCACAGAGATCTGGGCTGTGAGATGGATGTTTCAGGGAGTCTTACCTATTCCAACGTGTGCCTCCAAAATCATGCTGACATCATTTGCACCATCCCCTATGGACAAAGTTATTGGGCTTCCTTTTGTGTTCTTCACCATTCGCACAATCTAGAAGGTTTAAAAGAGGACAGCAGCAGAACCCAAGATTCAGTTAAAAAGCCTCCAGAGACCTTCCCACTGCTCCCCCCAGGACAAGCAATCAGCCTTTTACAGCAGCAATATAACATCTGGAGAGCCCAGGCTAATAAAAGCCCTTGTTACTTGCTCTGCAGTCACAACCAGAACAAAAGCCCAATCCAGTTGTGCATGGCTGAAGGACAGTATTTCAAAACAAACCCCAGCAGCAACATCCTGCTCTTCCCCTTCTGCCAGACCCTGTTTTCCCAAAGGTGGGTTCTCTCATGCATCTCAGGGTGCAGAAACACATCACTTATCAGGCTGGAACATCATCTGCTGGAGTGAGGAAGTCATGGACTTGACAAATTTGGAAAGGGGAAATAAAAAAAAGCAAACTGGAAGGTTTTGCTTATTTCTAAACGGCCTGGGTTTACAGGCTCCTGCCAGCACATTAAACAAAGGGTTTGCATTCAGATTTGAAGGAATGGTGTGCTTTCATCATGCTCTGAAGCTCAGATGAGGCTTACACACAGCCTGGAGAAGTCCTGCTTGATTAGGGGATCAGGTCAAGTCCCGGCTGATGAATTCAGTGTGTGTCACACCAGCCTCAGGCAGGGAGAGGTAAGTACCTGTGCCTTCTGCAGAGGAGCCATCCGGCAGCAGAGGACTGCAGTGCACTTCAGGCAGATCTGTAGGAATATGCTTTTGTAATTGCTAGAGCCAGAGTCCTGAGAGGGGTTGAGTATCAGCGACAGCGTCGAGCCATCGATGATCAGTCCGTACTCTTGACTCAGCGTCCAGCTTCTGGGGCACAACAAGGAACACGTTTGGAGCTTAATCAGACTGAGAAGTCAACCTAGCTGCTTGTATCATCTTAGCTTAGTGAAAAAAACCCTGGGTTTGGGTTAATCTGTCTTCACGTCTGAAAAACTTCTCTCAAAAACTGAATAAATGACTATTTTTTAAGTAGCACTGACCTAAAGTTCTAAATTTTACCTCTTTACAGTGTTCATACAAAGTAAACAGTTCGTAGTGAAAAAAAAAGTTTAAAATTTTTTTCTTTTATTTTCTTCTCTTAGCATATGTTAATAAAATTTATTTTACTTTTAAGTTAAGCCTATTTTGCCTTTTTCTCCCAAAATCCTATCTCCCAGCTAGCAAACAAAATTCAGCAAACGTAAAACCACCACATAAACAGTGCCAGACCCAAAAAACCAAACCAAAACCACTACACCGTCCATTTTTTGGGGCTTAGCAATTTTATAAAGCTTAGACTTAACACATGCCCTTCACTAAAGGAACAGTGCAATTAAGTTCAAAGCCAACTAATACCAGAGATGATGAGCAAAGCAAAGGAACCAGTCAGCAGTGTCTGCAAGTAACCAGCCCCCAGGGCCACAGCGTGGCTCAACTTCAGTACCAAATCTGCATCTGAAATGCGCACAGCTGGCTCCTCCCTCACCTCTTCAGGCCTCCCCGGTGCTTGGGAACATCCTGAATCAGCTTTTTGTGGTACTCCAGCAGCAGCTCATGGAGCCGATCCTCCTTCCTCTCGCTCTCGCCCACCGTCCTGGCCGTCAGCTCCAGCAGCTCGGTGCTGGTCTGGAAGAGCCTGCAGGCGTAGCAGGTGGATTTGGCAGTTTCCATCTTGTCTCCTGTCAGCACCCAGACCTTCATGCCCGCAGCGTGCAGGGCCTCGATGGTCTCTGCCAGCTGCTCCTGCAGCCTGCAAGCAGAAGCAAAGCATCACTGCAGGCTGGCAAAGCATCACTGCATCACACCTCATCCACATCACCCTGGTTCTGATTCTGCAGGCAGAAAACACCAGCCCAAGAGAAGTTAATTGACTCTTCCCATGCTGGGGAGACCACTGCCACAGGAATAAGGATTGCAAGTCAGTAATACCAAATTTTTATTTGCAGGCAAAAAGAGAAATCACTGCTTTATACTCTTGACTCTTAGGCCTCATAGTAAGAGTTTAATTTACACTTCCAGTTACTATAACTGAATGTGGAATTGAATTTGTTTTGATGTGCTAATTAATGCTATGTGCTTAGTTCACTCTCTAGAAGTGCAAGTATTTTTGTAGTTTCATTAATAAATCCCAATTCCTACTACACCAGCCAATTTAAGCAACTAGAGCACTGTGAAATGGGTTGTGCCATGGTGTAATTAATTGCCCTGGACACTGCCAGCATCTGCCTGGCTGTTCAGTTCCACCACAGTGAGTCTGGGCCACAAGGTCAACCTGCAGAGAACCCACAGACATCACAAGGGAGTCACCTCTTTACCTGTCTTCTACAGCAGTAGCCCCAATCAGGTGCATGTCTGCTTCTGTGTCGTCAAAAACCTTGGCCATCTTCTCCTCCCTGTCCTGCAGAGCCATCTTGGCTTCATTGAGCTGTCTGTCAATTTTGTCATACTCCTTTTCAGTTAGCTCTTTGAAGGCCACACACAGCGTTCGGTAGCCATCCTAGCAGCAGGAAGGAAAGAAAATAAAGTGGAAAAATGCCCTAAATCCAGATTTTTTACAGCTCCTCACTTAAGGGTTGGTGGTTTTGTCTATCATCAGTGCTTCTGGCAGCAGTGACTCTGAGGGCAAGGGATAATTTGTTGGCTTGTGTCAAAAGAGCAATTTTCTGCGTTTATACGGTAACTTCTTCCCACCAGAGTAATCATGATTCTGCTTATTATGTGCAGAAAGAAACTGAGAGAAGGACCAGGGTTGAGAGCATGCAGCCAGCAGGGAGAGGACAGACTGGGTGCCACCACGACTGGGACCAGGCTGCTGATGTTATTTTTAACTTGGGAGATGCTTGGACACAACTGTGATGGAGACCATATAAGTATATCAAATAAAGGTGGAAGCCAACCAAACAGAGAAGGAAAGAAGCCTGACATCAAAACAATGTGAAGTGACACTCACATTTTCAACACTTCCCTCCAAAGCAAGGTCACATCCCTATCTTTGGAATAAGGCTTTCCTGACCCCAAGAGCCAGCCAAATTCCATCCGTGTGCTCACCATAGCATTGCGGTCCACATGGACTTTTGTTTGTTGGATTTCTTCTTGCTGTACCCTTGGAAAAATAGAGGAGTCTGCTCCTTTACAGAAGAGAAGCAACTTTCCTAAAAGCAAATTATAAATAGTTTATAGCACTCACAAGCTGTGGAAAGACTTCACTACATCAACAGCAAACAAGAGGGAAGAAATCTGGGAGGACTGAAGAGGGAACTGCTAGAAACCCGACTGCATACCAAAAATGGCCTTTGACCAGCCCGGGAAAAACCTATAGCTGACCTGGCTGAGACTCTGGATGTCCCTACCTGCCTCTGAGCAGGTTTCCTGCAACAGGCTGGACAGTGTATCTGTAAGCCTTGGCAACCTTTCCAGGGAGGGCAAAACCAGCATCCCAAACCTTACAGGACTGACACTTGAGAAGGACGGTGACCTCTGAATTTTTGTCTGTTATTCCCATGAAACCCCATCCTGCCCAGGGGACATTCTCACATGTCTTCCCTGTACTTGTTCCAGCCCGGAACAAGGCAGGCAGGGAGCTCTCACGGGTCACTGTTCTCATCCCCTGATCTGCTGCTGCTCCCAAACAGCTGCTATGAAGGAAAACTAACTCTATGGCAACCAGACTCAATACAGAATTTAGTGAGACCAGCCTAGAGAACCTAACACTCAGCTTCTCTGAGTGACAGGAGTGAGGAGGATGTGTTTTATATCTGTGCACACAGGTATGAGAGGCCACAAAAGCACTTAGGCTGTACCTGTGGTGGTTCTCACAATGACACTCATACGGCGCCGGACAGGGTCAAAGTTCAACACATGGAGAAGTTGGTACCTTTAGAAAAAAGGAAAAAAAGCTTTGACTCAGTAAAGGAAAAATAGAAAAATAACTATTTGAGACAGAAAATCACTAACAATGAGCTGCAGAAATCAATACACCCTACAAGTGGCATCAGCCACCTGGGAATGAATTTTACAGCGATTGCCCAAGAAAATGCAGGAAAAAAAACACCCACATTCCAGTAGTCCTTAGTGCTCTGAGCATGGGACTGAAGGGATGGGTACCCAGCAGTGCACCAAGGCCCCAGGCTGGGCAGGGGCTCAGCAGGGAATGGGGCACCACGTGCCACAAGCAGGAACACTGAGTATCCCATTTAAATAAGGAGTTTCTTCATGAAGGAAGTAAGAAGTGAAACTTGCTTGTGAAGGCAAGTTTTCAGGGAGTGCTGGGATTAGGTCAGCAACTCACAGATGTCCACCAAGCTGTGAGCACAGGGTAAAAACCTAACTATTTTCAGCCTGGGAGGGGAAGAAAGGTTACAGGGAACGGAGCTGTATCACGAGTTTAGGCTCACAGTGTCCTGCTGTGGCCCATAAAGTCAGCAGCCACCTCGTGAATCCCAGGAGCCACCTGCACAACCTGGTACAGATGAAGGATACATACAAAGGACTGCAGGCTCTTGAAGGACTTGAATTTAGACGTCAGTAAACCACCCGTGGATTTTTGCAAGTGAGCCTTTTTGCCTACACCTTGATGTGCTGTGCTTTCTAAATGGGACAGGAGTTTTGGGGCAGGTCAGCACGGTCTGACAGCCCTCAAGGAACAGCTTTGACCTTGCCAGGCTGACCAAACTCAATGAAGCTGGGTGGGAGTGGTGCAGAAGAGCAGCCCTGTTCCCCAGCAGCACTTACATCTCAGTCTCATTCTTTTGGTTTCGAATTTTCATGAAATTGTTTTCAAGTCCTAGAAAAGTGAAACCATACCTGTCAATAAACAAAAGGACAGAACAACATTGAAAACACCCATTGGCACATATTATATATAACAATGTTCTCATTTCACCTTCTGCACTGCAGAGCAGAGCTCAGTGAGCCTGAGCTAAAGAGCGTGGCTGGATGTTTGTTTGCTCCATGCAGAGCCTGCTATGATGTGCTGGCACTGCTCCCATCCCCTGGAGAGCCTGGGCACTGGAGCACAGAGACACAGAGAGCTCTGGACATGGTCCACTGGGTCTCTGGCAGCTTTACAAGCCATGAGCAAGTATACAGAGCTGTATCAGCCTCCATCTAAAACCCAGGGGCTGGCAAGAGCATAGAATCACTGAATGGTGTGGGCTGGAAAGACCACCAGGTCCCAAATCCCTGCCACAGGAAGGGACACCTTTCACTAGGCCAGGTTGGTCAAGGCTCCACCCAGCCTGCCCTCGAGCATCTCTGGCAGGATTCAAATGTGGGCTTGACAAAAGGAACCATCCTATTATTTTGCTACTGCATGACAAGGAAAGAATTTCACTGCCATGTGCACATGGCAACTGGTCTCTGTTTCTAGGGGATTAAAGCATAAGGCCAAGTGGGCTCCTGCAAAGCAGCCTCTGCCACACCTGGGCATGGCAGCACCTTGGGGCTGCTCTCAGGGAATGCAAACCATGGCCTCCCAGGGATCTGCTCAGGGAAGATCCTTCAGAGAGCATCCCTTTAACAGAGAGCTCATTTAAACCCACAGGCTCACAGGAGTGCAGGTCAGGTTCAGCAATGGTATCACAACATGCTGCCCAGAGAGACTGTGAAAAGGGATCCACCACCTTCAGATTACCCCCACCTCCCTCCTTCCCACCAGAGGGAGGGAATTAAAAAGCCAGCATCTTCATATTCTTACTTTTCTGCGCCTTTCACCAAAGCGATTTCATCTGGAGAAGAGGAGATGTAGGTGTATTTACGTTCTGGGTGTGCCATCAGCCCATCCACCTGGTCTGCCTCCTTGATCTGAACGGTGTGGCACAGGCAGAGGGCTCTCAGGAACAGCTCCTCACGGCTCTGGGCAGGAGAGAGGGAGGGAGGATGTCACCAGCTGAATGCCACACCCGGCCAGGAGCTGGCCACAAACCCCCCACAGCCATCAGCACCCACATTTCTTACCTTTTCAGCTTTGCCACAGTACTTGAGGGGACCATCAGTGTGGGAGAAGCCATCCACCTCTGAAATGCAGTCCTTGTACTTGTGCCCGTCTATGCAGCACTCGATGAACTCCATGCTGTTCTCCGTCAGCGTCCCGGTTTTGTCTGTGAACACGTACTCCACCTGCAAGCACCAGCCAGCTGCCACAAGGGCTGGGGAAGGAGCCCCCAAAAACAGAGCCTGGGGCATTTTAGTGCACCTGTGCCACTGCTGGAGGGTACTTGGCTATTAACCTGACTCTGCTAAACAGACGCTGGTGCCCCACCACATCACTGTGTAGTTCTGCTATTTTGCTCCTTTGTTTTACAGCCTGTGGCAAAGGTGGCAGGAGGCAGCATCTCAAGACTTAAAATCGGTCTCCAGGCTCTTCATTTCCCCCTCATTCACTTTCTTGGGCCCTTTGCTACAGCCCTAGTGCTTACAGAACTGCTCCTGCAGGTCTGCTGTCTCCTTTGGGGGATTTCCATCTCGGATCTGTATGTCAATCAGCTAATTGCTGTATTTTTATTATTGTTTTTAAAGCAAAATCAAAAGCAGGAGGCACTACACATGCCCTGCACTCATCTCTCAAGGTGCAGATCAGAAAGGGAAGCCTGAGCTGCCTGGGTACCCCAGCAAGGCAGCAGCAGCACAGTTGCACGTGCTCTGCACGCCCAGGGAGATGACTGGGCAGACATTTCCATTAATCCTCAAAGAGACAGAGGATTTTTAATTTTTAATTGAAGCAGTGAAAGCAAAGCACCCTGACAAGCAGAGCGCTGCGCCTGATATTCCCCAATATGGAAACAATTGGCGTGACCCAATTCCTGCTCTTTCATGCACTATTTATAACCTTATCTGCTTCCCAGAGCGAGCGGAATCACTTTCAATGGAAAGTACCACCAAAGTGGGTGAAGCCTGGCCCGAGGGGACCGTGAGGGATTGCCACAACAAGGGCTCCTTGCAGGGAGGGCACTTTCATCCACATCTCCATCCAGACAGATGCAAACACAGCCCATTCTGACCTGCCCGAGCTCTTCGTTCAGGTCCGAGGTGTTCACCAATGCCCCCTCCTGTATCTCTTCATCATACATCTCCTTGTCCCAGGAGATGAAGAAGGAGCCCAAGAACTTCTGCATCTCTACTGTAACGTACATGGAGACAGGGATAATGAAGTTGAAGAGGACCATAAAGGACAGAAAGTCTGTGAACATCCGCAAGACCTGCAAAGGAGAGAGGAGAAGATGCAGCCTGTGGCTGTCAGAGCACAGGGGCAGTTTACAGCAACACCTCAGGCATTCCAGACAGCTTCTCAGAAAAGGTTAAACAGAAAAAAACAACATGAAAACAAATACAGTTAAGATACAGGGCTAAATCCCATTTTCCTTTGGCACAGAAAATCCCACTCTCTTCTGCAGATCTGCCAGGTACATGAGTATATCTCACTGCTTCACAGGGACCAAAACAATGTTTCATAAGCATATTCCTCAAGAATATACTGCTACAGGCTCATCCTGACCCCGAGTAACCAGAAAAAAAGGAGCAGGTGGCTTGAGACCAGTCAGGCTGTGGCAAGGGCACAAGTGGTGCAGTGACATCCCTCTAAGTCCTCCTCAATAACCCATCAAATGGAGATCTCTACACACTTACACTCAACTCTCTCAGGCTTGACTGCTCATGTCTTGGCAAGTTTAACAGACCGGTTGACATGGCCTCAATTTAAGTTTACCTATTCAAAGTTGCAAGATAGCTCCAGTTCAGATAAGGACCCAGGTTAAATCAGCTGCATTTCTGTATTATGTAGTATTTACTTATGCTTTGCCCTGCTCTGCACAAATATCACTGTGCACAAGCATGAGAGCACAAAAGAAACACAAACAGCAGGAGAGACTGAAGAAAACAACAGCACTTTCTGTAAGCAAACAGGACTCCCAGGGCTGGCAGCAGGCACTATCAGATTAAACAAAACAGCCAGAATAAGTAAAGCTGGAGGAGGTGCTGAAATACAAATCCACTTACCTTGAACGTCTCTCTCTCTTTTTTTGTCTTTTCATTGTACCAAGGCTCATCATTAAATGGATTACTCTGCCAGACATATTTCAGAGTTGTGCATACAGTGGCCTTGCCCAGTAAGATGCACAAATAAACTATCAAGAAAGCGTTGATAGATCTGAAAAACAGGTTTCTCTTTTAAATTCTTTCAGCTATTTTTATAGAGAAAAACATATAAACAGGCAGGAACAAAACTTCCTCACTTTTAAGAAGGGAAATACAGAACAAGTGCTTTTGGCACTGCTGATATTCAGGGTCAGGTTCATATATTTTAACATTTCTGAATTTTGTTTTTAAATTAAAAAGAGCTACTAAAGCATGTTGCTTCTTGCAAGATATGCTTTATCAAACACCTAGATTTTTCTATGCAATCAGAGAACATCTGAAACAAAAGGCAGCAGATTAGGGGATTATTTCTGTACAAGTCATCCATTAAAAACAAACCCAAACCAAACAGGTTGTACCGATTTTTTTTTTTCTGAACATAAATACTCACTTTTCTACTGCAGACCGTTTCTGAGATTTCCCTTGGTAGTTGAGAGCCATTTTTGTTTCCATTCCAGTGTAGACTGCAACTCCTGCAAGGTATGAAAGCAGGGCTCATAAGGGACAGCAGCCCCAGAGGCACCCAGCTGGCATTTGGCCATCAGGGACATCGGTGTTTACATCTAACTCCAATCCCAGCTGAAGGAGGAGGCATTACCCAAGGACTGTTCACCTACAGAAACCTCTGAGGCTGCTCAGCAGTGTCACTGCTGTATCCCAGAGCGTGAGCAGGAGCCCACGGATCACATACAGTCAGGAAAAGCATCACTCTCCCATCACAGCCATCACCCTCCACCACCAGGGTCTGAGACTGGGCTTCCAGCAAAGGCTCTGGGGAAAACTCCTTGCTCATCGTGTCTCAGGCAAAGAGAAAAGCTTTCTCTGGTGTATTAACACAAGTGGGCAGCCCTGCAGACAGAACCAGTGGCTTACTTCACCCTGGCCACTCAGCAACCAACTCTGCATGAAAACTGCAGTGTACAGCCCAGGTAGACAGGCTGTAGAGAAGTGTGTTCCCTTTCCAGATTTGGCAGTGAACATTTGTCAATACTTATCAGAACTATTTAAATAAACAAACAAAAATAACCTCACCATAAATCTTCTTGGTATTTTTGAGGGTAGCACCTTTCAACAAGAGGTTTTCAGGACCCAAAGACCTAAACATAAAAGAAATTATAACATTACATTGACTCAAAGAACATTCAAACCACTTTATAAATTAGAATCAGAAATAGCATATAATGGTACCTTATGTCTGATTACATGATTTGTATGTCAAATTGGGGCCTTGTTGGAGTTTGTTCTTCTCTTTACAAAATTACATTTCCATTTCATCTTACAAATACTATCCCAAATGCACAAAGTTCCACTCTTATTGGGTAATTCTCAGTAAGGTTTTTTAGGAATAACTGTAAAACGTCCAGATCCAGTATGTTCCAGTACTTAGATAAAAATGCAGTGTTAAAATCATCAGAAGCCTGTCCATTCCAGCCCAGTCAATCAATGGCACCATCAAAGCTGACAGTCCCATTTGTCCTTTTATTTCTCTTTGAAACCCCCGGTGACCCTCTGTTGCTTCCAGGGTATGAACAGACCCAGCAGAGCACAAAACTCATCCAACAAGCTTAGTGAGAGCCAACTGTTTAGGATGGCTTATGAACATTATTTGCTCATTCTTTTTCCATTAAACACTCTGACTGATGTTTGAGTTTTTGCTTACTTTCGAATGACAATATTTTGTCATTCCCTGGTAAATTTGTGCCTCATCAGCAGGGCAGGACATTACCAGGTGGTCCTGCACTGCTTCCCCAAAGGGGGTTCAAACAAGTCACAGGATGGCACAAGGGAGGCCTCCTTTTAGAATGAAATTTTTGGAATGGTTAAAGAAAAAAATAATATTCCCAAACGATGCCAGGACAAGATCAGATCCTTGAAATTCTCTGTAGATGCCCAACCTCTCTGAGGAAGGCCAAGAGACAGCTGCAAGACCAACCTGGCTACGGGCTCTTGGTTACTTCTGTAGATGATAATTCTGCCAACAAATCTGTGATAAAAATATGAAACTTGTATTACAAACACATTAGATACCACAAACATATAAAAGTCAAGTCATTGATAGGAAATGGAAGCAAATACAGAAACAAGTGAATTGGAGAGTTGAGTGTTTCAGAGGGGTGGCTGTGCTCAGGACAGGGAGAAGCCACACACTCCTCATGCTCAGGGGTGCCCATGTGCTTAAACATCCCATTACAGACTGCAACACACCCCAGAAAACCTCCCTCAAGGGGTTTAACCACACAGACCACTTACTCCTGGAAGTCAATCAGCCCAATGCAGTTTACTGGGAAGGTAGAGTGGCCTAAGAATAGGTGCATGGACCATAACTCCTGCTGAGCTCACAAAAACCAGCTCATCACACCACGAAAAATGTTGCACAAGTGAGGCCCTTCGGCAAAAACACTGAGCTTTGAACACTTTGCCATCCCCATACAGAGGAAGCCCAGTAGCTTACCACTGCCTTGAGACACCTTTTGGTTTGTGATGGCCTTTTGGAAAGATGGCCTTTGCTTTTCTGAACTGCAGATCCGCCAAGTGATGGTGCCAAGGTGTCTGCAGGGGGATGACACCAGGCAGCTGCAGGGCAGGACAGGCAGGGGAGGGTGCAGGAGGGACAGACTCACTTGTAGAGGTCAGGCTGTGGCTGTTCACACTCAATTGTGGCCGTGAGGGTGTCGATGGCTTCATCAGTGCAGAGCACGGTGGTGTCCCGCACCGCGTAGTGAGTCTGGGCACAGGAAACAGGCAGCATCACCACGAGCCCCATCCCCAATTTACACCCCATCACTTAAAATGCCACCCTGCACAAGCCTGCCAGCACCAGCAGCTCTCCCAAGCCCTCACCACGCTCCCACAAAGCAGCTGAAGCATCCCTCAGTAAAGAATTAAGTCACTGACGTTTAAGAGAATCCACAGTAGCAACCAGCTGCTGGGTGTCTCTCAGTGAGCCTTCCAGCAAAAGCACAGCATCCTTGGTTTTTCCCTGGGGACCTGCCCTAGCTGGGGTGGAGGGGAGGCTGCAGGTGGTGCTGTGAAGAAGTGGCTCTTGGGGACCACCTGTCCTGGCTCCTGATGGTAACTAGACACCAGCTCCAGGGATCAGGCGGAGCACTGGCAGACTCCGAGCTATTTTTAGCAGCTGCTGCTGCAAAGGTTCATCTCTCATAATTAACTGAAAAGCCCACAAAGGATCTGCTCGCTGCCTTTCAGGCTCTATTTATAGGAGCTACTCAGAGCTCCGAGTCACGGCGGGCTGCACGGCAGGCTGCCTCAATCCATCCTCACAAACAAATTCATTAAAGCGCTTCCTCCGCTCCTGACGTGCGCGTCCCCTTCCCCGCGCATCCAGGGAGGTACACACCCCGTCATCATGGCATTAGAAATCCCCACCTTCCTGCTGCTCTGCTAACCTGCCTGGCTTTTCCAAACGCTCGTGCACACGTGGATCTCTGGTACAGATCGCAGGTTTTGCAAAGCACAAATCAAAACTGCTCCTGCAGTGCCCAGAACCAAACCCCGTCCTGCCATGGGGTTTTGCAGTGCTCTAATCAGCAGAGACACTGTGCAATTACTGAGTGGTACTTCAAAGCTGCCTCCCAATCAATTCCATGATCTTTACATCCTTCTGTGCATTTAGAAAACACACGTTCTTTTAGTTAATGTATGGCCAAAGATCTGTGCTTCAAAGACAGAGCCCTGACAAAATCTTTTTTTACAGTTCTATTCCAGTTTCACTTAATCAGGCACCTCTCCCACACCTCAACCTGACATGCCCCAATTACCAGAAAGAGCCCCACCAGGAAGGCAGCAGATACCCCTGCAGATGAGGTTTGGTGACTACTCAAGCATGCTTCCCTCACCCCTTTTGCAGCAAACACTGGTTCCTAATGTTAGAAATAGATCTGTTTCCCCAAACAGAGCTGGCTTTTCTATTCCCTCTTCCCCTTCAAACTCATCTTCGCCTCCTGTCAAAACAGGAGACAGCTCCCAGTCACCTACGGGAATCCACAAAAGAAGAAAAAAACACCACAGGGCTTGATATAGAAACTCAGCATCGCATCTCCAGACTCACAAGTTAGTAAGAGCCAAGA
This sequence comes from Sylvia atricapilla, assembly GCF_009819655.1. Lineage (NCBI taxonomy): Eukaryota > Metazoa > Chordata > Aves > Passeriformes > Sylviidae > Sylvia > Sylvia atricapilla. The sequence goes on from NC_089174.1 coordinate 899,271, forward strand.
GTCTGCAAAAGCAATGTGAGCTGATGCATATAATGCACCTGACACAAATAAGCAATAGCCTTTTAACATGGTTAGCTATTTTTAGACACAAGTCCTTCAAGGCTCCAACTCCTCCTCACTAGTGGAACCAGCACTGTGCCACCAGCTCCCACACAGGTTATCCAGCACCAATTAACAGCCACCCACAGAGAAGAGCCACAAATCCCAGATAAACATATCAGATCCACAGTGGTATTCCCACTGACTTCAGAGTATGCTGGAATGAATCATGTCATTTTAAACTATCTTCCAGTCCTACTACTGCAGCTGCTAGTATCTGTATAAATATTTATCAAACTCAAGTGCAACCAAATGTTCATGTCTCCTGACGTATATAAGTTCTTTGTTGTTGCTTCTTTCCCTAGTTCAGAGAAGGGGAGATAGAGACAGAAAGAAAGAAAATAAACTGAAGATATTAATCCTGAGCAAGACCAGTATTAAGTTTCACTGCTTGCTTCAGGGAAAGGCAGAAAAAATCCCAGAAGCAATGCTCTTCTTATGCTCATGAAAAATTCCCCAAATGAATCTAGACACGCTGCCTCAAAGAAGTCCCTAATCTCACTAGAAATGCTTGGTTGAGTAAACAGGAGTGTTGGCAGGTCTGGAAAGGAGCTAGAGAGTTGCAGGCACTGCTCCCCTGACACACCAGAGCTCACAGTGTGGCTGGGGCAGAGAAGCACTAACAGGCTGCCTGGGATGGGCAGTGGAGCTGTATCGATAAATGGCGATCCAATTTGGGGCACAGCCAGCAGAAATGGCCCTTGGAGACTAAACAGAGCACAAACAATCCCCCAGGGCTTCACTGCTGACGCACTGGAAGCAGACGAGAGGCAGGAGCTGTTCAAGAGCCATGCAGCCACAGGGGTGGGCTCCACGGCAGCAGCCCCAGCTGAGCACAGCCTGCAAGCAGTGCCACCTCAGGTCCCCAAGCACCAGCTCCCACACGCTGCCCCACCCAGCCCCTCACCTTGAAATTGGACTCGCCGTCAAGGCTCGCTGTAGTGACATAACAGGTCCCATCAGTGCTGCTGGAGGCCAAAAATATCAGGTCACAGGGGAAGGTCTCATCTGCTTTCACTTCTACTATGTCTCCAACCTAGGAGAAAGGAAACATTCGCATAGAGAAGTCCTTTCAAGTTGTAATTAGATGACTAGGATTTAGCTTCTCTCAACGTCTAAAGACATCACCTTGGCTAAAAGATAAACTGGGGTCCAAGAGATGCACAGATCCCTCAGCATCACTCTACAGTCTGATGGGGCAATCCAGCCCCACACTGACTCACAGCACCCACGTGGCACTGTTAGTATTCATTTCTCTGCTAAATCTTGATGGAGCAAGAGACTGTACTTGCCTGAAGTGCAGTGGGATAAATTAACGTCAAAGCTAAGTGTACTTTCCTGGTGTCCTTGGGACAGGTGGAAATAAAAGAGGACTGCCTGTCCTGGAGAAGTGCAAAATGCTGACAGATCTGTCACTTGTCAGGCCCGGTACAGCTTTTGTGAGACAGCTTTTCAAAAGCAATCAAAGGCAGCTTCACTCCTTAAGTGGGAACAGCTCTGGGAGCATCTCATCTCAAAGTCTGGGGCAGCTCTAATCCAGTACAGCCCCCCTGCCCTACCTCTGTCCCCTCAGCACACAGCTCTGTGTTCCCATCAGCCTCGGTGAGAACCACATGCAAGTTCTCAGTTAACAGTTACCTTGATTTTTTCACTCTCTTTCCGCACTTGCTTTGCATTTTCGACAACGAAGACGTTGCTTTTGTTCACTTCGTTGTCAGCTCTGTGCCTCAACCAGTCCTCGTACCCCTAAGGCACAGACACAGGCAACACAAACTTGTAACAGAGTGAGTAAACCAATGAAAAAGGAGGAGTGAGAATGATAGGGACACATTAGAACAATGAACAAGGCAACCGTCCTCAGACCTCCTCCATGCCTGACAAAACATCAACCAGAGTGGCTCAATTTGTTTGAGACTGAATCAATTTATTTTAAAAACTTCATATGCATGTTTGACAGATTCAGAACAGATTAAAATAACACAAAAATAATCTATATGTGGGGCATGCAACAAGCAGCTGAACTACAGTAACACATTTCTATTATTCTCAGCTTCAGTAAGAACAGACTGATAATATGAATAATACACTCAGCAGCCTGCAACTCTTTCCTATGGTAACGCAGAATGAAACTCTTCCTCTTCAGTCTTGACTGGAAGAATAAAACATTAGGATTTGAAGCAGATAGATTTTATTCTAAATCTCCCTTTCCAGCCCCTGTAGAGGAAACGTCTTTTTTTTTTTTTTAATTCAATCAGGAAATTTTAAATGGCATGTGTGCCTGTGATGGGAGGCAAAAGGTGTTTCAACACTTCAAGAGGATGAGGACTGCATGTTTTCAGGACTAGCTGAGTGGCTGAACAGAACCTGTCCTTTCCACCTACCAACACAGGAGCAGAGCGTGGGCTGTGTTTGGAGCACGTCTCTGCCAAGCACTCAGAGTGTGTTTCTAAGAGGAACAACATTCAGGTAACACCAGACCGACAGCAGAAAGCTTTACTGACCCTCACGGCCTGCTTTCAACAGCACAGGGCTGCTTTACACTTTACATTGCCAGAACAGCAGACACCAACTCCCACACTCAAAATGCAGCCTCGTTAAAAGCTCCAGTGCCTGCCTCACCCTCTAAGAAGGGTGCATCCAACCTACCAGCACATGCTGGTGGCTTCTGAGTACATTTAAATACACGTTTCTCTGACTGTCTCAAAGAGCATCTCCTCCCCACACTGACACCTGTACCTGTTTGATGGCTGTGACAGTGATGACAAAGAAGAGCGGGAGGCCGCTGGTCACTGGGCTGGTTGGGGTGTCCACTATCACCTGCAGAGAGAAAAATGTATTGCTGAGCCCTGGGGTTTGGGCAGCAGAAGAACCCAAAACTTTGGTTAATGGTGAGTAAAAGGGTGTCTATCCCACTGAGGGCAGGTCAGAGCCCAGCAGAGGAAAAAAGGGAAGGAAGGGCTGGTTATGAAAGGGAGGGCAGTACCGATCATCTTGAACCACTGACACCGAGAGGCTAAAAATAACACCCATCAGCCCAAATTACCTACGAAATACACTGCAGAACAGAACATGAATATTTAAGTAAAACAGAAACCAGGCTTTGTCATTAAGCTCTCAGATTTGGAGTTCAGAGCATGATGTAGGCACCGTGGCTGCCCAGGGGCCCTGGGGCAGAGAGCTGGATCCTTCCTGAGCTCACTCCAGTGCTCGAGCCAGCACCAGGGTAAAAACCAAGCCCCTTGATCACTAATTAAACCTTCAGGCTGTGGGAAACCACTGTTCCTTCTGACAGTACCAGGGCTTGTCCCAAAGGTAAGAATGGCAGCACAGGTTCATAAGTGGGAGGGAGCACTTTCCACCTTCGAAACCAATACAGCACAAACTGCTCATTTTTCCTGCTGCTCCTGGAGAGAATGGGAACAGGGCTCTGATGAAAGGGATGGGGAAACTCAGCAGAAAGGCTTTGTGTCCCCACAAAGGGACTTTGTCTCTTGTTTGTGCTTCCCCAGCACGAACAGCAGCATTTGGATATTTATTGTTTCAGGCTGCCTGTAAAAAGCTGTGTTAAGGACAGGACTACCCTTATCAGCTACGTGGACGTTTTTGACTACGAAATGCTGTACACTGCAGTATTACCCCACACTACTAAAGCCAGAGAGAAAAGCCAGAAGATTCTGAAGTGAAAGAGGTACACCACAAGAAGCAGCCAGACAAACGGGAGATAAGTTAAGTATTAGGGACTAAACCAAGCCAAATACCAAAAATATTTCCAGGTACATGAAGAACTGGCTCACTCATGGGTGTAAAATGTTTCCAAGCAGAAAGTCTGGTAGAAACCACACTCTGGAGGAACAGCCTCAAGTGAGGATAGTGCCAAGTGTCACACAGACACTGCACACAGCACATGTGATGGCCACTCACCAGGGCAGCATCATGAAGCTTAGGGCAGTAACCCAAAAGCAATCTTGCAAAAATCGGACAGGTCTCGGGAATCCAAGAACAACTTCGGCATTCTGCTGAGAAAGGCAAGGTAGAGGACCTCCTGCTGCCCAGCAGGAGAGTTTCCTGCACTGGATGAGATGTAGTTGTATGTATTTATGTAAAAAAACAATACTACTTCTATCCACACAGACACAGGATTACAGATATAGGAACACAGTATCAGATGAAGTGCCTGGAATAATTCGTGTATCTATTTGGAGTTTGAACTCCCTGCAAAAATCCCATGGCTGGACACTACTTTACCCCTTTGTGACTGGTGAAAAGCTGAGGGACACACAAGTAACAAGCCAGGACAAAGGCAGACTCCTCTGAAACTATTTTTGGACTGGTTTAAGACTTCAACAGCTTAATCTGAATCCACTTAAAAGTGACAAAGTACTCCTGTTACTTAATACTTTCTCCTCACGAGATTCCTTAGGACACTAAGTACCCTACTCCAAAAGTTATCTCCACTCTCCTCCTCAAAGAGACTCTTTTCATTCCTGCTATCTCCTGAAATAGCTTATTGCCACCAGCTTGGTCTGCCTACAAACACACTGGGACTGTGCTCACTCCAGGACAGCCCCTTCCACCAGGAGATTCCCTGCAGATTCCTGTGAGAGCTGCAACAGATGAACCAAAGGAACAGCCATATATATATATTTTCATATATTTTATATATATATATATATATATCTTTTTTATATATATCTATATCTATCTTTGTATTCCTGCTTGTGTGCAGCACGTTTTATATTTAATGCAAATACTGTGTCTTAGGAAGAGCTGGATCTGGAGTCACAGAGAAATAGATGTATCACTGTGACCCTTCACTCAGCAATCAGGTAGGACAACCCCATTAATTTACAGAAATTTATAAATAAGCATGAACATTTAAGCTATAGGTGGCATTTTTCAAGGTATAAGCCTTGGTACTTAAAATGAATGGAGTGGCCCTGAGTGCCTTTTTAAGGCAAGTGACATCTCCAGAATGACAAGCACCTGGGGCCAGGTGGCTGCTCTATACAGCAGCCAGTGGATCAGTGCTGTCAGGCTGGGTTTTGCTCAGTTGGGTTTATTTGTTCTCTAAATGGACCATGAGGGCTGCTTCCTGGTTTTAGAGGTGCTCATAGAATAAAGAGAAGGAGGAACAGCCAGGCTCTTCTCTCACCCACACAGACCTGTGGCTAAAATGGGCAGGCAGCTGGGCTGAAACCCGGTTTGTAACTACAATCAGGAATATTCCACGTTCCCCACGGCCAGAGGGTCAATAGATAAAATGTAATAGCACATCACTAAGTGGCCAGCTACACAAAAAGGACATCCTGACTCCAGGGTATCGCTTCAGTTCAAGGCAAATTACAAATTGGGTCTGACAAAATGGAGCAACGCCAGCGAAATGAAGAGATGGAGGCAAGCCAGCTGACGGCAGAGTAAATTGGCCTTTCATGTCACACTGCCAGGAGGAGCCACACACGGCCCTGCCTCAGGATCCCTGCTCAGTGACTGCAAACCAGAACCCTGCACGGCACGGACTAAACATTTCAGACACTCAGCCTTCAAACAGCAGCCCAGGAGGGACTGACACCCAGCCCTGAACCACCAAACCCTGCAGCAGCCACACAATGCCTTTTCATTTGCTGGGGTGGGGCTCTGGTGCCTGTTTCCAGTCCTAGAGCTGCTTGTGTGCCCCAGGCCCAAGGATTTAAAAGGTGAGCAAAGGCACTGCAGGGACTCTCCCAAACTCCCTGTGCCCCAGCACATTTTGACAGCTTGCTTTTCTTGGATCACAGAACAGGAAATGAGTATTCCTCAGGATCTGCCCCTTCACTCAAGCCACAAAGCACTGCAGGAAAGGTTTGTGTAATAAATTTGGTGTTTTGCCCATACAGAACAACATCCTGAAGCTGCAGGTTTCCAAATCTCATTCTATGCATTCTCTGAATATCTCTCCTGCTTGCCGTGAAACGCATGATATCTGAGACATAAAAATGTCATATCACTTGAGGAAATACAGTTATGAAACAGAAGCAGTAATAGTGACAAAAAAATAGATCTAAATTGTGTAGCATCAAGTGTATTTTCAGTGGCTGAAAACACTTTTAACAGCTAGAATTAAGACAGTTTTTCAGTGTTTCAGCAGTCACTCAAACCCCATCTCAGATAGGCCTTGATACTGTAATTATTTTCATGCCTTGGATGATGTGGCAGAATCATAACACAGCTTCCAACTCAAAAATTTCCGAAATTCTTATAAGCACAAACAGTTTTAAAGCTCAGTTCTTTTAAAGCTATGTTTAACATCAGTGCCCAAATAAAACTTGCTCTTAGCGTCAAAGCTCTTACCTGCACGAGGAAGATGATGAGGAAGTAGAAGTTGGCAATCCTTCTAAACTGCTCAAAAAGGTTCTTCGGGAGGAAATTCCAGAGGGTGTACTGTGGGGAGAGAGAGGGGGACTCACAAACAGACCAAGGCAGGTGGCTGATGGGGACTAGAGCTACAGAATGGGAATGATCTGCACCCAAGAGGGAAGGAGATCTTCTCCAGCATGGCAGTGGAAGCACAGAGAGGTGCCAGAGCAGCCTGCAGGGCCCCAGGATTGCTGGATGCTGAGATGCCACCAAATCCCTGCTTCTGCTTTCAGCTCCAGCTCTCTCTGATGGAACACTGAGCAGCTGGAAGTGTCCCACAGTGAGACAACTTTAACAAGTTGTAGACACATGATTTCATAGAACATAACCCACCCATTAAAACATAATTTTTTCCCAAATTGCCAAAACCATCTTAGAGCTGCTTCTATTAAAACAAACAAACAAGGGAAAAAAAAAAAAACAAAAACAAAAACAAAAAAAAAAAAAACCTATGCTGCCCATACAAATTATTAGGTTGTGCCTCATTATACTTTTAAAAAGGCTGCTGAATCAATTACTCTGGAAAACACGTGGAATTTAAGGACAATGTGGTAAGTAATGGCTCTAATACCTATCTTTCAGTCTGTCCAGAATAAAAAAAAAATTAACAGTCAAGTCTCAAGACCAATGTCCATTTAATTATAAAAAAGACTAGTTAGGTCCCAGCCCTACCAAATATAAAAGGAAAAAAGAGCAAGGACATAACATTCAAAAATAAATCATGGAAGAATCTAAAATTAGTGCTAAAGCAAACCTTTTTTCAGGGAGGGAACTTAGACAGGGGAAGATGTCCCCACTGAAGACCCCTTCTGTGAGCCATGAAAACGTCAATGGGAATGCTACACAAGTTAAACACATACAGACTGAAAACTCTTCCCAAAACTGGGTTCCCAGACATACAAAACCAGGTAAGATCCAAGATGTATAAAGAATGAAAAGAGAGGGAAAAACCCCCTTGCAGCTCAAGCACAGCAAAACTAAGCCTAAGTGTATGCTGACTATCACAAATCCAAAGCACTGGGATACATATCCAGCTGTGTTGACAATATGGAATGCCACTTGTTTGATATTTTACTCAAATTGGCTTCAAATCTTTTGAAATAGCTTCATGAATGCCATGGAAAAAAGCTAAGCAGAAGGCAGATGGATGTCATCACAGTTTTCCACCATAAACAAAAGCTGCATTAATACCATATGAATGTTTCCCCCCCTTTCATCCAAAGGGATAAACAGAGCACAGTTATTTTTGTCCTATCTCAAGAAAGAAAAATCCCACAGAACAAAAAGGGAATCCTATTTTTATGTCCCTTTATAAAATAATGCCAGTCCCTTTTGCAAATTTGAGTTGCTGCTATCTCATGCTGTATTATACATCTCATCTGTCTTTTTTTCCCCAAAGAGGATGCCAGAAGACTTCATAAAACAAACCAAAAAAACCACCCAACCCCGCAAAACCAATGTGTCCAAGTGCTTTGCTCTCATCCAGTCTACATGAAAGGAACTTGCCCACACTCCCACTGGCATTGATAAGATAAAAAAAAAACACTAAGAGAGAGATGGAGCTGTGTGTAAGGGCTGTACAGCCTGTTCCACTTGCAGAGGCACCTATGCACTCATCCTTCACAGAATCATTAGGCTGGAGGAGACCTCTAAGATCATCAAGTCCAACCCAACCCTAACCTCAACTAAACCATGGCATCAAGTGCCACACACAGTCTTTTCTTAAACACATCCAGAGACAGTGAATCCACCACCTCCCCAGGCAGACCATTCCAATACTTTATTACCCTTTCTGTAAAAGCTTTTTCCTGACATCCAGCCTGTATTTCCCTTGGCGTGGCTTAAGACCTTGAGGAATTCTGCATCTCTCAGTTCCCAAATCCACCACCAATTAGAAGCAGGGTGAGTACATGAGCAAAAATGTCCTAGGCTATAATGAAAGATGTGCCCAAAGTAATATTCTATCACCATCTTCATGAGCTGTTGAAACCAGGTGGGACAGTGTTTTTTCCCAGGCCCCTTTGCTCTGGACTATCTCTGGTTAATGGGCCATCCACACCTTGTCCATCACTCACAGGTAACTCCATTGGGGAGCTATCTCCTGTTAATGGGCCATCCACACCTTGTCCATCACTCACAGGTAACTCCATTGGGGAGCTATCTCCTGTTAATGGGCCATCCACACCTTGTCCATCACTCACAGGTAACTCCATTGGGGAGCTATCTCCTGTTAATGGGCCATCCACACCTTGTCCATCACTCACAGGTAACTCCTCTGGGCTGTCTCCTGTTAATGGGCCATCCACACCTTGTCCATCACTCACAGGTAACTCCTCTGGGCTATCTCTGGTTAATGGGCCATCCACACCTTGTCCATCACTCACAGGTAACTCCATTGGGGAGCTGTCTCCTGTTAATGGGCCATCCACACCTTGTCCATCACTCACAGGTAACTCCATTGGGGAGCTGTCTCCTGTTAATGGGCCATCCACACCTTGTCCATCACTCACAGGTAACTCCATTGGGGAGCTATTTCCTGTTAATGGGCCATCCACACCTTGTCCATCACTCACAGGTAACTCCATTGGGCAGCTATCTCCTGTTAATGGGCCATCCACACCTTGTCCATCACTCACAGGTAACCCCTCTGGGGAGCTGTCTCCTGTTAATGGGCCATCCACACCTTGTCCATCACTCACAGGTAACTCCATTGGGCAGCTATCTCCTGTTAATGGGCCATCCACACCTTGTCCATCACTCACAAGTAACTCCATTGGGGAGCTGTCTCCTGTTAATGGGCCATCCACACCTTGTCCATCACTCACAAGTAACTCCATTGGGGAGCTGTCTCCTGTTAATGGGCCATCCACACCTTGTCCATCACTCACAGGTAACTCCATTGGGGAGCTGTCTCCTGTTAATGGGCCATCCACACCTTGTCCATCACTCACAAGTAACTCCATTGGGGAGCTGTCTCCTGTTAATGGGCCATCCACACCTTGTCCATCACTCACAGGTAACTCCATTGGGGAGCTGTCTCCTGTTAATGGGCCATCCACACCTTGTCCATCACTCACAGGTAACTCCATTGGGGAGCTGTCTCCTGTTAATGGGCCATCCACACCTTGTCCATCACTCACAGGTAACTCCACTGGGGAGCTATCTCCTGTTAATGGGCCATCCACACCTTGTCCATCACTCACAGGTAACTCCATTGGGGAGCTGTCTCTGGTTAATGGGCCATCCACACCTTGTCCATCACTCACAGGTAACTCCTCTGGGCTGTCTCCTGTTAATGGGCCATCAACACCTTGTCCATCACTCACAGGTAACTCCTCTGGGCTGTCTCCTGTTAATGGGCCATCAACACCTTGTCCATGACTCATAGAACGGTATCAGCCCATTGTGAGATGCTCCGCCCAGGGGGAGGAGCCAAGCATTCCCACCTGGATATGATCTAGGATTTGGGACAGCACAGGGGGCCTTACACATGGGATTCCCAGAGGACAAGAACTACCAGACCTTTCTACGGGATCACTGCTCCAGGAAGACCACTTCATCCGGACTGCTACCACCATCCTGACTAACAGAGTGTCAGACTGTTCTGACTCCGGCAGGGGTCTTCTGTACTATTGCTTTTATGTTCTTTTACCTTTTTTGTCCCCCGCCCTTACACTAAATTGTGTTTCTGACTAGGAGTCTCTCGTGGGTTTTGCCTTCCAGCCCTGCAGAGGATGCCCCTGGAGGAGCAGGGGAGCTCACCTTGGAGGAGACGATCCTGTTGTCACAGAACTTCTGTGCCACGTAGGCCTCGGTGTCCGACACGGGGCGGTGCCCCACCACCACGGTGCGTGTCCCCACACGCTTCTCCTCCCCAGCACACTGCAGGCCAGACAGGAAAAGGGAAAAAAAAAAGCAGCTTTTAGCTCAAAATAACTCAAATGTTTGTATTAATAGCTCCCGGCTTCTCAGTGCACCGTGCTGTTCGTTGGAAGTAAGGCAGCCGGAACTCAAAATTTCACCTCTCTGCCCCAGCCAAAAAACAGGGAATGAAGAAGAAGACATAAGGTCATTTAGCAAAACCAAGGACGTGCTGAGCCTGAAACACACCTCTGCTCAGCCATCAGCTCCCAGGATCACAGCCTGCCCTACATCCCACCAGGACAGGTCACTGTGCAGGACAGCTACTGCCTGTGTCTGCAGCCTATGCCAGGTTATTTTTCCTTCTTGAAGGACAGTATGTCTCTATCAAGCACTTCGAGTCATTAGGAATATAATTTAACACCTATACATCTCCTCCTAGTCATTACCTGGAGAATCTTTCAGCTCTGGGTTTATTCATTGCATGGAGGACTGTGGCAACTGCACCCTCCCTTTACAGTCACTCTTCTGTCCCTCGAGCCCAGGAGAAATATCTCACCACCACTGGTACACACAGATTTAGTACATAGCTCAAAAAACCAAGAGGGTCTGCTTCTGCTATTTAAAAATCTCAGCGAGAATCACGAATGATGAAGCAGAGTGTTTCACATCACAAACTCCTCAAGATGACACACAGGGTGCTGGGAAGCCAGCTGGGCTTGCTTGGGGGGTTTAAATTAAAGCAGAATGAGACGTCACAAAGTGAATGTCAGACTCATGTCATGGGGGCTGGATGACAGCCCCACTGATGGCAGCAGGATGAGGGGAATTGCAGCAGAATAACCTCAGCAGGGAAGCAGGGCTGCACTGCAGGAGGACAGCAGCCTTTTTGCACAAAGCCCTGAAACACCCGTGATCAGCAACATGGGGCTCTAGCAGAGACCCAGCCTCCCCACAGCCTTTCCAGGACACCCACAGGAGCTGACAGCACCCTGCAAACCACAGACAGACCCTCCCAATCCAAAGGAGAGGATTTTAACACACAGTAAACAAAGTATCCGAATGCACCAAAAGCAGCAGAACTCTTCAACTTCTTGTGACGTCTTTTAAAACCTTTCCCAGCTTGTGACAAAGCTGAGGCCAGGCAGGTCCCGGCAGCCCACTGGAAGCTCTCAGTGGCTGAGGCAGCACTACCACTGGAGTGAACTCCATCTCCATCAGCCTCCAGCTCTGGCCAGCCCAGTACACTCAAGTTTCTCATTGGACCAGAAAACTTTATTTTTCAAAAACAACAGAACTGTGCAATAGTTTAAAAAAATCAGCTTTGCATTCCGTCCAGGTCCCCCTTTTCATATAACAAAGTGTCCTTGCCATGGATGCTCACAGCCAATGGAGGAGATCTGGCTGGCACCAGGAAGCATTTTGTGATTCTGAACTTAAAATTACACAGCGAACTTAAAACCTCTGCTAAGAACAAATGGGGGAAGGTGGGTGAGGACAAAAGAGCGGTGTTAGACCAGGGTAAGATTTCCTTAGAGTTCAGGTTCTGAATCTTAAAACATGAAGGGGGAAGACATTTGTCACACGGTTCTATGTTCTATGGTTCTAGTCTATGGTCTGAGAACATTAGAAAGCAGTAGGGCTGCTAAAACACCAGCAGATACTCTTCATACACCACTTAGTCATGCTAATCCTCAACCCTACAACTTGCTTGCTCTGAAACTCCACCAGAGCAGGTGTCAAAAATGCCAAACCCCTGTCCCATGTCAGCTGCCCAGCACAGGCTCAGCCTGCTGCAGAGGGATGCTCCTGGAGAGCCCTGGATCCAGCTCAGCACCCCTTTGTCCAAAGAGCTCATCACAGGCAGCTTGTCAAGCTGCAAACTAAACCCAGCTAGAAAAAAGGTGCTCTGAAGAAAAACATGCTAAGGCAGAATGTCTGGGACTACCTGCTGCTTGGGGAAAGTGTCAAAACCAAAAAATTAAGCAGTTAAAACCGGTGGACCTGGAGCAGCAACAACTGAATGGATCCTGTTACACCAGGAGCAAGATCTGCCCAAAGGAAGCGGCAGCTCTTCCTTTCCTCTGTTTCCCACCCATGCCTGCAGCAGCTTTAATTAAAGAAGTGTTTTTACACCATGCTTATGGTGTAAAATATGTCACCACGCCTGGGGAGGTGTGCTGACCGCTCTCACTGCAGCCATCCTCACACCTCCAGCGGCTGATGCTCAGAGCAGGAGGATCCTCATGCCCTCCACGACGTCCCTGCACCTCCTAACAGAGCCAGCAGCGGCCACCAGCACCTCCAGCTGCGACCAGCTCCCAAACATGGGCAAGGCTGGCACAAATCCCAGCTGGGGAACATCACCACCCTCCCAGCCACACCACCACCACGGCAGCAGCAAACAGCACTTCCTCCAAACTAGACACAAAAAAGGTTCCCTGATGTAACTGCTGCATCATGGAAGTGCCAGCCATAATATTTCTCAAATAATAATCATAATAATGCTCCTGTCACCAACCTGTGCCCCAGGAGCAAGAGGCAGAGCCATGCATCCACGCCACAGCGGTACCAGGCAGCTGAGACAGATGTCCCCACGTCTGGTCCCTGTTGTGCCCCTGTCCAGGCTCTGGAGCCAGGCGTGTCTGGAGAGCATCCCTCCAGCACAGGGAGGAAGTGACAGCTTCCCCTGCCTGTGCCACTGGAAGAAGCAGGCTGAGGGTTTGCCAGTCACAGGGCATTGGCATGGAAACCACAAAGTTCTGTTTAAAGCGCTTCGGGGAAAGTATACACAAGGATTTCCTGACTATCCACGGAAAGCACGGTGTCTATGAAGCCTCAGAGCAGAGGAGAACCCAAAACCAGGTGCGGTGTGTTGGCTGACCAAGCCACACTGAGCTATCAGCACCAGCTCCTAGGAGGGCTTTCATTCCCCCAATCCCTTTGGTTATTTATCTGCAGCATCGCCTACCCAGATGAGTATAACGCCACGGTAACAGTGACACTAACTCCAGGGTGCATCCCAGCCCTCCCTCCACGGTCTAACAGGCTCCCACCACTCACGGCATTTCATTTCCCATTCCCCCACGGCGTCACACCTTCCCACAGCCACATCACAGGCTGGAAGGCTTCACACCACATCTCTCTCTTCTGCACCCCAGACGCCTGCAGCAGGAGGCGCTGGCTGAGCTCAGCAATTAAAACCTCTCACTCTGATGAGCCCAGCCCGGGCCCTCGCCGGGTCGTTAATAGATTGCTACATCTTAATAACGGCTCTCAACGGAGACTTAGAGGCAGATTTAGGGAATAACTGCCAGGCTTTTGGGAAAATTATAAAATATGCAGATTAGCAGGGAGAGGATTTAGACGTCTTTTTTCCGACTGCCTTTCATGAAAAATTTTAATTCTGATGGGGGAAAAAAAAAAAGAGAAAAAAGAATATTACTCGGATGCAATTCCAGCAGCTGCCTCATTGCCTGGTGGGGTTCTACACAGTCCACAGTTCTGGAGACAGCTGGTGTAGCCAAAAGCCAGTTTCTCCTGTTTAGAGCCAAGCCTGCTAAAAGGATCACTCAAGAAAATAAACAAGTGCATTCCCCTCATAGGCACTTTCTCACCTCCCTTGGGCCAGAGGCGTGGTGTTTGTGTGAGCACTGGGAGAAGCAGAGCTCTGCTGGGATTAGCAGTGTCAGACTGGCCATACTGCGGGGACAGTGCCAGGGAAGCCACACGGCATTCTCCCACCCACCCTGGAGGATGTGGGGATGGCAGCAGGTGACCACAGACCCATCTGCTGTACCCTGTCCCTGCAGCCCAGAAGAGCTGCCAGCAGCTGGCACACATATAGCAGCAGCAGGGGGACACAGCAGACACCAGGAACTGAGAGGAAGGAGGCATTTTTGAGCAGAGCCACTATCCTGTCTGCAAAAGACCAGCCCCAAAGACATAGGTCTCTCCTGCAACATTTCAATCACCAGTTCAGAGCTCCTGTTCCACTCTCCCAGTGCCTAACCAAGCCCATCAGTGAGTCAATCTTTCAGCAGGGCACCCAAACCAGATTTCTCCTCAAGGAGCTCAGCTGGAAGACAACAGCCAGAGTCAGACACGAATCACAGCAGATAAAGATGAGGCAAGTGAGGCTGTTCTGCCAGGAGCATCCCTCAAGCTGGCAGCTGGCTGCCCATCCCAGCTTTGCCCACGCTTGGCAGGGAAAAGGGCTGCTGCAGCACCACCACCCTTCTCGTGCCAGGGAGAAGCTCACACATTAATGTGTTCTGTCAAATGCTTTGATGTAACCCAACCGTCCCATACTTGCACCTTTTATAAAGCCCATGGACTGCCAGAAGCAGCAGTTCCGAAATCAAGGCATTAGAGGGGATAATGGCTATTTACTTGCATTGCCCAAACTTTAAAAGCCCACCAGTGTGCCCATGGAAGGTCACCTGAGGCTTGGCATTTCACTATAAATTTTGATTTGAGGAGATAAGAACGGGTAAAATTTGTAGGCATCAGGCCGGGAACAGAAATGCCCAGGGATGCAATTAATAATCCAACATATTGATGACTTGAAGCTGTTGGAACATTACACTGCGATGGCAGAATTACATTTGCAGCCCACAGCAGTCCCAGATTCTCTGCCTGAGTTTGGGCAAGTGTCCCTTTGTGCCTCTCTCCTCTTCTCCATCTGTGCCCTTCTCTCATAGAAATGTCCCTCCCCAGCACAACTGCTCCTGCCTGCCGTGGGGAGAGGCTTCTCCTCAGCATCCCTCCCCACTTTCTGGGAATCCATCACACCACCACGAACAGCACACAGATAAAACTGGATAAAAGTTGCAAACCTGGGTAAAAATTAGCAAGCCTGGGTAAAAATTAATAGAGTTAGACTGAGTCCAACAGGAGAGGTGAACCTGTGCTCTGCAGGCACTGCTGACAAGGAGCCACTTCAAGAGGACTATTTCTAGGGCAGCTGCAAACAGAGTGTTTAATTATATCCCCCATATGGAAAGCAAGTGTCTGTGCTACCTTCTGGCCCTGTTTCAATAAAAAAAAAAAAAAAAAAAAAAAAAAGCAGCAGAAGAAAAACTAAAAAACCACCACCATTTGATTTACTACAGTTCCAGAAAGCACCAAAACCAGAACTAACTAGTAAAAAAAAGTCTCCTTTCATGTTTGCGGAAGATAACTTTAGGCCACAAAGTAAACACAAATAACTCATAGAAAACGGATCTAATAAAAACCACAGGCATTTAAAAAAAAAAAAAAAAAAAAAAAAGTCATCTGCTAAACCCAGAGATTATACAGCACAAGTAGAAAGCTCAAACATTTGAATGAAATCACAGCTTATATTAAATATATGCGAAAGAAAGATTATATCACATTACTTGGCTTCAATCTCATGAATAGTTTAAAGTCTAATTGCTCCTGTATTGTTCCATTTATCATAAAAGCAGTAGAGAAGGCGGCCTGATTTACAAAAAAAGCTTGCAAAAATAACAGCACCTCCCAAAACAGCCTGTTCTAGCTCCTGCTTCATTTAGCCTCAGAAGAACAAAGGAAAACATATCCACAATTTAAAAAGCCTCCATAAATTTACTGTAACCTCCCCAAAACATCCATCAGCCTGGGGAAGTTGCTCAGCACATCAAGCTCATTGCCCAACTGATACATTTTTAATTGAGATTTCCTCTTGCCAATTTTCCTATGACTCCTTGTCCTCAGTTACTTCTATGAGGGTACAAGCTATGCCTTGAGAATACCCTTAATAAATCAGCAGCCTGGGCTGTGCTTACCCACAACGAGCACATATTCAGGCAGATCTCCTGATTTAGACAGAGAACTCCATCGATCAGGATCAACCCCACCACTCTCCCTGTGCCTGCAGGACAGGGTCAATAACATGCACAGACTTTGGCAAAAACAACCAACCAACATTGTGTTTGCAGCGCTGAGAGCTCATAGGTCCGAGAGGGAGGGCTGAAGGCACACACTGCCCGATCTCATTTCCCACTGGATGGGACTTTGCTGCTCATTCCTAAGCAGGCTGGCACCTTGGGAAAAGAGAAGGTTGAAATTTAAACCAGTATCCCTTCCCCTGCACCGAGGCTGAAGCTCCCACTGGTATTCCAGCCAGGAACAAAGCATGACCACCAAGCAGTGACCGCTGGGTCAAGGTGGCTCCAGCCAAGGCAGGGGCAGAGGGGGCAACCCCCCAGACCTAAAGGGAAGGCAAGAGCAAAAGAGGAGTCGTGGGGAAAAGGCAGTACCTGGGGGATTGTACACCACTGCCAGCACGTGCCGGGGCTCAACACCCAGACTTCATCCGTGAGGATGATAAAGCAGCACATGGTGAGCTCTAGCACGGCATCACTGCGCCACATCACACCATCCTTCATGCAAGTGAAGTGCAGCCGAGCAAAGGGTACCAGCCAGAGCCCATCCCCACGTCCCCTCTGTCCCCAGGACCTGCTGCCTCACCATATGGTCTTACAGGAGATCACCTTCACCAAGGACAGCGGGCTGGGGAACAGCAGGGCCCAGCCAGGCTGCACTTCCTGGAAAAGCTGACCAGCCAACAAAGCCACTGATAAAAGCAGACAGACATGGCTGGGTGGAGAGAACAGGGGAAAAGGCTACTTGAAAGATTTCGTAAGGGTGGAGAGCGGAAATACAAGAGTATTTTTCCCCTAGGTAATAAATTTAAAGGAGGGCCCAACCCTATCCTGAACTTGAAGAGTGCCATGGTCAGGGGTGACAGCTGAAAAGACCTTTTTTGGCAAGGATTTTGTTTTTCCTTTTGGAGGCAGTCTACCCTCAAACCAGGCAGTAGTGCACCTTCCCAGCAAACATGCCACAATGGCTGCAATCACAGCTTCTGTTCAGCAGCACTTTGTACAAAGCCAGGCTCAGAAAGCCAAACCCAGGCGGGATCAATTGGGGCAGCATTACTTCAGTGCTGCTGCTTTGTGCAAAGTCTGTTGCTCCTGCTCAAATACAACCACCGACCTTCGGAAGTTTTCAGCATCTCAATTATTTTTCTCCCTGCCCTGTTGGCAGCCAGGGTTATGAAACCATTGCTCATCCTGAAACACAGGCAGCAGATCTTTATTTTTGGCAGTCCAAAAGAAAAGTTCGACCAGCATGCCACCAGCATATAAAATTCAGCTCATAGGAACACTTCAGGCTGGAGAACAGAAAAGGGACTTTGAGTAAGAGCCAAATGTTTTGCAGAGGTCACAAAGCAAATACAACGAGGTCTTCCTGTCTTCAAAACTCTTCCTCCCTCCTCTCCCCAGCTCAAGCTGTGCACGTCTGTTCATCGGCAGCTATTTTAGCAGGGCAGCAAGCTCTCCAGAGCACTGATTTGGCCTGGCAAAAATTAAAATAAGAGCAAAACAGAAAAAACCTCTCAGTTCGCAATTGTCACTGCTTGCATCACACAGCAGAGCTATAATTTTGTTGGTTTTCCCGTTGTTTTCTGGTCCTCTGAAAGCCTGAGCTCCTCAGTTATGGAAACAAAAAACCCCTAAATGCTATGTTATGCATCCCAGCTCAGCCAGACGTTACTCTGACCTCTGCCACCTACAAACATTTTGCCCCTTTTTAAGTTTTTCCAGCATTTCAGAGCCAGGCTGCCAGCTGACTGGAGAAAAGCCCATTTCCCAGAGCAGCTTTTCCTTTCCCCTGGGAAGCAAGCCTGCCTGGCTGTCCACACTCCAGGGCAGAGTCTGCAGACTGCCCTGCCAGGGCATTCCACAGCACAGCACCCCAAAAGCCATGGCTGGCCCCCAGGGCTGCCCAGACCCATCCTGCAGACGAAGCTTGACCCCAGGGAAGCCATCGTATCTCCCAAACAACAGCCACCAGGAGGGAGAGAAGGCAGGTCCAACCTGCAGGACACCCCAGGGTGCCCTCAATCCCCACGATGTCCTCCCCACACTCCTCACACATGGGTTCAGATCAATGTTTTCAACCCCAAAACCATGAAAGCTGTGGTTTTCTAGCTCTGCCCCTCGCTGTACTACAAAAATCTCCACAAAAGTAACAGGAGATAAAAGAGAAAAGAGGTAGAAACCACCTATTTCACCCCTTGCTCCACAGCCCAAACCAGCTCCCCTTGACCCAGACCACACTGGGAATGTTTTCACCTCTGGGTACTACAATGACCAACAGATTCATCCTTGGGGCAGGCAAGCACAGCCATACCAGGATGCTGGATCAGTGAAATCCACCCACTCGGGAGAGAAATCCTCACACCATGTGGCCTGGAACTATTTATCTTCAGGAAATCCTTTGGCTCCTGTTCCGGCCAGGCTGGGGAAGGCAGCAGAGCAAAGCCTGAGCGAGCACTGCCCAGCACAGCAGCCAGGAAACCCACAAAGACACAGGGACAGGCAGCTTCACTGGCCATGGCACCTCAGGCTCGGAGCTCGGGGGTTCCACTGTGGTGTACCCCAACACCATCAGCTGCAGAGCAAGCCCAACCTGTGCTGGAGAGCGGGCCAGCATCCCTGGAGATGACTCAGCCATCTCCACCCCATCGGCCTCTTTCCCTAGCCAGGCACCAAGACAAGAGCATTCCTGCTCCCACAGTTACCAGCACAAGCTCCTTCACCCAAGGTTTCCTCTCTCTGACTGCATCCCAGCCTGCACTTACTGCAGTGGTACTTCTCAGGTGGGAAGTCCCACCTCCATCCATTCAACTGTCCTGGGAGAAACCATCCCACGGAAATTATGTGCTCCACAACATTAATTTGGCTGGTATGGGGACAACAGCCCTCTGGGCACCACAGCTAATTTTACTGCACTCCCTCCCTGAGCAAACAATGTAAGAAAATGTGAGCTGTAAGGAAGGAGGAAAAAAAACAAGAAGAAAAAAAAGCCTTCCACAACTGAGACTGAACAAAAGTGGCATGCAAAGCACCACCCAAAGCAAACAGAAAAAAACCGTATTAATACTGCATTTCAAGGCTGGCTTTGCAGCCTCCCTGAGTGCAGTCTGAGTCCCTACAGACAGCAGCTGCTTGGCTTTGTATGAATGCTGGGGAGGAATTACACAGAAATCACAATAAAAGATGGAAGGGCTGCTCACGAAAGTGGATGATTTTTTTTTTTTTACCCTGCATTTAATTTCCCGGCAGTGAGACTTTTTTTTTTTCTTATTTTTTTTCCCTCTTAAGCCAATTGAGTCTCCAGCAACAGAGCACAGCGTCGCTGCAGTCAAGCAGTATTTAATTTGTATTACTGCTGAAGAGATCTTGGATGGCAGTACCAAAGAAGCGCTTCAAATCGTCTGGTCTTGCCTGTTGCACATCTTACTCAGCTTTTCTAGGCCCTTTACAGCACAAAAAAACAGAGGAGCCCTCTGGTATGCAAATCAGTGCATTTGCCACAATACTGCAAACA
The DNA here is from genome assembly GCF_009819655.1 of Sylvia atricapilla. Lineage (NCBI taxonomy): Eukaryota > Metazoa > Chordata > Aves > Passeriformes > Sylviidae > Sylvia > Sylvia atricapilla. Next base: position 919,026 of record NC_089174.1, read on the forward strand.
AATTACATCGACCAAGTGAGCGAAGTCTCTGTTTCCCACTTCAGTCGTCTCACAGAACCTTGTTAAGGCATACAGCACACTTTAAAGGTGAAAACATTCCTTGAAAACACACAGCAAGAAATCACCAAGCCCTCCATAAGCAAGGCTGGAGCCCTTTCACCTATAGATCCTGAAAATTCGGCTGATAACAGGTGCAAAAAGCCTGCAGCAAAGCATTACTCAGCAAAGGCCACAACTGAGTTTAACAGGAATCTTCTTCAAGATGGGGGGAAAAAAGAAAAGCCTGATTTGTGAGCAAAACACCCAGCTAGAACAGCCTCACAGGGGCTTACCCCTCCTTCTGTTGCAGGAGGAAAACAAAAAGCTCTTTACAAACAACTGGATCATGCACTAAGCTTTCATTAAGGAGGGCAGGACAAATGTCTCTGAAGCGCTATCAATTAGGCTGGATAGCCAGAGGAGATATGCTTTTAGACTAAATGGGCTTCAGCTGAATTCCACCCTGAACAACACAGACTGAGGTTTGGGGGAAAAAAAAACAAAACACTGGAGTCAGCAGGATGCAACAGGTGCCCACAGGAGTGGACAAACTGCAAATCATGTGCAGAAGGGGGTGCATAAGGAGCTTAACATTTTAGAGAGTATTGGTTCTGATCAGCATCTGTGGCAGTGAGCATCTCTGTGAAGAGCATGAAAAGTGACAGAGGGGAAGAGAAGCAAAACCTAGGACAGCTTCTCTCCCACCAGGGAGCTTCAGCTCCTCTCCCCACCCCATAGTCCCACCCGCAGCTCACTATCCAAAAGCACTTTGCAAGAGTGGTGCCTGTGCCAATCACTGCCCAGCAGATCCCTGCGTTTTGGCCAAACCTGAGAAAGAGCCCATAAGCAAAAATAAATATATATACTTAATGCATCTCTATATATTACTTCTATGCATATTTAATGTGCATATATCGCATGCATGTATATTTAATGCATATATATATATATATACACACACAGAAGTCACTGCAGCCTCTGGGCAAAACAGCTTTTCCTGACCCAGCAGCCGTGCTGCTGCCAAGCAGGAGCCAGGTGAGGGCAGGAGACCTTTTAAAACACAAGTTTCACTGTGTCCCCAGGCTACAAGTTAGTAAATGAAGCTTTAAGCCAGTTTGCCACTCTCTGCCATCCCCTGCAGCACACAGGCAGCAGCATCACTCTCCTTCCACAGGAGGGTCGAGGCGCTCCATGCTCAAGTCTAGGAGTGAAGTTTATTGCACTTCAAAAAGACAAAATACTGAGAGCCCAAATCAAATGTTGGCCAGTCCAGGCAAACCTAGTGAACGAGTCACTGGCGGTGTGCTGGATAACTGAAGGCAGTGCAGCAAACTGCAGCGTGATGGTTACACCCAGAGCAGTGGGGGCTGCAGGATGCTTGTGGAGCCAGCCTACGGAAAGGGTGCAGGGAGCCTCGGGGGAGCAAAACCACACAGGATTACCGTAAAATTATTTCCACAGCAATAACAGAAACGGCTTACAACCATCACCAACGTGAGCAGCAGTGTCTTTGTTACCTATCCAATACGGCAGGATGCCCCTCTGACTGGCTAAGGACACACCAGGCTCTGGGCAGAGCCCATTTCAGTGTCCTTCATGCTGTGCCCACTGCTAACAGCAGCCCAGCAGTGAGAGGCTCCTGAGTGACAGCAGGTGACCACCAAACACAGCCACAGCCCAGAACCCCCAGCTGCTGGGGACCAGCCCTGCCTGCATGGCCCCCACAAGTGAGAGAAAGCTGCAAATCCCCAGGCAAACAAGGCAAAACATTAAAAAACCCACCACTGAACCTCAATACTACTTGGTAACCCAAGCAGGAAAAATAATCTTGTCTACTTGCAGGAGGTGAGGGAGCTGGCAGGGGCAGAGCCGCTGCCACAGCGTCACCTGTGGGGCCCCAAGGCAGGCCTGGACACAGGTGTGCTGGCTGGGGAGAGCACAGGCAGGTGAAGTCCACAACACCCTGCGTACAGCACTAACAAAACCTGCTCGGGAAAAACCAGCCCGTCCTTCTCAGACCTCAGAAAGCACAGAAATATTTGCAATATGAGCGGCGAGAAGCAGATTTCAGTCTAGATGCAGAGGTAAGGCATTTTCCAAGATGACCTCGCGATAGCCTGTCCTGGCTCAGGGCACGAGCAGGGGACACATCTGGGCAGAAAGCCACCAGAGTGACCACCCCAGCCGTGCAGGGAAATCTCCCCCTGCTGCCCTCCAGCCTCAGCACCTGCCTCCCACACACAGTAAATGCAGGAAACTCCCCCGAAAAATCCCCTGAGCAAACATTTTCCAGGAAAGGCAAACGGGTTAACAGTACACTCGCTCACCCCATGTCCAAGCTGCTTGGAAAATTCCCCCTTCCCAGGCACCCTGCTCAGTGACTCCCTGCAATGCCAGCTCCTCTGGCAGGCACATCTTGGCCACAGAGATGTTCCCCCGCTTGGCCAGTCAAGCATTTTCTCGACAGAAACAGTAGGTTTACATCTCCCAAGGGAACACAGTCCCACAATGCAAGGAATTATACACATCTGGGTCAAGAGAAGCAAGCATGGTGCCATGGGAGGAAGATGCTCACAGGGACCAAACCTGCATTGCTAAAAAACATGACCACTGATAGGCAACAACTAATTTGGGTGTGAAGGTTTCGTCTGACTTACAGACACCGTGAAGGCTCTCCCCTCAGCTTTGCTTTTAACTAACCCTTAAAAACATAAATCTCTCCACTAGAGACAGCTACAGCCAGAAAACAGCAGTTTTAATCAAAAAGGAAATGCATAAACCAAAGGCAACAGGATGAAATTAAAGGCAAGGCTGAAAGGCTTGTTATTAATAGATGTCCTGTGTGCTTTTACAAATTTTATTATTAAAAGCAAATTGCCATATCTTCAGCTGCAGCTCCAGTCAGCTCAGCTCCAAACCCTTCCTGCACAGCCCAGACTATCATCATTACTCTTAGCAAAATACCAACTGGGCAGAATAGTGGTCCGGAGGGAAGAAGAAAATACAGCCAGGACTGGTTATTCTCCACAGAAAAGTTTCAGCATGCCACAGGTTTAATTAGAAGCATCACTTGCCATTAATATTTGACCGGTGCTTTCCAGCCCTCCCTACAGTGATTTATAACTTCCCCAAACTTTAACTGCCACATGAACGCTTCCAAACAGCTGTTTATCCCAGGCCAAGTTTTTTGTTTGATTTTTATTTATTTTTAGCCAAATGGTTGAGCTATTTGTGGGAATAAAGCTACAGTTAGGAGACACTGAAGAGGAAATGGTTACAGGAATCTGAGATACCCTTAGGTCCCACATAACTTGAGAAACTCCTGTGTCCCCATTTTCCAGGGAAGAAGCACCAACAAGGGATTGCAACCGCGAGCTTTTTGCAGTTGCAGCTTCTCTATTTCAGCCTCCCCTGACTTCTCTGTGGTCAAGCATGGGCTGTCCTGTGGCTGCCACAGGGGAACTGGCCTGAGCACATGGAATGCTGCTATCACGCTCAACACGTCTTGCAAAACAAAATTCCAGCAATTTTCGCGAAAAATTCAAGCGGCTTCATTAAAATCCACGCTCTTTGGAAGTGTAGGATTTCTCCAAGCAGAACTGCTACCAGGTGTCAGAGACATCCCAGCCCAAATCTCTGCTGCTTGCAGGTTTTTGTCACATCAATGAAAGCAAAACACTTCCTGCAGAAGCTGGCAGTCAGGTACAAGGTATCTGACAAGGAGCCTCACTCTCCAGGTGTTAACACGGCTGGACTGAGGGGGGAAAGACAACTCTTACAGCTTCCAACTCCTACTTGTAATCATCTTTATTATTAGAATAGGAACTGCAATCACACACTAATGTTTGGTTCACACTCCATTAAAAAAAAAACCAAGTGTGAAAGAAAATCACAGATATGCTGTGTCCAAAAATAGATTTTATTACACACTTGCTGCATATCCTAAAGATGGGAGCGTAAACCAGCATCCTCCACCGCAGCCTTGGACACCTTCCACAGGCATTCCCCCTTGAGCTGGGCAGGGAATAGCCCCAAAGTGCACCCCAGGGGCTCTCCCCATCCACCCCTGCCCCTTCTCACCTGTTTCCCAGTGCCAGCTGGTAACTGAAGCAGGAAAGTAAGCCTTGGGAATTCACTTCCCACCTAAAAAGCGACTTTGGGCCATTTCTCATTTTCTGTTCAATCCGAACAGTCTCAGTGGGGTACCTTCCTGCAGAGCTCCAGGCAGGACCTGCCCCACGGGGCCCCATAACCAAGCTGGGGGTACCCCCACTGCTGGCAGCACAGGACAGAGGGATGCAGACCCCAGGAGAGGAGCAGAGAGGGAACACCACTGCAGCCTAGGACAAGACACAGGCACCGAGCCACACGCGTGGCTCAGGGACAACCACTGCACAGCCATTTCAGAGCCACCTTTTTCCCCCCACACCAAGCAGTGTTGAGAACCAGCAGCACACAACAAAGCCCAGCACACACCAAACACCAGGGATTTACCAGGGCACGGGCTGCAAAGAGGATCAGGCCCCAAGGTATTTAATTAAAAATTGGAAAACGCAACTATTGTTACACACTGCACAAACACTCAGAGGAATTTTGCTCCCGATTACAGAATGTTTGTTGTGTTCTTACTTATCCTAGGTTCTGAACACAAACAGGAGAGCACTAGAGCAAAGAACTGGGCTGACTGCAGAGGCAGGAGACCCAGGACAGAGCACCACGACAGGCCAGCACCACCCCAGGGGCTCAGACAGCACCCAGGAGGCACCCAGGCATCCCAAGAGGAGGGAGAGCACCCTGGGGTGCTTCACCCACCATCCCAGCCTTCCTGCACCGTGAGCAGGATCACAGCTCCCCGGGCTCACTTCCAGACCAGCCTTAAATAAAAGCAAAAGGGGAGAAAAACTGAGAACAATGAGGGCATCAGTAACTTCTCTTCCTGCATTTCTCACTTATTTCTTACACCAGTCCGAGTGGGCACTGGCAGAGCTGTGGTGCAGAGCTGTGGCCCCCGGGTACAGCTGTCTGCACGCACCCAAAGAATACAGGGAGAGTAATATACGACAAAAAGCACACTGTGATGCCCTTTTCTTTGATGCACAGCAGTTCCCAGCACATCAGGAACCGGACAGTGCTCACTCCAGCCTTGTGAGGAGCCCAGCACAGCAGAGTGACCCCAACCCTCTCCTGGACACACACACACTTCCCCACTCCACTCCCACATCCTCCCTACAACAGCCGTACAAGCAGCAGGAGACTAAAAATAAGACTCCAGTGCTAGAATCTGTTTCCAAAAAAGAATTAAAGTTTTATTTCAAGTCGACAGTATCTCCTAAAAGTGGATTAACCGTGGCAATTCAATCCCACCTCCCCGCAGTGATCCCAGCCCCACTCTTCCTTTGACAGGGATTATTTCAGTGGTGCAAATCAAAGTTCAGAATCCAATTTGTTTCTGTAGGGCATCAGTCTGTACCCCCAGTTAGCTACGCAGACCCACATGCACCACTCTAACCCTTCTTTGCTCTTTTTACCACCCCGTTTCACACTCTATCCAGGATTAGAGTTTACAGGAGGGAAAAACAGAGGCACAGTCATGTTGATAGGGCAAGTCACATTCACTGTGCCTAAGCTGTGAGTTACAACTGAAAACAGGATTCCTAATATCTGTTGGTATTTATGAGCCTCAGGCAGAGACCACAAAGTGGAGAGGTTAAAATGTTTGTCTGAGAAGCCCTATGGGACCTTAAGTGTCAGAAAATCTGCAGCCTTTAACATCTGCAGTGAATTTCTGCAATGCCACTGCCACGAGCACCCCTCGAAGCCCAGCACTACCCATCCATGACTGAGGGCAAGACAGCACCTCGGGGACAGTGCCACAGGGACTGGCACAGTCCCACAGAGCAGGAGGGACAGGACTGAGCCCATTGTGGCACCCTGCAGGGCTGGGGACAGGGCAGAGCTGCAGCAGCACGGCAGGAGCTGCTCTATCAGCCCAAGGCTGATATGGGGAGACCCGTACCACTTGCACCAGCTTGATAACAAACAGCTCGTTGCTGCTGAAACGCTGCTTGCAAAGCCAGGAGGTGGAAGCAGTGCCTAAATCCCCACACCAACACTGCAGATGACCTGGCACTCCGTCCTGGTTCCTGAACCGAGCTGTTCCTCCAGCCAGAAAAGCACCTCTACCCTCCCAAAAAGATGCTGCAACACCTCGGTCCTGCACAGAGCGTTTAAAAATACCCGGGTGGTGCTCGGGATGTTTTCTCCCCACCCCAGCAGCCCTGAACGCCCCCTCCCCATGCCCAGGGACTCAGAGAGGTGACACAGACTGTGTGGGACCCCCGGGCAGGGCAGGGACTGCTCCCCACGAGTGCGGAGGGTCCGGACCCAGAGCCCAGCCAAGGCAGCTCCAGTCACACTCACAGGAGGCGGCCACCCAAAGACGCTTTTAACTGAATTCAAACCACAAACGCCTCTCGACATGACTGGGACACAAACTCCCGCCGAGGGTGGGTGGGGTAGGAAGCACCCAGGGCAGAGCTAGGCTCGAAAGGCATCAAAGCCAGCAATTCAGGGCACTGAGTTTCCACCGATCTATCTCGTCCCCGAGGCTGCAAAACAATGGTTGTTGCGGTAGGTGTGATCTCCACAGGTCTAACCCAGCGCCTGCAACAGAAACACAGCCTACCGACGGGAAAATCATCCCCAAAATCAAACCGCTCCCCGCCAAGCCCCGCAGGATTACCCATCTCCAGACTTAAAACGGAGAATTGGAGTCCCTCGTTCTGCCTACAAGCCTGTAAAATCTGGCGGAAATATCTCGCTGGAAAGCAGACGAACACCATGAGAGCACGTCCCCGGCGGGCAGAGCCCATTATCCCGGCGGGTCCCGGCTGGTTTCCCGGGAAGCGGCTCCGGAGCCTCCCGGGGCTGCGCTGGCACCGCACACCCACCGCCCCAAGTCCCGCAACTTTCCTAACTACGCACTGCGCAATCAGCGACGCTGCTGAATAGACGGCAGCGCCCGAAACGATGTTACACCGCTGGGCTTCCCCTCACATCTGCTGTGGGGAAAAAATAAATAAAAAAAATGAGTAACTGCGGAGCCCAGGCCAAGCAATGAGGTCACGGCGAAATCTCCAGGCGGCTTATGTGGCGGCGGGAAGGGCCGGGATGGGCTCGGCGGGCAGGCACGGCCACGCCGTGCGGGCAGCGGGGCCGGGGAAATCCCCTCCGAGCTCCGCGGGGGAAAAACAACGAGGCTCCGGCGGCGAAGGCAGCTCCCGAGGGCCGGCAGGGTCGGACGGGCCGCCGCTGAGGGGCCGGGGCCGCGGGAGCCCCGCGGGGAGCGGGATTTCCCCGGGAGAACAACCGCAGGACAAGGCAAAGAGACGGTCGCAGCCAACTTTTCCCCGCCCGCCGCCCCGGCCCCGCACTCACCAGCCGGCTGAGGCGGCGCCGGAGCATCGCGGCGGCGCCCGGCCCCGCCGCGCTCACCGCCGCATGGCCCGGCCCGGCTCCTACTCGGGCTGCGGGCCCCGCCGCCGGCCCCGCGCCGCTGGCCGCTCCATGCCGCCGCCGCCGCCGCCCGGCCCGGCACGGCCCCGCTTTGTCCCGCCGCGCTGGGGGCGGCGCCGCCCCGGAGCAGCCTGGGACGGCGTGCTGCGCCGCGCCGCCGCCGGGGGGAGCCACTGAGCACGGCGGGACAGGGACAGCGGGGTGGGGACAGGGACAGCGGGGTGGGGACAGCGGGGTGGGGACAGCGGGGTGGGGACAGGGACAGCGGGGATAGGGGATGGGGACAGCGGGGATAGGGGATGGGGACAGGGGGACCGGGACAGCGGGGTGGGGACAGCGGGGTGGGGACAGGAACAGGGGACAGGGACAGGGGACAGGGACAGCGGGGATAGGGGACGGGGACAGCGGGGTGGGGACAGCGGGGTGGGGACAGGGACAGCGGGGATAGGGGATGGGGACAGCGGGGATAGGGGACGGGGACAGGGACAGCGGGTGGGGACAGGGACAGCGGGGTGGGGACAGAGAGATGGGGACAGGGACAGCGGGGTGGGGACAGCGGGGATAGGGGATGGGGACAGGGGACAGGGACAGCGGGGATAGGGGATGGGGACAGCGGGGTGGGGACAGCGGGGTGGGGACAGGGACAGCGGGACAGGGGACAGCGGGGATAGGGGATGGGGACAGGGGGACCGGGACAGCGGGGTGGGGACAGGGACAGGGGACAGGGACAGCGGGGATAGGGGATGGGGACAGGGGACAGGGACAGCGGGATGGGGACAGGGACAGCGGGGTGGGGACAGGGACAGCGGGACAGGGGACAGCGGGACAGGGGACAGGGACAGCGGGGATAGGGGATGGGGACAGGGACAGGGGGTGGGGACAGGTACAGGGGACAGGGACAGCGGGGTGGGGACAGGGACAGCGGGGTGGGGACACGGGGACAGCGGGGTGGGGACAGAGAGATGGGGACAGGGACAGGGGGACAGGGACAGCGGGGTGGGGACAGGGACAGAGAGATGGGGACAGGGACAGCGGGGTGGGGACAGGGGACGGGGACAGAGGGATGGGGACAGGGGACGGGGACAGCCTGGCCCCTAGCCATCAGACACGCGGGGACAGAGGACGGGGACAGCGGGACGGGGACCGGGACACGGGGACAGGGACAGCGGGGTGGGGACAGGGGACAGAGGGATGGGGACAGGGGACGGGGACAGCGGGGTGGGGACCGGGACACGGGGACAGGGGACGGGGACAGAGGGGTGGGGACAGCGGGACGGGGACAGCCTGGCCCCGAGCCGTCGGACCCACGGGGACAGGGGAAGGCCAGGGGACAGCCTGGCCCCGAGCTCTTAGACCCACACGCGGGGACAGGGACAGGGACAGGGACAGCCTCACCCCGCGGCCCTTGGAGCCCTGCCCTCCCCACGGCTCCGTGTGCGGGTCTGTCCCGGCTGCTGTCCCTGTGCTGTGTCCCTGGCACAGGACTGTGCCCCCTGAGGGACCCTAAGGACCATCGCCTGCCACCCCCCAGAAGGCTCTCAGGAATTTCTTCCTAATATTTTATCCAAAACTGCCTTCTTTCAGTTTAAACAGGGCCACCCCTTCTGTGAGCTGCCCAAAGCACCGTTTCTCCTTGTCCTGTGGCTACCTGCCCTGTTAAAAGTCCCCGTCCAGCACTCCTGCATCCACCTTAGGCAGTAAAAGGGACTCTAAAGTCTCCTCAGAGCCTTCTCTTCCGCAATCTGCACACCCCCAGCTCTCTCTGGCACAGCAGAGATGCTCCAGCCCTTAGAGCATCTCTGTGCCCTGCTCTGACCTTGCTCCAGCAGGCCCAGGTGGCACTGCAGGTGAGGGTCCAAGGGTGGGACAAGGGGCAGAGCCCCCTCCCTCACTGCTGGCCGTGCAGCCCAGGGCAGGGTTGGCTTTCTGGACACATCCCTGATCCCTCTGCTGCAGAGCCCAGCCACGGTCACCAGGCTCAAACAGCCAACATAAACACACCTCCGAGCATTTTTCCCGAGTCATGACTGACCACAGAAGCTGTTTAGAGTCTCTGGGTACTTTTCCCTAATAGAAACTCCTGTGGCTCAGCCAGCTGCCAGCCTATTCCCAGGGCAGCTTTGCAGCCCCTTATCCCAGAGCTGCCCAGCACTCCCCAGTGCCTCCAGCCTTCCCTCAGGCTGAACACACAGCCCCTTCCCAGACTGAGACAGCACAAGAGGGGAAGCAAAACTCCCATGAAATGCCTCCTCCAGGGAGCTTCTCCCTAGTCAAGCAGGCACAGAGCATGAGAATATTAATGTAAACCACCAAAAATGAAAAAAAAAAAAAAAAAAAAGAGAGAGATGTAACCTTACGAAATCTACATGGTTTTTGTTATGTTTTCGACACCGAGTTGAAAAAGACAACATGGAACCTGACAGTATCTACATGTGGTTGTTATGTTTTCAACATCATTATTGCCTAGCAATAAACCAGCCTTTTCTGGAGCAATATCCTCTGCAGCAGGGCAGGGAGTTTTCCTGGTGCTGTTCCTTGCTGACAGCTCCAAGCACCTCCAGGAGTGGGGCAGGCTCCCGGATCCTGGTGCCACTGCCATTTCAGCAGCTTGCATTGTCCCCTTTTTATAGTCACCTTCTTCCTCGGAAACTGAGCAAAACTCACCTTGTGGCACCACAGCTGGGCCTAGGGAGCAACTGGCAGCTTCCAGAGACCTGGAAAACACACAGAGATGTTTCGCTTTGCATTTTAAAAGTGAAAATAGCACTATATTGATTTTACTAAGGCTAAACCCAGTCAGATTTGCTCCACATAAGCACCCACTGTCTGGCAGCTTTACACAGCGTGATGCATCTGAGCCTGCCCCAGCACCGAAATAGAAGTCAGGTGTTGGACAGGCAGGGGGTGTTTTAGCCCCACTTCTCCCGAGGCAGATGGATCAGTGAAGGCTCCCACATCCCTGCAGAGCAAGGCAGCATTCCTGAGGGCACAGCCAACACTCATCTGCATCCCAAGAGCAACCTTCTCCCTATTCCCTGTGCAGCTGTGCTGTTACTCACCTTTCCACACAAAGGCCTAACCACAACAGAGGAAACCAGAAAACAATGCCAGGCATTTTAAAATAATGAATGGCAATTGTTAAACCTCTTAATATAATGCCTAACCAGTCTGGCTGTACAGTTCCCTCCCCCACAAAACAACAGAGAACTAAAGTTACACCAACACTACCCTGCAGCTTTTGCCTTGCCTTTTGGGTTCTTGCATGAGGTTTTCCAGGCTGTTTGTGCTGGCTAGAAGAGGGAGCTGTTGTTCTCAGCTATTTTCCTGTTGGAGGGCTCTGTGGTCGGTGCTGAACAGACCTACCCTATGAACCACAAGCCTTTGGGGTTAGGAACCTGCATGTTTCCAAAGGCCAAGGCAATCTGGCTTACCTGGCCCACGGAAAAACACCTCTATTCTCCTCCTCAATATATTGCTACAGATACAGTTTGTCCTCACCTTTCACCCGAATTAATTGATGGGGAGAATTGGTCTCACCAGCAGAAGAGAGAACCCGTGCAGCTGCACTTGTCCTTACAAATTCCTGTGCCATACACATTGCAGCCCCTACCCAGTTTAGTTTGAAATGCTGGCGTCTTAATTCTTTTAAAATTTGCTGGGATTAGAAGCAAAACTCGAGACTTGGACTACGATACAAAATTAAGCATTAAATAATTAGCTTTAACGCACTGCCCACAGGGACAGAGACCCTTTTCCAGGGAGCTCCTGGATGAAGTGAGTCGGAGCACAGCTGGGAAGAGCTACAGGTGAGTGTCTGGTGTCCCAAACTCAGCCAGAGCAGAGCCATAGCGTCCTGCTGTGAACCAGATTATTTAAATCTGTCCATCTCCTTACTTAACCCGGCAGAGCCAGAGGCAGGGTTTCACTGGAGAAACCAAGGCAGCTGTCATCCTCATCCCCCCGTTGTTGCTGACACGGTGGCCCTGGGGCAGCAAAACCCCCTTCTCAGCAGAAACCAGCGCTGCAGAGAGGAAGCAAACAACCCTGACTGGGCTTTTTCACAGCCCGGGTGTGACTCCACTGCTGATTTGGTAGCAATTATATCATCAGCTCACGGGTCTTTACGAGGGAAATCTGTTTTTAATGTGCCTTTTAATGCCACCAACAGCGTGCGGAGGCTCAGGCTGTACACAAAGGGCTGCGGGGACTCTGTCCCACACCCAGGCATGCCCTGCCGCAAGGGGCAGGTCCCTTCTCCCTTCCGAGGGGGAAATTTGCACCATACAGCTGGGTTGGAGTCCACTGACACTCCAATTAGCACAGAAAATGAGCTATCCAGTGCATCAGCCCAGCGCTCAGACTGCAACCGCAGCGACCCGAGGGATTGCCCTGAACACATCACTGCCTGAGCAAACCCATTAAAACCTCTCACCAAGCAGTTTTCCCGCCCTTGTTTTGGCCGATGGAGGTTTTCCAGGTTCAGGTACCGCAGCAGGAGGCGGGAGCCGGGTTCCCTCTGGCCTTGGGACACACACCGGCTTGTGGGTGGTTGATAAAAAACATCGATTTCTGCAGTGTTCTTTGCTTCTTCTGCCATCGTGTGGCCAGCTGGAGGATGAGGAGCTGCCTGTAAAACAAGCAATCGGCTTTCCCATGCCTTCCAAATATTGTATGGATTTTTTATAATACCCGACGTGGTGTGAGGTCAATGGAGATGTATTACTCTCACCAAGGTCCTTCCCACCGCCTGACGGGTACTACAGGTTTGAATTTAGAGTTGCTACAACTCCAAGTAGGTCTCGTTAATCCAAGCGTGTAGGCTGACAGCTAATTTATGGCGAGGGCATCACCTGCCCATCGGCTTGCTGCTCCTCACACGGGCCAGCAGGATCCCGGGAAAAGGCACTGGCTGCCGAGTGCCACCCAATCCGGGGTGTAATAAACGATTAGCCAATTTTAGCAGTAAAGAAATTTATTGAAAAATCGAAATATGGAAGTCCGAGAAAGCCACAAGCAAAGATCAGCACCGAGCCCGGGGTTGGCACTTGGGTGAACCTCAGATCCAGCTTCTATCGCACCGAACCCTCCTCTGTCCATGATTTCTGTCTCTGCAGGGTCCTTTTATACAGTTTTTCGGCTGGACAGGGGTTCCCTCATTCTTTTTGTTCCTCTTGTTCCTCTTGCATTTTCAATGTAGCCTCTTTTCCTCTCTGCCGCTCTGCTGAAGGATTTTCCGGGAAGGGATGAGAGCTTGATCCATTTACGAGAACCTGGTATTGGGATGCACGCCCTTGACCATGTAGATTAGATAGATATCAGGTGCTGATCACCAGGTCGTTGCCGGGCTTATCTCGGGGAAGTCTCATCTCGTCTCTGTGCCATCCTTCTTTCTTCTGCAAATAGAAATTTCCCTGGTACTGGCAGAGGTGGCACAATTCCTGGAAATTTTTAATTCTTAAGCGTGAATGACTTTTTACCATATACTTATACCATTTGTACCATATATACCACATTAGGCACTAATTATTTCATACCGTGTATCACATGGGGCAATCCTGTCCCCCTGACAGCCATTCCAGGGCCACCTCCATCTGGGAAAGGGAGTTCATCCTCGGGGCTGCTGCAGTCACAGCACTCTGGAGAGACAGGCAGGGCTCTCTCGTGATCCACAGGGACATCTCGGTGTGCCAGGATCACTGGGGAATGCCGAGGAGAAGCTGACACCGTTTTTTCCCTTCTGAATGGGACAAATCCTTCGCTGATTTGGCAAAACGGATTTTATGAGAAAATTTTTGCCAGCAGACTCCAACAGAATTTTTTTTTTTCTTTTTGTCTGTGCACGCCTAAGACTCTCAAATCTACCCTGGCAGCACAGGGTGACCAGCAGGCACAGGACCAGGAGCTCCCTTCCTGAAAGCAGCCAAAGCCACCCATATTCTGTATCTGCTGCAGTCATACCTATGGCCTTTAGCTCTCAGCACGGCAGGGTGCAGATCTCATCCTCCCCTCATGCCCATCTGCCTGGAGAAAACAGGATTCCCCTGGGAATGGCCAGCGAGTGCTCTGTGTGCGTGGGTGTTGCGGAGAGGGATTGCATCACTCTTGCAAAACGCCCGTAGGGAGGGAAGCCAGTAACTGTGTGCAGAGGGGTGTGCACGGATTCCGTGCCTCCAGACATCCCCTGGAGCCTGTGCATCCCACCCCATTCCCCCGGGATCAGCAGGGCCTGGCCACATCACCCAGCACCACTTCCCCAAGCCCTGCCTCACACCTGTGCCCAAAACATCGCCTTCAGGTTTAGGACTTCCTCTGCCAGGCCACAACCTGCAGCAGAGACTTCCCAGGGAGTTCTTCTGTGCCTTCCCGGGAAAAGGAAGGAAGAGGCAATTTCTGAGCCAGCACTGTGGAGTTGGCTCAGCAGTGACATCCACGCTGCAGTGTCCGTGACACTAGGGGACGTGCCCATGCTTTTCTCCAGCCCTCAATGCGTTCTCAACCAGTTTATCACTCCACCAGCAGCTTTTCTTCCTGGAGCAGGGCACAGAGCTCAGATGCTGGTTGCTGAATTGCTGCTTGCTGCTCTGCAGCAATTGTACCTGCAATCTCTGAATACAAGCCCAGCCAAAATCATAAACACAGGAAAACCCTACCAAATCACCCCCAAACCTCTCCTACAGCTGCACTGTGCACGGAAGGGGCGTGTAAAGTCTAATCAGATGAGAGCTTGGGTAGCAAGCAAGATTTATGCCACCAGATAAGGTATTTGGCCTACAGCCTTGCTAAACTCAGCTGCCCTGAAACGAATGTGCAGTTTAAGAAAATTCTCTCACAGACAAGGTCTGAGCTCTGCTGCAGCTGACTTTCAAATGAAGAACTTGGGTTAATAAATTGGCTCTTGATCTCACGTCCAGAGATATCCTGTAGCAAAAGCCCTTCTAATTAAAACACTGATAGTCTTTCTCAAGAGGCACTTTCTCCTTATATTGTGAAATAACCTCTCCAAATATGCAGCAGCTTACAGAGTGATAACTTATGAAAGAGAATCCCTTTTGAAAAAGAAGGGTTTTTCTCTCTCAAAGGAGGAAAACCCAGCAAATATATTTGATACATGCTGTGACAAATCTATATACCTCAGACTCTAGCATATTTCCTGGTGCCCCAAGACAAACATATGTAAATAAATTTTATTATATCCTTCTTCCTTCTGCCAGCAACAACGTCTCCAACAAGGCTCATTTAACCTAGAACGAGAAAGTTTTAATAGTTTCTCATTTTCCAGTCCTTTGTCTTCTCCTTTCTAGCAAAGTCTTAATAGCCTCTTCCATAACAATCAAAAGAAGCTTAGGGAGTTACTCTCAATGAATTGAGCCTTGTTTTTTTCTAACATTTTTTCGGCACAAATGACAGCAAACGCTCCAGATCTCATTTTCAGTGTAACACAACAGAGGGTCTACAACAGATAACAGAACCTCCGAAAGAAACTCTGTGCATGGTAACTCATTACTCAACATGGTGAGAGCCGCCTGTTATCACATATATTGCAATATTTGGAACGATCTCTTAAAAATCACCTGGACCATGGTGTTCTCATCTAAAAAACGTTGAGCCACTTCCCAACACTCACTTTTTCAACTGGGAAACTTCCACAAGAGCATGCTGGCACCCAGCCCACCCCAGTTAGTCAGAGGGTAGAACCTGCGAGAGGGAGAAAGTGTACATAGCAACCAGCTTCTGAAGTTCAAAAAACCACCCACCCCAGGCTTTTATCACCCCTAACACCCATTCCAAGGTTTAAAATCCACTTATCTTTTTTAAACATGTTTATTTAAGCCTGTACATACTATAAGCAGCTTTCAGACAACAGTGTTACACAGAAAAGAGCCCCACGCCTTAGCAGTGCCTCCCAAGGCACAGCAAAGCCAAGGGGCTGCTCACCTTTCTCCCACAGCCACTGCTGTGGTGGGGTAAGAGGTTTATTTTAATTAGTTTTTGTACCTTTGTCACAAAGCAGGGAGGCAAGAGCTAAGTGTGAAAGCCCCTCAGCAGCCCAGCCTCTGTACCCCAGGAAACCCCTGCCCTTTCTCTGGCTCTTTATATCCCCCAGGACAGGTGATGGGATTTACAGATGAGGTACTGGGGAATGAGAGTCACCTGCAGACACCCCACAGCATATGATCCATTCCATTTGCCTTGTGAAACACCCATTAACTTGGATCACTTGCCATTAATTCCCTTTACTGCCCCAAGTCAGTGTTCAAAATCCAACATCTGAGATGTTCTCAAAAGCCACTTGCTGGCTCCTTCTATAAATTTGGGCTAGTGGAGAACAGAGAGCTGCCGTGTTTTTCACACATCACAAATCTCTGTCCCTTGTTGAAGTTATTTTCCTTTGTCAGGCCTGGCTGCTGCTGGGTTTTGCCACCCCACAGCTCCCTGATGTACAGATTACCCCAGGCTCACCTTCTCTGTGCCCTCAGAGCATGGGCCATCCTCACTGCAGGTGCCAGCAAGGCTGATTCCCAAAGGGTGTCTCGATCAGAATCCTGGGAATGGTTGTGAAATCCACAATGGTTACCACTCCCCTGGAAACAGTAATGTATGTGGGAAGAGCACACAGTTTAGTTTTTATTCATAGAACACAACACTGGATGTGCAGCAGCAGAGATGCCTCTACATCTCAACAACAGCTTGGTGTGGTGGAAAACCTCCTGTCCTGCCCATGAGCGTGGGGCAAATCAAGGGCTCTCAGAGGAGATTTCAGAGCCAACATCACCCTCCCCATCCTCTTCTGGGAGTAGAGTGGAGCCAGGAGGGGCTGTAACATGAAGTGTAGTTGCTGGCTAAGCGCAGTGTGCAGAAAGTGAAATTTAATGACGTTGGAGGAAGCACAGCAGGGCCATGGATGGAACTAGAGGGGCTGGCAGCCTCAGCACGTGGACCCATCTTACAGGCTCTGCTCCAGGTCTTCCTGCTGCCTGGATAGACTGACGGTGTCCTGTACACAGGGGGACTCAGCAGTGTTTTTAACACTGACCTAGCAGTGCTCTTCACAAAAGAGCAGTGGGCTCACTCTTCAACTTCCAGCCCACATATAAAAATTTTGGTAATGATAACGCATCAGGAAACCAATTGTGCAAAGCAACATGGATGTGAGGAGGTGGGAGGTGTATTCCCACAGGCACTTCTTGCAGAAACACCTCTTCATCTCCTGCTGGCAGCACAGAGTTATCAGCTTTGGCAAAGCTCAGCCACGTGCAGACTCCCTCCCTCCATCTCCCTCTCTCCATCCTTCAGGCTCAGAAGGACCCAGGCTGTGGAGAGAGCTGCTGGTGGCAGACGTGGGTCTCCGAATGAGCAACATCAAGAGCTGCAGAAATGCAGAACTCACTTGCCACTTTACAGCAATGCAGCCAAAGCCCAGGCTGAGGCACACCACAGTGCTGGTGGGACCAGGCACAACATTTTACCTACCCTGATGCTCCTGAGTGAACTCCTCTGGAAACTGGAAACAAGGACATGCTAGATGATATCCAAATGCTGAAATTCAAAGCTGGGTTGTGTCACCCAGCTGGCTTCCTGCAGAAAATGCTGTGGATACTATGCACAGGAGATAGAAAATGTGTCTCTGCAGAGCAGCTGCTGAGGCACTGCTTCCTGCTTCTCAGCACATTTGGGGCTCCAGCACTTTCCACCAAACCCGAAATTCAGGGGAGGGTACCACTCACCACCATCTCAGCTTTGGTCCCCACTCTACCCCACAGCACCCACATCACAGGGAACTCCACCAGACTGAGACAAGGGGTTACTGGAAGTGCTGTATTTACAGGGCAGTATTAACTTCTGCTGTTGTTATTTACAATTTATTTACAAGTAATCCTTGTAGTCACCAACAGTTGAATTCAGCAGAGTCAGACAGAACTTTATGGCAGGCTGGCAAAGGCAGAGCAGCCAGTTTGTCTTCTTATCCCCTTTCAGCTCTGCCAATGGAAGGGTTTTTGTGATTTGCCTTCCCCTGGACCACAAAGGCAGTGCCTGTTAATCAGTAATCACGGGAACAGAGGTGACTAGCTCACAGTCCAAGTTCTAATACAGTTTGTTGCAGGTGTCAGGAGAAAACCACCCAGCTCTTGACTTCAGGTGAAGTGTCTCCAGGGCTCAGGGCTGCTTTCCCTGCCGTGCATCCCGCAGAGCTGGGAGCAGGACCCCGCTGGCACACGGGAGACTGTCCCGGGACAGCTCTGACACACCCGCCGTGTCACACGGGCTGTGCTGGGACACGGATGTGCTGCTCCTGTGTCTCAGAGCTGAGCTCAGCGCACCTGAGAGCCCACCTGAGGCAGCAGAGTGCCAGGCTGCCAGCGACAGTGTCCCTCCTGGAAGGATGGCAGGATCAGGAGGAACGATCCTGGGGAAGGAGCCTCCAGCAGCCTCCACCAGCAGCTGACACTGAACTGAAATTTTCACTGGCAGGGTGCACAAACACAGACATCACCTTCCTCCAGTGTGTGAAGAGGGTCTTGACAGCCCTGCCAGATGTGGCTGAGGGCTGGGCAGAGCTCCTCTGCAGACCACCTGGGACTGCCCTCCCTTCACCAGCAGGGAACGAGAGTGTCCCAGGCAGTCGGCAGGGAGTGACTGACGGGCCAGGTCAGCCCCTGACCTGCAAAGACAGCTTTCCCAGGGCACAGGTCAGTTCAAGAGACAAGCTTTCCCCCTGGGATGTCTGCTGGGATCTTGCTCTCCTCCGCAGCTGATCCGGGTTTAGACGGAGGTTCCCGCAGAATGCTAACAGGGGGCGGGAAGGGGCCGGCTGTTCCCTTTTCAGACGGATTTGCCAGACAGGCATCTTACAAAGGGACTTTTGGCTCGCCCCTGTGGATCCCTGGTTTTCAAGCCATGCAGGGAACAATGATGCTGTTTGGACCCATTTCCCAGCTCTGCCAACCCTTCCCCAGCAGCTCTGCAGCACCGTGGGTCCCACTGCCACTGCAGTCTGGGTCTTCCAGGGGCACACAGGCCGTGCTCTGTGCCTCCCCTGCTCAGGGAGCGATGGCCGACGGCTGCTTCCTCTGCTCCTGCCTCATCCTCAGAGCCAGCATCGCCCGCCGGTACAAATCTGGGAACAAGGGAGCAGTCAGGCACAGCCCTGGGGCCAGCCCCATGCCCCACCTGGCAACCTGTGCTGAGTGAGGGCTGCAAGGACGCCCCAGGCTCCAGCACAGCGCACTGATATGGCCACCCTGCATCCCACCTCACAGCATCTGCCTCACAGCAGCCCCCACCTTGCCCTGCAGCAGCCCTTGCCTGTGCCCGTGTCCCCACACAAAGTACCCCACGGCCAGGTGTCCCTGCACAGCTCACAGCCTGCTGCCAGCAGGCCAGACCCCCGATGCTCTCAGCAAAATCTGTCCTGAGAAATACCAACCAAAGGTGCTTGAGACCTCCTCACGCTGCTGCTCCAGAGAAGGTTCCCGTGACTTGATCTTATTCTTGATTTTCTTCTTTTTTTTCTTTTTTATACCCTGTGCTGAATGGAGAAATACAAAATTTCAGGCACCACACACCTGAGCAAGGTTGCCTGTGCCACCAAACCAGCTGAGAGGACTGCTGGTGGCAGGTTTGCAGTCCTCCATTGCTTCTGTGCATCATCCCCTGTGGAGACGCTCAGATATCGCTCCTCTTCCCCTGTGGATTCCTGCTCTGCATCAGCTGATCTGCAAGCAAAGCTGATGGAGGTGATGGGCACCAGGGGTCCAACATTTTGTCACGTTGCCAGGCCTGGGGACCTCCCTGCAAACTCTGGGGGTCCTGACGTGCCGGTGGCACAGAGCTGGCAGCCCCCCACAGTCCCCTCTCACCTGGGTGGGGGGTGGCCATCCCGATGGGTATGGGCTCCTGCTGCCCGACCCTGTTGGGGAGCAGCAGCCCCCCGGCAGCCCCTGCACGGCTGTCACCCCCTAGTCCCGGTCCCGCCGGCTCTTCGCCTGGGCTTGGCTGCCCCAAGCCCTTCTTCTTCACCTTCACCTTCCTCTTCCTCCTCCTGGGGCCCGTAGTGCTCTCCTCCTGGGCAGGGAAAGGGGGGTGAGGAGAGGGCGGCGGAGCCCTTCTTCCACCCCGTCCCATCCCGGGCTCTCACGCACTCACCAGGGGCAGGAGGCGGCAGACGGGGCGCACCGCCGGGGGCTCCCCGTTCTTCCCGGCGCCCTCTCGAGCATCTTCCCCGGGGGGCGGCCGGTCCCTGCGGGGGAGAGCACAGCGGGGATGAGGACCAGCGCTGCGGGGGCAGGACGGGGACGGGGACACGCACGCACCTGCGGGGCGGCTGCCGGGCACGGGGGGCTCTGGGGGCCCTCGGGGCCGGGGCGGTGTCCGGCGGGGCCGGAGCGGCGGCGGCGCGGAGGAGCCAGCGCAGCCCCTGCAGGGTGGCGCGGGCCGGGCCGGCGGGGGGGACACGCTTGGCGACACAGGGCTCCTGCGGGCGGGCGGGCGGGGGGTCAGCGCGACAGCCCCGCGGCGATGGGGAGCGGGGAGCGGGGAGCGGGGAGCGGAGCCAGCCCCGCACTCACGATGCGACAGGGAGAGCGGTTCTCGTTGACCAGCCGCTCCAGGCACAGCCGCTCGATCAGCTCGCAGGGCAGCAGCGCGGCCGCCGCGTCTTGCTTGTTGGCCAGCCTGGGGCACGGGGAGAGCGGCCGTCACCGTCACCTCGGCCCCTGGCGCCTCGTTGTGCGACGGCGGCGGAGGCTGTGCGCTTCCTCCCGCTTCGGCCGCGGGCAGGTGAAGCGTCTCCTCAGCCCTCACCCTCCGCTGGAGCCCCCTCCTCTCCACGGATGCTCCGATCTCCCGAGCGCTGCTGGTGTCCTCATGTCCCCGCGCCCCCCGACAGCTCCCGGGGCTCCGCATCCCCCCAGCAGCCCCAAACCCCAGCAACAGGTTCCCACCCCTCGCCCCCAGCCTGACAGGCTGCATCCCAGCCTTACAGCAAGAGCGGCTTCCCGGAGACATCCGGGTGGCTCAGGACGCGGCTCAGGACCTTGCGGGCCTCCTCCACCCGTGCCAGGTCAGCGGAGTCCAGGACGAAGAGGAGCCCATGTGCCTCGCCGTAGTGGCTGCGCCAGGCGCTGCGGGAGCGCTGGCCCCCGGGCAGCTCCACCAGCGTCACCTCGAACCGATCCACCCGCAGGCGGCTCTGCCCGGGCTGCGCGTCGGGCAGCGCCTCGCCGGCCAGCGCTGCGGGCGTGGAGAGGGCAGAGAGCTGGCACAGGAGCCCGGGAGCATCCCCGCGCCCCTCCTGCCCCAGGAACATCCCCACTCCAGGGCTGCCTGGGATGCGGCCGGTGCCCTGCACACTTCCCCAGAACAGTGGCCGTGCTTCAGAAGCCCCCGTCCTTTGGTTTGAACATAAAAATAGCCGCCTCCGTCTGAGGCTGGCTCTGGGTTGTGCTGCTCCTCACCTCTCTCTATGTCCACGATGACGGAGGTTTTCCCTGCATTGTCCAGCCCCATGACAAGGAGGGTCACCTTCCTGGGGAGCAACAACAGCAGGTGAACACTCCCTGGGGAGCAGTGGCCACTGCTGGCCCCCGGGCAAAGGACCCTGCCCATGGCAGCTACATTTCAGCCAGGAGAGAGGCAGGATGGTGACACAGGTACTGTCTGAGCTGGGGGCAAGTGCAGGGACAATCCTTGGGGCATGGGGAGGACAGGCACAAGTGCCTGGAGCCACCTCAACACCGTGGGACAGCCACAGGTGCTTCCTATGGCAAGGATTTAATATCAGATCATATAGGATTAAGCAGTTATATGCACAGGCCAGCATGATTCTTCCTTATATGCAGTCAATGATTACTCCTTCCTTGCAGTCAATTTTGAGCATACACGGATAGGGAAAGGTAGCAAGGATGATTTTGTGAGCTTCTGCCTGGACTCAGGTGTTTCTCCTGGTGCTATATAGTCCTGTGCACTCTCCAGCCATGATCCACCAGAGCCACACAGACATTTTCTCTGCCACTGACAAGCCACTACAGTCACAATATCATTTTCTCCCTTAAATATATAGACCAGGCTGCATGGCAGTGGAGGTGGCACAGCTCCACCTCCAGCATTACAGCAGGTAAGGAGTCCTCTCTGGAGGGAGAGGACTATCAATCAGCCTCCTTGCAGTGCTGTCCCAGGGAATTAACCTGGATGTTCTGACACAAGCAAACAAGGCAGGTGCTTCAGTACATCCTCCCCAGCTTCCTTGGGGAGCTGCTGAGCTGGAATCCCAGTGGAACCATTTCCTTCATTGCACCCCTGCCCAGCCTGCTTCCCTGCCTGCCAGCTCCTGCCTGCTGCAGGGGCAGTGAGGACACACATGTGCCTTGCTCAGCAGTTTGGGGACAGTTCCTGCAAGGGGCACCTGTCCCTGTCACCACTCTGGTGCCCTCACCACTCGTAAACACATGGGTAAATATTGCCATCCCTGGGAGCTGTGGGAGGGGGCACGGGGACCTACCTGATGGGCTCCTGTATGGCCTGCAGCCACGACCAGCAGTGGGAGAAGAGGTGGAACATGGTCTGCAGCCCTGCACAGAGGGGCGGCCTCTCTCCAGAGCCTACAAAGTGAGCAGCCCAGCGTGTCCCTGTGCTTCATCCTCCTGCCTGGTCACTCTCTTCACAGCAGGAAGCATCTCATCCTGGGGTGTCCTGTCCCACGGCACAGCACTGCTGCCTCTGCTCTGGTGCATACAAGCCAAGCCTGGAGAAAAAATCCGTCCTTCTGGGCAGTACCCCATGGGCACAGACCTGCCAGCCAGCCCTGCTCTCACAGCCCCTCACATCAGGGGTGCCAGCCAGTCTCTCACCTGCTCATCCCCACTGCACAGCCTCTGCTCACATGCCCTTTGCGTAGCAGCTGCTTAAATCTAATCTGGATTTAAATTACTTACTCCTGCAGGCTCCTTAATCCTGGTGGGTCGGCCCAGGCCAGCGGCTGCTGGGACATGGCTGTCATGGGACAGCCTGCCACGCTGGGTGACAGGGCACTGACTCGTCCACCCCACTGCAGCCTCGTGTCTCCACCACCGGTGTGAGGGGCTCGTGGTGGGGACACTGCCTGACAGCCATGGCCTGAATTAGGGGCCCCTGTAAGCATGGCATCTCTGGCTTCTCCCTGCCTGACCCCTGAGGGGATGTTTCCCTGCAGCCCCCGCAAGGAGCATCCCCTTCACGGTGTGCACAGCTCTGCTGCTCACCCAGGGTCCCCTCTGAGCCTGCCCGGGGGATATCACTGCTCAGTATTTGTATTTTGTGCCCTAGCAAGGCACTGCCTGAGTGGCAGCAGGTCCTGTGCTCCCTGGGCTAGAAACAGCGGGAGCCTGGCTGGGAGCAGGGAAGTGGTTCAGACCCTCAGACCACAGGGCAGAGAGTGGAGGGAAAAAAGCCCCAGCTCCTTGATCTTCAGCTCTGAAGCTCTTATCTTGCTTCTCAGGTTTCCTGCTTCTTTTCCCAGCCAGAGCTGCTCTCCCTGGCTGGCTGCCACTGGTGTGTGTGGAGAAGTCACACAGGGATGTCTGAGCTGCGGGAGTCCTGGGTGGGGGACGTGGAGCCAAAAGGGACAAAGACATGAGATCCTTCAAGAGCCATACCCAGGAGCAGACAGGGAGCCTCCATCAGTCCGTGCTAAACCACCCAGCGCCACCAGCACTGCCTCGACCAGCTGAGCCCAGACACGAGCCAAAGATGCTGAGATGCTGCCCTGAGTCCAGGGGTGCAAGCCCAGGATGGGCATGGCCCCATGTCCTCCTCCCCAGCCCCACACACTGTTGGGGAGCTCGGCACCTGTCCTGGGCAAGGGAGGTGCCCCAGTGCCATGCCATGGGCAAGCAGCCATGCGTGGTTAATGGTTGATGAAGCTTCTGGTCTGATACCACAGCCAGATGCCATATTTGGGTGACTGGTCACCCCTGTGCTGCTGATGGCAGGGCAGTGGCAGCACCTCCCTGTCCCCATCCTGATGGCCTTTCCTGGTTTGTCCCGTGCCTGTGCCAGCAGCAGTGGCAGGTTCACACACAGCATGGGCTGGGATGCTTTTTGCACAACAAGCTGTATTAGGGCTGAAATGATTTGCTCCAAGTGTCAGCCCTTCTCTCTGTGTTTAGGGGTAGCACTGTCAGGGGACAGCCCAGCAGGGATAGGAATGTGCTGTAACATGATCACAGGTGCTATAAATAGGGAAGTGCCATGGATCAGGCAGCCCTGGAGGCAGCGGCTCAGCTTCCTGAGGGGCGGCAGGATCTGATCTCCCTCTGGCACCAATGGACTTCCAAAGATCTCTGAACACTTGGGGTGCCACCGCTTTCAAAATAAGTGTCCAAAATTCCTGGTCAGATCGGAGCTGGGGCAGGGAAACCCCTCAGGAACCTGAGGCAGCTCCAGGTCACACCTCCCAGTGCACTCACCCCGGGATCAACAGCCAGGAAAACCTCAAAATCCACCCCAGTCTGGTGAAACCCACACTCTGCTCCAGAGGGGTGGCACGAGGGGCAAGCCCACAGGGATGTGTGTTGTGCCGGGGCTGTGCTCAGGTTACGAGTGGGCAGCTGGCCCCCTGCCCGCACGGCCGGAGCGCAGCCGGACACCTCTGCCGGGGCCACCGGGCCGCCCCAGGCGCTGCCAGCGGGGACCCGCAGCAGCCATTCTCGTCTCCTTGGTGACTGTTGCCAGGTGAGAAACTCCGAGGCAGAATTTATTATCTCGGCAGATAAATGAAGATGTTCCTCACCAGAGCTATAACCAGAGTGTGCCCCGGCACGGCGCCGGGCTAGACCCTCTAGGGCTGCCAGTGCCGGCAGGAGCCCCGGGGAGAGCAGTGCCCCGGGACAGGGCAGTGCCCCGGGCCGCCTGGCCCCTGGCATCGCTCCTCGGAAAGGCAGCACGTGTTTGGGGGCTATTTCTGCCCGCTGGATGCCGCAGGAGAGGGATGAGGCGGAACCAGGGGGACCACGGAGAAGCGCAGATGGCGGCGGGCTGGCGGGCTGCCCTGCCTTGGCTCCTCTAGACCCCGTGAGTACGTGCCCCAGCCGGCATCGGGCACACTGGGAACCCCACCTGACACCCCCGGGGCAGCAGCAGAGGTGGGGGGACGGCTGGGGAGCTTGGATGTGGGCAGTGATGGTTTGCAAGGGAACACAGTGGGCAGAGCAATAGGGGCTGCCTGCAGCCTTGAGCTCAGGGTCGTGGCAAAGACCAAAAAGTCCTGGCAGAAATATTAGCAAGCTGTTCTGCTTTGCTTGGAACGGCATCGACTCTGGCTGAAAAGGAGCCTGTGGTGTGCAAGGACACGCACAGGCTTTGAGGAGAGACTCATCTCTCTGTTTAACGTGTCATATGACAGCACACTGAGGCGGTAGGTATGCAGACAGCTGCGTTGTCCCTTTAAATCCCAGCACAGCGCTGGTGGCTGACGATAACCCCGGATCACACCGGCTCCCAAATCCCAAGAGCTAATTGCAGGCAAACGCCCTGCAGCAGGCTGGGAACACAGGATATTTACGGCCTGTGACACCGAGACCTGTGGGTGAGGAAGTGGGGCACCACTGAGGAGGTTAGCTGGCAGGGCACTGGGGAGAGCGGATGGTTGGCACCCCATTGCCATCCAGCCATTGTGGGCAACCACTCCCCGGGCTCCTTTGGGTAAGGGAGGTGGTTTTTCCAGAGTGTTCTCTGCTCCCCTACACCGGCACCATCACCCTGTGTCGGATGCAGAAGCAGGCAGGGAGCAAGCAGGGAGCTGTTTGCTTTTCACCCAGTTCCTGGCAGGGTGCTTTCCAGCCAAAGCATACACCGATTTCTAGGAGAGGCTTGGATCTGAGTGCTCTGTTTGCTCTGCTCCCTGCTGCAGGGACAAGCTGCCTCCTTGCTCCTTGCACCATGCACACAGCTCTGGGAAGCCCCTGGGATGGCTACAAGCCCTGCCCGGGCTCCCACAGTGCTTTTTTTGAGAGCACTGTGGTGCTCCTGCTGCTTTCCTGCGTGGGGGAGAGGAGAGTATAAACTATTCCTCCAGGATGCCCCGGGCACACGCGGGCACAGCCCGGCTGGGTTAGCGCTCTGCCAGGGCTGTGTGCTCTTACTGCAGGTGGGACCGGGGAAAAGAGATAAGTTAAGGTGATTTTAACCCTTCCTGCCTCGTTTAGTGTTACAGCATCACCCACTGCCTGTGCTGGGACTGTAGCCAAAAAGGCAAAATGTGTAATTATCCCAAAGACCTATCAATGCACTCAATGGTGACTCTGCTTTCTGGTTAAAGAATTGAAGTGTGAGGCAGCACTGGCATGGCCTGTGCTTTGCCTGTGAGTATCCTGGCTCTGGCAGCACTGAGCCCTGTGCCCAGATCCCAGCGGGCTCAGCACAGCCTCCAGTGAGATTCAGAGGGATGAGATCCTCAGCACAGATACCAGATTCTCTCCCAGCAGGGTCAGAGTGAAACTGGATGAGGAACTGGAATGGTAAAAGCAGTCGCATGATGAAGCAAATGGAATAAATATTTCCCCAACCAGAAACTATTCCACAGACTGCTGGGGCAGGAAAAATTACAGCTGAGTTACTGTGAAAGCAATGCAAAATACAAACAGTTTAGGCCATGGAAACCAGTCATTTGCAAAGCTATTTCCAAACTAAGTAAAAAATTCCCGGCTCACAGATTCCTGGGAAGGTCCCAGCCCTGCCGGTAGGGCAGCACTGAGGGGACAAAACTGTGTCCCCTTCTCACACGCCCATCAAGCTGGGGGACACTGTGATTCCCCCTTCATCCAGCACATGGGGCATTTTGCTGGTGGACACGTCCCCACCGCCACTCCCTGCGGCACCGGCTGAATGTTTAATCCTCAGCACAGACCGTGTTCCTGAGGAGCTTTCAGGTCTGAAGTCAGGGAGCCTGGCCATCCCCACACCCCGAGCAGCTGCCTCCACCTCTGTGTGCAGGGCTATATTTGGGAAGGCAGCAGAGTGCTTTTGGCATGTTCCAACGAGCACCCTGGGAGTGGTGTCTGCTCTGGGTCCTAGAGAGGAGAGCTGGGGGAGCGTGCTGGCAGCTCTCCCCACCTGGGCTCTTTAAGAGCTCCCTGTCTTTCCCAAACAATTTTCTCTTCTCCTTTTACAGCAGCTGAGACGCCAGGCAGGCATGTGTAAAGCAGACAGGGTTATTTTGAGACTGGGAGCCGGTGAGGAAGCTTGCTCCTACCCCACATACAGCCCAGGCTGCCACACAAATGCCCAGGCACATCCAAGGGGCTGGAAAAGCTGCACAGCAAACCTTGTGGTTTCACACAGTGGGAGGCCACCACTGCCACTGCCCTTTGTGCGAAGTGTGTTTTGTGAACACTGGGATTTAAAAAAAAAAAAAGGATGGAGGCTGAGATTAAGAAATTAATGAAGCTGGGATGCTGTCCAGGAAAGGGCAGGCACTTGTGGAGACAGGAAAACTGACATCCACAGGTGGCTGTGAGACTCAAGTTGGTGCCATTGGGCATTCCCAGTGATCCTTGTGGGAACCTTCCAGCTCAGGAGATTCTGTGATTATGTGATTCTCTGTCACTTCACATCCACCACCCAGGGGCTGTTTGGCTTCTGGGAGGTTCCAGGGAGGGCCAGCCACCATTCTGCTGGTCCAGAAGGCAGCCACTGTAGAGTGGGGACACCGGGGCATGATGTCCCTGGCGCCTGGCATGTCCCTGCTGGCCTGTGACAGCTCTGGTTCGGGCAGTTTCTCTGTGGCAGTGGCGTCCCAGGGTGTCTGTGTGTCCCCGGCTGTGCTGGGCTGGCAGCACAGGTGTGGGCGTGGAGTTAGCAGGGACAGGGAGTGGCAAGGAAGTGGGACAGGAGCTCTGGCTGATGCTATCTGTGACCCACTTTTATGATGTGATCACTTTTATGGTCTGTCTTCTGTTTACAGCGCTGAGCTGAGGACAGGTGGGGTCAGGCTGGTGAGGTGACTCACAGCATGAACAGCTCGCTGCCTCTCCGTGCTTGGGACAGAAAATGGGATAATAACTGGTGTGGAAAATGCTGTGAGGCTTTGTCTCTCCATTCCTCTTGACGGCTGCCAGGCCTTATGGATACAGGACTGGAATTCTTGCCTGCTTAAACAATTGCTCTTCAGTATTTCATCATGGAGCAGGGGAAGCTGAAATTAAAAATACGATGAGTCGAAGCCCCGGCATTGCTCAGCTGAGGGTTTGGTGACCTGCCAGGCTCCTGGGGAATGCTTTTAATTGGGATAAGTGGAAGTTGCATAAATGGCACAAACGGCACGCTGCTGTTGCTGCTCACAGAGAGCCGTGGGTGCAGTTGGCAGTGCCAGAGGATGTGTTGTCGCTGGCTGAGCACCCAGCCAGGCACAGCTGCTCCCGTGCACAGCTCCCACCCTGGCTGGCTTCCGTCACCAATCGGCCTGGACACTGCTGCCTTCACCCTCTGCCCTGACAGAGCTTTTTTTGGAGAGGCTGTTTTCCAAAAACAGCTTGAAAATATGTAACTATCATACCAGAGCCGAGTGGTGACACAGAGATCTCCCATCCCTGCCAGTCAGGCCAGTCCCCATGAGCTTGTGGGGTTTGTGGTTTCCCAAAGCAGCTGTTCAGCTTGGAAGTTAAAGCTCTGAGCAGCTGCAGGGTCAGGGATTGCTTCTGTGTGGGAGCTGTTGCTGGGGGAGATACGGCCTCCAAATTCTCAGGGAGTTTTATTTTCAGCTCTCCTGCTGATAAGCCTGATAGCCCTGGTAATGCTTCCAGCCTGGTGAAATGGGGAACACTTGTGTGTGTAGTTTGGGAGGTTTTGTGCTTTTGGCTGGTGTGGGGCAGGTGAGTGGGCAGTGTCTCTGTTGCTAGCGTGGGCACCTCCTTGTGAGCTGGCCTAGCTGCTGAGGGTTGAGCACTGAGAGCCTTTTAAAAGTGACCTAAAAACTCCTGGTCTGCCTAAACTGGGAAAAAACTGACCAATGTCAAACACTTTTTGCCTTGTCCCATCTGTCCCAGCCAGGCAGCGAGTGCCCCGGCTGGACCGAGTGATCCGGCAGGCAGTGGATGCTCAGGCAGGACAGGGTGTGTTCATCCCACTGCTGGGGAAAGGTGTGCAGGGCTGGTGCTGGAGGCAGCTGTTCTGGGCAGAGCAGGGACCCCCGTGGCCAGGGAGAGGGGAACAGCCCGGACAGCCTTGTGCTCCCACCGCTGGAGGGGGGATCAAGGTGGGACAGACAGGAGGGAGGTGGGGCTGAGTGCTGGGACGTTTGGCTCCGTCAGCGACTCCACATATCCCATTACCTTGAGGGTGTGTTCTTGAAGGTGATGGGAAAAGCCCTCTTGCTCAGCTGTAGCACTGGGTCCTAAATGGAAGCAGGAATATCCAAGATACAGGAAACACATCTCCCGTGTAACATAACTCCAAAATCTTGCTGCACACACTCACAAGACCCGAAGGGCTTTCCCTGACACAGCTTATCTCGCAAGATACCTAAATGCTCCCTGACTTGACAACACCCTTCCTCCCTCCCACGTGCTGCCCCATCCAGCTCAGGGCCATGTGGTGCCATTTCTGGGTCTGGAGCTGGGGTGAGGCCCCAGATCTGAGGTGCTGGTGGGTGCAGGCAGCTCTCTGGCAGCTGTCTGATTCAGGCAAGGCTGGCACCCACACTGGCATCCTTCCTGCCCCACGCTGGGACCCAGTGTCCCTGAGGCTGCTGAACAGCTCTCCCCTGGAGGGACCCTGTAGGCAAATCCATGGACGGCTGGGACAAGGAATTCTGCCAACCTGGATATTCTAGAACACGTGGGTTTATTGCAAGGGCCGTGGGTAAAAGGGCCTTGCCTCCAGCCACCAGCCTGGGCTGGAGGGGAGTCCCAAAGAGAGAGGGAGAGAGAACAGCCGGGTGAGAGCTGAGAGAGAGCAAAGGGCAGGGGAGAGAGCAGGAGAGAGCAAGAGCAGGGGGAAGAGGAAGGGTTAGAGCGAGCTAAGAGCAGCGGGGAGGAGAGGAGGAAGAGGTAAGAGAGCATGAGGTTCTTGTTACAATACATTATATCTCCTATTGTGATGAATATTCTAATTTACAGTGACCAACCAACACAAGACACAAAATCCTATAGAATCTACACACAGCCTATAAGAACTACTATATCACCATACTGCGTTATATTTTAAACTCTAAAAACTACTCTTTAGACTTCTGTTTTGCTGCATTGACCTTTGGATCCCTCAGCCCGCAGAAAGGGTTCTGCTCCATCAAAAGGGATTCTCCTTCAGCTAGCTAGGCTATTGTTTTCAGGTTATATAGTAACTAAGACTTAGTATCCTACAACTCAAAGTCAGCTTTCATTTCTATCCCCATTATAGGTTTCATATTTTCAGAATCTTATATTTATAAGGTTTCCCTGATTCATCTTCCCCAGCAGGACCCTCCATGTGTTGCTGCACCTTGGGGTGTTGATAACTGCCGGGAATTTATTTGGCCTGGACTTGACAGGGGGTGCTGGGGAGGGCTCCAGGGTCTCAAGGGCACACACAAGGGGTTGTCAGCACTGTGTCTGGGGGGTCCCAGGGTGGGTCTGGGGGGGGCTGTGGGTCCTGGCCGTGCTGGGGCTGCCCTGGGGAGGCTGTTCCCTGCAGAGATGGGGAGCCCTGGGTGGAAGATCGTGCTCCAGGACGGGGATGTCGGGGCAGAGGCGCAGGTAGGGCTGTGCTGGGGCAGGGACCAGGGCACAGCGGCGCGGGGGATCCCGGAGGAGGAGGGCGGTGGCCAGGGCAGGGCGGGGGTACCGGCATCCCGGAACGGAGCCGGCGGGGTCCACAAGCTGAGTTCGGGGCGGTGCCGCCGCGGGGCCGGTGCGGGGCGGCCCGTCGGGGCTCGGGGCGGCCCGTCGGGGCTCGGTGCGGCGGGACAGCCCCGCCCCGCCCCGGCCCGCCCCGCAGCCGGCTCCTCTCTCCGCTGCAGCCCGGGATGGCGCCGCGGCGGGGCTGAGCGCCCGGGCCGGGCCGGGCCGGGGCCGCCATGCACGGTCCGAGCGGGGGCAGCCCGCCCGCCGCCGCCCCGTCGCGGGCGAAGCTGCCGCTCGGCATCGTCTTCTCGACGGCGCTGTTCTGCGGGGAGGGGGCGGCGGCCGCCGTGCTCTGCCTCTCCTACGGACACTCCGACGATCGCTTCTGGCTGGCGCTCACCATCTTCTTCGTGCTCTGCCCCTCCGTCCTGGTGCAGCTCACGCTCATCTTCGTGCACCGCGACCTCAGCCGCGACCGCCCGCTCGTCCTGCTGATGCACCTGCTGCAGCTGGGGCCCATCATCAGGTGAGCGCGCCGGGACCCCGGAGCGATGCCCCGGGGGAGGGCAGGGGGCGATGGTCAGCTCCTGTCAGCGTCCGTCCTCCCCGGCCCCGCGGGCCCTCTGCTCGCCGGTGCAGCCACGGATGCTGCTGCTGCTGGAGCCCGCTCCGGGCAGGACACGGCTCTGCCAGCCTGTTGTGTGCCAGCTGCTGGGAAAGCTCTGCCCGAGGTCCGTGAGGCAGGCAGCCGTCCACTCAGCCTCGTGTTTTTGCCATCACCGTGCTCGTGCTGAGAGCGCAGGTGGGAATCCCCGGTGGGTGCCCCGAGGATGAGTACCGACATGGGATGGAACTGAGTCAGGGGAGATTTAGGTTAGATATCAGGAAAAGGTTTTACACCCAGAGAGAGGGTGGTGGAACTCTGGAACGGGCTCCCCAGGGGAGTGGTCACAGCACCTGGCCTGAGTTCAGCAAACCTTTGGACAATCCTCTCAGGCACACAGTGGGATTCTTGGAGTGTCCTGCATAGTGCCAGGAGTGGGAGTCAGTGAGAGTTTTGTGGGACATAGAGGAGAGGAGGAGGTGCAGGAGTGGGGCTGGCATGGAAACTGTGGGGCTACCAGACTGTGCTGCTAAGAGGACAGTGAGGGGGTGGATGGATGTTGCACAAGCTGATCCCTCATTTCTTGGGAATGCTGTGGTGCCTCCCGGGCTGTCATCACTCTGGGCAGCCTGCTCCGTGAGAACACACTGCAGGAGGCATGGCAAAGCCACCATCTCCACGGGGCTCCTTCCCCAGGGGCAGCCCAGCAGCCAAGCTTTGGGGCTCGCTGTACCCACAGGGCTCCAGAACCACTGGTGGCTGCTGTGCATTTTCTCTGTCACCAAAAACAAGCAGTGTGACAGACGTGTCCCCATGTCTTACCTTCAGAGCCCTGGCCCACAGGAGGGTCGTGATTCTCACCACATCAGCTGAGGCTGTCTGACTTGGGTACAGTGCTGCCCAGCTGCTTGTAGAAGCCAGTCAGGGCTGCCTGGGGAAGGCTGCTTCAGTCTGCTGCCCAGGCTGGAGATGGATCCCAGCCTGCTGAGAAGGTCTGGCAGGGCACTGAGAGCCAGCTGGGTCTACCCTTCAAGCTGGGCCTTTGGGATGAAACTATTTTCCCAGCAGAGTTTGCAACGAGCCATGGGTGCTGGCCTGATCTGTCAAGAGAATTTATCCTGAACCCTCACTCCTTTTGGGTTTGACACGCAGCAGTTTGTGCTGTCCTGATAAGCACTCATAAATAATGATGTCCTGTTGGTCCCAAAGCCGGCTGCTCCCCAGGCGGGAGCCAAGCTGATCCCCTGTGGCCACACACCCCACCCCATGGCCGTGTGGAGGGGCTGGGGGTGCCCCTGTCCTGGCAGACGAGGCAGAAAATCACACCCCTGCCCACAGTGAGGGCCGCAGAGAAGGGGCTGCGGAAACGCTGCCTTACCTGCCCCTGCCACACGCTGCTTCACCCTGTGCTCTCCTTCCTGCTGTCCCCACCAGGGAGGAAGTGTGGAAGCCTTCTTCTGCTCGAGATGAGAGATCAAAGAAAACTCTGATATTCAGTTCTGATATTTCAGAGTTTCGTTTGCCTCTGCTTAGAGGAAGAGGTTTCTGCCAGTTGGGAAAACAGAACCCAAGGGTGATTAACACCTTCCTGTAGCTGTGGCACCCAGCAGAGTCACTGCTTTGTAGCCTGGATGCTGCAACTCTTCCAGCAGCCGCTTCACCCCTTGCTGGAGCAGTTGTTGGCTTCTCATGGTGCACATGGCTCACCCTGAACGCTGGAGCGGAGGAGCAGCCCCCGGGCATCCCCATGGTCCTGGTGTGTCCAGCTTCCCTGGGCCTGTGGGATGCCCACAGCACTGCTGGACAGCCGGGCTGCACTCATCATCAGCGGGGTCTGGCCAGCACCGCGCCAGGTGTGGCTGGAGGTGCCGGCAGCGGGGTGACAGCTGCTGTGTCCCCACAGGTGCGTGGAAGCCCTGCTGGTGTACTGCTGGTCGGGGAGGGAGGAGGAGCCCTACGTGACCATCACCCGCAAGCGGCGGCTGCGGAAAGGCTACGAGGTGGAGATGGAGCAGGAGGTGGGGCACTCGGAGCGGCGCCTGGCCACCCACCGCAACGCCTTCAAGCGCATGGCCGTCATCCAGGCCTTCCTGGGCTCCACCCCGCAGCTCACCCTGCAGCTCTACATCAGCGTCCTGGAGAAGTACGTCCCTGTGGCCCGAGGTAAGGGCGCCCGGCGGGCACCTAGGCTCCGCAGGGACCCACCAGGGCGCACTCCCCAGCTGCTTGTGCTGGTGTCACATCCAGGCGCTCTGAAAAGTCATTCCCGGGGACGCCGCTTCCGCTGGACTCCCCTGAATGTGGAGCACAACCCACAGGAGCTGGGCAGCCATCAGCTCTCTGCTTTCCTGCTTGCAGTGACGCAAAGTGAGGAAGGGTGGGCATGACCGAGGTGCCAGGCTCCGCTCCCTGGACCCTGCTTGTGAGCATCTGCCCCCAAGAAGCAAGCCATCCACCCGTTGCCATGTCTCATAAGAGGGTCAGGTCCCTGCCATAGCCTGCTCCAGTCTCCATTCATTTTTTTCCACCTAGATACAGGCTCTGGCTTCCCTCAAGTCCCTCCACTGTATCTATTTCTGCACATTTTCCAGCAGCCAGAGCTCCCAGCCCAGCACTCCCACTTGGAGGCTCCCTTGCCTGCTCCCTGGATGTTTATGTGCTTGGGGGTGGATATGCCAGAGCAAACTTTTAACTCCCATTTTGGCATGGCACCAAGCTGGGCATGCAGGCATGCTCTTGCACCATTCCAATTACAGTGCTGGGTGAAGGAGCTGCCCTCAGCAGTGCTGGGAGCCCAGGCCTTGTCATCTGTGCCCACAGCAGGTGCATGAAAAGGGAAGCACAGGAAATGTCCCGCAGAAACCCCCTAATTTGCCACAGCCCTCTGCAAAGGCGTTCTGGGGAGTTGCAGATGCACAGGAAGAATGAGTGCCAGTGCTCCTCTAGCAGTAGGTGCAGGAAGTAAATACCAAATGGTGTGTTTTGGGTGATTCCGCTGCAGCTGGAGTGTCAGCTCAGCCCTGCAGCCACCATGGATAGGACCAGCTGCACTCTTCTGTTTTTCTTTGTGGTATTCCTGGCTGTGCTGACTGTGAGCAGCTGCCAGAATTCCCTACAAATGACCTTGGCTTTGCAGCCCTCAGGTGGGGCTGGATCTTGGGATGTTTTTGGGACTACAGTGATGCTTGGCTGAGATGAAGGCAGAGGGGTCCTCACAGCACAGACTGTGCCTCACTTACCCTTGAGCAGCATTTCCTGCACAGGGCAGGGGCACTGGAGCATGGCACAGAAATGGCTCCAGTTTGGCCAAGGCTTGTGTTTTGTTAGCGTAGGGAGAACCTTTGGGTTCTGAGCCTGCTGCTGCCAGCCACCTCATCGTGGGGACTGTCACCACCACCCGTGAGCTGTTCTAGCAGTGCTCACACTGACCCTGCTGCCGTGAGCCCAGGCACTTGGCACCCTGTTCTCACCCAGGATTGGCACCCCGTGTTTCCCACCTGGGGCTGTCACCCCACACTTTGCGCCCCAGTCAGTGGAGAGGCTGGGCACAGCCTGGTCTCCAGCACTGCCTGACTCCCTGCTCTGTCCCTCCGCAGCCGTCCTCATGGCCATCTGCCTGGTGTCAGTCACCTACGGGGCACTGGTCTGCAACATCCTGGCCATCCAGGTCAAGTACGACGACTACAAGGTGCAGCTGCGGCCGCTGGCCTTCCTCTGCATCGTGCTGTGGCGCAGCCTGGAGATCTCCACCCGCATCGCCGTCCTCGTGCTCTTCAGCACCGTCTTCAAGCACTGGGTCATCCCCATCGCCCTGGCCAACCTCCTGGTGGTCTTCTTCTTGCCCTGGGTGCAGTTCTGGCGCAGCGGCAGCCGCCTGCCCGACAACATCGAGAAGAACTTCAGCCGCCTGGGCACGGTGGTGGTGCTCTGTGCCTTCACCCTGCTCTACTCCAGCATCAACATGTTCTGCTGGTCGGCCGTGCAGCTCAAGCTGGCTGACCGGGACCTCATCGACAAGTCTCAGAACTGGGGCCGCCTGGCCGTGTACTACGTGGCGCGGCTAGTGGAGAACACTGCCCTCGTCATCCTCTGGTACTTCTTCAAGACCGACGTCTACGAGAACGTCTGCACCGCGCTGCTGGTGCTGCAGCTGCTCCTGGGCTACTGCCTGGGCATCTACTTCATGCTCCTCTTCTTCCAGTACCTGCACCCCTGCCGCCAGCTCTTCCGGCACAACGTGGCTGATTTCCTGCACTGCGTGTGCTGCCGCCGGCAGCCGGCAGGGACCCCTCTGTGCCTCGAGGTGCCCTGCGAGCCCGGCGTGAGGCACAGCATTGTCTGACTGGGCTCCTCCAGACAGCTACGGGCATGGGCTGTGCCAGCAGCCAGAGGATGCTTGTCGCCTGGTCCTGCAATGGCACAGCATCCCTGTGGTGTCAGGGGGACAGGAGTGTGCTTGCCTGCTCAGGACCACTCATATGAACACGGAGGAAGGGTTGATTTGGATTGGACATGAGGAAGTTTTTTACAATGAAATGGTGAGGGACTGGCACGTGAGAGAGATGGTGGATGTCCCGTCCCTGAAAACATTCAAGACCAGGCTGGATGGGCTCTGAGCAACCTGGCCTGGTTGAAGATGTCTCTGCCCATCTCTGAAGTTGAACTAGGTGGCCTTTAGAGGTCCCTTCCAACCCAAACTATTCTACAATTCTATGACTTAAGGGGGTGCCCAAAGCGGTTGCCCTTGTGAGCTGGCTGCCACGTGGTGCACAGCCCCCGGGGTGTCCCGACACCCCTCACCTGCTGCTATGGTGCATACGGCGACCTTGGAACACGGGTGCCACTGGGGATGTTTTTAGCAGTAAAGAAACTTTGCTGTGGCTGCATGTCTGGGTGCTGGCAGTGACTCATGCGGAGGGTGGGGACAGTCCCACCGGGGCTGGCACGGGTGCACACACCTGCTGTCCTCGTTTGCAGGCGCCGAAATGGGGCTGTGCCAGCGGGAAGTGGGGATGGGGGGAGCCCCTCCATGGAGCCCATAAGATCCAGGAGCATGGCGGGATGGGGGCTGGCCTCACCCTGTGCTTCCGTCAGCGAGGCCGTGGCTGCAGGCCAGCAGAGAGCAGCATGCCAGCAAGGAGCAAGCCTGTCTGACCTGTTCCTCCAGGCTCAGGGGCCCAGAACAGGCTGCTGTTCCCAGCTGGAGCACTGCACACCCTAGAGCAGTGGAGGGCAGGCAGGAGGGAAAAGGTGGCTGGCACAGCAGTGGCAGTGGGTGCTGATGGGACCCGGGCATCCTGGCCCCCAAACCAGGAGTGTGACACGCCCCACCTCAGCACCCATATTTGGGATCAGCTCTGTTTGGGTGCTGGACTGAGGTTGTTCATCAGCCCTGGGGTGCCCATGGAGGTACAGCACAAGTGGTGCTTGGTCTTAAGTCACTCACGCTATAATGGATGCTCGGGCTGGATCCTGGCATTGATGCCAGCACCATGACCCCAGCATGATTCTCTTCCTTTGATCGTTTCCCTGCAAAATAGGCAGTGGAGGCTGGTGAGGGAGGCCAGGGAAAACAGAGCTGTTGAGCCAGGCACAGGACAGATCCTCCCCAACTTCTTCCCAGGAAATTCCTGCCTTACAAAACCCGTTTTTGCCCTCGGAGGTTGCAAAACCCCAGGAGAGCAGCCAAGCCACGCCGTGTCACCCAGCCGTGGGGACACGGCGGGTCTCAGCGGGGGCCCATTCCTGGCCAGCACAAGGGGCTGGTTTCGGCGTTGGCCGATGGGGACAGCCCTACCTTCCTGGAAGGTGGCCTTTGATACCACCAGCATTTCCTTAAAGCGCTCTCGGGGGAAATTCCCCGTGCGCCGCTCCCGCGGCCGGGACTGCCGCTCCGCCTGCTGCCTCCATAAAACGCCGGGCAGGCACGGGCGGGCGGGACAGCGGCGGGGACACCGCACCATGGGCAGCTGGCTGGTCAACCACTGGTTCTCGGCCGCCGTCCTGGTGAGTCTCTGCGGCTGGCGTGGCGCCGTGCGGGGGCACTTCGGGGTCTCCGGGCCCTGGGGGGGCTCCTGGGGGAGATGGGGAGTGATGAGCTGTCCCCCGGGCTGGGCTGTGCGGAGAGATGAGCATCCCCTCTGCTCCGCCAGCACCTCTACCCCGGCGGACAGGGGAGGGATGGGCTCTGGAAAACTGAAGTCTTGGGGAAAACACAGCTCGTGGGAAAAGGAGGTCTTGGGAAACTTAAGAATGCTGCTGCTTTGCCCAGTAATTTTGGCTGGGAGCCTCCCACGTGCCTCTTCTCCCCTTGTGAGAGAGGAGGAGGATTCTGTGAGAACTCGTGGCAGGGTGAGGAGCTGGCACCGAAGGGACCATCTGCCACTGCCGTGCTGCAGCATCTCTGGTGTGACAGAGCTCGCCTGGCCAGCACCCATCAGCTGCTCAGCACTGTGTGTGAGGAGCTGTGAATGCATGGGAACATGGGGGTTTATAGACAGTTGGGCTATTTTAATTTTTTAAATCACTTAAAAAAGAAAGAGAAAACATCCAAAATCCAAATACACGTCAGGGTGGGTTTTTTTTGGGACCCCTGCAAAAAGTCAGTGGCGGTGAGAGGCGGCAGTGTGGGATGCCGTGGGGTGAGACAGGGGACAGCAGCACAGTGGGGCGCAGTAGGCCAGCTCCCATGTGAAACTTCCTTCTCCCAGAATCTTTCCCACACAGTCCTGACCACCCTCCAGATCTACTTTCCCTCCCGTTACACGGGCGTTTCCTGCTCCTGCCTTTCCTCCTTCCTCATGCATGGGTGATGCACAGGGCAGTAGGTGACAAGATAGCAGTTCTGCAAGACGTCCACACCTCTCCCCACCTCTGGCCGTGTTCCAGCCCTGTGCGTGACAGGGCAGCTCATAAGGAAACAGGACAGGATACACTGTCCTGACACCCTCTGGCTTCACCCGGCCCTGAGTGCTGCGGAGTGAGAGGCTCCTGGGACAGGGTCCCTCATGAGGCTGTGACTTTCCCCTGCAGGCAGCCTGGCTGGGCATCAACATCTTCCTCTTCACCTACTACTTTCTGTTCTTTGACCGGGACGAGCGGTATTTCTACACCAGGGCCATCCTTGGGGTAAGGTGCTCCCCCAGGGCACCCTGCCTGCCCAGGCAGGCGAGCCCCTCGGGGAAGTGGGGTGGGGGCTGCAACATCCCACGCCCTTTCAATGTTCTGTCCTCTTCCAGTCCACCGTCATTCCATCCCACTCCACAGCGTGGCATTGCACCATGCCACCCTCTGCCTTGATCCGTGTCTGGTCTCAGCCCAGCAGCATCCCAGCCCAGCCTAGCATCTCCCCCTCCCAGTCCTCTCCTGGCATCACCCCTCCCAGTCCCCATGCCAGCCCAGTATCTCTCCATCCCAGTTCCCAGCCTAGCATCACCCAGTCCCAGCTCAGCACTGGGTGGCCCCATCCTGACCCAGTTCTGGCACAGCACAACAGGACAGTGGTGCTCACCCCTCTCTTCTCCCCAGTCCGCCTTGGCGTGGGCTCGAGCATCAGCCAAGTGCCTCAACTTCAACAGCATGCTGATCCTGCTGCCTGTCTGCCGCAACCTGCTCTCCTTCCTCCGTGGGACCTGCTCGGTGAGTGTC
This sequence comes from Sylvia atricapilla, assembly GCF_009819655.1. Taxonomy (NCBI): domain Eukaryota; kingdom Metazoa; phylum Chordata; class Aves; order Passeriformes; family Sylviidae; genus Sylvia; species Sylvia atricapilla. Next base: position 957,621 of record NC_089174.1, read on the forward strand.
CCGTGGTGGCACAGCCAGTGTGGCCGTCTCCATCCCTGTCCCCCTCCTGAAACTGCTGCCTCTCCCTGCAGTGCTGCAGGAGGACGTTGCGGAAGCAGCTGGACCACAACCTCACCTTCCACAAGCTGGTGGCCTATGCACTGGCCCTGCTCACAGGTATCCCCTGGACTGGGATGGGGCAACAGTGGGGACTGGGAGCTGCCCGGTGGGTGACTGTCTGTCCCCTGTCCAGCTGTGCACACCATCGCCCACCTCTTCAACCTGGAGCGCTACAACCACAGCCAACAGGCCACCGACGGCAGCCTCCCTGGTGTCCTCTCCAAGATGCACCTGCAGGGCAGCCAGTGGCTGAACCCCATCCACTCCAACCAGACTGTGAGTGTGGCCCTGGCATCCAGGGACCCACCGCCACCTGTTCCCTGCTCCCCTAACCCACCCTGCTGCCCCTGCAGACCGTTGAGTACGTGGCTTTCACGACCATCCCGGGGCTGACGGGGGTGATCATCACGCTGGCACTCATCCTCATGGTCACGTCCTCCACCGAGTTCATCCGCAGGAACTACTTTGAGCTCTTCTGGTACACACACCACCTCTTCCTTGTCTACTTCGCTGGCCTCGTCATCCACGGCATTGCGTAAGGCTCCTCACCACTCCCTGGGGCAGCACAGCGAGGGGCAGAGGACACAGACTCTGGTGGGGCAGTGGACACAGACCTCTGGTGGGGCAGAGGACACAGACTCTAGTGTGGCAGTGGACACAGATCTCTGGTGGCAGTGGACACGGACTCTGGTGGGGCAGAGGACACAGACTCTGGTGGGGCAGAGGACACAGACCCCTGGTGGGGCAGAGGACACAGACCCCTGGTGGGGCAGTGGACACAGATTCTGGTGGCAGTGGACACAGACCTCTGGTGGCAGTGGACACAGACTCTGGTGGGGCAGTGGACACAGATCTCTGGTGGAGCAGTGGACACAGACTCTGGTGGGGCAGAGGACACAGACCTCTGGTGGGGCAGTGGACACAGACCTCTGGTGGCAGTGGACACAGACTCTGGTGGGGCAGAGGACACAGACTCTGGTGGGGCAGAGGACACAGACCCCTGGTGGGGAAGCCATGGGCAGAGCCCAGTGGGGCTGTGAATTGCCATTCCCAGGGCAGGCAAGCCCAGCTGGCCTCACGCAGCATGGCTCAGCCCCAGCTGGGGGCAGAAGCTGGGCCCTGGGCTTATCCCTCTCCTCCCTGCAGTGGGCTGGTGCGTGGGCAGACGGAGCAGAGCATGGCAGAGGTGCACCCCTATCAGTGTGCCGAGTACCTCACACAGCGGGACCAGAACTGCACCCACAACTGCTGCAAAGATCCTGAGTTTGGGAGCATCCCTGCCGAGGTAGGGAATGGTGGGATGGCTGTGGAAGAGAAGCTCTTCCGTTGCCCTTGGGATGCTCCGGCCCTGGCCCTTCCCAAACCTTTGCTCTCCTCCATCTTCACAGTCCTGGAAGTGGGTTCTTGCCCCCATCATCCTCTATGTCTTTGAGCGGATCCTGCGGGTCTGGCGTGCACAGCAGAAGGTGGTTGTCAAGAAGGTGGGTGCTGCAGGAGCCTGTTCCTCTGCCAGCTCCTACCCTTGGAGCACCAGTGCCACAGTTCCTCGCTGTGGTGGGCATGGGGAGGCTGGCAGGGGCCACAGCCCTTTCCGAGGGACAGAGGCCAGGCTGAGCCCTGCCCGTGCCCCCAGGTGGTCATGCACCCTGCCCGCGTGCTGGAGCTGCAGATGCAGAAGAAGGGCTTCTGCATGGAGGTGGGGCAGTACATCTTTGTCAACTGCCCCGCCATCTCCCCGCTGGAGTGGCACCCCTTCACCCTCACCTCTGCACCCGAGGAGGACTTCTTCTCCATCCACATCCGGGCGGCTGGCGACTGGACAGAGCGCCTCATTGACACCTTCCAACTGGAAACACCCAGGTAGGCTGGGGAAGGCCCAACAGGTCATGTCAGGATTTGGGGAGGCTGTACCTCTCACCCAGGCCCTGCTTTGGCCAGGGTTGAGGTGGATGGTCCCTTTGGCACGGCCAGCGAAGACGTGTTCCAGTACGAGGTGGCCATGCTGGTTGGAGCGGGCATCGGTGTCACCCCCTTCGCCTCCATCCTCAAGTCCATCTGGTACAAGTTCCAGCACGGTGACCAGACCCTCAAGACCAAGAAGGTATGGAGCATCCCATGGGACCAGCTGTGGGTTTCTTCCTGTGGCTCTGCTCCACCTTGAGCAATCCCCCTCCCCTGCATCCCAGATCTACTTCTACTGGCTCTGCCGGGACACAGGAGCCTTTGCCTGGTTCAACGACCTGCTTGCCTCACTGGAGCAGAAGATGGCTGAGTCAGGCAAGGCAGACTTCCTCACCTACCGCCTCTTCCTCACTGGCTGGAACAACAGCATTGTGAGTCAACCACAGGCTGGCCTGGCTGCAAGAGGGGGACACGGGGTGGCCAAGCTGGGCAGGGCAAGCACGACTCTTAGGTACAAAGTCCAGGCACAGTGTTTAGGGGGATCAACTTTTAGTGGTAAGGGACTGGAGGGGGGCTCAGGGCTGGTGCCTGGGGTTCTCACCATCCCTGCTTGCCCAGGCCAACAACGTGGCACTCCACTTTGACACTGCTACGGACACAGTGACGGGCCTCAGGCACAAAACCATCTTTGGGCGGCCCATGTGGAACATGGAGTTTGCAGCGGTGGCTGCAGCCCACCCCAGGTGAGAGCTGAGCAGGGAATTCAGGGTGTTGGAGTTGGAGGCACCCCCTCTACCCTGGCACTCAGCACTGGGCTGGCCTTTGGGGGAGGTGTGCTACCCTCTGCAGGGAGCCCAAAAAGCTTTTTAATCACTTTTCCTTGAGCTGCCCACCTGGCACTGACCTCCCTGTGCTGTCTGCAGGTCAGTGGTGGGTGTGTTCCTCTGTGGGCCGGAGGCCCTGGCAAAGAGCCTGCAGAAGTCTTGTCACCAGCACTCCAGCCTGGACCCCAGGAAGGTCAAATTCTACTTCAACAAGGAAAACTTTTAAGTGGCAGCAAGGCTGACACCGCAGCGGGCAGGGACCCTGACTGTATTGCCTCAAGCCTTTTCCAAGCAAGGCCGGGGATACGTATCTGTGCATGCACTGAAGCCAGGCAAGGCACTCTGTCTCCATGATAAATTCCAGGTTCAAAGACTGCTGCCTGCCTGTCCTGGTGTACAACAGGTCCTCATGGAGCGAGTGGGCCTTGTAGCTCCACCCAGTCCCCTCCCTGGGGAACCAGAGGCTCGTTCTGTGATGCTCCTGGAGCAATGGGAAGCAGTAGGAGCACAGCAGGTTGGGCAGAACTACGGGATGGGGATTTGACATGGGGATACACTTAGGTGTCAGGGGCCAAACGTGCCCCTCAGGGTCTGAACAGTCTTTTGTATAAGAATAAATTAAACTTCCTTTTCTTTGTAATGAAAGCTTCTGTGGTGACTCAGCTGAGTGGGTAGAGGAGCCCATGCTCTGTTCCCTGACAGAGCTGCAATAGAAGAGCTGGCTGCTAGCAAACCCTCTGGGGTGCAGGATCAGACACCCCTCTGCAGGGGGCTGCTGGCACCCCCAGAGCCAGCCTGCACCCAGCACACAGCTCAGCTCCCACAGCAGCTCACACCAGGTTCTGCTCCAGCGTATGCAAAGAGGGAAACCCTGAGCAGGCTGGCGCGGTAAGTGATACTGCAATAGGATCCAGAGCCCTTCCTGCCCCTCCAGCAGGGATAGAAAGCCAAGCTCTCTGTCCTGCCCTTTCCCTACACCCCTGTAAACAGCACGGCACAAAAAATTCCATTACTAGTTCTTACCCTGGTGTGGGGAGGAGGGAGGATGGCAAGTGGTTTGGACAAGACTGGAGCCAGGCTGCACTGCTCCCAGAACCCAACACTCCCATCCTGGCCTCCACGAGAGACCAAACAAGGCAGCCAGGGACATGGATTTACTCAAACCTTCCTCCCACTTTATTTCAAACACCATCAAACACATTTCAAACATTTCAAACACAGAAAAACACACAAAAAAGGACAAACTTCTTGAGGGTGACACAACTTCTCCCAAAATGCACAACTGGTTCAGGCAGCAATGTGAAGCAGCTGCCAGGGAGCATCACCTCTATCCAGGAACATGGCATCTGCATCTTGTGCCTGCCAGAAAGAAGGGGAGGAGGGTGAGCCCGGCACAGAGAGAAGCAGGGCAGAGTTCCATCCTAGGCAGCCGTTTTACAGGAGGGGAACACTGTGAAATGAGGTTAAGGACATCACCTGTCAGGGTGCCCCTGTGGACTTCTGGATTTGCTCCTTCAGAATGAGGATGCTCTGCCGCTGTTCCGGGGGCAGCATGGCGATCTGGTCTGCTGTCAGCTGCAGGACCTGCATGATCAGTGCTGCCTGTGGGGAAAGAGGGGTCAGAGACCAGGCTGCTCGCCCTGCCACAGCATACCGGAGTCAGGGAGGGGCTGACTCCCACCACAGAAAGGCACACAGGAAGTGCTGCTCCTACTGTCCCACCCTTTCCCTTTTGTTCTCTCACCTTCTCGTGATCCTGGGGGGTGACCTGGCTCTGTCCAGGGCTAAAGCCTCCAGGCTGACCAGCTCCTTGGACTCCTGCTCCAGGAATGCCTCCTCCCTGCATGCCTGCCCCAGCCATGTTAGGAACCTAGTGGAGTAAAAAAGTTAAGGACTGAGCGGTCTCTGGACTCAGCCATATAAATCCAGAAAAGCAAAACAGATGACCAGATGGATGCCCTCACGGACTGTTGGAAGATGCCCGAGCATGAAGAGAGCGTATTTTATGTGCTCTCCTCTCCCAACTCCTGTGCTCCTTCCTCTCAGGAAGAGGTGGAGAGAGGCCTGAACCTTGTCCTGTCCCCAGCAGATGGGCAGCGCCTGGGGAAATGGGACAGATGCCCTGACCCCTCAGAGCCAGTGACAAAGCCTGGTGCTTCCCAGAGCTCCTGCTCTGTGGGACTGCCCCCACCCAGCCCCAGCCTACACGATGCTGTCGGTGCCCGACCAGCTGAGCAGAGACGTGTGTACCTGGCGGGGCCCCTGCGGGCCACTGGCTCCCATGTTAAGTGGCCCAGGACCCTGTATCCCACCAGGCATTGGGCCACGCGGGTTGGGACCAGGCCCTCGAGGCTCCAGGCCCCGGGGCTCCAGGACCCTGGCCTCCATGGCCCTGGCTTCCAGCACTCGTGGCTCCAGGACGCGCGGCTCCAGGCCTCGTGCTTCCAGGGCTCGCGCCTCCATCACCCGGGGCTCCAGCCCACGCGGCTCCAGCCCTCGGGGATCTCTTCCGACTGTGGAGGAAACACAAGGTAAGCTCCTGAAGGAAACGGCGCTGCAGGGAGTGTGAGAGTGAGTCTGCCGCCTCCTTTGTCTGGGGGCCAGCAAGCACCTAGGAGGTGTAGGGCTGGGGGCAGAGAGGACATGCCTGGAGAAAGTCCCTTGCACCCTAGGACTGTCCCTCCTCGCCTGGAGTCAGTCACGTTGCTGCCCAAACCCCCTTCCTATGCCGTGGGTCGGGGCAGCCAGCTCCGCTCTGACTTCTTGCCTGCACAATCCAAGCCACCCAGTATTTCATGCCCCCTCTCTCACCTCGAGCATCCATCAAGGGCCCCCGCGGCTCTCCCATCAGTGGTCGGGGTTCTCCCATGGGTCCCCCCCTCATCTCATGGGGGGGGCCACGGCTGTCATGACCAGGCATATGGTGCATAGGGGCTCCCTGGTGGGGCGGCCCAAGGTAACCTCTGACGCAGAGAGACGAGGAGAGCAAAGCAGGAGGAGGAGAAAAAGCGAGAGAGTGTGAATCAGACACTGGCTTGGCACGGTCTGGGCAGAGCGCTGGGATTGCCCCCGAAGCCACAGGGGAGGAGGGCGAGGCTGGCACAGGGATGGGTGCTGGTGGCCCCATGCCACAGGGCAGCTGCCATCACCCCGGGGATATCCCTTCCCCGGGGAAACGGGGCGGCCCCCATGGTTGGCAGCACACAGGCCTCCGACCAGGCAGCAGTGACTCCCGGAAGGCTGGTGCCATCCCTGTCCTCAGCCAGAGGCTACCCTTGGGCAGGGGACAGTGCCAAGGGCTCCTCTCCTTCCCTCTCCCCTCACCTGGGCTCCACTTCTCCAGTGACTGAGAGCAGGGTCCCTCCGCGAGGGTCATTCGGGGCATCTCCCAAAAGGCCTCGGGGCGGCGGGCCACTAGCAGGTAGAGGTCCACGCTGCATAGGGGCCCTCGGGTCTGGCATGGGCACTGCCAGGGAGACACACAAGAGCTCGTGAGGATCTGCATGACCAGTGCCGTGCCAAGACTGTGCCCGGCGCTCTCAGGCCGGGTGTGGGGCAGCCATGCTGCTCCCCTGAGCTGTGCTGTCTGCTGGGGACACAGCCCCACACACGAGGCTGGAGCACACCAAAGCCCCTTCCCTGGCTGCCCATTTTATTTCTCTCTTTCTCTTTTCTGGTTTTATCTCAGCTTGCCTATGGCACCAGGGCCCAAATCAAGCATGGTGCCCCCATGGCAATCCCTAAAAGCTTGGGCATCAACACCCTGCTGATGTGGGGCCAGGAGCAAAGCAAGACCTGGAAGGCTCCTGGAAGCTTGGTGTCAAAGGGGGCTGGATCTTAGGCAAAAGCCCTTTCCAAACAGGCTCTCCTTTTCCACTGGAGGCTCTGTGCACAGTTCTAGCCTGTTCTCTCCTGTAGCCCTAGAGGAAATCCTGCCTCCTTCATCTCCTCTTACTGCTGCTAGGCTACAAGGAGTGACATGGCAGTCCCTGGCCCTGAGAACAGCGGGGTGAGAGCTGCTCTCTGCACACTCCACAACGAGCTCCATGGGAAGAGGGAGCTGGCAGTGCCGGGATACCTTGGACGCGTTCGATAGACGCAGGCCTGGCAGGTCCCACGGGCGAGAGCTGCAGGTTCCCTGGGCAAGCAGCAGGAAAAGAGGGAAAGAGCAGACACATAAAATAGTGTATGCACACATGCACCGACCAGCTTGGGGGACAGTGCTGCCTGCAGGATCACACTCCCTCAAGTCCCCAGGAAAACCTACAGTGAAAATGCTGCGAGTCTGGATTTATCAACCTCTTCCGTTAACACCACCTTTTGTCACCACAGGCAGGACAGCCAGCGTGGCACAGTCCTTCCCTCACTCAGGCAGAGAGGCAGGGAGAGAAGACGTCCTGCCGAGAGATGCAGCATTCTGTGGGGCCACGCTGGACCCATAATGCACACCCAGCTTCTGCTCTCCAAAACCTTTTGGGTGCCAAGATCTATCAGGTAGCTTTCAGGAAGACAGCGCCCACCCCAAAGAAAATGAGAGTCAGCTGTCCCTAACGCCAAAGGATCTCAGACTAGGTTCGCCATGCTGTTGAAACAATGCCTAGGATAGAAGTCAAGGCAACAGAGGTGACAGGTGTCCGTGTGTGTTGCTCCCGGGAGAAAAGGAACACCTGGGTCGTACTAACCTACGTATGGCAACATGTGAACCGTAAGGAATCGGGCCCCGGGGCCGGGCCGCACAGACCGTGCCTGCGGAGGGAAAGCCCAGCCGTCACTCTCCGGAAAGTCCCTGCCAAGCCTCAAGCCAAAACGGAGACCCAGCTCCCTCTGCTGGGCGCGGAGCGGGAGGACGTGGTGGCCGCACCAGCTGCTTCCTAGCACCCAGGCAGCAAAGGAGCAGCACAAGGACCAGAGAAGAGTAAGCTCTGCCTGCCCGCACAAGCACAGGGACAGACACGGACTCGCAGAGGTGGAAAACACAAGCACATCCCGCTCGGTGGGGCAGGCAGCTCTCCCGGCTTCCAGGGCACGACTGCACAACACGGTGCAGAACGAGCTGGGAGCCAACTGGGGCATGGGCTGAGCCCTGGGAGCCAGGGAGCTGCTACCACAGCCTTGTGCCTCAGAGAACAAACCCAGGCACAGCCCCGGGGCTGGGCACAGCGAGGCTGCAGACAGCTGGGGCACAGCACTGCTCACTGGAGCGAGGCTCACACCACACACAACACTACACACATCTGCGTTACCTTGTCCACGCTCCAAGGGGACAGGCCCTGCACCCGGCATCCCAACCTGTGGCTGCATCCCACCTGAGAGGGGACAGGCAGAGATCAGACCCCTCCTCAGCCATTCCTATTGACTAACCTGTTCCTTTGGCCCCAAATACCTTCTCGTTCCCAGCTCCTCGGGGAGCATCTGGAGGTTTATTCCCTTGGTGCTGGTTCCCCCCAGAGATAATCCAACTTTGCAGCCCACCTCTGGCAGCAGCACAACCACAATGTACAGTACAGGATTATGTGTGCTCCCACAGGGCCGAGCCCTCTGCTTAGGGGGAAGGCAGAGGGGGGCATCTGCAGGACCCGTGCGCTCACGGGTGGGGCAGCTCGGCCCAAACTCACCTCCTGGAGTCATGGGGCCAGGGCCTGGGCCCTGCACAGGGGCTGCCATCTGTCCTGGGGCCGGCACTCCTCCCTGCATGGGTGGCTGCATCAGAGGAGGGGCGCCGTTGACGTGCATCCCGCCCTGCCCAGGAGAGACACTGCATTCAGGGACACCCCGACACCCGGGCACCTGCCCAGCTGGGACAGCTGGAGCTGGCACTGCCCATTTCTCCTGCACATGTGTCGTGCAGGCTCTTACTATGGGCTGTGGCTGGGACGACGGGGTGCTCTGCGGGTTCAGCTGCGCGTTGGGCCCTGGCCCAGGCCCCGGTCCTGGCCCAGGCCCTGGCCCTGGCACTGCCTGCTGGTTGCCTGGGATCAGAGGAGGAACGCTGGTCTGGCGATGCAGGATTTTCTAGGGGAGGAAGGAGGAAAAAGGAGCTCTTTTCCACTGCCACTCCACAAAGGCTACCACCAATATCCTCCCAACCCCGGATGAGCAGCAAGGGACAAACCAGTGCGATCTCTGGGTCGACGATCCTCATCACCACCTGGGCCTGCAGCAGTGCATAAGCCAGCTGTGGGTTCTGGAGCAGCATGTTCCTGGCTTCCTGGGGGCTGTTCTGGACACACAGCTGAGGAGACAGGCACTGATCAGAGCTCTGACAAGGCGTGACAGGGGCTGGGAGGGGGTGGGCAGTGGCAGGAGGAGCTGTGCTCACACAGGGAGCATTGGCCCTCCTGCACTCACCTTCATCTGCTTCATCAGCTCAAACATCTGCTCGGGGGGCAGGCTGGCCACTGCCCGGCTGATGGACTCGGGGGCATCCTCTGGGTTGACAGGGTCCCCATAGGGTGACTCTATGATGGGTGCACCTGTGCCCAAGCCTGCAATACAATTGGTGACTTCATACTACAACACAAACAGTGCATGTAAAGGGCTCATCAGGAGGGGAACACCAACCCTTCGGGAGGAAAAGGAGTCAGCAAAAACAGGGAGATGTTAGGAGGAATTTCTTCACAGAAGGGGTGGTTAGGCATTGGAACAGGCTGCTCAGGGAGGTTGTGGAGTCACTGTTCCTGGCAGGGTTTACGTAAAGACCTTAAATGTGGCATTTAAGGCTCCAGTCCAGTTGTTGCAGTAGTGTGGGCCTGATATTTCTGGGTCTGAGAGATTTTAGCCTGCTAGCAGCTGCTAACTGTTTCCCAAGGAAAAATTTCTCAAGAAAACTCCTTCCCAAAACAATCTTGGCCAAAAACTCTCCTTTCCCAAAACAATCTTTCTGCAGGTGGCGTTTTGCTGTTTCTCTGGTTTAACCAGTGGGATTAGAGAGGTGTCGTTCCTATTCACCCAAATCACGTTAAGTCTGTATCTGAACACCTTATAAAAGGTAGCAAGAATTAGACAATAAAGCCTTTTTCCTATGCTCTTTGCCTTCTGAAATATTTAGAGCCTCTCATCTTTCTTTCATGCCCTACAACAAGACAGTGGTGTTTAATGAAAGGCTGGACCACGATCTTTAGAAACCTTTTCCAACCTAAATAATTTGCGATTCTGTGACCACCCGGGAGCGAAAACACACAGAGCCCAGCCCATCCATCCCTCTGGGGATCTACTCCCAACGCTCCTCAGAGCAGGTCAGCTCTGCCAGCCCGGCAGGAGAGACACGCCCTGCAGTGCTGCCAAGACACGAGACCCCAGAATCCCGACTCACTCTTGAGCTCCTCCTTGTTCTTCTCGCTGGCGGCGTTGTCGACGCGCAGGGCGCGGCCGCTGAACTCGCGCCCGTTGAGGTTGCGCATGGCGCTGAGCGCCGTCTCCTGGTCCTGGTACTCGCAGAACCCATAGCCCTTCGGTTTCCCGGTCTCTCTGTCATACACCAGCCTGCGTGGGGAGCAGAGCAGTGCTGCTGAGGGCAGTGTGGGCATCCCACTGTACCCACGGCGCCAGAGGGGATACGGGGCTGCAGTGCTGGGAGCAGAGGGAAGGCTCCCGAGCCAGCCCAAGGCATGCAGCAGTCGGGCCTATGCCAAAGCCAGAGGGGCTGCTGGCTCCTGGCATGGGTGTTCCCAAAGCTGTGGTGTGCAGGAAGCCCACCAGTGCCAGCTCTGTGCCTGCCATGATCCCACGAGGCACAGGATGAGACTGGCTGCTCCCCAGCTCCCAAAACCTTATCTGAGAGTTCTCCAGGGCCTGGTGCCAAGCATGGAAAACACCTCTGAGAGGCACAGTGATGGGAGTGAGGAGCACAGAGCCTGACCAGGAGCTGAGCACTTATCAGCCACAGCAGGATGGCCTCTCCAGCCCAGAACTGCGTGCCCACGTCCATCTGCTGTGCTCGGGACATTGTGCTCAATCTCCAGGTGACCCTGCACAGCCACTCAATCCCTCTGCCCTGGGCACAACTGCCCCAGCCTCACAGCTCCACAGATGGCGGGGCTGGGTTTCCTCGTGCTCTGCAGGAGGAAATAGCCTCGAGGGGCGCTCGGGGAAGTTTAGACAGGATATTAAGCAAAGTTTCTTCGCCAAAGCGGTTGCCAAACATCAGAACAGGCAACCCAAGCCAGTGGTGGAGTCACCATCCCTGGAAGTGGTCAAAAGGTGTGTGTATGTGGCACTTAAGAGACAGGGTGGGCTTGGCAGTGCTGAGGGAACTGGGCAGAATAGTTTTAGGGGCTTTTCTTAACGTTAACGATTTACGATCCCACGGTTCCAAGGCCGGCTCCGCGGAGCCCGCGGGACTCGGTCTGCGCGGAGCAGGGATACCCGGCGAAGGCCTGCAGCCGCTCTTACCTAAAACTGACCACGGGCCCAACCTCCGAGAAAATGTCCTTCAGCTGCTCCTCCGTGGCCTCATACGGGATGTTCCCCACTGCGGAGACAGACGATGCACGGTCAGCACGGCGGGTACCGGCCCCGACGGCGAGGGGGGAGAAACCCGCCTTCCCCCGCCCGTCCCTGCCCCCTTCCCTTTGCAGGTCGCGCTCCCGCCCCCGCGGCCTCACCGAACACGGAGCGCAGGGACCGATCCACGGCGGGGTCCCGCACCGACAGCCCCGCCATTTCGCCACCTCGTGGCTTCCGGTCCGCGCGCCAACCGTCCCCCCGGCTTCCGCTTCCGCCCGCACAAAGCATGGCAGCGGCGCACCGAGAAAGCGCTCCGGCGGGAAACGCGGCACCGGTGGGAGCGGGGTGGGGGTGCCGGGACTCCCCGACGGGGGTGCTGCGGCCTCGGGGCTCCCCCGGCACCGACAGCTGGCCTCCGGGCAGCCCCGCCGCCTCAGGGATGCCCTTTCGGCCACCGGCCCCGAGGCACAGCCTCTAGCGAGCCTGACACCGCCTGGGATTTAGCAGGATGGAAGCCACGGATGTCCCCATCCCTATCCCCATCCGTGTCCCCGCGCTGGCCACAGAGCGGAGGTTCGCCCAGCGCCTCAGGTGAGGGGCAGTGGGAACGAGCGGAATGGGAGCCCTGTGCTGCTCCGGCAGGACGGACGGTCAGCGGGCCAGGCCTGCGGCAGCAGAGTGCGCGGGGCTGTGAGGGGCCTGTTCCCTTGCCTTGCAGGGAACACCTGGAAGAGGAGCGGCTCTCGGACGGGCGGTACCAGCTGCAGCGGCTGCCCGGCGGCCGCGTGGCCCTGCCCGTGCTGGAGGAGAAGCTCTCCCAGCTCTGCCTGCCCCCGGAGATGCCCTGTGAGCTGGTGCGGATCCAGGTAGGCCGAGCCGCCTTGCCCTGAGCCCTGCGTGGGGCGGTGGGCGCCGAGCCGCACTGCCACGTCCCTGCTGCAGGGCCCTGTCCCCTCCAGGGCCGCCCGCCGCCGGACGCCGGCCCAGAGGCTGCGGGACGAGCTGCGGCGGCTGCTGGGTGCCAGCTGGTCGGAGGAGCTGGAGCGGGATGTGCCGCACGCCTGGCAGAGGCACGGCGACCTGGTGCTGCTGAGCGAGGACAGCTTCAAGGCTGCGCCCTGGGAGAGGCCGGGTAAGGGCGAGCAGCGCCTGGTGTCCCGGTCCTGCCCGTCCTGGTCCTGCCCGCCGGGCTGCCCGCATTGCCCCAATCTCCCGGGATGGCGTGTTGCAGGCTCGGCGCTCTGGGAGACGGTCGCCGCGGCTTTGGGGGCCAGGCGAGTGGCCAGGCGAGGACGGGTGATGCCGGATGGGATGCGGACCCCCAGTGTCACCCTGCTGCTGGGACAGCATGGCTGGGTGGAGCACGTGGACAACGGGATCAGGTGGGCAGGAGCTGCAGGGTGCCGCTGGTGTGGGGAAGGGACTGCCCTCACCACCTGGGCGGTGTTTTCCAGGTACACCTTCGATGTGACCAAGTGCATGTTCTCCCCGGGCAACATCACGGAGAAGCTGCGTGTGGCCTCACTGCCCTGCTCCGGGGAGGTCGTGGTGGATCTCTATGCAGGTAACAGGGATGGAGGAGGTGGGGGAGCAGGTGCTGATGACATCCGGATAGACATGAAATGTCATTTCCAGCTTAGAATGAAGAATACTCAGGCTTAGAGCCCCTGTCTTGTCTGAGAGCCCTTCAGCTATCCTGGCACTGCTGTCCTGCCTGTGTCCCTGCAGCCTTTGGACGCTTAGGATGTCCTGTACTCAGGCTCTGTACCTAGTACTGGTTTCGGGAATCACTTGGACCCATGGGAAAGATTTGCCACTGTTTGTGCTTAAGGAAGTTAGTGCTTCCAGTTTGTTCCACACTGAAAGAACATGGCACCCACAAAACTGCTCTGGATTAATCAAACTAAATGGTAGTCTGGACAGTTCTGCTGAGCTGGGCAGGTCTCAACCTGATGGCCAAAGACTGAAGGTAAAATAAGCCCCTCTAAACATTTTTTGAGGCAGATTTTGCTTTTGCTGAAGAGGAAGGGATAAATTTCCATTTTCCCAGTGTTTGGGCTTTTTCCAGCCCAGAGCAAAGCAGCCTGGGAGAGCCAGGGCAGCAGTGTGCACCCCCAGGGAGGAGTGTGAGTCTCTGCAGGTCCCTGCCCTCAGCCACCGCCACCTCCTGCCCGCAGGCATCGGCTATTTCACACTGCCATTCCTGGTGCACGCGGGAGCTGCCTTTGTCCACGCCTGTGAGTGGAACAGCCACGCCGTGGAGGCCCTGCACAGGACCCTGGTGCTGAACGGGGTGCGGGATCGCTGCCACATCCACGCTGGGGACAGCCGGCAGGTGAGCGCTGCACCTGGCCCGGACACCCCTCCCTGCTGGCCTCCCCTCACCTCCTCTCTCCTCCCAGCTGCAGCTGCGGGATGTGGCCGACAGGGTGAACCTGGGGCTGATTCCCAGCTCGGAGGAAGGCTGGCCGGTGGCCTGCCGCGTGCTGAAGAAGGACAGGGGCGGAGTTCTCCACATCCACCACAACGTGGAGACTCCTCCGGCGCTGCGGGCTGAGCGGGGCTCTCCAGAGCCACAGCACCCAACAGAGGACGGTGGGGAGGAGACGCTGGGGGCCAGGCTCAGGCCCGAGTGGCAGAGGTGGGCTGAAGCCACGGCCACGAGGATCCAGGGGCTGCTGGCAGAGCTGCACGGGCGGCCGTGGAGCACCAGGGTCCTGCACGTCGAGGCAGTGAAGTCCTACGCGCCACACGTGCATCACCTCGTGCTGGACCTCAAGTGCCGGCCAGTGCTGCCCCTTCAGCAGGCCGTGGGCACCGCTGGGGCTCCAGCTCCCCTGGAAGGGTGAGATACAGCTTAGCATGTGGTCAGAGTCCTGTAAACCACATGTAAATGTGTGCATCTCTGAGGGTCCTGCCTTTGCACAGAAGGGGCTAAAATTCATTGGCCAGACTGCTCTTCAGAGGTGTTTTGTAAAGCAGAAGGTTTAATAAGGAAAAATAACAAAATAACAGATGTTACAGAAAACAAAAGATAAGCCATGCCCAGGTGTCTGAGAAACCTCTGACACCCTTCTGAAACACTCCAAAAAGCCCTTTACTTTCCTTGGGCCCCTTCCTAACTACTGAATGTTTTAGGAGGGACAGTGTGGCTTGCATCCAATAGAGAGAGATAAAGAGTTTGAAGAATGGTGACAAGATCCAATAGATGCTTCTCTCTTGGCCCTGAGCCAATCACTGCCAGCAGGGTATGGAAGAATCTAGGTAAACTTCCTAAAATGTCTAAAGGTAAACTGAAGCTCTCCCTATTTGGAAGCACCTGCTGGGTGTGTGGAAAATGCATTCCTACAAGGGCAGTATCAAGCACCAGGGGCAGGGAGATGCTACCTGCAGTGTCCTGCTGCCAGCCTGGATGTGCCTTATGTCCCCCAGTTCCCCAGGTGGCAGCACTGCCCAGCAATGCCTCCCGTGCCCAGGGCACTCAGGGCTGTGCTCCCATGGCAGATCCCTTCAGGATCCAGACAAGGATGGAGCAAGCTGGGGCTCAGAGTGCCAGTGTTCTGCCCTGGCTCTGCCAGTCGCTGCCCATCTCTTGGACACGTGGTAGCACCTTGAGGCCCATTTTCGCAGAGCAGAGAGCCACAGTGCTGAAAAGCCTTGGGTTCCTGCTGGCTTCATTTCAGCAGGTCAGGGACAAGCTTTGTGCTTGTATTTAACAGCATGCATTTTTAATGTACTGGAAACAAATCTGTTCATCTCTTTTTTTTTTTTTTTTTTTTTTTTTTTTTTTTTTTTTTTTTAAGTAAAGATGTTTTTCACCACCTCCTGTTGGTGTCTAGTTAAAACATGAACACTGGTGCAAGTGTGTGGGTTTGGCCTGGGGACTTTGGGTCCTAGGGTGGTGTGTGGAGGGGCTCAGAGAGAACAGCCTCTGTGGCATTGTCTGCCTGCAAGCACAAAGCCTTCTACATATATATTGTGTACTCCCGACGGAGCGGACCCCGCGCCCATGAGGAAGCTGCCGGTGGCTCTTTGATGTCTCCGTGTTTTTTTCCACTGTGTCAGTGTCCCATCGCTTCCCACAGGGCTGGGAGCCTCTAGCTCTCCCGTCCCTGGGGTGCGGCCGAAAGTGTGGGCAGAGCCCCGCGTCCTCTCGTTTGCCTTGGGGCTGCAGCCAGGTGGCTTCCCCCGGTGTCCTGCCTGGCGAGAAACCACCTCCCCACGGGTGGAGCCGCACGCCCCGTCCGCCCGCGTGTGCTCAGGGTTCTTCCCCCGGTGCCTGTGCTGCGGGGCCAGGGACGAGGCGCCCTGCGGGGACCGTATCTCTGCTACGAAGGACAAGGGCAGCGGCGGGAGAACACCGCGCCCCCGGGGCTCATCCTTGGCGATCCCGGGGGGTCCCCCGGAGTCGGGGTGTGGGTGCGCTCTGTGCTCCTCGGGAGAAGCCGCCCGCCCAGCCAGGGCCGCGGGGCTGGACCGCAGCTCCCCCGGGGCTGACCGGGCGGGGAAAGGGGCTGGAGGGGGCGGGCACCGCCTCCCGCACGGGCCGCCCCGTCGGTGCCGCAGGTGCCGCAGGTGCGGCCGGCGCGGCCCCTTTAAGGCCCCGGCGCCGCCCTCCCCTCCCGTTCCCCCCGCCCGCTGCCGGGAGGCGCCGGCCGGAGCCGCTGCAGGTACCGGGAGCACCGTGGGACCAGGCGGCGCTCCGCCGGCGGGGGTTCCCAAGGGGGTACCCAAGGTCCCTCCGCGGGCGGGGGAGGACGGGGATCCCTCGGCTGGCGGGGAGCCGGGGGAGCCAGGGGTCCCTCTGTGGGCCGGGGGTCGAGCCGCGGTGTCCCGGGGCGGGGGCAGTTCCCAGCCCCGGTGGCCGCGCTGAGAGCGCGGTGCCATCGGCTCCGGGCCGCCCTTTCCCCGACAGAGAGGAGCCTGGGCTCCGTCCCGCCGCCTCCTCCTCCCCGCGGGACGCCGGAGCGCGGCTGCGGGGACGGGAAGGTCCCTCCCGCCGACCCCGAGCAAGCGCTCCGGCTCCGTCGAGGCTGCAGCGGCCGGATCCTGTCCCTGGTGCGCGTCCGCTCCCGCCGGCTCCTCGGGGTCGGGCAGCTCCGAGCTCCGGGGCGTTCGTGGGAGGGGCGGCCCGGGGCGGCTCCTTCCTGCCGGGGCTGCCCGCGGGTGCTGGGCGTCAGCCCGGTCCCACGGAGCCGGCTGAGGTCACCGGGGCGGCGGGGCTGGCAGGCGGCCCGAGCGCAGCCCGGGGCAGGGCGGTGCAGACGGCGGGCGGGCCGCTGTCCTGGGTGCCGCCATCCCGTCCAGCTCCGGGCACGGGGCGCCTCGGGAGCGGGACCCGGGATCACAGCTGGCATGTCCCTAGCTGGCATCCGGTGAGAGCCAGCCGTCCCGGGTGGAGCGATGTCGGAGGCTGTGGATTTGTCCTTCCTGTCGGACGTGGAGAGAGATTTGATCCTGCAGGTCCTACAGCGCGACGAGGAGCTCCGAAAGGCAGAGGAGAGGCGGATCAGGTGCGAACGCGGCTGGAGCTGGGCAGGAGCTGGTGCCCGGCTCTGCTTTGGAAGCGGGTGGATGAGCGAGAGTGTGGATGTACCCCGGGGTCCCGGGGCGCCTCTGACAGCTCCGGTGTCGGGTCTGAGCAGGCGCCTGAAGAATGAGCTGCTGGAGATCCGGCGCAAGGGAGCCAAGCGGGGCAGCCAGCGCTACAGCGAGCGGACCTGCGCCCGCTGCCAGCAGAGCCTGGGCCGCGTCAGCCCCAAGGCCAACACTTGCCGGGGCTGCAACCACTTGGTGTGTCGGGACTGCCGTTCCTACAGCCCCAGCGGCTCCTGGCGCTGCAAAGTCTGCACCAAGGAGGCGTGAGTAGCCAGGACAAGCGGCAGGCACATTCTCTACGTGCCTCCTGTCGTCTTCCTCTTTTCAGTTGCCTCAGTTTGATGTGTGCCCCATGGCCAGCCTTTCCTAGCCTGGCTGGTCATCTCCAGAGCAGGGCAGCTTGCTCTGCTGTCGCTCCTGGGGAGGGTTCCCACGTTTGGGTGATGCAGAAATGGTCATACCGCACTCTTTGTGTCCTTCATCTTCCCTCTGCTCCTTCACCCCTTGACTGCCTCCCCCTGTGCTTCTAGCACAGCCTGTGTTTCAGGCATCCCAGGTTTCCTCCCTTCTGGCCTCTCCTGTCCTACAAAACTTGGCTTGCTCCCGTGTTTGCTGAGGATGTAGCTGAGCCTGTCAACTGCCCAGTGAATTGTCTCTGCCCAGTCACCTTCTGATTTTGCCCATTGTGCCTGTGTTCCTGGGCTGTGGCAGCACTGAGGGTGGGTTGGGGCACAGTGGACAGCCCCTGCTGCCCCTGACTGCCGCCACCACCCCCTGCCCTGCAGTGAGCTGAAGAAGACCACGGGAGACTGGTTCTATGACCAGAGGGTGAACCGCTTTGCCAACCACCTGGGCAGCGACATGGTGCGGCTGTCCCTGCGGCACAGGCCCACAGGTAGGGGTGCCACAGCAATGACTTCTCCCACAGCCCAGCCATCTGGGGTGCTCCAGCTTTCCCCTGTGCACCTCTGCCCAGTGTGGAGCTGGATGGGAGCACTGAGCTTGGAGCAGTGTTCCTGCTGATGCCTCTCTCCTTCCAGCCAACAAAAGAGAGACTGTGGGACAAACCCTCCTCCAGAAAGCCCAGCTCAGCGAGCCTAAAAGCTCCTCTCCGGTCCGCCAGCCGAGCCCCCCTGCACCCCGGGAGGGATCCAGGTAAGAATCCCTGCTGTCCCCCCTGCTCCAGCTCTCATCTGCTGCGGGTTTGAGAGGAATCTGCTGTCCCACGTGGATCACTGGTGGCGCAGAAGCTCTCTCAGACCAACCTCCTCGCCAAACAGGACATACCTGTGGTTTTGCTTGTCTGCAGTTTGTTCCCAGATGCCTTAGACCCTCGGGATGGCAAAAGCGACACAGAGTCCATGGAAAACATGAGCCTGGACAGCTACAGACCTAGTCCTGCTGATGTGGGGGGCAGGTGAGAGGATCCCGGGATGGGTTGTCCTTGGCAAGGCTTGCTGGTAGAGGATGGGACCTTCATCTGTGAAGTGTGTTTTTCTCAGTCTAGTGAGGGAAAGCTGACTTTCCTCTGGCTGGACTGAAGCCTGTCCCTGGGCAGGAAGGTCCTTGGCTCCCAGGCTGCTACAGGCAGCTCAAGTGGCGCTTCCTGGCCAGCACTTGTTCTGCCAGCTGTGCTTGTGGCCTGGGACAGACCTTTCTGTGTCCGCCACAGGAGGAACTCCCTGGAGAGAGCCATCCCTGGAAAACAGGTTGTAGTGCCAGCAAGACCTGCTTCCTCCAGCCTGACCCTCCCTCTCCGCTCCAAAAACGCGTTCTCTGACGGACGGGTGCGTGACGCTGCTCCAGCAGGCTCAGCCCTGTCCTGGGGCGTGGGGCTGGGCACCCCACAGGCCTCCTAGCCCTGCCCTGCTCTGAAGGGACTCCTCCTCCCCAGGATGCCACCGTGGGGACCCGCAGCAGCACCTTGGTGGACGAGCACGAAACGATTTTCAAGAAGAATCCCCGGCGGGTGGTGAGGCCTGCAGGTGAGAGATGCATGGATGCTAACATGGTCTGGGCTGGGCAGTTCCTCCTCCCTGGGCTGTGAAAGGCTTTCAGTGCCCTTGGGAGAGGCTGGAGGAGCCTCTTGGTGAGGGAGCAGCAGGGCTCTGCTTATCCTGCTCCATGCCACTGCCTCCTGCTCACCACCTCTTGTGCAGACTACACCAAGTCCGTGATTGACCTGCGCCCCGGGGACCTTGTGGGGGAAGGTGGCTCTTTGGGGGACAGGAGCAAGTCAGTCCCTGGCCTCAACACAGAGCTGGTGAGACCCTCAGAGTGCCCCAGAGATGGCTGCCAGCTGGAGGAGTCGGGTGTCTGGCTGGCTGTGCCTGACTGCTCCCCACACAGGCAGCTTGTGTGTCTCCTTGCAGGAGGAGGAGGAGGAGGACATCGATAACCTGGTGGAGATCCACCGGCAGCGGGTGGCCCGGGGCAGCATGCGCAGCGGCACCTCCTCGGTGAGCCCGTGGCGTGGCTGTGCTCTGCTCCACTGCAGGGAGAAGGGATGGAGAAGGGCACTGCCGACGGGTTGGGAGGCAAGGCAGGCAGCTCCTGGAGGGGAGGGATAAGAGCCTTGTGTGTGGCAGCTTCTACCCCTAAAAGGGAAGCAAAATGCAGACTCAGGTCTCTTACAGGGAGCTGGGAGGCAATTGTGGCCATCCCCAGCCACAGAGATGGTGAGTTGGGTTGTGCAGAAGAGGCACAAGGGAATAACTTTGCTGAGGATGAAGAGGGACTGTCAGGTGATCTTGTGCCAGCTCAGCCCTTCGTGTCTTCCAGAGCACACTGGGGAGCATGGTCAGCATTTACAGTGAGGCCGGCGACTTTGGCAGCGTGGCTGTCACCGGGGGCATCTCCTTCTCGCTGAGCTACGAGCAGCAGACACAGACTCTGTTCATCCACGTGAAGGAGTGTCGCCAGCTGGCCTACGGGGACGAGGGCAGGAAGCGCTCCAACCCGTGAGAGCCAGGGGGGCGATGGCTGCTGGCACCACTGGTGGTGCCCAGCTGGGTTGTGGGGTGCCCACCAGAGATGGGAGCTGTAAGTGGGAGGGTCCTGGTGAACCACAAGGTCTGGGGTTGCCTTGGGGAGCTCGGAGGATTGATTGTGGGGGGACCTTGTTGAAGTGCTGCCTGTTCTCCCTTCAGGTATGTGAAGACCTACCTCCTGCCAGACAAATCCCGGCAAGGGAAACGCAAGACAACCATCAAACGCAACACCATCAATCCCCTGTACAACGAGCTGCTGAAGGTGAGTGGGGATGGGCTGGGCTGCAGGTACTCAGGGAACTGCTGGAACAAGCAAGGGGAGGGGTGAGCTCCTAACCCTGCAGCAGGATGTCTGCAGAGATGTCCAGAGACTGCACCCTGAAAGCTGGAAAAATCCCTGCACTCCCAGCTCTGCTCTGCCTGACCACCCAAATCCCAGTGCCATGGTGGGGTGGAGGCACAGCTGCAGATGTGACTGTGTCACAGAACATGTCACTGCTTTCTGTGACATTCCCCCAAGCAAGGCATCCTGCTTGCTCTGGATATTTCCTTCTAAGGTGAAGGCTTCCTGGCCCCTGGAGGCAGGTTACAGTGGCAGGAGGGAGGGCAGCACAGGGGTAGAGATAAGGCAGTTCTGGGCCTCAGGGAAGAGCAGCTTGGCACTGCCTTTCAGCATCCCTGCTGACTGACTGTCCCTGTGTCTGGCAGTGCACCTCTGAGGCCAGGAACTCTTGCACAGGAGGAAGTGAGAGCTGTGGTTTGGTTTTTAGGCTCCCACAGACAGGTTTGCTGAGGTCTGGTGCTCTGACCACCTGAGGCTCAGTGGGCTGGCAGAGCTCTGCTTGTGGTGGGATGGCCAGATGCCATGACTCCTGCTCCGAGGACCATCTGCAGGGAGAGCACAGGCTCCTGCACCCCTGCCCTGGGACTCTGAGGTTCCAGTAGGAAAGAAAAGAACTGGTTCCTGTGCGCATCTGTCCTGTCTCCTCTGCTGCTCATGGGCTGTAGCCGATGGAATTTGCCAAGCCTGCCCTGTCCCCTGCTGCCTGCTCACCAGTGGTTTTTCTCTCTGTCCCCAGTATGAGATTAACAAGTCCCTGCTGCTGGCGAGGACGCTGCAGTTCTCGGTGTGGCACCACGACCGCTTCGGCCGCAACACGTTCCTGGGGGAGGTGGAGGTCCCACTGGATGCCTGGAACTTCGAGAGCCACCTGGAGGAGTTCCTACCCCTGCATGGCAAGGTGTGCCCCTGCCACCACAGCCCAGCTGCCCACAGCCTCCCTCGCCTGGTCCTCTTGAGGGTATAGCCCTCAGTAGGCAGAGGGGTGTGGAGAGCTCAGCTGAGCATTGCCAAAAGGCTTGTGATAAATGTTTGGAGATATGGAAACCCCAGATGCAGACAGCAGTGCTGTGGTAGTAAAAAAGGGCAGGTCTTCTGCCTTGAGCCTAGCTTCCCTCCTCCTTGTCAGGTGATTGGGCCAAAATAAGATCCCAAAGGATCTTATACACTGGTATGCAGTGGGGTACACTGGTCATGCTGGGGAGAGTTTGCAGGCACTTGTGCCAGCTCAGCCACATCTAGGAGAAGCCAAGTCTTTTGTCCCAGCCTGGGGAGGGGCTGCACACCAGGCTGTCACTGTGTGTGCCATGGCTTCTCTGCAGTGGTTGGTAATTCTCATTTCTTTGCAGATCGGTGCAGATGCTGCTGGTCTCCACCAGTACAAGGGGGAGCTGGTTGTCTCCATGAAGTACATCCCATCTGCCAAGCCTCCTGGGGCTGGGAACAGCAGGAAAGGTGAGTGCTGAAGCTCCAGGATCAGTGTGTAGCCCTGCAGGTCCTGCTCATGGCCATGCAAGCTGGCTCTGGATGGGGTTCTTGGGTGGTGTGACTGCAGCTTTCTCCTCTGCAAAGCTGCTCTGGGTCAGGGCACACCTGGCTGTCCTCTGGCTGCTTGAACCATCTCAGTACTTCCCTGGGGCTGGGTCAAGGCTTCACCACTGGGCCCTGCATGAAGCAATTTTGTCTGCCTTTGCCTCAGGAGGCAGGGCCAATACAGGAGAAGGCAAGAGGAGATGCCAGTCTGGGCTCTGTGTCTACCTCTGGGAAAAAGGGTGTTCAGCAGGAACTGTCCAGAAGTCTGCAGTGGCAGAAATTAAATTCAATTAATTTCTACTGTGTTGGGTTTTTCCTAGGCAAAGCAGGGGAAGGTGGTGAGCTCCAGGTCTGGATCAAAGAAGCCAAGAACCTCACAGCAGCCAAGTCGGGGGGGACCTCAGACAGCTTTGTTAAGGGGTGAGTGAGGGTCCTGGGATGATGAAGGCACTGTCCTCCCTAGCTGTGCTCCTAAAGCTGCTGGGGGACCTGGAGGATGGCCCCTTGCAGGGTGTCATGGTCCTTCCTCCTGAGCCGTGCCAGGGAAGGCAGGAAGGGGGCCTCCAGGCCAGGTGATGGGGTGCTGAGGTGCCCCAGCCCCCAGGGCAGGAGGTGGTTGCCCATGTGCTGCTGACTCAAGGAGCTCCTTCCCCCAGCTACCTCCTGCCACACAAAAACAAGGCCTCCAAGAGGAAGACGCCTGTGGTGAAGAAGACCCTGAACCCTCATTACAACCACACCTTTGTCTACAACGGGATCAACCCCGAGGACCTGCAGCACATCTGCCTGGAGCTGACGGTCTGGGACCGGGAGCCGCTGTCCAGCAACGACTTCCTCGGGGGTGTCCGTCTGGGGGTGGGCAATGGTGAGGAGCCCGTGGGCCTGTCAGGTTCTGGGCAACAGCAGCCTCGCTGGAGCTGCTGTGCTGCAGGCGGGAGGCTGCTCCAGCAGTGACTTTTTCCATGATTTTTCACAGGTGTGAGCAACGGGCAGGCTGTGGACTGGATGGACTCCACGGGTGAGGAGCTGAACCTGTGGCAGAAGATGTGCCAGTACCCGGGCTCCTGGGCAGAGGGGACACTGCAGCTCCGTCCCACCATGGCCAGGCTGAGGCCATAGGCTGTGGCACCAGGACTGGCACTGCTGTCAGGAGCCACACTTGCTGCACAGCCTGGAAAAGCTGCCAAATATGCATTGTTTTTTCTTTTTTCCTATACTTTAATAAACATGACCTTCTCCTAACAGGCTTGGGCAGAAAGTCTTCTTGGCTAGCTTCATTTAAAGGTTTTTTTTTTTTTTTTTTTTTTTTTTTTTTTTCTCTTGTTGTAAGCCTTGTACCAGATTTCAGGCTGAACTGGAGTCCTTGTGGACCCTCCCTTCTCCTTCCCCAGGCAAAATTCTTTCAAATGTCATTGTGTCTTTATTTCTTCCCATTCTTCATTCCGTGGTCTGCTCTCTCCTTGTCCTCTCCACCCTCTTCCTCATACACAGTTGCAGCACTGGATGGATGGATGGAACTGTGTGGGGTCAGCCTGGGGGGGTTGGGGATTGTGGTCTCCAGGAAACATTTGTTTCCCAGGCTTCTCAGTGACAGATGTGCTAGCACTTTTTTATACAAATTTATTTATTTCAAGTTAATATTCTACTGCCAAAGCAGTTCCCAGAAAGGAATCCCTGTGGGTGGTGGGAGAGGGAGTGGCAGGGGAGATGGCAAGCCCTTTAGGGTGGATTGCACGCTGGCTGGCTGCTATGGGCTCTGCTGAGCATGGGGCCATTTGCTTTTAATAAGGGCTTTCGGAGTGGGAGGCACTGGGTCCAGGTTGTGCACGGGGTGAGCCGTGGGGAGGCTGAAGCTGCTGTGTTAGAGGCTGTGGCACTGCTGGCCAGCCTGCCCTCCCTGCCCTGCCCCTCTCCTCTGTCTCCCCGTCTCCCCCTGCCCTGGGATTTGAGCAGGGGCACTCCAGGGTCTCCTGCCAGGGTCCTGGTTGGGCTGAACCTTCCCCCAGCTGGAAACAGCTCCTGGCTGCTGGGCAGTGGGACTCTGCTGGCACACAGTCCTTGCTCACCTCTGTGCGCCAGAGCAGCCAGAGAGGATCCCCTTCCCGGGAGCTCCCTGCTCCTCCTCTACAGTGGGCGACTAGAAAAGCAGAAAGGAAGGTGTCCGTGCCCTGGGGGCGGCGGCGGGGGTCACTCGCAGGGGTCCCCGCCCTGTGCCCGCCTCGCCGCCTCTCGCTCGCTCAGCAGGTAGGTGTCGATGAAGACAAAGAGCTCGTCGGGGCTGACCGGGGAGATGTAGCGCTCGCGGTCCGCGCCCGCCTTGTCCAGCAGCACCGCGTTGAAGTGGGAGCGCGTCAGGTGCAGGAAGCGCCTGGAGGAGCGAGAGGGGCCGATGCTCGGGGCTTGCACTGAGGGCTGAGCCTGCCCACCTCTTACAACCATGCTCAGGTCCTCCTGGAGCGGGGCCTCCCACCTTTTCCCTGGGTCTGTGAGCTCTGGGAAGCTCTGGTGACACTGCTTTCAGACTTGCAGGGCGTCCCCCCCATTGCTGCTCTGGTGCAGCAGAAAGGGGCTCTTCATGAACCCCATGCTTTGCGGTTCCTAGAGGCATTCCCATTCCCTGTCCCCTTGAATAGCCATCTGGAGGACAGCCCCAGCTCCCCTACCTGAGCTCCTCGATGATGCCAAGGGACAGCCGGTGCTCCCGGATGCGTCCCACCTCGTGTGGGGGCTGCCCCACCAGCTCCACCGTGGTGACGTGGCGCAGGTCCAGCCCGCAGGCAGCTTGCTGTGCAGGAGGGGAACAGTGAGGGGGTGCTGGATATGGAGGTGGGCACGGGGCCAGCAGGAAGGTCTCCTCACCTGCAGCATGGAGATCTGCATCTTGTAGTAGCGGTTAGAGGGGTCGGGGGCCGAGATGACAAGGAGACGGCGTTTCTCATGGAACTGATCCAGCAGGCTGGCGGCCGAGTTCACGTCTGTGTTGATCTGCATGGCTGGGGCAAGACACAAGTGTGAGGAGGTGCCATCGTGCCCTCATCACCCCTTGGACCCATCAGGCAGTGTTTTTAAAGCCCTGGGTATCAGCACGGGCTCCCAGCCCTGCCCTGCCCACAGCACTTACGTGCACACAGCGGCTGGGAGCCCGTCCACTGCTGGGTGGACTGGCAGACCCGCAGGGAGGTGCCCTGGCGCTCGTAGCCGCCGTCGCACAGGTACTCGCAGGTGGCACCGTAGTTGTTGCCGTCGGAGGTGCAGGAGATGTACCCGTTCTGAGGAGGCTTCAGGACAGGGCAGCGCCTCACTGCAGAGAGGGAAGCTGGGTGAGGGCTGGGCGGGAGGCAGCACAGCCCCAGCAGTGTGTGCGGAGGCTGGAGCTGGGGGGGCAGCCCCAGGCGAGCCCTCTCACCTTGGACGCGGATGCTGAACTTGCAGCTGGCTCGGTTGTAAGCCTGGTCGTGGGCGGTGTAGCGGATCACATGCTCTCCTTCAGGGAATTCCGAGCCGGGCTCCGGGCCCCGCAGCGTCACCCTGACCCAACAGACGGGTTTTTCCATCAGCACCCCGGGCAGGCCTCCAGCCTCGCTGGCAGCGCCTGCAGCACCTCTGCCCTCACCTCTTGATGACTCCGTCAGCAGAGTCCCTCACGCGGGGAGGGTCCCAGTAGACGGTGGCAGTCAGCTTGCCTGGCTCTGCCAGGCGCTCCCGGGACTCTGGACAGCGGATCTTGGGAGGCTCCAGATCTGCCCGGAGGGAGGAGAGGGATCTATGGAACCTCTGGATGCCTTGACCGAGCCACGAGAGCGAGGCACCAGCCCCGGTGTTGAACCACCCCAAGGACCTCAGAGCCACCCAGACCTGCTGTAAAGCACTAAGTCTCCCCGTCCTGGGCCGGTGCCTGTGCTTCAGGGCTGATGGCACTGCGAGGAGCAGCAGCCACAGGGATCCCAAGGGAAGGAGGTGCAGTAATGGCCCGGGTTGGATGTGGGTGACACCGGCAGACACCCCCAGGCATGGGTGACGAGCCCCTGCGTGCCCCAGCGGCGTGGGCTGAGAATTTACCTACACAGATTGGCTCGCTCCCGCTCCAGCGCCCATCCTCCATGCAGATGCGGCTGCGGTCGCCCTCCAGCTGGTAGCCGGGCAGGCAGGTGTAGTCACAGCGGGAATCCATCTGCACGCCCGCCGAGCACACGTAGGAGCCCCGCAGCACCGCCGGCAGCACGTGGCACCGGATTTCTGCAACGGGGAGAGCCGAGAGCGGAGGGAAGCGGCTGCCAGCCGTGTGAGCGGGCAGAGCACCCGCGGCTGGCGGGGATGCTGGCGGGGCAGGGGCAGGGACACTCACGCCGGCAGTAGGCCATCCCGGACCAGTGGCGATTGGGCAGGCACTGCACAGCGCTGGGACCCACCAGGCGGTAGCCGCGGGTGCAGCTCAGCTCGCAGCGTGTCCCCAGGCTGCTGCGGTACGAGCTGCCCCGGGGGGAATAGCAAGTGGCGTCTCCGCGGTGGATGTTGAGCGTGGCGCACCACTGGGGCACTGCGGGAGAGCAGGGAGGTGACGGAGCGATCTGCCACGCCTCGGTTCCACCGCCAGAACCCAAAGGGTGGGTTGGGCGCTGTTACCTCGACGGTAATCCAGGGCAGGCTCGGGGGGAGGTTCTTCTGCGTACACCTCGTTGGTGTGACTCTCCAGGTAGTAGCCAGAGCCTGGGGACGAACAAAGAGACGAGCAGGCTGCAGGGTCGCTCACGGCTGCAAAATGTCCCACAGCTGCCACCAGGCAATCGCAGCCCTGGGCAGCCCCTGTGCTTGGGGCTGCTGTCAGGGGTTAAACGGGGCAGACCGCGATCCCAGTCCCCAGTGGCACGGTGTGGGCTGGCACCGGCCGCAGACTAAACAGCGGCGGCAGCAGCCGGGGCTGTGGCAGGAAACGGGCGCCGGCACAGAGCGGGCTGGCACCGACCCCCAGCTCCGTGCTGCCGGGAAGTCCTTCCACCCGCTCCCAGGGCAGCGCCACTGCCACGGGGCATCCCAAGGGAAGGAAGAAAGCTGCCTTTCCTGCCCGTTCTGCGCTTTCCTGCCCATCCCCTCGCCAAGGCAAGGGATGACGAGCACGCTGTCCGGCCGGGGGCTGGGGGGAGTGCAGCCCGTGCTCCAGAGAAGGGTGAAGCTGCTGAAGGGGGGCTTGGCCGAGGTGCTGGCCCCTCGCCACCCGTGCTGCGCAGCGGGGCCCCGCGGGTGCGGTGAGCACAGCCCGCCATCCCTGCGGGCCGCGCCGCGCCTTCGCGGGCAAGGTACTCGCCGGTGGGGAGGGAGCCGTGCCGGGGGAGAGGGCTGACGTCCTTCCCCGTGGCCCCTCGGCGCCTCGGCCGGCCGCGGCATTCCCCAGCACTGAGCTCACGTTTCCGCCGCGTTTCCGCTGGCCCCCGCCGGCGCTGCCCCCTCCTCTCGGCCAGCCCACCCCACCGCGCTCCCCTCGGCCGTGGCGGGGATGCTCGGCCTGGGGAGAACCCCGGGAAGGGCCGCAGCCCCGCCGCGGCTGCCCCCCATCTCCCCTTGCCTCTGCTCTGCGTTTTGGGAAGGGGATATCCGCCGGGGCCAATCCCAGCAGAAGCCCCGCCGTCACGGGGAGGAAACTCCATTACGAATCTTTCCAAAAGGAACTTTACTATGGAGAGGCTCCCCGTCGCTTCCCGCAAGTCGCCCGCTCGTTTTCACAAATGTGTTTGTCCTGCTGCCCTTTTCACGCTGCCAGGGATCCTCGGGGAGCAGAGGGGCAGGGACGGTACCCACGGGGGCGGCAGTGGGGATGTCTCCGTGACCTGGTGAACAAAGCTGGGTCCCGGGGGGGTCTGCCAAGGCTCCCGCCGGGGCCCTGGGGACAGAGTGCACCGTGTCCCCGCAGCCAGATGTGTCATTCACTGCTAATGTT
Source organism: Sylvia atricapilla (assembly GCF_009819655.1). NCBI lineage: Eukaryota > Metazoa > Chordata > Aves > Passeriformes > Sylviidae > Sylvia > Sylvia atricapilla. The sequence goes on from NC_089174.1 coordinate 985,284, forward strand.
TCCTTCTACTGCACGTGCTGCCTTTTTCCTTGTCACCTGGGGTCAGCTCAGCCCCGGCCGCACCGGGCAGGAGCATCCCCAGGCGTGCTGGCAGCATGGCCAGGGGAGAGGGAGAAGCAGGGCAGGGGAAACCACCCCAAACAAGGCCTGTGACAGCATGGGGCGGTTGGGACTGTGTGCTCCGTCCAGCAAACATCTGCGGGCCGATGGCCCCGTGGGAGCAGGGAGCCAGCGGGAAACACGAACAGGCGGGGGTGTGAGGAGGAGAGGCTGGTTTTCTGCTCCTTCCTGGACGCCTGCCAGCATCCCCTCCATTCCCCCCTGTACCCACGGCTCACCCCACACCTCAGGCGCTGATGCTCTCACGGCATCGCTGTACCCAGGCATCCTCCATCCCTTCCCACCACGAGCCCTCAACGGGAGCAGAGCTGCTCGGGCTGCCATCTCCAGGCTGTGCCCGCACTCACCTTCGTGCCACGTGGATGACACCAGCCTGGCGAGGACAACCAGCAGGACGGGGGCTGCCTCCTGCGCCATCCTGGGGAGCCGGGGGGCTGCGGTGGGCAGCCCACCTGCCGTGCTGGGTCCGGGAGCAGCCGTGAGCTCTGGCGAGGATGGATGGAGAGGAGCTGGAGGCGGGGTGACGGCCCCCTCTGTCGCCTTGTCGTCGCACAGATGTCTCTGTCCCTCCTGCCTGGCCGCTCTGCTTCTGCTGAGCAAACTTACTTTCCCCCTTGGCTGCCCATCCCAAACATTCAAAAGCCGTGAGTCAGGCCCAAAATGATGAGATTGTAAAAAATAATAAATCCCAGGATAGTCCGTTTTCCAACGCGCCTCCTGCTTCTCCGGGGCTTTAAAAGGTTGTAAGAGGTTTTCTTCTGCAAGCAGAAGAGCCAGGAGCCTGTTTAGACACAGGAGAGAGCCAAACCGAGCCTGTGCCAGCCCTGATGGGCTGCGGGAACGAGGGGCCTGCAGGGACGAGCACCAAACCGCAGGAGCCGGGTCCCTTTTCCCACCTCTTTCCAGGAGGGAGGGAGAGACCCCGCTGCAGACGGAAGGCTCCGGAGCCGCTCCCGAGGCAAGCGCTTCCAGCTGGGGTCTGTTCCCGGCTGCAGTTCGGCCCCCGCCAGGCAGAGGTACCGCAGCGCCTTTGTCACAGCCCGCGGTGCCGGGACGGGGGCTGGAGCCTCCGGGGATTTGTGTCTGGAGCACGGGGCCGCTGGGCAAGGAGAGGCCAGGGGTGAGCCCGGCACGGACAGGTAGGAGCCCTCGGCGGGGTGCGTGGAGGAGAGGACGTGCTGCTGTCTCAATGGGCTAATTATGCGGCCGGTGAGTGCGCTAATTAATAACACGCTGTCCCGGGCAGGAGCGGGCAGCCGGGAGGCCCCGTGCGGGGCCGGTGCTGCCGATTGCGGGGAGCCCACGGCCCCCAGCAGCCCCCCACAGCCCGGGGCAGCCCCCCACAGCCCGGGGACACCTCCGGGAGGGCTCACCCCGCCGAGGGCAAGAGGCCCGGCGCTGCTCGGCGTGGTGCGGGTGGTCTCATGTGCCCAGCGCGGAGTGGCTGTCCCGCTGGACACCTGGACAGGGAGTGGGGCTGGCTGGCACCGCGCAGGAGGTGGCATGGGACAGGCAGGGGTGGCACCGGGGAGGCAGCGAATGATGGCATGGGACGGGCAAGCGGTGGCACGGGTCGGGTGGGTGGTGGCAGTGGGTGGCACCATGCAGGTAGGAGTTGGCATGGGGCTAGGAGGGAGTGACACTGGCAACGAGGGTGACACTGACTAGGAGGGGGAAGCAGTGGGTGGCATTGGAGAGAGGGTTACAGGAGCTACGCAGGGGGTGACACAGGACAGGGGCTGTCACAGAACAGGCGGTGGCCCCGGACAGGGGGTGTCACAGGACGGGGTGACAGTGGACAGGGGGTGTCACAGGAGGGGGTGACAGTGGACAGGGGGTGTCACAGGACGGGGTGACAGTGGACAGGGGGTGTCACAGGACAGGCGGTGGCCCCGGACAGGGGGTGACAGTGCACAGGGGGTGTCACAGGACGGGGTGACAGTGGACAGGGGATGTCAGTGGACAGGGGGTGTCACAGGACAGGGGGTCGCCCCGGACAGGGGGTGTCGCGGGACAGGGGGTGTCAGTGGACAGGGGGTGTCACAGGACAGGGGGTCGCCCCGGACAGGGGGTGTCGCAGGACAGGGGGTGACAGTGGACAGGGGTGTCACAGGACAGGTGGTGGCCCCGGACAGGGGGTGTCACAGGACGGGGTGACAGTGGACAGGGGGTGTCACAGGACAGGGGGTGTCACAGGACAGGGGGTCGCCCCGGACAGGGGGTGTCGCAGGACGGGGGTGTCCCCGGCGCCCCCTGCGGGAGGAGAGGGGAAGAGCACCGTGCCTTCCGGCGCGCTCGGCCATTTCCGTGAGCGCTCGGGGCTCTCCGGCGGGGGGCGGGCCCGGCCCGGCTGGGGGCGTGTCGGGGGCGTGTCCCCGAGGCCCCGCCCCGCCCCGGTCCCGTCGCGGCCCCACAGACGCCCCGTGTCGGCCATGGCGTCCCCTTCGCGGCGGCTGCAGACGAAGCCGGTGATCACCTGCCTCAAGAGCGTCCTGCTCACCTACACCTTCGTCTTCTGGGTGAGCGCCTCTCTCCCTTTCCCCCCGGACAAGTCGCGGCTGCGCCGCCCTGTCGCGATAGTCGCGAGCCGCCGCGGCTTTCCCCTCTCCCCACCAGGTGTCGGGCATTGTGCTGCTGGCCGTGGGCATCTGGGGTCGGGTGAGCCTGGCCGTCTACTTCTCCCTGTTGGACGAGAAAGCCACCAATGTCCCGTTCGTCCTGGTGGGCGCGGGCACCGTCGTTGTCCTCCTGGGCACCTTCGGCTGCTTCGCCACCTGCCGCGGCAGCACCTGGATGCTCAAGCTGGTGGGTGGCCTGGGACGGGGCAGGATGGAGCCCCATCCTCTCCTGACCCATCCCGAAACATCCCATCCTGCTCCTGATCCCATCCCTGCCCCATCCCATCCCGTCGTGCCCCATCCCGTCCTGCCCCATCCTCTCCTCCTGCACTATCCCCTCCTGCCCCATCCCATCTACTCCCTCCCACCCCATCCTTTCTGCCCGCAGTATGCCATGCTCCTGTCCCTCATCTTCCTCATCGTGCTGGTGGCTGCCATCGTGGGGTTCGTCTTCAGGCACGAGGTGAGTCTGGGTGGCCACTGCCACCTCCCAGTGCTGCAGAGTGAGTTTGGTGCTGCTTTTACCCCAGTGAGTGGCAGGTGTCACTGAAGGGACAGAGTTGTTGCTCTGGAGCAGTGCTTAGTTTAGCAAAAATGGGGTTAAACCAGCACAAAGAGCAGCTGGGTCCTTGTAAGGACCCAGAAGGACGGGTCTGGGTGCAGGGTCAGTCCAGCACGGCATGTTGTCCTCCCATCAGAACAGACAGAGTAGCCTTGGACTGTAATTTCTGGCTTTGGTCTATCTTCTGCAATAATTTCAGTAATTAAAGCTCCTCGGAGGGTTCCTGTGCCTGCTTGGGAGGGAGCTGGCGGGGCGCACATCCTTGTTATTACAGGCAGCATCCCTGCTGCCACAGTGCATCCAGCCTGCCCTTTAATACAGCCTCTAATTGCCTGGTGGCTGGGAAATGTCTGCTGGCCACGGCCGGAGTCATTCCTGCCATCACTGAGCGGTGACTAACGCGGGGATGGGGTCCTGCAGGGCAGGAGGGGACGGCGCTGCCGCTGACACCTCTGTCTTGCAGATCAAGACAAACTTTGAGAGCAACCTGGAGCTGGCCTTGAAGGACTACAACGTGACCGCGGATCGGCACAGCGAGGCCGTCGACACCATCCAGAGAACGGTGAGAGCCCCGGGCTGCCACAGCAGGTGGGAATGCTCCCCTGGGCCCAGGGTGTCCCCTGGAGCTCCTGCGGCATCGTCACCCCTGTCACAGGCTTTGGAATTTGGCAGGTGCTGGGTGAGATGGGCGAGGGTGGGACTAGGGGTCAGTTCCCTGGCGTGACCAGGCTCCCCAAATGTGCTTCCCACTCCAGCTGCACTGCTGTGGGGTGCAGAACTATTCTGACTGGGAGAGGACTGAATACTTCAGCCAGAGGGGCATCCCCCGCAGCTGCTGCAAGAACCAGAACGACTGCTCCGAGGCTGATCTGAAAGACCCAAACAAGGCCAAGCTGAAAGTGTTTGTGGACGTAAGTCGAGCTCAGAAAAATCTGCCTGGATTTTGGGAAGTCCTGGGGGTGGGAAGGGCAGGGATGGGTGTGTGGAGGAGGGCTGATCTGTCCCTGTAGGCCTGAAAGGAGAACTGCCCTATCGATGCAGATGTTCAGTGGCCCAGGAAATCCCCTGGAGTGGAGGTAGGGCAAGGGTAGGGGATCCTGCCTTCTGTCTGAGGTTCCCCCACAACTTCCCTTGAGATCAGGGACCAGCCCGACCCAAGCACTGGCTTTTGGGGATGTGTGTTTTGAAGAGCAGGTGAGTAAGGAAGTAGTTTCCCAGTAAAGTTTGTTTCAGCGGTGCTGACATCTCCCTTCAGTGCAAAGTCCTGACCCGGTGGTGAGGGCGTGTGACTTCATCCACAGGGATGGTGGAGTGATGCAAGGAACGTTCCTCTGATGAGTCACCTCGCTCAGGTTGGGAGCAGCCCGAGGGCAGTGCTCCCCTTGATAAGGCATCTGGGCTGGGAGACTGGCTGGGGCAGCCCTGAGAGGGAAATGGCTTTGCTGGGGCCTGGCAGGAGAGGGGCAGCCAGGACCCCCCTGCTGCCAGCACAGGAGCATCTTCCCCTGGAGCTGCCGCTGCTTTGGGCAGGAGCTGGGCTGTGCTCCTGGGAGTGGAAAGCACTGGATCCACCTGCTTAACTTTGCCTCCTCTGCAGGGTTGTTTTTTCCTGGTAACGTCAACAATGGAGTCCAAAATGAGTGTCGTGGCTGGAATCTCCTTTGGCATTGCTTGTTTCCAGGTAAATCTCCCTTGTCTGACTCAGGAGGAGTGCAGAGTGAAGCTAGCACGTCTCCAGAGGTGTTTAATTTCAGTGCAAAGTCTGGTGTGTACAAAAGGCACAGTTGGTTTCAGTCAGGGAGGAGCAGCTACTCCGTGGATTCCCCTTGGATTTAATCTGACTGCTGTGCTTACACCCAGGGCTGAAGCCCCAGCTCTATATCCTTGAGCCAAGGTTTATTTGGAAAGAGCTCCTCTCCAAAACAACAGGCTTCAAAACAAAACAAACGGAGGTGTACAAACTCGGTGCCAGCCGTTGGCAGGGATCAAATTCGCTCCCTTCCTTTCCCCACCCGCCCGCCGCCGTTCGCAGGAAGGTGTTTGGCACCGCTGCTGCGGGGTGCCTGTGTGGCACCACTTGTGCTGGTGGCTGAGCACCCACCCCACGGGCCGCCCTACCCTGCCCTGGTGTCCTCTCGCTCCCTCTCCTTCTGTTTATTGCGCAGGGCACTTCCTGCAGGAGCTGCAGCAGCGTGCTGGCCAGCCCCGGCTCCGGCGGCTTTATCCCGGCAGGAAACGGGAGGCCCCTGCCCCCGGCTGACGCCACGCTGGGGTTTCCCGAGGTGCCGAGGGCTTTCCGACGCTCTGCAGGATGTGCAGCTGCCCCTCCTTCAGCGGGGCTCTGGCAGCTGGCTGGGCTCTTGGTGCTGAGCAGCCAGGCTGGCTTTGGAGGGGCTCAAATCCTGCCTGCCCTTGATGCAGCAGCCCTTGGCGGCCGTGGGGCGAGGTCAAGGCTGGGGCTGCCAAGGGCTGGGGGGCAGCAACCTGCCAGGATACTCAGCTGTGATGAGCTTGTGCCCCTGCTTTCTGTAATGGATGGACTGCACTGGGGCAGAGGTGGGAGCTGGCAGCCCCTGGCTGCAGCTCGTGGTGCTGAGTGCTTTGGGTGAGCCAGAGAGCCAGAGCTGCCCTGCTGTGCCTGCTGCTCACCCCACTCCTCCCCAGCGGGGAGGTGAGCTGCGCACACACTCCCAGATGCAGCGTTATCTCAGCTGATGGCAGGCTTGGGAATTGTTGCCGGTTCCTAGTTTTCATTGCCTCTTCAGCAAGCTTGGTTGGGTCATGCACCGGTCAGGGACCCGTGCCAGTGTGCCTCTAACTTTGGAGGTCATGTGGACCTTGTGGAGGTCATGTGTGATCTGACCCTGAAGTCTGCACATCTGCTGGGAGCCTGTGTTGTGATAACAGCATGTTCCTGATGTGAGAACAGCAGCCTTGCTTCCCTACTGTCCATGAAGCAGGGAGAGGTGCTGCCATTCTCTGGTGTCTGTGTAATTGGCTGTGACACTCCTGATACCTGTGTAATCTCTGCAATTACCATAAAACAGTAGCTGCTTTGTGAAGCAATGTGTAATGGGATGGCACCTGGAGCATCTCTTGTGAGGAGCTTGTTTAGTCTGTGCCTGCCAGGATCCTGTGCTTCAGCCACTTTCAGTGATTCTGAAGCAGGGTGCAGCAGCCCTTGTTGTGGTTTTTAAACCCCGCTGTCCATCCTTGGATTTCATAAAACCTTGTGCCAGTCAGGTTTTCTCCTGAAAACACCTCTTCCCTGGTTTTGGCTACCTCTGAGGTGTGGTGTTTGTTTTTTCTCTTTTTTTTTTTCAGTTGATTGGGATCATTCTCTCCTGCTGCCTGTCCCGGTACATCACAAACAACCAGTATGAGATGGTGTAGCTGGCCCCCAGCACTCTGTGCCTGTGGCTGGGTATGTCTGTAAGCTTGGTGGGCTGCCTCTGCCCCCCTGGCTGCTGTGGTCACCCATGGGGTGGGGGTACCCTGTGTGTGGGGGTTTTAGGATTAGAGGGCACCTGCAAGACCGTGTCAGCTGTGTCATTTTACCCTGTGTGATTTTACCCTGTGTATAAATCCATCCTGTCCTCTCACACTCTGCTGTGTGCATTGCAGGGAATGGCTGGGGAGGATGCCTCCACCTCCAGTTTTCCTCTGGATGCTGCCTTGTGAAATCTTGCTTTCAACTGACTGATCTTCTTCTCAACTAGCTCATAGAAAAGAGTGCAGCAGCTGTCCTGGTGCACTCAGGGGATTGTCCTGACCCTACTCTGCTGTGCCAACCACCTGGGATAATTGGTGTGGCTGTGGTGGCTGCAGCCCCCAGCTCTTGTCCTGAGTGCCACACTGTGCTGGTGGCCTCCCGGGTGTCCCAGTGCTCATCTTCAGTGCCTCCACTGGGAAAGAGATGCTTCCCCTTCCCTCTGGCTGCCCTTTTACGTCCTAACTTCTCCACTTCTCACTTCTCTACACCCAGGTTTTCTCGAAGCAGGGCTCTTAAAGCACAGTCCTGCCTGCCTGAAGCCTTGGCTCAGCAAGGTTGTTGCCAAACTGTTTCATCTCTCCCCTGGGTTTTATATACGTTTTTATAGCTGTACTTCTTTGAGTACAGGTTGTAGTGGTTCTCTGTATGCTGTAGTGAGGTTTTGGTGATATAGCTCTTGGTGCCTTTACCTTGGTAGGTGTCCTTGCACCGATTCAGCTGTGACTTGATTGTCAGTATTATATGCTGCTTCAATTCATTTTATGTATTGAGTAGAATTCTTTTTGTCCTGAGAGACAATAAATATTAAGATATTTCAGTCTATGAAACCTCCTTGGCTTTTCTTTTCATGTCCTGGAAATTCCTCTGCTTGAAGAGCAGCAAGTTCCCCCCGGGGCTGATCTGCTCACTCTGGGCCAGCCAGGAACCTCTGGTCATTGCAGTTTGCATTCCTCCAACGTGCACTGGTGCACTTCTGCTTGCAAATAACCTCTGTAATTGAATTTTCTTCATAACAGCGGTTGTGTAACAGTGCTGGAGCAGAGGGCCTGGAGCACCCCAGCCCAGCAGCTGGGTGGGTAAATTCAGCCCAGCGTGAACATGTGCATCTTTGGCCTGCTGGCCACTGGCTTGGAGCAAAGGGCAGGGCAGTGCCAGGCCCCAGCTGCTCCTCAGGGCGAGAAATGTAAGCTTTTGAGTTTGTTTGTTACTGCTCATTTTTGGGCTTTTTTTGTCCGCCCTCACAAAAGCCTGGTGCTGCAGTGAAGCAGTGAAGCACCCCTCTGCCAAGCTTGGGGGATCTTTGGGTCTCAGGCACCAAATTCAAAATGAGCTGTGTCTGGCTGGATGCCTGTACTGTTCCTAGGAAGCAGGCAGGTGTAAACAGACCAGAGAGGCAGTGGTGGCCCTTTGTCATTGTCACCCCTCTGGCAAAAGCTGCCTGGGTGCTGTGTGAGCTGCCCCAGCCCAGCAATGACCTGGTGTGAGCCAGCCTTGCTGCTGACGGAGGAACCTGGAGGGAAACGCCCCAAATCCTGCTGTTGCATTGAACCCAGGTGAGTAAATCAGAGTGTTGTCAGCTGCTGGCTGGCTGAAAGCCTCCTGGCTTGGGATGGCAAGGCAGAATGCGTCAGAGCACGGAAGCCAGGCTGGAGATTGGCTAAAGGCAGTGGACGGATGGATGGAGACAGGGCAGGGACACGTGAGAACCAGGAATGGATTTGGATAAACCCATCGTCATCTTAAAGCCTGCACAGAGGGAAAGACCCTGCCCTTGTCTGTGCCCCTGCCTCTGCAGGCAGATTCCTTCCTGGGGCATCTGGTGGAGGTGATGCTGGGTGGATGGGGATGGTTCTGGCAGAGGGTGGCACAGGGAACCTGGAGGTTTCCAAGCAGCTGCAGGAAAACCAGCAGGGGTTGTGCCAACCTGGGGAATGTGGAGGCTTGTGCAGCCTGCTCATGCCCACAGGCAGCAAAAGCACCGCAGCCATCAGAAGGTGTGGATCTTACCTGTTTGAATAGCACTTATGCAGGCAACTCACTTTAATTTGGAGAGATGTTATGGAAGTACAGGCATGTGCTGGGGGAAATGCCAGGCAGACTTGGGACACCAATGTCCTGGCAAAGGCATTAGGTGTACCTTGGTCATCTGTCTGGACACTCTGAGCAGGGACAGAAGCATTGCTGGTTGGCCCCAGCTCTGGTTTCTTGCAGAGCTGTGGCTGGGTGGGTTTCAAGCATCCCCACGCTGTGTTTGCATGCCCCTCTCAGTGGGATAAATGTCTCAAGGGATTTGCCAGAAATACTTGGTGTCCCCAAGGCTGGTTGGTGTCCCTTGGGATGCCGTGTGGGGAGCTCTGCTGCACTGTGTTCCCAGTGTTGTAACCACTTTGTCCGTACAGCCATGAACAGGGAGGAGGGGAACTGCCCTTTAAACATGCTCACATCCCCGTGGGAGCTGCGGGGATGTGGAAGGGGTCTGGCAGCCCTGGGAATGCCATACCTGGCACCTGTCTCTGTTCCCGGCCATGGCAGTGTGCTCTCTTGGTGACATTTAGAGGGTTTGCCTGGTGACACCTGCAGGATGCCACAGCTCCTCGGCAGCAGCTGTCTCCCTGGGATGAAATCTGGGACCTGGCTTTGGCATGAGCCCCAAGCTCACGGGCAGAAAAAAATCTTCCCTGGGGTGCACAGGGATTTTGGTGTAAGCCTTCAGCCCTGCGGCAGGCAGTGTCCTCTCAGGGCAGCTGCAGTGTGGAGGACATACTTCTTCCCTCCTGCAGCTCAGGTTTCGCCCATTTGTTGGTGGCAGGGCTGGGGACAGCTGGTGGCACTCGGGGTCCTCCACAGGAGTGGACTCCCTCTGACTTTGTGGTTCCTCAGGGAGCTCCCTGTGCCACTTGTCCCTGTGCCTGTGCTGCACACAACTCCAGAGGGGACTGGTGGCACCCCTGAGCTGTCACTAACAGCTACTGAGCACGTCAGGGCTGGGGGAGAGGCTCAGGACGTGCTGAACAGCCACCAGCACCATCAGGGAGCAAATTAGGGACCTCTGCACGTTCCCAGCGAGGCGAGCTCTGGCAGTGCCCGCACCTGAGTTATGGATGCTCCTGACGAGGCAGCCACGCAATTAGATCACTTCGCAGACCCATTAAGCATCAGGCTGGGACTAAACGACTTTCCATTCTCATTGCAATCGCTCATACAAGACGTTTATTGCTCGCCTCTCGCTGCTCGGCTCTCTGGGGCGCGGGGGCGGGGGTGGCACCCCGGGAGGAGCCGCGGCCGGCAGCTACCTGTGCGGGCTGCCCGCACACCTGGCCCCGCTGCCGGCCGCGCCAAAGCGCACCTGGAGGGTGGCAGGGCAGCTACACCCTGCCCAGCATCCGCGCGATCCACCAGTTGCAGGGCATGATGATGCGGCAGATGACCCTCCCGCCCTGGTAGCAGTAGGGGTAGGGGTAGTAGCCCAGCAGCGGCTCGCAGACGCGCCGGCAGTAGCGGTTGGCACGGCGGCACTGGGCGCAGCAGTAGCCTCGCTCATCCCACAGAGGGTGGAACTCCAGCCCGTTCTCCGACTGCCGGGAAGAGAGGGAGTCAGCGCAGCGAGGCGCTCCTGCGGCTGAGGCACCCCAGGAGCACGGACAGGACAGCCTGGGAGGGCAGTCTGGGCACCCCAGAAGGGGAGCGGAGTTCCCTGGGAACATGGAGACACCCCAAGGGCGTGCACAGGGCATCTCAGTGCACGGGACACCCTGGGACCATGGCCAGGGCACCCCAGGGTGTGATTGCCTCACTCACGTAGTCATTGACGGGCAGGTCCTCCTCGGTGAGCTGCCGTGCCCGACGCTTGGACCCCGCCTGCCTGTCCTTCCCCAGCTCGTGGTCACTCCCTCCATCCAACCAGCTCTGGTTGTCCATCAGCAGCTCAGGGTCTTCTTCTTCTGCCCCCTCAAGGCTGGCCAGCTCAGGAGCTACAGCAAGAGTCCAAATGTTGCTGTCAATAAGCACGGAACAGGAGGACAAATGCAGCAGCAAGAATTAAATTCTACCAGAATTTGGTGCCAAGGTACACGGAAAGCCCACTGGCAAAGCAGTGCTCCATTGCCTCCTGCTCTCACCCAGTCTAGGGGATAAGGGACAGTGTAAGAGATACTGGGCCACTCTATCCCCATGCCCATGGCAGGGTGTGCTTGGTATCTCCTGCATGGGGCCGTGGGTGTGCAGAAGCACATCCTCATGGTGTGCTCGGCTGCTGGGGGCTGGATTTGTAGAGCCCCATCAAAGCAACAGGATTTGGGGCAGATCACAGCTCTCAGCTGAGGAAAGAACCGCTGCAGCAATAATTTCCTTTGTGAGGGAAGGTGCCAGACTGCCTTGGGACACTGCTGTTCTGGCAAAGGCTTTGGATGCACCTTGGTGACCCAGCTGGACTCACCGGCCCAGGACACTGCTGCAGATGGGGTCTGACAGCAGGGACAGGGAAGCACGAAGGGGACAGCAGTCAAGGACACCTGCTTCCCTCTGCATCAGGGAGCTCTGGTGCCCACCTGCCCCCTGGCCCACGGGTGAGCTGCCCAGTACCTGTGAGTGATGCCATGTGCCTCTGTGGCTGCAGAGCACAGGGAGTTTTCTCAGCAGGGATTTTTGAACTGGCTCATTCGGCTGGAAGTGGGTTAGAGAGAGCAGGTAATTACACCAGCAGATCTCAGAGGCCACAACCTCTGCGAGGGCTGTGTAGTGAGCAGCTGGAGGTGGCAACCCCGCCGTGTGATTTAGATGCAGATGTCTGCTCACACTCTGATGTTCATGTGGCGACGAGAATTTAGGCGTCCCAGTTTCCAGCAGCGCTGCTTTCTTTGCAGGTACAAGGGATTATACTTTCTTTTCCCCCTTGTTATGAGGAGGGTGGCCACTCTGCAAAGTGCAGGGCGGCGGGGAGCCAGCAGAAACAAGTGCTTTGAAGAGAGAAACTTCAGCCCCTGCTATTACATTGGCCCTGATCTCCTGTGGTCATGGGCAACACTGTGTTCATGTCTGAGATGTATAACGAGGCTGTGAAAGTGGGTTCCCACCATGTCACAGAGGGGGACGTGGCAGGGGGGCCACAGGGCTGTTCCCAGTGAGAGGGCTGATGAGCCCCCTGGGGAGGAGGTGGCTCCTGGTACCTGCTATTGGCCTGGGGTGGATCCAGAAGATGGTCACATTTTTGCAGATGTCAAAAATCTTGGAGCTCTTCAGGAATTCCTTGTTCTGAATGGGCTTTTCCCCGGGCACCCAAACCACAGACTGCTCAAAGTAGGTGGTGGTGATTTCTTGTCCCTGGGAGAAGAGCAAGATGTTACCCTGGCCTGGTGAGACACCCTGTTCCCACCACTGGCTGCTTCTCCTCCCTTTAGCTTAGAGGCACCTCTCCCCTCCCAGAGAGCAGCTGGAATTCACCTGCTTTGGCTCATGGTGCTCAGGGGATGCACATGCAATGTCCTGACAGCCCTCACCACCCTGCTTTCCTCTCTTAGCTCATCATCCAAGACCCTTTCCCTGCACAGTCCCCACTATCTGGAAGAGCCTTCTGGAGCCCCCCTAGTCGTTTAAAACACAAGATTAAAACACCTCTTCTCTACTTTGTTCCAAAGACTTAATTCCTCTCTCCTTCTGCTACTGATTTTTTGATCGAACACTTTAATTTACTCCTCACAGAAATTCCTTGCACGGCTGTATCCTGTAATTTATGCCACATGTCTCTGCCGTTGCATTAGTCCATGGTGTGTTTTGGCAGGCACTTAGGGAGGGAGATATATAAAGATTATTGGATGGGTCTGCGCTGAGCTCTCTGCCAAGGCAACGTTGTCTGTGCTGGTGGTGGTAGCCCATAGAGCAAGCTGGCAAAAAGCATTTTTTTGTCTCCAGAAGGCATCTAGAGCCGTATATCTCTTTTATAGAGCTTTTCCTTACTGCTCTGGGAAGTCGTAGGAAGGAGCCAACACAACCTGACCCAGTCTGGGTGATTTTTGGAGTCTCCGGTGGAAGCCGTGGGGTCGGGGAGGTGCTGCCTGCAGGACCTGGCAGCGTGCAGGCTCCGAGAAGACATGACTAGAGCTTAAATCTACATTTATCTCACTGGGTTTTACATTTCAGCTCTCTACCCGGGGCAATGTTCTGCTAAAGCCTGGGAAGTTATATCCCTTTTACGACGGTAGCTGAAAAGATCTATTAGCTTCTTAGGGCATAATCAAAGAATCGGTGTCTGGGAATTTGGGTCATGATTCAGGGAAATGTTTCTGCCCACGCTTCATTTCAAACACGTGTCCTGCTGGCGTTTTATCTGCAGCAGCTTCCCCAGGGGGGATTCAATCTGCTAACACCCGTCCTCGTCTTGCAAATGGGGGGGGCACGAAGGCTGTGCCACCACCAGGGCCCCGGGGACGGGGACAGGGACAAAGGACAACTGCTGCCAAGGGACTGAGCTGTCACTCCAGGTCACAGCGTCAGAGAGGGGTTAAATTATGGAGCTCACACTTTTTTTTTCCACGCGGCACGCAAGGCGTGAGGCTCCTTGCAGCGGGAGGCAGTGGGCAGTGAAATGGGTGCAGGAAGCAATCAGGCACATCAGTGGGACCAAGGTCCTTATGGACAAGGAAGTGACCCCAGATCGGTCCTTCCCACCTCTCAGGTCTGCACGTCAAGAGTTTTCTCAATTTGCATTTCTCAAATGTGGCTGCTCTTTTAAATCCCTCATTTCTGCCTCATTCTGTTTGAAAACATGAGGCTCAAATCTTGGAGAAACCAATTTGATTGACTTTTTGGTGCCTGCTAATCCTGAGCTGCCTTACGACCTTTTGACTACAACAGGATTATTGTTCTTGATCTCTGGTATTGTGCTGAGAGGCTTTTGTCTGTCGCTGTCTAATCCCGTCTCTTTTCACTTGTTTTTATAAGCAATCCTCTGAAATAAGATCATTTTATGAAGTGATCACAACTCATTATTTCTTTATTGCAGCATCTCTGGGAAGGCTGGAGCAGATGGGAGGGTGGCAGGAATGGCAGTCCCTGTGCCAGGGGGAGGAGTGGATTTCACAGGGCAGAGGGCAGAACAGAACTGCTCCCTGTTTCATTCACCTACCTCAAGCTCAGGGATCTTGTCCTCTGTTGTCTCAGGTAGAACTTTAGTCTGAGTTTTGATGAAACATTTTTGAAGTCCCACAAAGAAGATGCCGGTTATTCCCTACAGGATCAAGGCAAGCACCCAAAAAGCAGTCAGGGCAAAGAGTAGGATGAATAACCCACTAGAGGCAGGGTACAGCTGGAGGAGGAGGGTTTAGTCATAATTTTCCTGTTGCTATTTTTGTGCCAGTTCTGTTCAGCAGTGGTGCTAAGATGTACTAACAGGTTCTCATAAGGGATATTGCATTTTATGGTTCGGGAGAACTGGGCTTTTTACAAATATTTTAAGGCAGGTAGTCATAAAATTTTACTCTGCTCCTCTTCTCCTTATAACTATCATGAGCTCTCATCTCTCATTATCATAAATAAAAATATGCAGAAGAGCATCTGACCGTTATGGTTATATGAACATTCAGCCTCCAGTTCCTGCTAGGCTATTAGCTCAAAATTTTGCCATATGTCACTGTACAGGGTATTTCCCTACAAATTTTAATTAGGTTTCATAGAGAGCCTTCTACGGTGTCATGAGGTTTTAATGCTCTCCAGACAGACAAATGTGCTGGGCTCAGGTAGAGTGATGATCATTGCCTTCCTTTGCAAGGGTAAATCCAATAACTAGGTCTCTCTTCTAAGATGCATTTCACTGGAACTGAATCACACCACTATTAAATACAGGTGGAAACTTACGTAGATAACAGATCTCCTTTCCTTTGAGAGCATCCCCAGCGTGCCTGGGTCTTGCTCTCCCTGATGCAGGAATAAATAGTCCTGGGATTTGCTCCAGTGAGTGCCCAGTGTCCTACAGAATCCCATCAGCTCAGGGACAAGCTGCCACACTCACGTTTTTGAAGTCATGGATCTCCAGGATCTCCTCAGTGCCATTCCCGCTGCTGAAGGTCTCTGTCCTGGCCAGTGGGTCAATCTCCATCACAATCTTCTTCTTCTCGCCGCTGCTGAGGAACGTGTGTTCCATGTCATAGACCTGGGAGGCCAAAGCCACACGGGGGTCAGCTCAGCACCCCTCTGGATTCACAGGCTGTCCAGTGGGAGGACAGGAAGGTGCCGGGGACCCTGCCCTGGGACTGCCTGCTTCCTGACAGCCCAGCCCTGAGCCAGAGCAGCCACCAGGACAGCACCAGGAGAGGCAGCTCCCAGGAAGGAGCCTGGGCTGGGGGAAAGGGCAGGACGAGGGGTAGCGTGTGTCAGGCCTGGGAGAAGATCCTCCTCCCACACCTGCACCGGGAGCTTTGCCACAGCTCGGCCTTTGCTGGTGCTTTCTGTGGCATGGGTCTGGTTACATCCCGGGCCGGGCTGAATTCCCGAATCCACAGGTACTTCCTTCTCCCTTCTCCCTAGCTCCTTTGTTCCACGCTGCATCCCTGGCTTGCTTGCTCCCTCGCTGTGTCCCCGGCTCACCTGCTCCACCGTGTCCTCCCCGGCTTCCTCCCTCCATCCCTGCGCCTTCTGTTCCCCCTGAAAGGCAGAGGTAAGAGCCTCTCTCTGCCTGGAGGAGATCAAGGATTGCCTGCGCATCAAAGACCTCCTCGAGGGCTGCAGCAGAGCTCCGGGGCGCAGCAGCTGGCTCCCCAGGCTGGAGATCCTGGCGATCCATCCCCGCGGGGAGCATCCCGCTGCCGCTCCAGGTGCTCTCCGCGCCCCGCCAGCCCCCTGCGCATCCTGACCCTTACGGGATGAGTTGTGCCAGATGCTGTCTGAAGCACAGAAACGATCCTGCCGGCGCGGCGATGCCCCGGGAGCCCTCGCTTCCCAAATCAAAGGGCGCTGCGTGGAAGGAAAGGGTTTGTGCAGATCCCGCGGGGCAGAGGTGGAGGCACGGGGATGGGAGAGCCCCGCTCACCCCACGGCATGGCCATGCAGCCGGGTTCCAAGCAGGTTCCACACTGGTGTGGGGCTGGAGCTCTGCCTTTAGTGCCAGCCCAAACCCCCTTTCACGCCCCTGGTTCCTGCACATCCTCCCCTTGGGTGGTTCAAAGCCTCTCAGCAGTGTTCCCAGCAGTGGTATCCCCTCTTTGGCGTCAGCTGGGTGCAGAACTGGCCGTGCAGATGGGAACTGATGGGTACGTTCACCCCTGCTCAAAGGTTAGAGGAGTGATGTGTGCCTTGGCAGCCGTGGACATCTCCTGTTGGTCTGCAGGAAGACTTTGTAAAGATATATAGCTCTCAATGGATTTTATGATATGGTAAAACAGTCTGAAGCCTGAAGTGAGTGGAAGGCCATTGGGTTTGACTGACAAAACGCACACAGTGCCATAAATCATTTCAAGGAGGGCAGGATCCCGGGTGGCACCTTACCTTCAAGTGCCTCTCCATTTACAAAGAATTACTTTGGCCAGCACTGCAGCCAGCTAACCCACTTGGGCTTTGCCAGCTCTGTGCTGCTCAGAGAGCTATGAGATGTTTTATAGGGCTAAAAATGACACTTGCTGGTGAATGGTTGAAATATGTCCCTCTGCAAGGCTGTGATGAACCCCTCGTTAGCTGAATCATCAGCTGTGCTGGCCAGAGTGGAGGCTGCTGTGCAGAGGGCAGAGCCGTGTCCAAGGCCACCCCTCAGAGGAACAACTCTTCTTTCAAGCTTTTTTTTTTTTTTTTTCCCACTCTCCAGTTACATGAAGGAAGCTTGAAGGGCTTTGTTTTCTTCAAAGAGTTTAATTCCCTTTGGCTGATATTTTTGAGCATTACAGACTTCCAGCCCCCACAACCTGCTTTGTCCTGAGGATTCTGGACCAGCTGGAGAAGCCCCACAGGCACAGGGGCAGGGCTGTGCTGGGCTCTGGGGGTGTCTGTGTGCAGCTCCACTGCAGGAACAGCTCTCCTTTCTCGTGACCTCACACCCTACCTGCCTGCCCATCAGGTGTTGGGGAGTGCTGGATGGACTCCATCCTCCTCCACCAGTGCCACCAGTGAGCACACACAGACCTCCAGTTGTGGATCTCCTTTCTGAGGCTGTGGCTTAGTCTCTGCGCTGCCTGCTTGGAGAAAACCTCCCCTCCAGGGGTTAACAGCCTCTTCTCCTCATGGCTGGCACGACCCCTGTTTTTCTAGGAACAGTAGAGACTTTATAATCGTCTTGGCAGGATTCTGGAGGAACATATGGCTTTTATTGTTTTTTCTTTTATTTCGGGGGGTATTTATTTCTATTCGCTGATAAGAAGATAAAGTTTCCAGCGAGCAGGGTGCTTCCTCTGCCTGGCAGGAGGGCAGCCTGGCCAGGCTGGAGCAGCTCCAGGATGGGGCAGGGAGGAGACTGGAGATGCCAGCGTGGGAAAGAGGCTGCCTTGGCTGTGCACAGGAATTTTGGAGATGTTCTTAAGAGCCAGCAAAACCCACTGGTGATGGGGTGCAAAGCAGGGCCTCTGGGATGAGCATGGAAATGCAAAGGAAAGGAGCATGAGGGGGGGGCTCCGGGCAGGCTGCTGGTTTCAAGGTTAAAGGATTTAGTTGGGGTTTGGGAAAGGGCTTTGGCAGCAGGATGCTGGGTGGCAGCGGGCAGGGATGCAGAGTGCTGCTGCCACCCCGACACGCCTGGCACTTACAGCAGTGTCCCTCTGCAGCTGGGAACAAACGAGCCCAATCCAGTTAGCAGGAGCTCCTCCAGAAGCTAATCCGTCTCACCGTCCCTCACATTGCAGACACATTAAAGTAAGAAATATAATCCATGACAATCAATCACCACTGCGTCCTGGCTTTCTCTCCTCTTTATGCGGTGGCATAATGACTTTTCCACCGGTTTCTGGCAAGATAATTGAAATGAAATGGAAAATATTTTCTTACTTGTCATAAAATTTGCTGCCGGTGAAATAAGAGTAATTTTAACTCTTCATGGCGGAGCTCCCATCCCCTGTAATTGTCAACTGGGGAAAGAATGTGGTGACAGGGAAAGAAACCCAGCCTGTATAAAGTAAAAGCTAGTTATGAATAATACAAAGATTTTTAAAAAGTCCTTTGAATACCTGTGGTCTGAGAAGACGCATTTTGTGAAGCTGCCTGGTTTTTGGAGAGTTGTTGAAAGTTTCAGTGAGTCAGGGGGAGGGGGGACAGGTCTGTGCGGGGAAGCAACGCTCCGAAAAGCTTGCATCAAAAAGTTTTTTTACTTACTTTTCTGGGCGCTGGGTTCCAGAGGTATTTGACACCAAAAAATATCAGAATGAGGGAAAGGAGCAGCACGCTGAAGAGCAGTCCACAGAGCTGATAGCCGGGGCAGCTCCTCTTCCTCGCCTTGGCTGCCTCTGCCTGTTGAAGGACAGAGCAGTGACAGCCAGGACGCGCTGGGGGCCCCGGGGGGGAGGAGGACACGCGGGTATCAGACATCCCTGGCCCTGCAGGGACGCGGGGTGGCCGG
This sequence comes from Sylvia atricapilla, assembly GCF_009819655.1. NCBI lineage: Eukaryota > Metazoa > Chordata > Aves > Passeriformes > Sylviidae > Sylvia > Sylvia atricapilla. The sequence goes on from NC_089174.1 coordinate 1,003,601, forward strand.
GCAAGCCGTGCACTTACGTCCAGACAGCGGCAGTCCTCCGCGCTGCGCCGAGCCGTGCCGCCCATGGTCTCCTCGGTGTGCGCGGAGCCAGCGCGCTCCGAGGTGGAGTTACAGAGGCTCCGGCTGCACACGCGGTGGGAAGGCTGGGACACGGCCACCCCCACGGAGGGGCAGCCAGCTCTCCTGCAGTGCCGCAGCGCCGTCCCCACGCCGCCGGACACGCCGAGCCCCGCGGCGAGGCTGTCGCACTCGTCCGGGGACACGCTGCTGGCCTGAGCTCTGCCCCTTGTGCCAGCGCATGGGGGTGCCCAGACTGCCTGTCCCCCGTGAGCCTGGGGACAGGGACATGGCTGCAGTGCTCATGAGGGTGTGGGAACAGCCCAGGAGCTGCCAGCGGGGTCCCTGCATGGCGTGGGGACATGGCCATGGCAGGGGGACATGGCCATGGCAAAGGGACATGGCCATGGCAAAGGGACACAGGCATGGCAAGGGGACATGGCCATGGCAAAGGGACATGGGCATAGCAAACGGACACAAGCATGGCAAGGGGACACAGAAATGGCATGGGGACATGGGAATAGCAAAGGGACACAGGCATGGCAAGGGGACGTGGTCATGGCAAGGAGAGATGGGCATGGCATGGGGACACAGGAATGGCATGGGGACACAGAAATGGCACGGGGACATGGGAATGGCAAGGGGACACACACGTGCACACAGGTGTGTGTGTAACCGTGCAGACAGGTGAGCAGGGTGTGCATGGCTGTGCACGGCCATGCAGGGTGCACACCTGTGCAGCGTGTGTGTGGGGTGAGGCCCGAGCTCTCCACATTGTGCACAGCCTTACCCCAAGTTTGGCCTAGCCAGGAATTTCCTGACTGACTTCTTTTTTCTTTTTTTCTGTGTTCAAAAATTTCCATTTGTTGAAATCGTAGCATTTCTTCATGGAAATGAACCCATCCTAAGAAAGGCTTTCAGAAATCCAGCATGAGGTTTCTGGTCTGAACAGGATGAGGCTCCCTGGTGTAGGAGAGCTGGCATGGACTTTTTTTCCAAGCTGCTTACTCTAATAAAAACCCAAAGTGCATCATGCACTAATTAAAATTGCACTGAAAAAAGAAAATCCACATCGAGTTCTGCTCAGGATGAGAAATGGAGAAAGAAATTGCTTTTAGCAGGTCTGGCACTGGCTTTGTGAGCATTGGGATGTTGCTGCCTGCAACCTGGGGCAAATCCCAGAGGGACAGAAGTGGAGATGCTGAATGGCCTGGGGAGAGCACTGTGCACATGTGTGGGCTGGGAGGGTGCCCTGGTGTGGATCTGCTCCCTGCAAAGGGGTTTGGGCTCCCTGGCCCCAGAGCAGCAGGAGCTCCTCACCCCACAGCCCCTCAGCAGTGCCAGGGGTGTAAAACCCACTGGAGGGGTTTAATATTTGAGATGTACATAACAGAAGGGATACATACTGACGAGGTTATTTGGAGGAGAAAAAAAACCAAACCCTTTTTAATGGAAAGCAATCACAGGCAGCCTTTGAAAACATCTGAGAGGTTTTGGAAATCTAAATGCAGCAAATCTGTGCAGGCACCAGGCTTGTCTGTCTCCACTTCCAACCAGAAAGTTCCATCTCGGAAGCTTTTGTTATTCACTGGAAACTCAAGTATTTGAAAACATTTTCTTTTCTTGTCAAAATTAGAGTTTCAGAGGAAAACTTTGGAGCAGCTCTGCTGAAAGATGGTTCTGATTACAGGAAAGAATTACAGCAGTGCTGCTAAGCAGACATAATTGATCAGCAGATCTTCACCATATCCCCCACTCAAGGCACAGGAAACACTGCAAATACCACTCATAGACCAAATTAGGCATTATTATTTTATTACTGTTGTAAGGTAAATGTCAAGCTTTTTAATGGCAATCACTGTAACTCCATCAGGAGTCGGGTGTCTGAATTAGCTGCAAGAGGTGAGAACCTCCCAGGGCTGGGAGTTAATAAAATTCAATAAATATCACAGGTCCCTTCCAGCACTTGGAGAGGCCAGGGTGGGGGTGTGGGGGATCCTGTGGCTGGGCTGCAGCCCTTGGCATGCTGATCCTGCAGAACTGGGCACAGGAGGGCTGGGGGCAGTGGGCTGAGCACAGGCACTGCACTCACACCCGTGGGCACAGCAGCCCCAGGGCCAGCTCAGCCCAGGGACTCCTGGCCACACAGAGGGCAGGGAGCAGGATGAGAGCCCTGCTCACTGCTGCTCTCCCCAAAAAGAGTCATGAATAGCCAGCCTTGGATTGGGGGTTTGCACATCAAGCCCCTGTGCAGCCCCAGGTGCCCCACTCAGCACCTGTGGCTGTGTCACAGCCAAGGAGACAGATCGTTGGGATGCAGAGAGGGACAGAAACTGCAGAATGACACTCATGAAAAATGTTGGGTTTTTTCCCCACCGCCTCGCCATTCCCCAATGCTCTGGCTCAGGCTTCAGCATTTTAGAGGGAAAAATAAAACTATTTTATAAGAAAAGACAACAATTTTTGGGGAAAACCCCTTAGTGTCTTTAAGATGACAACGAGGTTCTCTGTATAAAAGGCAGTTCTGATTAAAATCTCCCATCAATGCCAATGGAGAGGGAACAATTACTAATTTTCCATGAAGCTAATGAGACTGAGTATATATGACAGGGGAGAATTTAATCTGATGTGAACTGAGGAAGAGAAGCAATACTGATATTAATGTGTGACTAATTGATACCCAGAAGAACATTTGAAATGATTAAAAGGCATTTGATTTTTATACAGGACAATAGGAGGCTCATTGGCTATGACTGGTGCATCCTTTCAGTTTTTTACTCCTTGTTCCAATTTGCCCAGAAAAATCTATCATTTCTGCAGCGTAGCTTGACTGCTGCATAAAAATCTCTGTGCCTGGAAATGTTATACCAAGAAATTCCTCCTGGACAGCACAAAGTATTGTACACGGTGTGAGCGGGAGTGAGCAGCCTGGCAGAAATAAAACTGGTCCCCAAACCACCAAAAAGCAGCCCCTCAAAGCAGTGGGGTTTGGGCAGCAGCCTCCAGCTGAAAGCCCCTCGTGATTAATATCATGCTCTTTGTTATAATGAAAAACCCATTAAGGTCAGTGGCAGCATCTCTGAGCAGCACTAAATTGGAACGATGGAGACAGTAAAGTTAAAAATGAGCCATAATATTAATGTGGATAGTGAATTAATTGGGCAATTCCATAGGTAGTAAGTAAATCATATCATTTACTGTGGCACGTGGTGCCACGCAGCTCTCACTGCTGGCAGTGGTGACACCTGTTCCTGGATGGAGCCAGAGGAGCAGCACAGAGCCACAGGGCCCTAGGGACCTCACTGTGTCCACCTCCATGGTGGCCCTTATCTGCCACTGGGAGAACTCGCAGTAGGGAAAACGCCTCTTGTTTTCCTCTTTTTGGTGCTGCAGCCCCAAGCATGTCCAGAATGCTGACTGACAGCGTGGCTGAAGTGCTGCATCCCTGTCCCGAGGTGCTTTTCCCTCCACCCTCAGTGTGCTGTCAGGATCCCTTTGCGGCTGCACCCACAAAGTTTTACCAGTCTGCTGGTAGACGTGGAGTGGCTGTTCCTCTCGTTTGGGTGTGTCTCTCAGGAAAGGCTTCCTTACCCCAGAGGATTTGCAGGGCCACCAGACTGTCACCTGCTGCTTTTGTGCCTTGTGCTGGGATGCCCCGTGGGGGCTGAGGGCAGGGATTTGTACCGTGGTGAAGGATTTGCAGCATGTGGCTCGGGCTGATGGCTCCCTCTCCGCTTCCAGCAAACACAGAAAGGGAAAAACCACATATAAAAGAAAGGTGCTCATTAGCCAGTGCCTGATTACCCAGAACTGTCTTTGCTTCAAACCATCCAATTTTGGGTAACATTTGCCAGATGAGAGGACGTGTGCCTCCTCTTATCAAGCAGCCACACACGGCCTCAGCCGAAGGTTTCAGTGAGGGAGATTTCAGTAATTGGCCTATTCATCATTCATTGTTTATCTTAAGTTCACATAGTCGTGGGGAACTCCAGAGACATCCTTGATTCAACTTAAGAAACTTAATCATTATGATAAAACTGCTCGGGGAGCTGGAGTTCATGTCGGGGAGGCGCGTGGCCATGTGGCACTCCAGCAGCTGCTACTTGCAGCAAATTACTCAAAGCTGACAAAGCTTTGGGAGAGAACAGAACAAGATAAATTCGTGGTGGCCGTTCTGACGGAGGCTCCCAGAAAGTTATTACGGCAGGCACGCGCTTCCCCTGCTCACAGCCCATGAAAAATCCCACTCCTCTGAGCTCCGGGGACAGCTGCCTCAGCGCTGCTCCCTCAACTCCCTCGTCAACAGAAGTTATTAACAGAGCTGGAGAGTTTTATCCAAATGCCAGTTTCATCTTGATAAATAACAATTTCACGTCTCTGTTCTACCAGATGACTACACAGTTTTGCTTCAAACACTTAACTTCTCCCGAAATGCTTTTCCCCCCGTGCACGAGGCTCAGCTCGGCTATGGGATGTGTGCTGAGCGGTTTTTATTTTCACAGGGGCTTTGAATACCTGTAATGCAAAACCCAAACCCATAACGCTGCACTATCCTAAGTCACTTTTCCCAATAAAGAGCTGCTTCCTACTGGGACAGCTAAAAATGTAATTGAAAGCTCCGTGTGTGTTGGTGCCACACCAAGAAGCCTTTCATTAGGAATAGTTTGAGGAACAGTCAGCAGCTCCTCTGGGACGTGCAGGAAAGGAGAGCAAGAAGAGGATAACCTGGGGTTGGTGTCACCCCCTGCCCTGCAGTGATGTCCCCCTGTCCCCCATCACCCAAAAGCACCTCAGGGTGTTACTGAGTTCCCTGCTCACAGCAGGGATGCTCGGAGTGATGCCAAGGCTCTGCTGGCAGCAGTTAATTGCCAGCCTGCTTCATTAGCAGCAGGCAGTTTTGTGATGACTGTGTCTGAGGGGAGGGAGGGGGATGAGGCTGGCCTGGCTGCTGGGAGAGGTGCAGGTGTGGTGCTGCAGGTGTGGGGGTGCAGTGTAGGGTGCAGGGATGCTCTGGGTACCTGCAATAAACCCATCAGCACGGGGAGGAACTGCCCATCTGCATGTGGAACACCCATCTGAGGAGCTGCCAGGTCAGTGTCTTACCTCACCTGAGAACCTGGCAGGGGGAAACCTACAGGGAGCAGAAAAATTTTGGTTAAAGGGACTTCATTGCTTTGGGATTGTGTGAAGAGAATAACCAGCACTCTCTCACTGCTCAGCAAAACTGAAGTGTTTAATGTTAGCATATTGAACATTTCCTACCTAATCAGTGCAGTACCACCATGCCTCCTGCCTTATTTTACTGTCACCTGATACATGCATTAATGTTGTTTACTCTAAAGCAAATGAAGAAAGAGTTGAGGTTACTCCCACATGCTACTAATCAAGAAAGGATCCATTAAACTGAAGAATTTCAACAGAGTTAGTTTTTCTTTGATCGTCATTAAATCTCCCATTGATGGCTTTTACCATTAATTGCCCCGTGATGATGCAAACAACATTTTCCCTCGTCCTTTGAGACCACAGGCAGCTGCAGCCCAGTGATGGGAGGATGAATTCCCCGGGTCCCCTGGGCGCACTGAGGTTCCTGGGGAGATTCTGAGGCTCAGGAGATGGGGATTTACCTGTTTTTTTTCCAGTGAAACCTCCATGCAGCCTCACCTGTTTCCCTGCACCTCCAGCTCTGCTGCTGCCTCTTTCCCAGCTCTCACATGTACAGTCAAGCTGTTCACAGCCCCAGGGCCCTTTTGGAAAAAAAAAACCCAGCTATTTTAAAAATCAATAAAATAAATAAAACGAACCAAAGTCAGCATGATTGCCCACGTCTGCCTCAAATAGAACTAAGTGATGAAAGGCTCTGTAACCCCAGGAGTTTTGGGGATCATCAGCTGCTGCTGGCCTCCCTCTGGATGTTTCCTGGCAGCTGGGGGGGCCTGGGGGTGCCCAGATGGGGGGGACATGCTTCTTCCTGGGGCATCAGGAGCTCCTTGTGCACAGAGGTGGTTGGAACCAAGGCTGCTGAGCTGCCTGGGAGGGTTTGTAGGGGATGGGGTGTCTATAGGGGGATTTGGGGCATGCCCTTTGTGGCAGAATGGGGCTGCAAGGGCTCCCAGCAGCAGCGTGTGCTGAGAGCAGAGGATCAGCAAGAGGAAACAGAGGAAAGAGGCAGGAAAGAGAGGTGGGAGGAGGTGCACACAGGTGAGGTGGGAGCTGTGGGTCAGCGTTGGAATGCTAGGAATTCCGATTTAGGATTTTAATATATAGTAGTAATATGTGTGAGTCAAGATGAAGGATTTTGGGAGTTGTCTGAGTCCTTCTTCTTTACCTTCTTCCTCCTTTTCTTCATGGGTTTGGGTGGGTTTCTGTAACTGAGTGAAAAGGTCTGCATTGCAGGCCTTGGGGGGTCACCAGTGGGTCAAAAACATAAATAATACAGGTGTCACCTCGTTATTGGGGGATTATCATTTAAATAGCCTTGGAAAGAGTTAGAAGCTCTCTGTCGGGGGGGTTTCCTCACCCGAGATTTAGATTGTTTAAAGTCCTTGGCCCTCTAAAAAGCCCTGAGTCGCGTCCGTGTAAAAAAGCAGAGTCCTCAAGGTCTGTTTTCAGATTTCTCGTGTTGTTTATTATTTGATATCTCAGAATTTTCTCTGCTCCCAGCCGAGGTCTGGACAGCAGCTGGGACACGAGGCGACTGCCCCACAGATGGGATGTCCCCTAACATTTATACAGATAACTACGTACTGGTTATTTACTATTTTGTGCCAATGCCCAGTGCCCACACCAGAAGTGACATTCCACTTTGGTCCAATCCACTCTGACTACTTTGTGCCATCACCGCCCCAAAAAATGGAAGAAGGAGAAGTACATAAGGTACCACCCAAATTCCATCTTGTCCCCATTTACTTCTATTCTAAAAATTCTAAATCTATTAAATTCTATATCATCTACTGCACTAAACTACTGTTTTCACATCCTGGAGGTTTGTAATTCCTTTTGCGGTGTTGGAAGCTTTTCCCATGGATCAAAATCAAACCCGGTGTCTCCCTGGGCTCTGTGCCAAGGTCTCTGAGCCCCTGGACCGTCTCCACACCCCCTGTGCAGGGCTCAAACTCCTTTCCTCAGGTCCCAGGCCATCCAAGGGGATGTCCTGGACTCCAACACTCTCCATTTCACCTCATTTTCCTGGCACTCTAGCTGGAGCTCACTGTAGGTGAATCCGTATACAGATAAAATACAATAAACAACCAAGTCGAAACTCAATCCTGCTTTTCCCTGTCTCTCATCCTGACCTTGGCAGAGATAAACCAAAACCACCACAGGTGAGGGCTGTGAGGTGGGCACTGACCAGCCCTGCTGCTGTGCCAGTGGCAGCTGTGCCAGGCTGGGCTGTGTGCCCACGGGGCAGCGATGGTAGGGGACGGTCTCCTCCTCCTCCTGCCCTGCTCTCTCCTCCTCAGCCATGTGTGGAGGCAGATGGGCTGCCAAGGGCTGCAGAGGGGACACGGGGAGCACACTGGTGCTGTGGTGCCGTGGCACACACTGCCAGGGTGGGCTGGTAGCTGGTCTGGGCACAGAGCAGCTGCTGGGCTGTCCCTGCTCAGCTCTGGGGGCACCCACCTCCAGAGGCTGCTGCAGGGGTCAGTCCAGAGAGGACTGTGGGACAGAGACATGCTGGGGGTTGTTCCAGGAGCTGGTGTCCCACTGGAGTCCCCCTGTTGGAACCTGGGGGACTCAGCTATTGCCCTCTGGGGAGGTGCCACATCCCAGGGCACTGGTCCTTGGGGAGGGTCCCCCAGCAGCTGTGCTGGGGTCTGTAGGAGGGCTGGCCTGCCCCCGAAGGTGCTGGGCCCCATTCTGTGCCCCATAAGCTCCTTCCCTCACAGCCAGGCTGGCTGCAGCTCTGTCCTTTCCTTGACTCAGTGAGGCTTTGCCTTTGGGCTCACTCACCCACTTGTGCTGTGTGGGGTGCATCTGCCCTCACCTTCCACCCCACAGACCCCCGAGGGTCAGCTGGCTGTCCCAGCCTGGCTGTGCCCCACAGAGCCCACTGAGACAGCCCCTGTGCCTTTGGAGCAGCCTGGGAATGCAGAGAGCATCTGCAGTGCCCTCTCTCAGGTAACACCTCCCTCTCTCCTCTCTCATTTTTCCCTTGACATTAAGGCTTGAAGCTCCATCTCACACTCCTTCTCTTCTACTGCTCTGCTCTTCCCTTGCTATACCTGGCAGGTTCTCTTTTTTTCCTTTCCTCCCTGCCAAGGTTCTTCCCTTCTGTTGCATTTTTCTCTCTGCTGTTCCTTTGTTCCCACTCTCCCTCTTGGTTCCTGCTGCCTCCTCCTTGCTGTTTCCCTCTCTGTGACACCTGCTGGGATCTTCTCTTCCTGTTGCACCTCCAGCATCTCCCCTGGTCCTCCAGCCCTTGGGAAGGGACCCTGGCACTGGGGCTGCACTCTGGCTCTGTCCCTGCTGATGTCCCAGCTGGGATGTGGAAATTCCCAGGAGAATCTGCTTTACTTTGCCACAGTGATTGGTTTCTACCTTTGCACAATTCTTTCATCCTGTGAGAAACTGCTCGCTGAAGAAAGCACATTTTTCTTGCTTACTGGGAGTTCCTGTTTGTCATTTTTATAAATCAGTGTTTATTGGCCTAATTATTGTAAATGCAGAGCCCAATAAAGGTGACTGTGATTGCAATATCTGATAATGAATTTTATAACGAACCTGCTGAGCCTGAAAGCTGCCAGCAGGAAAGACATTATGTCAGGTTAATGACAGAGAGGAGAAATCCTCCTCGCTAAGCTTTTTTTTTCCAAAGGATGAAGGATCTCTGCTGGAGGGTGCTCAGGGTCCTGCTGGGCTGGAGCACCTCAGGCTGGTGGGGTCTGACCCTGCAGTGCTGTATCCTAAAGGTTTTGGGGCTCCTCTGCTGCTCCCCTGATGGGGGGATGCTTTAGGAATGCAGGATGGAGGGCTCTGAGGAGGTTCAGACCCTGCTCTGGCTGTGCAGGTTTCAGGCACCCAGAGATGCTTGTGCCTCTTGCCCCTGCTCCCCCATCTGAATTAATCCCACCACGCAAATGCTGAACGTGAGGTACAGGGAAAGCTGCTTAAATAGCACCTAAAGCTAGCTCAACTCCAACTCTGTAAATAGCTTAATTAAAAAAAAAAAAAAATCAATTTTGCCCTGCAGAGATGGGTTATCCAGAGATGCTGGTGCCTGCTCTAACCTCATGCCCTCATGGGTGCCCCCAGGGGTCAGAATCCCCTCCCTGCCCAGCAGGGGAAGCAGCTCCTGCCTTTCCTGGGCTGTGCAGTGGCTGTCCCTCTGTCACCCAGCCTCTTCTTGCTCACGGTGGCTGGGGAGGGTGTGCAGGTGAAAATTCTGGGAAATGTGCAGCTGCTCCTGCAGAGCCCTGGGTGGTGAAGGATTTGGGATTTGGGGGATTTGGGATGCCCCGTGGGGTGTCTGCAGAGCCTGGTGTGGTGTCACTGCTCCAGTGAGGAGCTGGGGCTGTGCTGGTGTGTGCAGCCCGCCCTGGCCCCCAACACCCCCTGCCATGGGGACCCCAGGCTCGTGCTTTGTCCTCTGAGGGTCCCAGGCAGTCAGTGACAGCTGCCCATGTGTCTGCTCCCAGGGCTTGGCTCTTTCCCAGGCTCTGCACCTGGATCTGCAGGTCAAAGCCACAGGTGCTGGGCTCTGGGCTTTCAGTCCATCAGGGCAGCTGCTGGCTCTGCTGAACCCAGGTCTGCTCAGCCCAGGTCTGTCTGGTCCCAGAGCTGCCTCTGGCCTGCTGCAGGAGCAGGGATGGCTTTCTAGACCTACATTAGACCCAGAGTGTGATCAGAGAGGCTTTATGAAACCTGGCCTTGGAGCACTTGATTTAATTCACTCACCCACAGCAGGAATTGAGTGCAAAACGGAATGAATACAGACTAGAAGAGAACATGTTTTTTTTTTTTCTTAAATAAAGCAGAGAAACATGGTGGAGGAGGGTGTACAAATGTGGTTTAGTCCTTTGCCCGTGTGTTATTTGCTGCTGGTCACTGCTGCACCCCAGCTGTGTCTCAGAGGCCAAGGGAATTTTTTTTCCCTCTCAGTGGGTGATGCCCACAAGGAGCCTCATCTCCCAAACCATGAGCAAGGGCTGGAGCTGCTTTTTTGCATCTTGAATATTTGTTTGGCAGCCACTGTGTTCAATGCGACTCAATGCAAGAGCAAATTGGATTAACTGAAACATATTTACTGGGATAAGCAGGGAAAAAAGACCTGCACAGGGGCGGGTTTAAAAAAACCCCTGGTGTCTGCAGATGTGGCTGAACCCTCCAGGGACTCCCAGCACATGACCCTGGTGTGGAAAAGGAAAATGGGGGCAGAGGAGGGTTGAGAGGGCCACAAACTAGGTGGTGGCAGCAGTGTGACCCAGTGATTTACTGGTGTCACCTGCCACACTTAAAAAAATGCTTGTCTTTAGCAGGTAACACTTTCAATGGCACAGTCATTAAGAGGACAGGGACACCTGAGGAGGTGTTTGCTTGGGTAGAGAGAAACCAAGCACTGGACTCATTACTCTGAACAAATCAGGCTGGGTTCAGTGCTCCTGATAAAAGTAACTTGTCTCTGCACCTGGAAATGACCCTCCCTCGCACAAGAAGGCACAAGGCAGAGGAAAGGTGCAGACAGAAGTTTTTGCTGGTGGAGACAAAAGCTTGGGGCAGAAGGTTTGTGCCTGTAGCTTCCCTGCCTGGTGCTCAGTTTGCTGCCAGGAGCACTGCCAGGGCAATATCCTGCCCTGCTCCCTGCTCAGCCCACAGAGCACGATTATTTCATTAATCTCGTGTCATCTCCTCCTCGGCTGATCCAGCTGCAATATTGCAGAAATAACTTCCCACTGCTCCCTGAGGAGAAGCAGACTTCAGAGGCCAGGAGAGCTCTTCCCTCTCCTCCCTGCTTGCTGTGGGCCCCAGAGCTGCCAGAAGGTTTGAAAGTCTTTGATTCCTTCTAGCTCCTGCAGTCAGGGACGCATAAAAAGCAGCTAACAAAAAACCAACCAACCAACCAAACAAACAAAAAAACCCAACCAACCAACCAACCAAAAAAACAAAAAACCCAACCAACCAACCAACCAAAAAACAAAAACAAAAACAAAAACAAAAACAAAAAAAACCCCAAAAAAACCCAACTAAAACAAACAAAACAAACCAAAAAAAACCAAACCCAAAAAACCCCCAACCCCCAAAACCAACCAGTTACTATAATCATCACACCCTTCAAAATCCCAGGGAACTTAGCAAGGTCTAGACGGAGTCACATCCCTTTCCCAGGCACCAAAACATCACCTGGCATTGGCTGGTGCCAGCAGATGCTGTCAAGCAGTGGTGCTGTGGATCATTCCCCATTCTCTTTGTGCTCCTGGCTGCCTTCTCCCCAGGCTGCTCTGCCTGTGCCATCCTGCTGGAGTGGTTCCCCAGGCTCTGGCCCAGGTGGGAGCACTCCTGGGATGCAGGGTGGTGGAGACTCGTTAGCTGCAGGTAAATGAGTAGCCAGGTGAATCCTTACTCCAACTCCTAAAATACCGTTTTAATGCAAAATTGTGTCCCGGAGTAGATCTCTGTTTCTGTGTAAATGTGGGGATGAGTGCGCTGCTGGATTTTAAGTATGTTACCATAGGACAGAGTGGCAGTGCTGAGTGAGTGACACAGAGCTGGCATTGCCACCCACTCGTGCCAGGGCAGCCTCTGCCATCTGCACGGGGGAATGTTTGTCCCAAGCACAGCAGTGACAAATTATCTGATCAATACGTAGGCTGATTGTGGTCTAATCTTGCTTAGCCCCAGTAAGCCTGGGATTGATCCAGATCTAATCTTGCTTATCCTGGACAAACCCAGGAGCAGATCCAGATCCTAAGGAAATGCATCCTATGCAAATCCAGAACGGCTCTATCGATTTGCTGGCAGTGGTCGCCCTGTTTTGGCCTCTCTGCAGAGGGGTTTATCAGCATTATCTGCCCCTTGATGTGTAATGCAATCAGAGCACTTGATGAGTCTTGATGAATCTTGATTAACTGTTGGCAGAGAGTGTCAGCAGCTCTGGCTGCAGGACTGTGGTGCCTGCTCCAGCTGTGACTTCCTACGTAACTGCAGCACAATAGAGGGAGGAGGTGAAGCGCTGGCTGGGGACCAGGGCACTCCCTGTTCCCTTTCACCTGAGCTCAGACGGATTTTCTCTGCTGTGAGAGGTGGCCATGGAGCCATGGATGCCTGCAAAAGGTGCAGCCTGTGTCACTGAGCCTCCTGCTCCAACCCAGAGTGCTCCTTGGCCTCCTCTTTGGCCCTGGAGGTCTCCACCTGCAAATTTAGAGGTTAAGGGTTGTGACATCTGATGGTCCCCTCGCTTTGCTGCACTGCCCTGCAAAGGCTGGTACCTGCAGCCATGCAGTGAGCTCCAGCACACATGGGGCTGCTGCTCCTGTGATCACTTGCAAGCCCTTCCTGCAAATCTAATAACTTCAGGAAGGAAAAAAAAAAAGTAAAAAGAAAAAGAAAAAAAGGAAAAAAAAAAAAAAAGGAAAGTAATTACCTTCTGGGGTGGAATTTCTCCAGCCTTTACTCAGCCCACTGGGGAATTTGTCAGGAACATGGACTGCAGTTTTGTTCAGCGATTCTTGAGTTATACCAGCACAGGGAAAATGGCATGTCTTGCAGCTTGATGTTTTTGTGATGTCTTTCTTTGCTCTCAGGTTTGAAAGAAAAATACCAGACCCAAAAAAAAAAACTCTCTTCAAAACGTAAAACTTGCCCTTAGCTTAATTCAGTGGAGACTTGAGCAGCTGCTCCTGCATCTCAGAGAAAAAAGGCCTCGTGCTATTAACATGTCTAAAGAAATTGGATGTAGAAATATGAAGGTCCCTCATCTTTTAAGAGCTGCACTCCCTGCCTCGGGCTCCTGGCTTCTGCCTGAGCAGAGCAGCGCTGTGGGATGCAAATGGGCTTCAGGAGATGACCCTGCTGGGCTGAAAGGGGGAATGTTGAACCCCAGCCCTTTGAGGAGAGGTTCCAGGAGGTGATGAGGGTCTCTCTTCCACCCTACAGCTTTTGAACCCTCCTGCCAGGTGTATTGTCAGAGGCTGTGAGACTGAATCCTGGGGGCTTGGTGCCAGAGCTGAGCTACAGCTGTGTCTGCAGCCTGGACCCGTATTTTTCAGAGTGCTTTGATCTGAAAAGTGCTTTAGCAGTGTAAATACAACCTAGAAGGTTCTCAAACGCCCCAGAAATGTTCTCCAAGAAAATATGTTGCCTTTCCCCTTCCTTTCCCTCGAACGGGAAATAATTCCAGATTCATCCAAATGTGCTTTTCTAATCAAAGGGGCCACTTTGTACTTCTGAATCCAAGGGGAGGGGATCGGAACAGGAAGAAAACAAAACTCCTTCTCAGCGCTGCGTTTGTGAGATTGATCTCCCGTGGCTAAACCCATCTGTGTTTCTCCTTTGCAGGGGGGATCTTCCCCCTGCAGCTGGGCACTTCACTTCAGAGGCCGAGCTGGTGCCCGGGGAGGAGGAAGAAGTGCTGGAGCAGCCCAGGTTTCTATGGCACTGCGTGCAGCAGCCGCTCTCCTTATCTTTCTAACTTGATCGGGAGAAATTGCTTTTGTCAATTTTAATTTCGGCTGAGCTGAGCAGGATAAACAAAGGGAGGTGCAGGAGAAGCAGATGGTTTGTCACAGAGCACAGAGCAGTCAGGAAGACTGTGCAGCTTTTTATAGCGTATAATGGCCTTTCCTTACATCTAGCTATCCATCACCACATAATTCCCAAAATAAACCGGGATTGTGCAATATACGTGAAGTAACCCGAGTGTCACAGCAGGTCTGGAATATTCAGACTGCAGGAGTTTTGGCAGTGGTTGGGAGCATTCACACAAAAACCCCTTTTGCTGGTCGGTGTCGGCTCCTTGTTTGGAGAATCCCTGTGGCGGCTGCTCGTCCCACAGCTGGGGCAGGACAGCTCTGCTAGGTCTGGTGAGCCTTTCTGCAGCTTTGGAGATGCGGCCGTGGCACCAACACTGCTTGGTGTGATGGGATAAACGAGGGGTTTGTGTCCTACCCCACAGTTCTCTCTTCAGATTACACCAGCCAGGGTCACCCCAGACCTCGTGGCCCAGGTAAGACATAGCTGCTGACCCAGGTAAGACATGGCTGAAGCAGCAGGAGAAGGAGGTATCTCTGCCCTTCCTTTCCTGCATGGGAGCCTGGCACTCATGGAGCTTTGTTACCCATGCAGGAGTTGCTGTGGGGCTGGAGAATGTGTGCTCGACCTTCCACCTGGCGCTGGGTGCTCCCACCACAGGGGACACTTTGGTCGCGGGGTGTCCCCTCTTGCCCTGTGGCGTGGGCAGGGGTGGCAGGGGGCTGCCTGTGGCCAAGATGCTCCAAGGCCCGTGCCCCGACGCCGTGTCCACGCCAGCTGGGGAGACGTGATCTCTCCCAGAGCTGGTGCTCTGGGATCGTGACTCAGCCTGGTGGGTATTTGTTTCAATAAGAGCCGTGCTGCTGTTTGCAAACCTTTTTAAATTGCTCTCAGCGAGCGCTGTGCGTCTGGAGCAAAGTCTGCCTGCAGAAAAGCCTGCGGAAGGGGAGGTCTGGGGGGTGGTGGTAGGAGCCTGAATCCCTGCCAGGTTTCCATCCCGCAGAGCGTGTCGGGGCTGGAGCAGGGACGTGCTGTGGCTGCTGCCTGCCTTGGAACAACGGGCAGGCTGTCCCCGCTCCCGAGCATCCCCGCTAGAGCATCCCTCTGCAATTTCAAATAATGAGCAAATATGAAGAAAATCAAAGTGTGTTTGAACTCCGTTAATGAACAGAAAGAGGGCTAAATATTTCCAATAAGCTGTTTGCTGCGAATTTGCTGAATACCTAAACCAGCTCTATCCGCTCCAGCTCGGGTTCCGCAGAGCCCAAAGGCAAGAAAATCTCAGCGCTGGAATGACGGGAGCGGCCAGAACCTGCTGGGCAGAGCTGCTGGGGGTGGCTGTGATTTCTGGAGATAGGGGTCTTATTCCAAATCCCAGTTCGGCTCCCAGGTGCGGGCAGGAACATCCCCTCGGGGTGACAGCAGGGGACAGCCGCCTGCGCTGCTGGCCTCGGCAGCAGGCGGAAAAGGGAAGATGCAGTCCTGGCCTTGGCAGAAAACAGACCTTCAAGGAGGCTCCCTGAGGGGTGGGCAACCAGCTCGCATTAAAGAGGATGGTCCCCGTGGCGTTTGTGCGCGCTGCGAAAGACCTAATTAGTATTTATCGGCCGTAATTTGTTGTTTACAGGAGGCTGAGCAGCGGTGTCGCTGGCTGTGTGCGGTCCATCCCGGGCGGGCAGAGCTGGGACACCCAGCTTTGTTTGCAGAATCTCGGGCTGTGCTTTCATTCTTCAGGGCTGGAAATCCGATCCCGGCAGCGGGCTGGCTGCCCAGCCTTCCCCGACGGAGAGGTGGATGGGGAAGGACGGCTGAGCCCCGCACCTGCACCCTCCTGGCTGAACACGGCTCAGGGGCGCCCTGCGAGGGGCTGCCTGGGTCTGCAGATGGATGGTGGCTGTCCCCCCGGGGACCCTCAGCTGTCCCCCAGTGCCACCCCCGGCTGCACAGCGCCCACAGCCCATTAGACCGCTAATTAAAGTAAATACTGATGGCAGGTAGGGGTACGCATTAGCCCTGCCACCGAGGGAGTGTTCTCACCTAGTGTGTCACTAACTCTGACGCGGGGCCTCGGCTGTAATTGCTGCTTTTCCCTTTGAAGGTGGTGCCTGCCTTAACTTTCCGTGGTTATTTGTTCCCTGGCTGCAGGAGAGCTCGGTGCCCTGGGTAACAGTCATGGTCCTCAATTCCCTGGGAAACCAGGGAATCACAGAAAGGTCTGCGTTGGAAAGGACCTTAAAGCCAGTGTCATTCCAAGCCCCTGCCATGGGCAGGGACACCTTCCAGTGGACAATGCTGCCCACAGCCATCCAGGTCTTGGATACTTCCAGGGATGCTTCTCTGAGCAGCCTCCCCACCCTCTGAGTCAAGAAATTCTTCCCTACCTCTAATCTAAATCTTTTCTCTCCGTTTAAAACCCTTTAATTCCCCCTTGTCTCATCCCTATCTGCCCGGGGAAGGGAAGTGTCAGGAGGATGTAGAGGGAGAGCTACGGGCAATGGCTTTCTCGGGGATCCTGCAGTGGCCTGGCACTCTGCTCCCAGCTCTGCCCAGTGCCTGGGTGTCTGTCCCCGGCGCTCCCTGACCAGAGCTGGGGCGATGGCAGTGATGTGTCCTGGCTCCACGTGACACTCCTGAGTGTGTCACACATTGGCGCAGGTCTTGCTTTGAAGGCAGCTCCTCTGTCAGGTGGGGTGCTGTCCCTCCCCACGTGCCGCCCTTGCTTTCAGGGATGACTCATGTCTGCAGACATACAAAATCTCCCTCCAACAGCAGACCAGTCTCTTGGTCTTGTTTACATCACCTGTAAACAAGATGAACCCAGGGAAGAGAGGCACCTTTTACTGTTAATAGATCAAAATTATAGATGATCACAAAATAACAGTGTACAGAATGCTTAGCTGATGTAAATTACTTTTTCTTCTATTTCCTTCCATTAGCCACCAAACATTTACCCCAGGCAGAGCTCTGTCTCAGGAAAAAACCCAAGCTGGATGTGGAGCAGCAGGCTGGGTAAGTGCTGGGTAAGATAGCACTGCTGATAGACTGAGATGAGATGAAGTGTGAAAATCAGAGGGACTGGGAAATGGAAGATGCTACCTGTCATATTATCTCTATTTCTCATGAAAAAAAAAAAAGGCAGAAAGCTGTTTCTGTCTGATTTGTGGTCTTATACTCAGGGTATTGCTTGCTCCAGGACAGAATTTGGCCTGCAGAGCAGTGAGGAAAGTTTGCAGCATTGGCAACAACACAGTGTGATTCAGGAGCGAGCCCTTAAACAAGATTATTACTCATTTTACCAGGCACAGCTATCCATTATGGTTAATAAAACACTGCATAAGTGATTCTCAGCCTGATCCAAACAATATATCTCGTGGCCCAGCTGGGCTCACTTTTATCCTGAGCCTCACAAGCGGGATATGTTGGCATCAGCAGACACTGAGAGATTGGTACCTGATGGCATGGACAGCCAAGATCTGCCTCTTCCTTTCCAAAGGGATGAGTGATGTGAGATGCTGCATGGGTTCTGCTGCCACCTCCCTAGCACGTCCTTCTCTGAAGGACAGGATCCATGCTGGCTGTGGTGGCATGTTGTCCCAGGGTTCTGGAGAGAAGGCAGATCCTCCCCAGGCTGTACCCCTGCTCCAGGGCAGGTGGGTGGCCTTTTGATGGAAAATCCTTTGTGATTTTGCCCTGCTGGAGGAGCAGCTGCGGTTTTGGGTGCCCGCATGGGGATCTCTCATCATCCCAGAGCAAATGAGTGCTGCCTGCTGGGGAAGGGGAGGAAAACCAGCCTGGGATGCAGAAGAAAGGCTTGGTCATGACGTTCCTGTTGGAAACGAGGCCCAGGAACTCGTTGTGGAGGTGCACCTGGTGCAGGGGTGGTGACAAGGCTGCTTCCACACGCCTGTGCTGCAGGAGGATAGAGCCAGCAGCCCTTTGCATCCAGCATTCCACCTGTTCTGCCAGGCACTGGGAACAGCTCGAGGAGTGCTGGGACAGCAGTAGGAGCTGGTCCCTGCCAGGATGCTGTTATCCCACAAATAAGGAGCAAGCCCTTGCTCTGCAGCATGCTGGTGGCTGGCTGGGGGGCTCTGCTCCAGGCCATCCATCTGGCATCTTTTTGAGACACTGTACTCATTTTTTCCACCATGCCAAAACAAATCCTTGCAGACTATTAATCACTGGCTTGGAACAGCATCCACCCAGGTTCAGTTGTGATAAGATATGCCAGCCCTTGTCTGACATCGTGTAGCCATTTCAAGAGGACATAATTACAGCAATTGTTAGGCGTTTTTCTACCTTTCCCTGCCTTCTCTCACAGGTAACGTTATGTGACGAATCACTTTCCCTGACATCCTCAGCCCAGCTCAAACACCACCGCTCCCCTGGCTGTGCTGCCGTGCAGGAATGTCAGCTGGCTGCAGACAGTGCAGCTGGGGAGCCATAACGTGTGAATCTCAGTTTGATGGGTGAAAATGACCCACGGGGTGATGCTGGGGGAGAGCTGGGGCTTTGGTGGGTGAATTCTGCAGTTTCCCCGTGTCTGCAGTTGCAGAAGTGGCAGGGGAAGCTGGGGAGGAGGGAAGTGCGCTGGTGCTGGTGTCTGGGCTGCCAATGGCTGGGTGTGGGAGGCGGGCAGGCAGCGTTGGAATGCCAGAGTCAAAAGCAGCGAGGAACCAGGGCCAGATCCCCTGATGTGGGCACCTTGGTGGGACGGAGCTGGAGCCTGGTCTCAGCCCCGTGGCTGCTTCTCAGCTGGTGCTGGATCTCCATCAGCAGTTCTGGAGCCAGGACAAATTGCACCAGCTGAGGAATGCTGCCGAAATCCCCCAGCTGACAGTCAGCGCTGCAGCAGGAGGCTGTACATCCCAGAAATGTCTCCTGCCTGTTGGCATGCTGGGAAGGAGGCTTGTGGCTCAGGGGTAAAGGCAGATGAATGTTTGGGAGCTGTCAACATTCTGCCAGTGCCAGGTATCTAGTTCGTGCTGGAAGATGGAAGAATTGCAGCGTCCCTGGCCCCTTTGCATGGAGTCAGCAGCAGACTAAGCAGCACGCAGGAATAAAGGGAGAGAAAAGCGGAAAAAAAGAAATGCAGAACAAGTGATTTAGCTCTGTTCATGAGCGTTCTGAAAGATGGGATGGGTGTTGCTGGAGCGGCTGTGTGGAGTTGGCTGAGCTCTACGTGTGATCTGTGGAGCCGCTCAGACTCCAGACACTGCACTGCTCTCCTTCACTAAATCACTGTCTTTCCCCAGGTGTCTTTATTCCCCGACCTTCACAATCTGTTTGTCCACGCGGGGAACTGGAGACTGAATTAAGATGTGCTGCTCGTAAGCAGGGTAGAAAGAGCGGAGATTGTCCCATCACCTGGGATAACCTTCCCCAGCAGGCGGATCTCCCGCGGAGAGAGAGGTTTGGCTGCCTCTTAATTCGATCCGTGCCATCGCTGCCTCGTAAAGCCCGGGGCCGTCTGTTCCTCCCGTGAGCGGGGACAGCGGGGACAGCGGGGACAGCGGGGACAGCGGGCAGGGTCCGTACCTCGGGCAGGGTCCGTACCTCGGGCAGGTGGCCAAACCCGTGAGCAGGGCACCGTGAGCTGCTCCCTGCCTCGCCTCCTGCGCACATCCCAGTCTCCTTGTGCTTCTTTTTCTACCCTCCCTCCTCTCCCCTCCTCGCTTTTAATCTTTGCTTAACTTGTTGTGCAGGCAATTGCAGGGCATTTAGCGCACGGTGATGTGTGTTTGGGGCCTGAGCTGGAAATACGGCTCATTACCTGGAGTGGGGAATATTAAGCACTTTTCTCTGTTGGCCATTTGATCACAAGGTTATCCTGTTTGATGGTTTTATACCCTGGAATTGATTGCATGGGAAATATTTAGCCAGCATGGCTGGAATGTGTGTCTCCCCACAGGCTGCCAGGTGCAGGTGAGCTACTGCACTGTGGGGAGCCACTCGGGGGGTGATCAGCAGCCCTCTTCAGACCTCCAGGTCATCTTTTCTTGCAAGATATGAGATTAAATCAAGCAAGCTGCTCAGGTTTTTGGTGTGATCCTGTGTCCCGTGAGACACAGCCCAGCGAGAGGAGGAAAAAGGCTGCATCACTTATTGCAGCCCCCCTGAATCAGGCAGCATTTTTTGCTTCATGTCTCAGGTCTAGGGAGACCTTAGAGCCTCTTGCAGTACCTAAAGGGGCTACAGGAGAGCTGGAGAGGGATTTGAACAAGGGCATGGAATGACAGAGCGAGGGGAAATGGCTTCACAGCGGCAGAGGATAGATTTAGGTTAGATATTAGAAAGAAATTCCTCCCTATGAGAGTCGTGAGGCCCTGGCACAGGTTGCCCAGAGAAGCCACGGATATACCCTGTCTCTGTGAGTGTTCAAGGACAGCTTGGAACAACCTGGGATGGTGGAAGGAGTCCCTGGCTGTGGGGAGGTTTGGAACTCGATGATCCTTCAGGTCCCACACCATTCTGTGGGGCTGGCTGCCCTTGCCTTGCTCTTGCCCCGTGCAGGCTGGTGAGAGGCAGCTCCCTCCCAGCTCCTTGCTGTGCCCTCTGCTGCTTCTGTTCACGCAGGATGTGCCTGCCTGCCTCCTCAGGTACCTTCAGAAAGCACCACCTGATTGTTTCTCCCCTTTCTCCAGGTTTTGCTGCCAGGCAGGCTGTGTAAATTGGGAGCGGGTCCAGCGGGCTTCCTCTGGACCGACACCAGTGTTGGAGCAGAGAATCAGCCCTGCACCTGTCACTCCTTTAATACAGGCTTTAAATCTGATTATGACTGCCTGTCTGGCTCTGCATTATGTGCTTCATGATTATTCAGCATTATGTAATCTTTGATAAAAGATGCTGCCTCAGTAAAAGTGATTTAAACTATTGAGTGATAGGAGTTTATCGAATTCCTCGGAGTGATGTTGTCCTCTCTTTGGCACTTTAACCTCTTCAGTGGAAGGAGTGTGCCAGACGCTGCCCTTGCTAACAGCCAGGAAACCCTGCTGACTTGGGTGGAATTGCAGGAGTACAAATAAAGTTAGATTTCAGCTTAGAAAGACAGTTTTGTACAGTCTAAAGGCTCAATATTTTACAGCAGCGGTCTCTTATCTGCATTATGTGCTAACTGCTAACAGAGTTACACAGACAGATGTCTGCAGGTCCTGCAGATGCTCAATAAAGTTTGGCTCTCAGAGAGCTGATGGGCAGAGCTGGCCAGGATCTCCTCACTCCAAACCCTTTGAGAATGGGCACTGAATTCCTGTGAGCTGAAAGGAGAAAAAAAAAAAGTTTAAATCTAAGCTGAATACTTTGTCCTTTTTTCCCAAGCACCCCCCTAAAATATAAAAACTTGTATTTTTCTCCATTTAAGGCTTCTCTTTCTCATCACACACTAGATGTTTCATGGCTGAATGGTCTAGGGAGTCTGCTCTGAGTTTTCCTATTTCTTCATTTCCTTTTTCTATGCCACAGGTTTTTTCTTTTTCTGCTTCACTGTGATATTGGAAACATTTCTAGGGGAAGAAAAAACACAAACCTAAACTGTAACTCCTGACACCAGATACTTTGAAAAGCTTTCAAGTTGTGCAGAACTGGATAAGGAAAGAAAGGAAAAAATAAACCTACATCATTTATTTTACTTCACCTAGTAGCTAAAAGAAAAAGGTGCTGGAAAGGGGAAAAACAACACTTCAGAACTGAGGAACTAGAAGAAAGGTCCTGAAAAATTAAAAAGATAAAGTTCCTCTTTGATGTTTAAAGCAAATTTCAAAATTTCAAACTATTTTGTGCGTGTTCTCCCCAGTTCTGCAGAGTACAGAGGGGGTGTGGTTTTGCTCCCCTCTGGCTCCAGCAGAGGATGAGTGAGGGGCTTGGGTCCCACCAGCTGGTGCAGGGACCTGAGGGAGCCTTGGCTAGGGAGGGATGCAGAGCAGGCACTGAACCCCACAGCCCACCCTCCTCTGCAGTCCCACAGCCCAGGAGAGGAAGGGATGTGAGCAGGAGCTGCTCAGGCAGCAGGTATCTGTGAGCAAGGGCCAATCTCCTGCTTGTCCTTTTCCCTCGTCCCTGCACGAGGAATGTTTAATAAAACCCCTGGGCTTGCCAGCCCGCTGATACCATAGTTTTAAATATACATGTTTCAGATGCTGAGATTTACTTTTTGACAGGGATGAGAGATAGCTATAAATGCTGGGCTGAAGAGGAGTCATCACATTAGTGCTCAAAGTGGTGCAAGCTGCACGACTTGCTTGTAACTCAAAGCTTTCCTTATTCTACAGCGTGGGCAGATCAGGATCTCTGTTCCGTGCTGCCCAGGCCCAGCAATGAGCTGGGTGAGTGGCAGGTCGTGGTGCCATGCTGCTCCTCCTCCTCCCCCTGTGGCCCCTAGCCTGATGTTCCAAGGAGGATGATGTAGCTCCCCAGCAGCAGCGTGATGTGCTGCTAGAAAATGGGCCTGGAGGGATGGCTCCTGCAGGAGGTTTGGCCAAAGAGAACATGGGGACCACCATGTCACCAGCTCCCTCCCTCCCAGCCAGGCAGTGAAGCTAAGGGCATCACCAGGTGCATGGCAACAGGAGTGCTGGGCTTTGGATAAGCTAATTGTGTTGCAAGGAGTGGAGCGAAGCTTTTAGATTTCACAGCCAACGTGTGGCATCTTTATTAATGTGCCTACTTGAGTTCCCTGGGACGCGATGTTTTCTCCTTACCCTGACCATCCATCTGAACTGATAATAGGACTATTAATCCATTTTGTTGACAGCACGCACAGACCTCCAGTGAGGCAGGAGATGGGGAAGAGGTGGGGCTGCAATCGATGCTTGTTTTGTTCCAAAGGGATCCCGTCACAGGCTCTGACAAACTGAGCAGTGGCTGGAGGTGAACAGATGGAGTGCTATCCAAGGTTACAGGTGATGTGCAGCTGGCCAGCTGTGGCCTGGCTTCTCCTTGGGCAGCTGGAGAGCGTCCTGCAGAAAAGCACTGAGAGATGAGATGTTCTGCAGAAGCCAAACCTGGAGTGCTCCAGGGCGTGTCACACTGTTCAGGGTCTACACTCACCAACCTCCTATCAGTTACTGACCCACTCCTAATCCCAATTCATACCCACACAGAGGTGAAGGTTCTCTGGTTTCAGGGTCCTGTCAGCTGGCTACGAGGTGACTGGCACAGCATCCATTGTGTCAGTGATTTCCTTCGTAGCAATAGAAATACATGTATGCCATACATTTAAAAATGCAGGTCTGTTATAGGTGTGATCCATAAAGAAATATTTCAGTTGAAAAGGAGCTGGGAAATGAGGCGCACCTCTTCCCAGCTCTTGCTCCTCTGCACAGCCGCTGCCAGTAGCTGATCCCAGGTGCCTTTATATTCAGACTGATCCTGTCTGGTTTTAAATATCTCAAGCCACAGACCTTTTTCCCTCCAGGGAACCACGTCGCAGCCTCATAATTTTTGCTGTCAGCAGAGGGGATTTTTTCCCCTGTGACATTCAACCTAAATGCTCCATTTCTTCATTTCCTGTCATCCCTTCTGGTGATGCCCCTTGTACTCTATTAAATAATTCCTTCCCTCCCTCTCTATTTACTCCAACCAGATCTGTAAGGCTCTTAGTTTGTCTCCCCACGGACAGCTCTTAACCAAGCAATATATATATTTAAGCCTTTTAATCTTCTTTCAGAAATCAGTCTCTCCGTGCCTTTGATCATTTGTGCGGCTTCCCTCTGAACCGCCGCCAACACGGCTGTGCCGCGGGAGCGCGGTGCTCGGGCTCCAGCCACACCTGAGCCCCGCAGCGCGTCCCCGCCGCCCGGGATGTGCGGGACCCGAACGCCGGGGGCCGCCGCGTCCCCGCTGCCCTCATGCACAGCAGCGTCCCCCTCGCTGACCCCTGGCCCCAGGGCGTTCTCTGAGGCGTTGCTTTGGATCTTGGCTTGGCTTGGCTCGGCTCAGCCATCGCTGCCTGTCCTGCTGTCGTCGCTCCTTCGCGTCCCAGCCGCGCTCGCTCACATCTGTCCAAGGCACGGCTCCTTTCGCCGCTTCCTGCCCATATTTCTAATCTCACTAGGCCCTTTTTGTGTTAATTTTCTATGCTTGCTGGAGCTCACAGCACCTCCCAGTATAGCATCATCTGCCAAATTCATTAATGTGTAGTTTACTCCTCTTTCCAGGTCATTAATGAGGGTATTAAATGAGAGCAGCCCTAACCTAGATCCCTGCAGTACCCCATAAACACCTCCCCCTGCTTCTAATTACCCTTTGTTTATGATCCCTCAGCCAGGTTTTCAATCCACATGGCACAGTTCAAGTCATCAGAATTAATTTTTCCATGGAAGGCTTCGACAGGGCTTTGCCCCCTCGTGCCATCCCCACCTGCCACCCCTCCATGTCCCACTGCCACTCCCCCGTGGGTCACAGTGACCTGCGCTGCTGCTTTCCGGAGAGGAGAAGGAACACCTGGCAAAGGCTTTTTCCTCTGCCGGCTTTTGTCCCGCTGCTCCAGGACACGGCAGCGGATATGGAGGGGCCCTGCGTCCCTCCGGGGTCCTGCGGGAAGGAGGAGGGTCCCCTCGGCTGTCCCCGGGTATTGTGTCCCTCCCTGGCATCTCACGGGGTGGTGTCCGTGGAGGGATGCTGTGCTGGGGGCTGGAGTCAATGGAGGGATGCTGTCCGCGACAGGTGCCGCTGGAGGGGTGGTGTCCCCGGACAGATGCTGTCGCGCGGGATGGGATCACGGGGACAGTATCTCTGAAAGGACGCTGTCCCCGGGAAGGTGGCCGCGGATGGATGCTGTCCCTGGCGGCCGGCGGTATCCCGGTCCCCCTCTACCGGCCCTCCTGGCTGTGTGAGGGCCGTGGCCGGGCAGTCGAGGTGCTCCGCCGGGGCCGGGTGTCCCGGGGTCCTGGTGTTCTTGTGTCCCGGTGTCTCCGTGTCCCGGTGTCTCCATGTCCCGGTGTCCCCGTGTCCCGGTGTATCCATATCCCGGTGTCCCCGTGTCCCCATGTCCCGGTGTCCCCGTGTCCCGGTGTATCCATGTCTCAGTGTCTCCGTGTCCCTGTGTCCCGGTGTCCCCGTGCCTCCGTGTCTCCGTGTACCGGCGGGTGCCGCGCCCCGAGCGGCCGCGAGATGGCGCCGTTGTGCCTGGGAAGGCGCGGCGGGGCCCGACGGCGCGGCCGGGCCGGGCGGGGCAGGATCGGGCCGGGCCGGGAACAGCCGGGCCGGGCCGGGCCGGGAACAGCCGGGCCGGGTCATGCCGGGGGTGGGGCAGGATCGGGCCGGGCCGGGAACAGCCGGGCCGGGCCGGGCCGTGGTCCCTGGGCTCGGCCGACGCTTCGGTTCCCGATGCGAACCCCCCAAAGGGAGCGGTGCCGCGGCAGATGCTCCGGACCTCCGCCCCGCTGCCTCCATCCCGCCGCCTGATCGCTACCCACCGGCAGGCTGCGGGGCGGTTTGCCGACGGCCGCGCCGGCACCGGCCCTTTTTTAACCCCGGGGAGGGGGACGGTGTGTTGGGAGGTTTCCGAGCCGCGACCCGCCGGGGCCGCTCCGCCTCCCCCTCCCGGTGACGCCTCCCCGGGCCCCTGTACAGAGCCCCCGGGACCTTGTCTGCGGTGGAGACAGGAGGTAAGGGACAGGCACACGCACTCGGGAACGCTTTATTTCATTGTTAGGAGGACACGCTGCCGCGGTCGGCTCTCCAGGGATCATCAGCACGGTGCAGCCAGCGCCGCGGGGCTGGAGCCTCCCGGGGGCGTTGGGCGGTCCCGGGAACACTGCCCGGCGGGGCGGGGTCCTCCTGCCCCGCAGCGTTCACTCTCTACTGAACGGATTTGGGGCGCTCGGCGGGACGCGGCGGTCCCCGCGCTGCCTGCGGGCATCCGCCACCGCCCTGTGCGCACCTGCTAAAGAAGCAACCGCCAGTGACCGCGGACGCGGAGCCAAAACACCGCTGCGAACGCAGCTCCAGGGCAGCGGGACGGGCTCACGGGGCAGCAGGGGGAGCAGGGACAGCAGGAACAACAGGCTCCCGGTCAAGCAGCGGGTCCGTCCCGTCCCGCTCCGCTCCGCTCCGCTCGGCGCGGCTCCGCGCCCGCTCCGCTCCCGTCCGCGCCGGCCCCGCCCCGGCCCCGCCCCCCGGCCGGCGACGCTATCCTATTGGCGGCGGCGCGGCGCGCCGGTCCCTCCCCCGAGCGCCCATTGGCTGCGGCTGAGCGCCGCCCGCCCCCGCGCCGCCCGCCCCCGCGCCGCCCGCCGGCGCTCCGGACTGCGGGCAGTGGCGTGCGGCCGCCGCAGCGAGCGCCGGCGGCAGCGGGCTCGGCGCGCCTCGCCACCGCACCGCTCGGCTCCTCGCTCCTCGCTCCGCTACCGCTCGGCTCGGCGCCCCGCTTCTGCTCCGGCGCCCGCTCGCTATGCCCGGCCCTTTCTCGGCGCCGCCGGCACGGAGCTCCTGAGCGGACGGCGTTGGCGTGAGCGCGGGGAACCGCGGCTCCGGTGCCCGCACCAGCCCGCCCGCCGCCGGGGCAGCCCGGCGGGCGCTGCCCGCATGAGCGCGGCGGGCCCCTGAGGCGCGCAGCCGGCGGCCGTCGGGGCGCGGCGGGCGGAGGCGGCGGCGCGGCGATGGGGGCTCTCCCGGCGCTGCTGGGGGCCGCCTTGCTGTGGGCCGGCGCCGGGGCCCTCGTCAACCTCAAGTACTCGGTGGAGGAGGAGCAGCGGGCCGGCACGGTGATCGCCAACGTCGCCAAGGACGCCCGGGACGCCGGTTTCGTGCTGGACCCCCGGCAGCCCGCCGCCTTCCGGGTGGTCTCCAACTCGGCCCCCCACTTGGTGGACATCAGCCCCGGGTCCGGGCTGCTGGTGACCAAGCAGAAGATCGACAGGGACCTGCTATGCCGGCAGAGCCCCAAGTGTGTCATCTCGCTGGAGGTGATGTCCAGCTCCATGGAGATCTGCGTGATCAAGCTGGAGATCAAGGACCTAAACGACAATGCGCCCAGCTTCCCCACCGACCAAATCGAGCTGGAGATCTCGGAGACGGCCAGCCCTGGCACCCGGGTGCCGCTGGAGAGTGCCTATGACCCGGACTCGGGCAGCTTTGGTGTGCAGAGCTATGAGATCACCCCCAATGATCTCTTTGGGCTGGAGACCAAGACACGGGGTGACGGGTCCCGTTTTGCTGAGCTGGTGGTGGAGAAGAGCCTGGACCGTGAGACCCAGTCCCACTACAGCTACGTGATCACGGCGCTGGATGGTGGTGACCCGCCCAACTTCGGCACAGTGGAGCTCAGCATCCGCGTCATTGACTCTAATGACAACAACCCCCTCTTTGAGGAGCCAGCCTACACCGTCAGCGTGCCTGAAAATGCCCCGCCGGGGACGCCGGTCATCCGCCTCAACGCCTCCGACCCGGACGAGGGCACCAACGGCCAGGTCCTCTACTCTTTCCACAGCTACGTCTCCGAGCGGGCCCGGGAGCTCTTCCAGATCGACCCCCAGAGCGGCCTCATCACGGTGAGTGGTGCCATCGACTATGAGGAGGGTCACGTCTATGAGCTGGACGTGCAGGCCAAGGACTTGGGGCCTAACTCCATCCCTGCCCATTGCAAAGTGACCATCAGCGTCCAGGACGCCAACGACAACCCGCCCCTCATCAACCTGCTCTCTGTGAACAGCGAGCTGGTGGAGGTGAGCGAGAACGCCCCGCCGGGGTACGTCATCGCCCTGGTGCGGGTCTCGGACCGCGACTCCGGGGCCAACGGGCGGGTGCAGTGCAAGCTCCTGGGCAACGTGCCTTTCCGCCTCCAGGAGTACGAGAGCTTCTCCACCATCCTGGTGGATGGCCGGCTGGACCGGGAGCAGAGGGACCAGTACAACCTCACCATCCAGGCTAGGGATAATGGCATCCCTTCCCTGCAGGCCACCAAGTCCTTCACGGTCAAGATCACCGATGAGAACGACAACCATCCCCACTTCTCCAAGCCCTACTACCAGGTCATCGTGCAGGAGAACAACACCCCAGGGGCCTACCTCCTCTCGGTCTCGGCCAGAGACCCTGACCTGGGCCTCAATGGCAGCGTGTCCTACCAGATCGTGCCCTCCCAAGTCAGGGACATGCCCGTTTTCACCTATGTCTCCATCAACCCCAACTCTGGAGATATCTATGCTTTGAGGTCCTTCAACCATGAACAGACCAAGGCCTTTGAGTTCAAGGTCTTGGCGAAAGATGGGGGTAACCCCTCTCTGCAGAGCAATGCCACCGTCAGGGTGATCGTCCTGGACGTCAATGACAACACCCCCGTGATCACGGCCCCGCCGCTGGTCAACGGGACGGCCGAGGTGTACATCCCCAGGAACGCGGGCGTTGGCTACCTGGTCACCGTGGTCAAGGCAGATGACTATGATGAGGGTGAAAATGGCAGACTCTCCTATGAAATGGTGGAAGGAGACAGAGGGTTTTTTGAGATCGACCAGGTCAATGGAGAGATAAGGACCACCAGAGCCTTTGGGGAGAACGCCAAAACAGCCTATGAGCTCATTGTGGTGGCTCATGACCATGGGAAAACATCTCTCTCGGCTTCTGCCTTGATTTTGATATACCTGTCTCCGGCCCTGGATGCCCAGGAGTCCATAGGATCTGTTAACCTCTCCTTGATTTTCATTATCGCCCTGGGGTCTATTGCAGCCATTCTTTTTGTCACCATGATCTTTGTGGCAGTCAAGTGCAAAAGGGATAACAAGGAAATCAGGACCTACAACTGCAGGTAAAGATACCTTTGTTTATGTGCACCTGCGGGTCTGCTTTGATTCTTGCCATCGCAGTTACTTTTGCGTTTGCTGCCGTATACTTGGGGGTGGTGAAGAGGGGTGGCTTCGCCTTGAGAACAGAAGTGAGGTTCCTGTCCCCGCGAGAAAAAATTTCTTGCAAA
The DNA here is from genome assembly GCF_009819655.1 of Sylvia atricapilla. Taxonomy (NCBI): domain Eukaryota; kingdom Metazoa; phylum Chordata; class Aves; order Passeriformes; family Sylviidae; genus Sylvia; species Sylvia atricapilla. The sequence goes on from NC_089174.1 coordinate 1,032,246, forward strand.
GCTTTAAGAAAATTGCTCTCCGCGAGGAGAGCAGGGTAACGAATCGACTTAATTGCGCGGCTTGACAATCTGTTGCAGCATCCCCCGATCTTCCCTGCTCCAGCACAAAAAAAAAGAAGCTGGGAAGAGCGTTTTTTTTTTTTTTTTTTTTTTTTACCAGGGGCATGGCTGTTTCTTACAGGCAGCCCCCCTGTCCGCAGCGCAGCTCCCCGGGCTGGCGAGGGGGCAAAGCCACCGCAGCATCCCCGCAGCAAGAGGGTGCGAGCCGTGGCATCCCCGGGGCTGTTCAAAGGAGCTATTGTGTGGCAGCCGTGGGGCCGAAGCGCGGAGAAAACAGCGATGAAAAACCATCCCCCGGCCGCCCCCGGAGCCAGGCATGGCTGGCCGGGCTGGGGATTTCTGCGGCGAGCCTTTCTGTGCCCCCGGCTTGGATGGATGAGCGTGCTCCGGGGTCCGGAATGCCCGAGGGGAAGGTCAGCCCAGCGCCTGGAGCCGCTGAAAGGCTGATAGGGGGAAATCCAGTCCCCCTGAATATGTAACAGCCCCGCGATTATTGTCTCTCTTTTACTATTCTCTGTGTTACACAAGTTAGGAGACAAATGCTAACCACACATGAATATCAATCAGATGCCATAAAAGAGCAGCTGCAATGCCTCATAAATGGTTTAATCCTGTTACTAGTGAAATAGCCATGACTTCTCCATTCCTTCGGCACCGAGTCGTTTCAGAGAGGAGGGATGGAAATTAATTTTGCTCTACCTTGGAAACGCACGCTCGCCCCTGGCAATTCGGCGGCGCGGGGGGATGTGCGGTCTTTAAAGTTTTATTTACGCAGAAATAATGCCGGAGAGTCGGGGCATTGTACCCCGTTTTCACAGCGTAAAGTGCGTATATAAGCCTTTTTGCTCGATGGGGGAAAAATCATCTGCAAATAAAGGTCGGTCTGTGCTGTATTATGGGATGCCTAGCTTCAAGTGAAAGCTCATGGACCAGATTTCTTGCCAGCTCGGCCCATTAAAAGAGGATAGGACCTGAATGGATAAAAATCATGTTGTGGTGGTGCCCCTAACAGCTTCTCACATACGTATAAGCCCTGGGTTTTACTGTGACGGCTTAGGGATTAATGAAGTGCGGTTTAATTAAATAATTGGTCAATAGAGAAAGGACAGCAAAATGAATGCCTGCAGGAAATAATTGGGCTCTCTCATTGCCAAACTTAAACATTTAGGTAAACAAAACAATTAAAGCTTCATCAAGCATTGTTAGACGAGTCAGCAGCATATAGATTGTTGGCACAACAGAAATCCCTGCCTTCCTCTGATTTATTTGCACACTCAGGGGGGTGCTCGGGCTGTTATCAGTGTGTGTCTGAGCAGGAGTCAGCTGCAGAGGTGGGGAAGCACCAGGCAGGCTCAGCGGCAGCGACCGTGGGGCACCCTCTCCCCACGCCTTTAGGCTTTGCAGTGCCTTGTTTTAGAGATTCCTCACAAGAGCTGCTGGAGAGTCTTCAAAAAACGTGTTAATTTATGAGGCACATATGAGGGCTGTTCGACTTAGCGGCATTTTCGTGCTCAGGCAATTAGCTTTCTGGAACAAGAATATTTGCCCAAGATTCGCCTTTCCCGATAAACTGTATTATTTATTCATCCCGTTATTTCTGTTGCAGCTATTGGATTTTTTTTTATTATTTTTTTTTAAATGCTGCTATCATAGCAAGGCGAGGAGCACAATCCTGACTTTCAAATGTATATTTCTGGCTGTGCAGAGCATTTGATGTGCTTCCCGAGGAAATACCAAGCTGCCCAGTGCTCTGTGTGTACAAATTCGTGTTGGGGACTGTTGTGGTGCTCACTGTGGGGAGACGAGCCACAGTCACTCTGAGCCCAGCAGACCCAACTAATGCAAGGTGCAAATACTTTATCATTATTTGCTTGGGTGCTGTTTTGCAGTAACTTTTTTCCTCTGGTGTTTTGCAGAAGGCAAGCAAGGCACTTCATCAGTTGATTCTTTTGGCAGGTGGGAAGCAGAGAGGGAAGGAAAGGCAAAGAAAAACAAGCTTGCAGTAAAATAAAAAGGTCAAAAAGGATCATTTTTCTTTGCAAAACACACGGTTGTTGTTCTCTGATTTCTAGAAGGTGAAAGCATTTCCCAGCAGAAGGGGATGTGTGTGTCAGAGTGAGGGAGGAATGAAATTCAATTGGAGAAAAGATCAGGTATGATCAGGAGACAGTCAAAACACCAGTGATTTAGATAAAGCATTAATAAACAAACAGCTTTTGGAGTGGGAGAGAACTGAGCTTGCCAGCTAGGACTGCTTCTGGGTCTGCTTTATTTACTGCTATGGAAAATGAACCGGGAGAAAAATCTGCTGTTCGTTTTGAATTTTCATTACGGGGACCAAATTAAATCACTTTTAAAATCCTTATTATGCATGGAAATGAATGCAGGTACCCTTTTCAGTTCATGGGTTTTAACATCTCCATTTTCCTCTTCTGCAGGCTGGACTTTACTTCCAGTAGCTAAATATCAGCAATTACATACACTAGTTCAAAACAGAAGCATTCTTCCTTCCCGTTTTTTTTTTTTTTTTTTTTTTTTAAAATATTTGACCTGAAAACATTATACATATGAAAATAAGCTAAAGAGCGTGTCGTGCCACCAGACCCAAGCCGTGACGTAACGTGCATGACTAAGAAGCCTACATGGAGATGGGGGCCAAGCCCTCTGGGTTTCTGCGTGTGTGCTTGGCGGGGCAGGGTTTAGGATGCTCTCAGCTCCTCATTTTCCCCTCTCTGTCCCCCAGGATCGCGGAGTACTCCTACGGGCACCAGAAGAAGTCGAGCAAGAAGAAGAAGATCAGCAAGAACGATATCCGCCTGGTGCCGCGGGACGTGGAGGAGACGGATAAAATGAACGTGGTGAGCTGCTCCTCTCTCACCTCCTCCCTCAACTACTTCGACTACCACCAGCAGACCCTGCCGCTGGGCTGCCGCCGCTCCGAGAGCACCTTCCTCAACGTGGAGAGCCAGAACAACAGGAATGCTGGCTCCAACCACATCTACCACCACACCTTCACGGGGCAGAGCCCCCAGCAGCCCGACCTCATCATCAACGGGATGCCGCTGCCCGAGGTGAGTGCAGGAGAGGGTCGGTGCTGCCACACAGGGCTGGGCAAACAGGCTCTGCTGTGTGCTGGGCAGGGCACTCTCGGCTGGATTCTGCACGCTGGACGCCCCAGAGGGAGGCAGTGCTGCAGGATGAGCGGGGTGGCACTCACTCACCTGTGGGTTCTGGGGCAGCCCTGACCTGTGGCCGTGGGTGGATGTTTCATCCCCAGACACTGCAGAGACCCTCAGGAGTGCCCAGGTGGGGATGGGCCAGGCCAGGCTGTGTCCATGTGGCTGCTTTGCAGGTGGATTCTGAGCGTGGCGATGCTCGGCGGAGAAGACACTTGTCTTCAGAGGAGTTTTTTGAAGAGGTTGTTGAAAGGGGTGTTGGTGGCTGCTCCTCTGGAGGTGGCTGGCTATGCTGGGAGTGCAGACAGTGCAGGATGCCCCATTGTGACCACCTGCACACCTGGCCCAGTGCTGTCCCTTCACTGTTGCCACAGGAGGGATGTGTGGTACCTGCCAAAGGCAGGGAGAGGGACCACTCTGATCCACACCATCCTCATCAGTTTCTCGTAATTCTTTGGCTTTCCTGTACATCACAGGCATCATTTAATGTTGCTTGTTTGTCTTTCTTTGAATTATTGTTTGGTTTTAAGCAAAACAATCAAAGGTTTGTCATGTTTCCTGCTTTGAATGGAATAACAAAGCTGAAAAAGGAGCTGAAATATTTATGGCTCGCTCTGTTTTGTGTTCAGTGTGCTGGTGTAAATGCAAAATGCTGCTGCTGAAGGCAGTGGAGCTGCTTCAGATTCTTCCTGGTGCTGCAGAGAGCTGAGCCTGGCCCTCTGCAGGGCTGCTGGAGAGGGCTGGTGCCGGGAGCCTGGTCCTGCTGTGGTTGTATTGGCAGAATGCTCACCGAGCCCTGGGGTGTTTGACTTCCACTGAGGCAGAACCAGCTCTGAGAAGTCACGTACTGTGTTGGCCCACACGAGTGACCATTGCTGTTGGCGTGCTGTGGGCAGTGTTCCCTGAGGAATTCCTGAGTTCTGGAGTGTCTTTTGGAGAGGGTTCTGGAGTGCATCTCTGGCTGGTGCCTTGCTATGGGCACTGGAGCAGTGGAGCATCCTGTCAGCCTGTGATTCACTGCCACCAGTCACTAAATCCATCACATGCTGGCGTTATCCAGAAGTGCATGCTGGCAGTGGGAGGTCTCAGGTGCCAGGGAGGATGGAAGGACCGTCAGGAACATCATAACTCAGCTGATAAAGGCAACAGGCAGCTGCACGCAGAAGGCAGTGCTGCCTGTGCTTCTCTTTGATTCAGCAGCTGGGATGGGGCCTCATGGAAAGTGCCCTCCAGAGATTTCCCTGCCTTGTTCACCCTCCTGTAAGGGAGACGGGGTGCTTGTTTCTCCCTGTGGCTCCAGCTCACCCCGTTTTCCCATCACCTGTGCAGGTGAGCTGCACTGTGAAGAGCTGGTAGCTTGCCTGGAGAAGGAGGTCTGTCTCTTGTGATGGGTGGCTGGAGTGTCAAGTGGAACATTTCCCCGTGGCAGGGGGGCAGCAGGCACCTGGCCAGTCCCTGCAAAGAGCCCTGTGGCTCTCGTGTGAGAGAAACACATCCTGGTGGGGATCTGCTCACTCTCTGGAGGTGCTTTTAGACAAAAGGGCAGGATCAGGGCACAGGGTGGAGAAATCCCAATGGGAAGCTGTTTGGAAGTTTACTTTAGGGCGGGAATGTCAATTTTTGGCAGAACCCCAGTGTTAAGCTTCCAGCTGTTGTAGGCGAAGCTATCTCGCTGGTGGTGTGGGTTCTTCTGTTGGCTTCTAAAAATCCCAGTGACCCCCAGCCCTGGCACACAGGGCGACACAGAAACTCCACAGAAGTTGTTTCCTGGCAGGAGCATGGCAGGAAGCATGTCTGGGAGCAGGCTCTGCCGTGTGGTGCTGTGGCTGTGCAGGGTGCTGTTGGCACACCTCCGGGTGGTGAGGATTTAATAAACACAGTCCCTGCCCAGAGTATACGGAGCCAAACCATTCCCTGCAGTGCTTCCAGTGGTACTTTGTCTGGGCTGGCTTGAATCACTTCCAGTGATGAAGCGTTTCCCCCGGGGAGGCTTTATGAGGTGTCAGCATCGGGGAGATATCATTGCTGCTCCACCTAGGAGTGACTCCTCCCCATGGGAAGGCAAAGCATGGGTTGATAACAGATAAAATACCAGGTAAACGTGTCTCTGGCAATGTCACTTGGCAGATGATGGTTGTGGCTGGGGGTAAGTGATTGCCTCTGCAGACACGTGCTGCCCCAGCAGCAGTGGGTTTGTGATGTGGCTGGTCTTTAACGTGAGCCTCGTTTACTTTAGCAGTCAGGAGCCTTGAAATAAAAGTCCCTGAGGATGGCTTGTTTGTGGAGCTTCAAGAAATGTTTCTTCTAGTGCAGTGGCAGGTCTCGGGGCTGGGAATAATTGGGTTTGTTGGTGCTTCTCATCTTTCCCTGGTGATACAGAAAGGATTAAAAGTGGTGTCTGTGAGGGCTGCAATCCGCCCCGAGGATGCAGAAGAAGTTTGAGACCACCCTTATGAAGCTTTTCCCTCTGGGTGGGGCTGGGCTTGGCTGCCAGGAGAGCATCGGGAGGCAGTGGGGATACCCCGGGGTGCTCTGGCCCTGCTGGGAATCAGTGGTCCCGTGGGTGCCACGTGGGGATGCCTGCCCAGAGCCTCTCAGCATCCCTGTGGCTGCAGGCAGCGATGGCACAGAGCGTTTGTGAGCAGCCCTGGTGATCGTGGCTGACAGCGGGAGGCTTGGCCCCCGTCGGTGTTTGGACTTGTTTTGCAGCAGGGAGAGTGGGACATGTTGGAGCTGCGAGGGCATTGCTGCTCAGAGGCTTTGCTGCTGCTGAGAGCTCTTTTTTATCTTCCTTCTGAGCTGGAGGAGAAGACGGCTTCGAAACCGAAGGGGCTTGTTGTCAGGTTTTGCGTGTGTATTTCTGGGAGTTGTACCAGGAGATTAAAAATCAAAATTAATAGGAGCCATTAGGCAGCTTCCTTGATAAAAATGCGTGTTGCATTGGGGTGGTGTGGAAACTGGTCTGAATGCCGAGCCTTTTAGGATCCAAGGGACATGACTTGCATGTAGAGTAGCCACCCTTGGGTAACACTTACATGCCTGGATTTTGGCTCGATGGTTTAAAAAGTAAACAGCATGTGTGTGGTGGCTGTAGCTGCGTTTCAGAGGCAGTTTTACATCCCAGATTTGCACTGCTTTGGGAGATGATGTTTGTTGGCTGCTCCAGGATGGGAAACACCCCGGGGGACAGCAGCTCACTCTGTCCCCAGGTCTCCCGTGGTGGCCAGCCCAGGGCAGGACCTGGCATGAGAGAGGTGAGGAGGTGTGACGTGGGAGTGGGAGAACCCTCTGTGAGAGGCTGGATGTCCACAGAGCTCCTTGGCTGACTCTTTGGGCTCCAGGATGGCTCAGTGGTGGCGGCGTTGGGGAGTGGCAGCACTGACATCCCAGTGCAAGCAGAGGGATCCCTGTGACATCCCTCCCTGTGCATCCCTGTGGCTCAGGCGTGGTCCTGCTCTGGTGCTGCTTTGGGAGGGCCCACTGCAGAAGAAGGTGAAGGTGGAGCAGCCTCTGCCCCAGCAGGACCTGAGCCCTGCAGGGACCCGCAGAGCTCCCAGAGCTGTGTCCATCCCGGGGGGGCCGTGGCCATCCACTGCCTCCTGAGCTGATGGCCACCATCAGTAAGATGGGGAATTACTGGTTTTAGTGATAATCCTGGTCTAATCCCCCAACCTTGATACACTCCCACATAATCCTCACTCACACTGATTTAGTTGGGGCTCCTCCTGGCTGCGGGGATTATTTGAGGGAGCAACAGTTGCAGGATAAGGCCCCGTTGGTTTCAGATCTGCTTTGTACTACCTGGAAAGCGTTCTCCTCACTGTGGGAAATGGTTTTCTAAGCACAATAGAGCAATTTTCGTTTCAGGCAGCGCCGGCAGCTTTTGCTCTGGCTATCTGGCGGTGTTAACTAAAGCACATTTCTACAACACACAAAGATTTTTGTTTTGTAAGAAATGAAATCAGCGTGGCTGTTTCTCTTTCTCTGTCATTTCTCTACTTGTCAATTCTTTCTTCCCCTCCAGCTTATCCTCCTCTTCTCCGCTAGCCTTAAAAAGCCCCCAAAGTGTCTGTTATAATCACATTTTGTGTGTTACAACCAGAATGAATGTACTCACTTTAATATGCTGGGTTTGAGGAAATCAGTTTCTGTCTGGTATAACAGACAATTTGTTATAAACCATGCCATTTAGAAGTGAAGGGCCTTGCTTTAGTGCAGCGCTGGGGAAACGTCATGATATATAATTGGAAGGGATTTGGCTTGCTTCTGAGTAATTCTGTGTATAGAGCAGGGAAAAAGGGGGGAAAAAAAGGAGATGATTTCCAACCCGGAGAAAGTTCGCTGTGTTGAGACAGGCCAGGCTGATGGAACGAGGCTTATTTTCAGGAGCCGTAATAATTAAAGCATTATCAGAGATGATGTTCCACTAGTGGGAAGGCTGACTTCGCAGGCAGCGTTGCCAGTCTTGTTTTCTCCTTGGGAGGTCACTGTAACTCAGCACTTTTTTTTGTGCCTGCGACGTGATGCGCACCACGGCGGGTAAGAGCAGGTCAGGGCTCTCTGCTCCTGCCTTCCCGTGCCACGGCAGCCCTGGCTGGGAGCCAGCCTTCATCCTGCAGAGCCCCCCAAACAGGAGTGATGCTCTCAGCTTTGCACGTCCACTGCTCATCCCCTGCCTGGGGACAGCTGCTGGTCCCTGCCTGGGCAGCCAGCATCACTCTGCATTGCCAGGCAGCAGGGCTGGTGGGGTGGGGACCCCCAAACCTCCCTCCAGACCTCCCTCCAGGTCTGCTGTCCCTGCTCGCTGCAAATCCCGGCAGATCTCTCAGCTGCACTGCTCCCAGAGTGTTTTGTGTATCGCTGTAGGTTCCCTGACCCCTCTGAGTGTCGGCGGCTGACATTATGGAAATCAGCAGCTCTCCATTCTGCTCTGAGGTCAGCCTAACCAAATTATACATCTCTTAATGTGATCGCTCCAAGCTGTTGTATGGAGAAGTTCACTTGAGTACCTTGCAACAGAGATAAATACGCCAGCTCCCATTCATGTTTAACCATGCCATGCTCCCTGGGTCTTAGGCAAGTCCTTAGTTCCACAGCCTTTGGCTTTTCCTAAGATCATCAAATCATTGAGGTTGGAGAAGGCGTGTAGGAATGTTCAGCTAAGAGGTGAGCATGGCCAAGCTCCTCAGCAAACAGGATATGTTTTGTACTGTTGATTTGGGGCTGCCACCCCATCCTGGCAGCTCTTTGGGCTTTCCAAGGTTTTCTAGCCCATGGTAGTGTCCTGGTCAGGAGGGACCAAAGGGGTTTGCTCCAAGGGTCTGTGGAGGATTAGGATTGGTGTGGCAGTAGCTGCTTGTGTTTGGCAGCAAGACCTGTGTGCTCCCATGGGTATGATCATATTGTTATATATTCCATATGTTATATATAGATAGCAATATGTAAAACATAAATTCATATATTATACATATATAACGATATATCATATTGTTATATATATGTGATATATATATATATCATATATATATATATGTTCTGTCTTGTATTTGTGATATCCTACGTGGAATGATTTCTGTTGGGGAGGACCTCTAAGACCATCAGGTTGAAACATTAACCTAAAGCTGCCGTGTTCACACTTGTACCCCTGTGCATACAAAAAGTGTGTGTGGAATTATTACATATTGCACCTAATTATGTGAGTATATAATATGTCATATAATCAGATACATCTCATTTGTTTTTATGCTACTGCTTTGGGTTTTACGGTTCGCTTTTACTGGAAGTGGAGAGGCTCCTCTTGTTTTCATAGAATCATAGAATGGTTTGGGTTGGTAGGTTCCTTAAATATTTCCTCTTGGAAAATTTGAATTTCTCATGCATATTTCTAAAGCATAACTCGTGAAGTCTATAAAAAAAGCTTTTGGAACTATATTTACATGGCAGATAAGAATTTTCTCTTAAATTGGGAAAGATTTCTAGTAATTTTTTTTTTTTTTAAATTTCCTGAGAAGGAGAGTCTTGCATGGTACTTTATGGGCTTATCTTACAGCAGTATCCAAGTGAGTCTGTGCTGTATCGAGGGATTTGAACTCTGTGGTTTCTCCCTCTTGTTTCCTTTAGATACAGCACATGCTCATGCAGTGGCATCATGGAGACCAAGAGCAGTAGCCTTTGAATAACCTTGTGTGCATCTGCTTGGCTGGGTGGAAGAGCTGTATTTTCCAGCTGCCATTTCCTGAAGTCCCTCCTGAGGGCTTTGAGCCAGAGAAGCTCCTCAGCCAGGTGCCCTTCCACGTCCTTGGGCTCCTGCCCTCACTGCCTGTGCCCTGCTCAGGTCTTTCCTAAATTCCCATCAGCCAGCAGAGCCATCGTGCCCTGCCTGCTCCCATCCCCAGGCTCTGCCTGCAGGCTCTCCAGGAATGAGCCCTCCATCTCTCCTGGGACCCTTCTCTCATGACCTCTTGCCTGCTCTGGCAGCAGCTCCTGCTCTTGTGTGGGGGCTCAGATTTGTGGGACCCCCAGCCCTGCCCATTCCCCGTCTCCCCCCAGGCTGCTGGTGGGGCTGGCGTGGCCTTGCCTCAATAAATTATTAGATATTGTTCCCAGTAGAGGCTGTAGTTGAGTTCCAATCATTTTCTGTTAATTAAAATACAGGATGGTCTTATTTGTAGCATAAATAGTTGTAATCTGTGTACTTATAAGTGTAATTATAATTCAAATTAGAGTGTGCTCTGAATTGGCAATGGGTGGGGTGCTCTGCAGGCAGCCCTGCCCTGGCAGAGCTGTGCTGGGGCTTGGGGCACCCCACAGTTCCAATCCCCACTGTCCCCAGGAGAGCATCACCCAGGGCTCAGCAAAGGGACGCTGAGGCTGCTGGCAGCTCCCAAATTTCACTGTTTCTGCTGGGGCAGAGCTTGTCCCTGGCACCTGTTGGAGGGTTTGCTGGAGGAGACAGCACAACGTCACTGCTTCAGTGTCTCCCTCTGTTCCTCCTCAAGGAACAAAGTTTCTTGTCTGAATTTGGAGGGAAGTGATGGCTTATGTCAGCTGGACAAGTGATTAGTGCTGAGTTGAAGTGTCTCCCTGTTTAACATGGAGCTACAGTGAGTTCTCCTCGGTCTGGTGAAGGCTGGAGCACAGCTGATGGGTGCAGCAGGCAGGTGTGAGACAGAGATTGCACTTCCTGCAGCCTCTGATGGGAACTGAGCACCCACAGGTAATGCCAGCCTCGCTGGCGCCCAGGACAGACAGGGCAGTGATAAACCATGGAGGTCAGAGTGTGGTGGAACCCTTGAGGTCCTCATCTCGACACCCCGCTGAGGTCTGGGTGCGAATCCTTCGTGTTTCTCACGGGGATCTGGAGCTTGTCTGATTATACCATCGTTTGTAATGGCAGGTGTATGCCACAGGGCAGGTTTTAAAATTCCCGTGTTGGTGGATTGCATTAACCCATCCTAAGTCAGGTATGTAAAATTCCATTAAGCGAAACCCCTCTGGCATTTTCTCACCCGTGCTCGAGCTCTGCAGGCTATGCTAATGCAGTGTGTTTGCTCATCTATTAGAAGGATGATGGCTTTAAAATAATAACATTTATCTTTGGCAGCAGACCTACAATAGTGCACACCGAGTACAATTTTGTGAAAGGCTCTGCAGATGTTGCCTCATTCAATCTAGGTCAAAAAGAGTGCTTAGAATCAAAAAGGTTAGAAAGAGATCAAATAATTCGGTGGTTTTATTGCTGAATAATGTACTTGGAAAATATCATTCACCGTTATTAGACTAAGTGAGTACAGAAAACATAGGACTCAATAGTCATTTCTCAGTATTGGCTGATTTTACTGTTTTTATAATGTAGCTAAATTCCCTGTTATTGATTCTAGCATCGATTATCGATCTGTAAATGTAAATGTGAGTGATGGTGGGAGCGCAGGGAAGTTGGACAGTTAGGGAATTAGGCCTCCTCTTCCCTGCAGTGCCTGGTGGTGGGCAGCACACGCTGCAGCAGACTGCTGCTGGTTTTGGGGAGCTGTCAGGGCTCTGGGAGCCGTTTCCACAAGTGGGGATGAAAAAACAGGAAAACACCCATTATGTGTGTTCTTTTCCATGCCTGAGAGCTTATGTAAACTTGCTGAGACAAACCCAGATGGGCTGGGACGCCGGCACCAGGATGGGGCTCGGAGCCCGCGCCTGCGCCTCTGTCACCTGCTCCCTCCTGGACTTTTTCATATTCAGATTCACATCTGGATGCTCTGGCAGGGACCCAGCTTAGGCAACGTTCAGCCAGCGAATCCTCAGGGCTGTTAGCTCAGATACAGCACCAGAACCTGTCTGCCCTGTGAATCACTTCCCGGGCGCTGGTGAGCGGTTCCCCTCTCTCCTTGTTCAGCCTCCAGAGAGAGCTCTCCCTAATTATGGGGATTGGGTCAGTGAGAGAGCAAAGCTGTGTCCCTTCTGGGCTCTGTGTCCCGTGGAGAGCCCCTGGAGCAGAGCTGGCAGCATCACTGTGGGAGCCACAGGCTCCTGCAGGGCTGGGGCTTGCTCAGCCACACCATGGGTTCCTTTGTTTGGGAAAAAAAAACAAAACCGAAAACAAACAGACGAATTTTGGAATATGTTCATCTCTTGTTCTCTGCACTTAGTTGTTGTCAGCATTAATATGCCATTAACACATGCTCATTAGGAGGAGAATGATTGTACCCTGCAGAGTATGGGGGAAACCTTCATTAGGCACTAACATATTGAACTGAGCTGCAAACTTCACTTGGGAAAACTGGGGAATGTTCTGCTCGGCGTCAGGTTTCCCTGATTTCTCCTTTTGGTCTGATAAAAGCTCCTCATCTTCTGGCACGTACTTTTGGCTACAAATGAGGAAGATGTGCAGGTGAGCCTGGGCTCTGCCTGGGATCAGGGTCCAGCACTGAGATCCTTTTGGGATCTCAAATCCAGATCTAAGACTTCCTCATCAGCACTTATTTCTCCATGCAGAGAGGACACAATCCAGTGCCCTCCCTCCAAAGGGCTCTGTTGGCCCTTCAGCCTTAATGAGATGGATTCTTCACGGGGCTGGAGATGCTGGGGGGGCAGATCTGTTGAGAAAGGAGGTGTCATTTCCACATCCTCTCTCCTCATGCTGTAACAACGTTTTAAGTGTTCATCTGGCCTTGCTGCCTGCAGTCTGCAGCCATAACCTGCCGTGTGTGACAGGGCAATTGCTCGCCCTGCTGATGATTGCAGAGGGGCCTGGTGTTGTTCCCTTGTTTGCTCCAGGCGTGTGCCTGGTGCTCTCCTAAAGACAATCAATAAGAATAATTACTGAGGGTTCAGGTGGGGGTGAGGGAGGAGGGGGCTGGAGCACACAAATATTTGCCCATTGAGACCCCGTTTAGGTGCAGATTCCTCTGATAGGTAACGAGGGATGGACAATGAGGACCATATGTGGTATTTTAATCAGAATTTATGCTAAATGGAGTGATTTCGTAGGTTTCCACAGAGCTGGCAGCTGTCCTCTGTATTAGAAGTGAAGGTCCTGGCTTGTCCCTGCCCCACTGCCCTCTGCCCTGGGGTTTTGGAAGGTTTTTCAGCGTGGGCACAGTGTGGTCCCATCCTCTCTGTAGGTATAGCCAGGGGGGAATCCCACAGTTTTCACCAGTAAACCTCAGCAAAGCTAAAATGACATTTGGCTGGGCTTGGTTTGCTGTTGTGAAGGGAGCTGAGAGCACAGCCCAGTGAGGAGCACAGGCAGGTCCTGCTGGAGGTGGCTCCTCCTGCAGCCAGCAGCAGCCTCAGGACAGTGCTGAGCATTCCTGCTGCCTGCAGGACAGTCCCTGGCTGCAGGGTGTGCTGGGGATGCACTGTGGAGAGACCTGCAGTGCCAGCTGGAGGGCTTCTTCCTGCAAAGGTGAAGACAGAGAGGGGTGAGACTGTCCAGCCCAAGCTCACGTCGCCTTTGGTGATCCAACTCCCTTTTGTCATTGATCCCAAAACTAATGGAATCGTGCCAAAAACAGACCGTGATGGTCTGCCCTGGACAGGGAGGGAAAGGAGGTGGTGAGGTGAGGTACCAACACGTGGCAGGTGAAGCTTGGAAGCCTTTCAGTGTCCCCCAGTGCCTCTCTTGGAGGACCCTCTCCTGTGGTGGCCAACTGGCCACTGCAGCAGTTCAGGAGGCAGCTTGGTGGCTGTCCTAGCTCAACCCAGCTCGTGGCTATTTCTCTTCTGAGCTCCCTGACATCTCCCTCTCATCCTGCCACGCTGTCTGCAGAGGCAGAGCAGCCACAGGCTCCCGTCTAATCACAGCTCTCCATGTTGGAGATGTGGCTGTGTCCCTTTGCTGGATGCTGCATGACTCATGTAATCACCATGCGAAATGCATCATTCATAAACTGTTTAGCGTGACCTTTTGTACAGTAGCACTAATTATTATTATCACAGAAGCCCAGTAAACTAGACTAGTAATTATCAGGGATTTATTTGGATGGACAGCTAAGCTATTCTTGGCAAGTTAGTCAAAGCAGTTGTCATGACAGCCACACAAATGTGTCTTATGAATTGGGTTAATTAGGGTAATTAATAACTGTTGTTTTGCCCCTTTTAACAAGGTATTTCTGAGATGCTATCAAAAAATAGCAATTGTATCTAACAGAAATAGTCTTCTTTTAGCAGCAACCTTCACATCACGAAACAAAAGTAGTAAATACCTGTTGGGTTGTTGTTTCACAAAGAAATGTGTCATCCAACCTTGTCTTTGAGGAAAAGCAGGGGGTTAGAGGCTCTGCTGTAATTTTTCTGCCATGCCTCCCCTCCTGGGCTGTATCACCAAGAGATTGATCATCATCCTCACTGATATTATCACTATTTATTGTAATGCCGTGCTGTTGTCACAGAGAGCTCTCTGCCGTGCCCGGCTCCGTGCGGGTGGCGAGGGCAGTCCCAAGGTGCTCCCGTCAGTCAGGGCAGGCTCCACAAGGACTTGGAGCCAATTTTAAAGTTGTGACCATAAATGAGAGCCGTTCTGCTGATGCATCGTCACCGCCGTCATCGGGACAGCAGGTGCCAAACCGCCGCGTCCTCGCTCGGCGGAGCATCTGCTGCCTCTGAAAGGAGGGTTTTGCTGAATAAATGGATTTGGTTTTTCATACAATCACGGAAGATCCTGAGCTGAAAGAGACCCGCCAGGATCATGGAATCCAGCTCCTGGCTCTCTCCAGAAACAAAGCCGTGACTGTCGTGGTTGTTGCTGGCGTCGAGTGATGGTGGTAACTAAAACTCTTAATGATCAAAGAGCACCAAAAAGCCTCAAAAGGGAAAAAAAAAAACCCCCATAGTCCCCATCTCAGGGAGCACCTTGGTGGCCTTGTAGTGAGTTGCAGCCTGTGGTGGTGATGGTCCTGTCCCATGGCAGTGTGCTGGGTGCTTTCCAGCATGGAGCACTGTCTCCCCAAGGACTGCAAGATTTGGTGCTGATGATGAAAAATGACCCAAGATTATGGATGCAACTGAGGAATATTACGTAAGTCTTGTAGGAAAATGACCTGAATAGATGAGTGAAGGCTCTGGCTGGTTCTCCAGCTGCACTGAGCTCTGTCTATTTATATCACCTCTGGGCTTTCGAAACCCTCTTCTAACTAAAGCTCATTTGATAACGCATGTCTTTTAAGAAGAAAATAATAATAAAAAAAAGGAGGAATAAAAAAAGAAAGAAGGAAAGGGGGGAAAATTCCCTAAAGAAAGACACCTCTATGGAGAAGGTAGGGTTTTAATGAAGAAATATTTTATACTATTCTCCTACAACCTTAGGGCTAATAGCCTGGAACTGGTACTTTGGCTCCTTAAAAAGCCCAACAAGACAAGCCAATTACGGCCTCTGAAACATTTTTATTTTTAGTTCCTTGTAATAGCAATTTATCCTCGGCTATGGTACATTAACTGGAAGGAACAAGAAGTAGTAAGGTTTTGGCATCTTTGTAATAACCAAGGGGCTGTGTTTACCAGGCTGTTAATAATGTGGGGTGGCTGTGGGCAGGGGAGAGGGCACTGTGAGGATGGAAAAGGGCATCCAGATAGTGCCAGATTGAGATCCCCTAATCTGGTGGGCCCTTTATTGTCATTCATTTCCCTACAGTTTGTTCTGGGAGAACACAGGCTCCTGTTAGCTTGAATTCCTCAGTTTCTGCTGCCCCAGAGCTGGTAGCATGGCTCAGAGGGAAAGAAGGGCTGTGCAGAGGGTGAAGGTGTGTCCCCAGGGATGCTGGAGCTGGTGGCACCTTTGGGTTCTGAGCTGAGCAAAGCCAGGCTTCACATGCACTCCCCACACAGGGTGAGACAGCCATGGCAGTGGGAGGAAGGCCAGTCCTGCTCAGATCTGCTGCCAGTCTCATGGCTGCAGGGTAATTTTGTGGGCTGGAGAGATGCGTTTTCCTGCCCAAGTAGGGGGAAAAAAAAAACAACTAAAATAAGGGAAAACTGGTTTTGAGAAAGAATTTTGTTGTGAGCAAAATCCCCTCGAGGCTCCGAGTGGGAGCTGCCTGAGGCTATCCTGATTGCAAGCCTTCCCAGGCAATTCCAGATAAACAACGTGAATGATAACAACCATGAGCATGCAGGACAGTGTTTGTCTTGGTTTGATTATCTGCCAGTGTGGGGGGATTTGGGCTGAGGCCAGGCAGGAGCTGCTGGTGCAGAGGTTTCACTCCAGGGCTGGGTTTGGATGGCTGTGACCATGTGCCAGGGGCACGCGTGGGACCAGATCTGGCCCCTGGTGAAGCCGTGGGAGGAGGAGGACTGGGGGTGTGTGGGTCTGCTTGCCCAAAAATCAGAATAAATGGGGTTTGCAGTGGAAAATGGGCTAGGGCCAAGGTCCCTGTGCCCCCTGGGTGCTGCAGGGCTTGTGCATGCTCGGGGGTGCAGCCCAGGCATCCCATCCCTCTGATGTGCCGAGCTGGCAGCAGCATCTCACGCCTTCCCTATTTTTAACTCAACTACAATGATTTTTGGTTTTTCTTTTTCCTTTTTTTTTTTTTTTTTTTTTTTTTTTTCTTTTTCCCTTCTTCTTTTCGCGGGGAGAAATCTGTGATTTCTCCTGTTCCATGCAAAATGCATTGGTCTGACCTGCCACTCCAGAAGGTGAATGACAGGGAGTTTCATTTAGCCCTAGAGATGGGAACATTTCAAAAAAGGTTCTTCTGTTATATTTGTTTTCATTCCTAATGGCAGGAGGCAGGGAAAGGACAGTTCTGAAAGGTTTTTTAACAGATCTCTACGTCATGCCCCATCACCCTGAGCGTGCAGATTAGATCCAGATTGTTTTTTGCAATAGTTAGGGAGGGGTGTAGTCTGTGCTGGGAGCTGCATGTGTGGATCCATTACACATCTGAAAGTCCCAGGTACAGGTGATGGGAAAACCCTCTTCTATTAGGTTTATTGGCTGTTACATCCCTGCAGGGAGTTTTCCTTGGCATATCGAGGCAGGAGCCCTGTGCAGAAGGCTCAGGGGCCCTGTGCAGAAGGCTCAGGGGCAAGCTGAGCCCCCTGCCCATCATTAGGGGTACATGGGAGGGAGGCATTGCCCCTGCTGCCCCCAAATCCCTCCTGTCCCAGCCAGGAGTGAAGCACTGGGTGGCTGCCAGGGCCTCATCAGCCTCCTGGCTGCTCTTGGTCCGTGTAAGAACTCGTCTGTATGCTCCTCCCCAGTAAGCCTGCCCCAGGTTTGGGTCAGTATTTTGCTTTTCAATAGATTTTGAGGGGTGGTGGTGCTAAGCAGGTGTCTGCTGTGATGGTTCCAGTTGGGAGAGACCCCTGTGCCATGTCCCCCAAAAGGCTTTGGTGTTTTAGATACCGTGTGAATGCAAGGCAGCTGTTTTAGGATTGCATTTTTGTTCTTCGTAACCACACTGTAGATTTCTGATCTGCTGACAAATCCAAGTGGGTGACACTGTCTGTGGCTTTGTGGGGTGTAATTTTGGCTTTGTTGTGTGCTGCTGCTCCTGGATTCAATCTGAGTTTTTAATCCTATACCTTTTTTTTTTTCCAAAATCACATCTCAGCAGCAACTTTTCTCTTTCCTCCCTTCAATTTTCAAAGAAAAAAAATGACAAAGCCTGTATTTATTTGGGGAGGGGACAGGAGTTCAGGGTGGATTAGTGGGATGCTTGCACTGTAATATGGTTTGGCTTGATACTGCTGCTTAGTCTGATCAGAGGAGTGATGCTAAAGAATGAACTCTCGCAGTGATTTTTCTGCAATGCTTTTTATTTCATCAAGAGAAAATGGAGGCTGGACTCAGTTCCTTCAGTGTTTAATAATGTCCATCATAACGAAATGCCCTTTATTTAAGCTGCAGTAATAATTAGAGGCTTGGTGGTGTTAAGTAGCCATAGAGTCTGGCTCTGAGGAATGTTCATTGTACCTCATTAAATTTGGAATTACTGCTTAAAAGGCCAGAAATAAATACTCTGTTTATATTTCGGGGATAGTAAATCTAAATGGATGCTGTGTTTGCACATCCTCGTCTCTGCTCGTTCCTGCTGAAGCGAGCGAGGCACTGCTCCAGTAGGCTTAGGCAGCAGTCAGTGTCTGCAAAACAGCCTAACCCCAAACCCAACCCTGGTTTCATTGATCAAGTGCAGGAAAATGATCTGCTGTATTACATCTAATTATAAAACATCAATATCAGATGCTAAATGCACTTACTTTGCCAGAGACGCTGCGTTGGTAGTTCACAGTTTGCAGTCTCCTGCCTGAGGAGCTCTGGCAGTGGGCTGGGTGTGTGGAGAGGGCTGCAGAAGAGGATGCCAGAGGTCAGGTTCTTTCAGCTCTTCCAGGTGACTGGCTTTAAAATACTCTTTAAGAGCTGAATGGCTTAATGTTTTCCTTCTTGCCTGGGGCTGTTGGCAGTTCAGAGGTGCATCCTCTGCTCCTCTGCCTGGCTTGTGCTGCAGTGGAGTGGCTGGAGAGACTGATGGACACTGTGGCCAGATGGGTTTTTTCCAAAGGTGCTGACCCTGCAGGGGACAGGGTGGTGTGTTCCTTGGTGTGTCCTGGGCATTGCTCCCCAAATCAGCCTCTGCTGATTTTCCCCCCTGGTGGAAGCCCCAGTAGCTGTTTGGGTGGTGTTTAACCCAAACCCTAAAGGGCTGCTGCTGCTCTCAGACCTCTCAGACATGCCAGGAGATGCCAGTGTGGCAGTCAGGATCTGGGAAATAGGGGTGTGTTTGTGCACAAACTGATCACCAAGCTGATGGTGGGCAGGGAGGGGAGAAGCAGAGCTCCTCCACGGGGTCAGGCACTGCACCTGGGCACATTTTTTTTCCAAAATCACATCTCAGCAGCAACTTTTCAGGCACGGCTGCTGGCCCCTGACCCACAAGGCTCTGAGGCAGCCTTGTCCTCGTCAGGGTCAGTAGCAGGGGGCTAATTACCTGCCATCACACACAACGGGGAAGAATCTCTCCTGACATCCTTTGTGATGTGCTCCCAGCCCGGAGCTGGGGCTGATGAGTCTGGTCAGATCCTCGGTGTGCAGAGGGAGACCAGCAGTGTTGCTGGGCTGAGGGCATCAGCACCAGCCTGGCTGTTCCTCTTGGGCTGTGGGACTCCATTCCGGTGTTCCATGGGGTTTCCTACTGCGCCTGCTTCCCGATGGGAAGGAGCCTCAGACTGCTTCCTTAATTCCCATGGGTTAAATAAGCAGTTTGCTAAATGATTATGACTTTCTCTCTTTGCTGATGCGTGCTTCATTTGACCTGGTCCCTACTTAGAATTTTTTTGCTGTTTCCCAAGTGCAGCTGGAGCGTTCTTATTTGATTTGCATGAATTCTGTATCACCCACGATATTATTCAAACCACGAGAATTAAATGCTGGTGAGATCTCCTAATAGGCAGCATCAGTTCTATTGCAGATGCTGGAGCCTGTGATTGTGTGCCCCATGGAAAACAGAAATACAGAGGATACAGAAGGACCAGGAGAAGCGGCCTTACCAGCCCAACCCTTCCCACCAGGGAGGCCCAGTGGATTTTTGGGAACAATTTGCCATTTCTGTGGTCCCCAATGATGCCTGCAGCACAGAGGGAAAGTCAAGAGAGTGGTGCTCCAGGTGGAGATTTGCAGCTTGATGAAGAGGATGAGGAGCCATCGCATGTTTCTGCAGGATTTTGTGAAACCCAAAAGAAGAGATGCACATTGCAGCCTTGGAGAAAGGTCCGCTTTGTTTTTTAATAATAAAGGGTGACATGCAAGTTTTATTAGCAAGGCACGTAGGGGGGAAAAAAAGGCTCAAGGGATAACCCTGAAAAAGTGGCGCTAAATGTGTCATTTTTATGAAGCTGATTTTGTGAAGAGTCCCTACATGCTTTGGCAGGAGGTTGCAGCAGGTTTACAATAATTTGTGGAAAGATAGAAATGTTTTCACCCTGAAGTGAGAAGAAGGGCAAAAATCCCCTGCGTTGAGATGCTTTAGAGCCATCTTCTGAGGCAGAGGCTGGCAGATGGATGGATACCTGTCACTTTGGGTCCAGCTCCAAACAGCCGTGGGCTTTGCTGGGGGCTGATGTGTGGACTGAGGAACTGAACCCTTAATCGAGAGCCTGGATCCACATGCGTTGGAGAAAGCTGGATTATCACCTCTGTGGAGTTCAGTTTGAAAAAAAACATCCCGCATTTGAAATGGCTGAAAAGTGGGAAGAGTGATAAAGAACCTGATGCCAGGCGACTGCCCTGGCTGCAGGGACATGTCTGTGCTGAGCCCATCCTGCTGGCATGGCCCAGGACACATCCCTCACCCTGGTTTCTCCAGCAGTCCACAGTGCTGGCCGTGCCCAGAGGTGCTGCAGCCCGCTGACCTTTCTGCTGGCACTTGCATTAGTTCCTCTTAAACTGCCTTTGGACCCGCCAGGGTTTATTTCTGTTTCTAAGGCAGAGAGTGAGCAGTCGTTAGAGCAGTGCCCTGTTGCTAGCAGACCTTTTGCTGTCGGGGAAGTCACCCCGTCGATATCCAGGTCAAGAAGAGTTGTACTGACGTTTATCCATCTATTTTTTTTTTTTTTTTAATTTAATGGAATTGGCAGTCCTCAACCAAAAGCAACCGCTAGGGGAAAAAAAAAAAAAAAAAAGTTTCACATTTCCCTCCTGATTGCTCGTTTCAGAGTGTGTCTGTTGTTATATTTATATTTGTGTTGCTAAGGCAGCGGTTAAAAGCATTTTTCAAATTAGGCACTGGTAAGCTGGATGCCAAGCCAGGCCTCTTCTTTGATGGCATTGACACCAACACGTCTGCATCTGGAAAGCAAATCCCGAGCCTAGAGGACAGCAGGATTGCTCTCCTTCCTCCAAGAGAACCGCAGGCTGAGGCCACAGACTTTATGCAAGGTGTTATTCAGCGTTTCCCAGTGTCTGGGATGTATTGTTTATTCACGGCACAGAGGCTGTGGGGCTGATCATGACAAGTGTAAGCATCCTTTCTTCAGTTAGAAGGAGCAGGAGATAAGAGTTGGCAGCATGTGTGGGAGGTCCTCGCTGCGCCTGGCTCTGAGCACAGAAAGGAGAGGCTGGACTTGGGGCTGGGCTGCCCTTTGATTTCTACAGGAGCGATGCTGATTAGTGAGAAAGCGACAGTTCATTTGCTTTTGCCAAAATAATGAAGAAGATGAGGGCCAGCCTCTCAGTGCTGCACTTGATGAAGAGCACACTTTCATCGGTGCCAGCCAGCCTTACCTTTTCCCTCTTTCTTGTGCTTTGACTTTGTTCTTTGGGTCTCATTAAGAGAGGGAGCGGATCCTTTCCCAATTAAAATGTTGACATGTCGAAGATGCTCTCCTTTCCCATCATTTTGCCTCTGTTTGTAAGTGGTTGCACCTCGCAGGATGAACTAGAATTAAATCAAGTGAACTTTGATTGAATAATGCAAGCTGTAAAACAACCCTTCTCCCTGAAAAATCTCGTTTCTTTTTTATTTTTCTGTTTTGATCCCTTGGTCTGCATGGAGATAACCTTGACAGATAATCCCATGGCTAAGTGAAGAAACTGGGCTGGAGGGAGTGTGCTGTTGAAGGAAGGATGGGCAGCCAACCCTTGTGCCAGGCTGGGTAGCACAGGCAGCTCTCACCTCTGAGGGTGCAGACCCAGGGAAGAGGATTTTCCGTCCTCCTGGCCATGTCACTGCTTGTTTTGTCTGAAATCTGAAAGTAATTATCATTCCTTATGCTGTGTCCAGTGCTGGGGGAATTCCAAGCCTGGGAACGGATGCAGTGTCCTGCCCCTTAGGAATCCTCTTGTTCTCTGGGGGTGTAGGGCTTTCATCAGTAGTGTGGTGCAGGGCATCCTGAGGAGGGGGGACACACGGGGCAGGGAATACACAGGAAGGACATAACTCCTGTCCATTCAACATAAATCACAGGAAATTTGCTCGCTGGTGAGCGAGTTGAGCCAGGATGTGCTCTTTGTTTTTGGTTTGAGATCAATACAGCGAAGCTCCCAGTGATGTTGGTCGAGGGGGATTTAGTGCCAGGTCTGTGTCTGGGCTGTGGCAGTTCGATGGCAGCACGTGTGGTGTCTCCTCAGCCTGTGGGATTTTGGTGGTCAGTCTTTCCCTGTGGATGACCTTGGGTGTTGCTTGGCCCCTGAAGCCTCGGCGATGCAGCGTCCATGCTCTGAGTGTTTTAAAGCTCTTCAGTGTGCCTGTGTATTGAAATTTGCTGTCTGCATCCTCTCCTTTAGCTGTTCCTCTGCTGGTTTTCCCAGGGCTGCACACACAGGGATGGAGGTGATGCAGGCAGTGGTGGGTGCAGGGGTTCTCCCTGCTGCTGGTCGTGGTGATGGGGCTGGGGATGCAGGGATGGAGCCAGCTGAGCCTCTGGACTTGCTGGAGCTCTTCCCACGTCTGCCAGCGATGGAGGGGGCTCCCCTCTGTAAGGAGCATGCCAAAACTGGCTCCATCCCTGCTGCCCTCCATTGCCTGGCTGCTCTCAGCTCATTTGCAGGGCTGGGGCTGCTGTGGGGCTGTTTGGGGTGAATTCTGCCTTGGCATGGCAGCGCTGGGACTGATGGGCAAACACAGGGTCAGGTATTTTCTGTGGAGTTTAGGTTCCTGGGCATCATACGCTTTGAAAACACGTGTGTCTGCTTGCTCCTGAGTTATAAAGCATCAAAGTCATCCGGCAGGACCACAGATGCAGGAACTGCAGGGACCAGTAGTTTGTGCAGTAAATCTCCAGCGTGACTCTCCAGCAGTAATTACTGTGTGAAAGTAATAACCGAGCTGTGCTGAGTGCTAGGCCAACTCCCCCGGCTCGCTGCTCCTCGCTTGTTTCTCTCTGGGAGGTTCCTGTTTGGTAAATTAGATATTGTGCTGTATTTCAGAAAAGGTTACACTTAACCAAGGCTGCCTCTGCTTTATTATCTTGGCAGAGCCGTGTAACCTCTGCTGGGGTACAATTGGATTTCACATTCGGCTCTGCTGCAGTGGCCCCACTCCCTGCATCCTGCCATTGTGATTACGTTAGCAGCAGACTCTGCTTTCCTTTATTTATTGAGACATTAAAGATGCATGCATTTATTTTTACCGTGTTCATAATTGCCATAAAAACAGGCCATAGCATCCCAGAGCGGCTCTTTGGGAAGGAGAGCAGCCACGGGGCTGGGGCGAGGAGGAGCGTGGCAGAGAGAAAGCAGGACAGGGCTGTGGGGCAGGTGGATGTTCCCATCTCTGTCCTGGGAGCATGCTGCTGTTGTCCTCGAGGAAGGGGAGCAGAGCAAAGACTGCTCCTTCTGCTGCTCAGGAGGCAAGGAGCATTCCCTGGCCAGGAGCAGTGCGCCCAGGTGTGATCCCTGCAGGTCTGGGGGAGCTTTGGGTGGATGGGCAGGTGGGCTGGAGTGCCTGACTCGTGCAGGTTCTGCATCCTCAGGGGTCCCTGAAGTGCAGGAGGGATCCTGGCCGGGCTGTGCAGATCCCGTCGTGTTCCACCACTGTGGTTCATTCACCATGCATCTGCCATCACATCCCACTACGGACCTGCCACTGCATCCCACCACACAGCTGCCACCATGGTCTCCTGGCTTTCCCCCTGCTCTCCCCTACCTCCTGGCTGCTTTTTTTGGTTCCTCACCTGCTGCCAGCCCCAGAAGCCCAGGGCTGTGTAATCTGAGGTTAAAAGATGGTGTTTCAAGTGCAGAACGAGTTAGTGGGTTTTGCTTGCAAATGACAACTCCTTTGACTTTTCTCCCCTTCTTTTACTCCCCTTCAACTTTTAAGCATGTCACCCATTGTTTGCTTTTTTATTAATAACAGATCCCACTGTCTCTGCAAATGAAATGATGTAAAACAAAGAAAAGTGCCCGCAATAAATTCTCCAGCAGGGGATTACCTTGCTGGCATTTACATATCTATGCAATAAATATTTTAACATGTTAATTATACACTAATAAGAAAAATACCTTTTGAACTTTCAGTCAAATTGACACACAGAGAACTGAGTCCATCAGGGAATTAAAAGCAATTAGTTTTGTAACAGAGCATAGTCACATTGTTTCTTCTCTGCAAATTGTTCTGTGGTCACCAGCCAGCCGCCTTTTTTTTTTTTTTTTTTTTTTTGGGAAAGTTGGTGGGAAGACTGACAGGTACTGGAGTTTTCTCTGGCTCTGCCCTGCTGGAAGGGGCCTGTGCCATCATGGGATGCTCCTTCCCTCCTGCAGGGTTTCACCCTGGCCCTGCAAACCTGACTCTTCCCAGTCATGGAGAAGTCAGACTTGTAACCATCTCCCTTTTCTTTTCCTCCTTCCAGACTGAAAACTACTCCTTTGATTCCAACTACGTGAACAGCAGAGCTCATTTAATAAAAAGGTACGTAGGCTTGCTTGAAGGGCTTGGCTTTGCCCAGCCAAATCCCAAGGGTTTAATGTTCTTTCATACTGCGTTATGTACTACTGTCTTATTTTAATATGCAAAACGTTTCAAGAGTAATAATTTGATTTTAAAACAGTACTTACTTCCCATTAAGTCCCATTGCTCATGCTTTGCAATAAAGGAAATACTTTTTTCCTTCTCTTTTGCTCCTTCATGCTGGGAAGGTGCAGCAAGTGAGGTAGAGTGCTGTTACCCTGACAACTTTCAAATTCTGAGAGTTTATTCCATTTGAATGCACAGGAATAAAAGGATAGATTTGGGTGGTGAGATCTCCCTGCCACGTGAGGTGGGGAAAATTAAAAAAAAAAAAAAACAAAAACAACAAATTGTTTGGGGGCAGGTAATTGGGTTGGATGCAGCTCACAGTTCTAGCTCCCTGTTTTAGTTTGGATACCAAGGCAAGCAGCACTTTGCTAGGCTGATCTTCTCCGTGTGTGGAAGGAAACAATCAGTTCAAGTGCAGCCTGGCAGTTACCCTTGGGGAAATGGAGCCCTTTGGGTGAAACACTGCTATCCTCAGAGCCTAGCAGTGGTGAGGGAATGTCTCAGGGAGTTTCACACCGGGGTTACCCAGCCGAACCCCACTGGGCTGTGTTCACCCACGGGCAGCATCTCCCCAGGGAATTGCCACTGCCTCCCGGGAAGGGCACTGACACAGCACGATCAATACCCTCACCAGGAGCTGCAGGGCTGCAGGGCCAGCTCCCCAGACAGGATGAAGGTGCAGGATGGGGCCAGCAGCTCCTTGCCCACCTCCCTGCTGTCCCCAGGGTGTGTGGAGAGCAAGGTGTGCCCGTTCCTGTGCCCAGCACGGCTGCGCTCCGTGACTCTGCAGAAGCCATCACTGAACCGAGGGTTTTTACAGAGCGCAGGAGCCGGCCCTGAACTGCTGAGATGTGATCTGAGCAGTAAAAATATCCAATTATCTGGCTGGCTGAGGTCCCATTTGTTTACCTCTTAAGAACCTGAGCAGCGAGGGGAGCGCATTGTGCGAGCCGCGCGGTTCAGCCGGCGAAGGGCAGGTGTATTTGCCTGCGTGGCTCCTGGTGTTTAACGATGCTAATGTGACTGCCAGAGTTGGCTGGCCTGTGCCACGCTGCTCCCCGCCAGAGAGTCTTCAGGCACGCTGAAAAAGCCCCAAATCTATTAATCTTTCCTGGCTCGCACCTAAGATAAAGGCAAACAGCGCTCCCGCCTGCCGCAGCGGGGCTTGCTCCGAGCCTGTATTGTTTGGGAAATGCTGCTGCCGCCGATTCCCCCGGACCTGCCCATCCTTTAGAGAAGTGTCAGCCACGGAAGCATGTCGTGTGGCTGCTGCATTACGGTCTGGCTCACTGCGGGGAAGATAAATGCCTTGTAACGTGGGCTGCCTGTGCATTACGAACAGCAGCTCCGTGTAGGACAGCAGTTCCCCTTGCTTCCTACCTTTGTCTTGTATCTAAAGTACAACGGGCACAGCCAGCGGTGCTGTGCAGACATCTGAGAACAAAAAATATTTTCTGTAACATCCTGTGGCATCATTTTCATCCTTTGCCTTTATGAAGATGTTGTAGCTCTGCTATCTTTGGTGAGTGAATCTTCTCAAATCCAGCACTTAATTAATCTATTTGTACTTTTGCTGTGTTGTCTGCCTGCCTCTCTCACTCATCTGCACGCACACAAATGAATTGTAGATTTGTAGTGCTTTCTTAACTCAAAAATCTTTGATGTCACCTGCAATCAAAGTCAGTGGCTTCAATAGGGACATCTTTATTTAAAAGCTAATGTTTGAAGGTTTACCAATTTATATGTATTTCAGAGCTCCCCCCTCGTGTGCTTTTGCAGAGCATCAGATGGTAGGTGGTCTGCTTGGTTTCCGTGGAGACACAAAAGGGCTTTTCAAAGTAATGAAAATCTCCAGCTCTTTGGGGCTTTGAAGCCCAGGCCGTGTCTTTCGCTGGCGTTTCACTCCACTTCAGCCAGTGAGAAAGTTTGGAGAAGTGGGTGCAGGTGGATCCTCCCGATGAGTTTTCCCATGCCAAGGCTGGGTGTGGAAGGAGAACAGGGTGGGTGTCCCCAGGGACACCCCCAGGGCTGTGCCACCTGTGGCAGGTGTGTCTCAAAGGTGTTCCTGCTGTTCACAGCAAGCCAGTGTCCTGGGGCATGGCCCCTCTCAGGGTGTTGGGATCCCAAATGCAGCCAGAAATGTTGCTCTTTGTAGAATCACAGAATGGTTTGGGTTGGAAGGGACCTTAAAGGTCATCCAGTGCCACCCCTGCCATGGGCAGGGACACCTTCCACTATCCCAAGTTGCTCCAAGCCCATCCAGCCTTATCTTGGACACTTCCAGGGATCCAGGGGCAGCCACAGCTGCTCTGGGCACCCTGTGCCAGGCCCTTACAACTCTCACAGGGAAAAATTTCAAATATCTAAATCTCATCTCTCTTTTTCTAATTTAAAACCATTCCTCCTTGTCCTATCACTGTCTGCCTGTGTAAAAAGCCACTCTCCCTCTTTTTCGTATCCCTATCACTATTTGCCGATGTAAAAGGTTACTCCTTTATATGGGTCCCCTTTAGGAACTGGAAGAGGCTCTAAGGTCTTCCCAGAGCATTGTCCAGGGTGAGCAATCCCAGCTCTCTCAGCCTGTCTTCATAGGAGCTGCCCTTCTCCCATCCTTCTGGCCTGGGGCTGTGTTCCATGGGCTGTTGGGGCTGCTCATCCCTTGGGGGAAATCTGGGAGCAGCTCAGTCCTTGGTCCTCCAGCAGTGAATGTGCTTGCACAGGCTGTCAAGGATGTTTGATACAATCTGTGTATTGGATTTCCTTAGAGCTGCATGAACTTGGACCCAGAGTCACTGGTTTATTTTTAAAAACAAGAATGCATCATCATGATCAGAAGACGTTCCTGTTTCCAGGAAGACTTTTGTTTTTAAGCTTTACATGATTAGGATATGGCTTATAACCTAAAAAGCGGGGTTTAGATCTTGTGCAACTTCAGTGCGAGGTAGTACAACTTGGGAGAGCCAAGTTGTAGAGGAGACAGCTAATTTAATGTATATTTTTAAAATTTTATTTCAAATCCTGCTTCACTCTGAGTATCTGTAAGGCCCACGGCAGCCTGAGGGCACCCACGGGCTGACACCACACCCAGGGCAGGAGCAGCCTGTGGGCTGTTGGTGTGTTTTAGGGTGTTTTAGGGTGCCAATCAGGGGTGTTGTCCCCACACTCCCTGCCCCAGCTCTGGGCATTGTCACCGGGTGCTGTGGAGGGCAGGGACCTGCCATCCCCACGGGTCTCCCTGCAGCAGTGTGCCACCTTATCCCCCACCCAGCAAGTGACAGCTGTGTTTCCCCAGCAGCTCCACGTTCAAGGACTTGGAGGGGAACAGCCTGAAGGACAGTGGCCATGAGGAGAGTGACCAGACGGACAGCGAGCACGACGTGCAGCGTGGCCTCTACTGCGACACGGCCGTCAACGATGTGCTGAACACCAGCGTCCCCTCCATGGGCTCCCAGGGCCCCGAGCAAGGTGAGGCCCTGCTGTGTCCTGGGGGGTGCCCGGTGCCCCCCACATGCCCCATCTGGTGGCTCTGGTGCTGCCCTGGCGGCTGTGCAGTGAGGATGCTCAGTGCTTGCCGGGGATGACGCATCGTCACGGGGCTGGGTAAATTAATCTTCATGCCACGCCTGTCAGGTAAGTGAGCAGCTGGGATTATCCTCTACTCACAGGCAGAAGAGGCAAGGCCCTGAACATCTATCTGCCTGGCAGTGAGTGAGCACTGGAGTTGGGATTAGGGCAGGAATTAGAGGCGCTGTGCCCAGGGCTGGTCCCTGCCTGGCTCCCCTGGCAAGCACCCGGGGTGTGTGCTCTTCCCAGCATTCTGTCCCAGCTCTGCAGCTCACAGGCCAGCACTGTCCAGGAAACTTTCCCAAAGGTCAGCAGAGCATGTAGGCAATTAGTCAGGCATCCCACAAGGAATTAGCTCAGACCAGTGGGCGAGGGTTTTGCATCTTTTCGCCTGCACACGTGGCAGCTTTCAGCTCTTACTGTCCCTGTGTGCAGGGATGAAGTCCTGCTCTGAAATCAGACTGGTATTAGCTAGAGGAAGGAAGTCAGAGGAGTTCAGCTGAGCCCGAGTGTCGCTTGTACTTGGGCATGAATGTCGCTTTTAATGTCTGAGGGATGCAAACATCCTATGCAAACATCCTGTCTTTTTCAATTAAGAAGCCTGAGTGTGGTTTGGTGCTCTGGCGCGGGGGAGCCTCGGGGCACTTGGCTATATCTTGAGATAAGCTGTAGCTGAGGCTCAACTGGAAGCCCCACTGCTAAAAGACTTAAGGATATGAAAACAAAACGCTGTGATTATGAACTGGTCTTCAGCTGTTTAACTCAATTCATGGTAAACATCATTAAAAGCCTTTGTTGTGCTGTCATAAAAGAGTCAAACGGGGGAGAGAGAGTTCTTGCCATCTGCGCCTCCGAGTGTGGGATTTTTCTGGGGAGAATCTGATGGCTGTATTAATTCTCGATAGAGTCTGTTAAATGGCCGTAGTTAACCCTGTAAGACTCCACCAGGAAGGGAACACAGAGGTCACCTACACATTCCACGCTGCCAGCCACACTAATTGGAGAGGGATGGCATCCGCAGCGATAATGTATTTCCAGACAACCCTACTGTGGCCAAAGATGAAAAAAATTAAACATTTATATAACTGTACAGTGGCAGTTTAATTCTCTGCGGACCAGCACCGTGTCAGAGAATGCAGGCTGATAGCCATCATTTATTATTCTTCTGTTACAAAGAAATGCTTTTTCATTTCGATCAGGAGAGGGTTTCCTAAGATGCATTTGTAGTAAGGGACGACTGTAGAAGCAAAAATGTTCGTAATTGATTCCCATCCTGGTGAATGGTCTGAGCAACATCTGCTAATTTTGTGTCACATTTCTTCAGCAAAAAACCCAATCTCAATGGACTGCAGATAGGGTTTTACAGGGATTACATGTCTGATAAGTCTGCGTGCTGGCTCTGATAACAATGCAAATAAGTTAAAGAGGCTGAGTTGGAGGCAGAGCTCATTGGAGAAGTCAGATGGAAGTAAATATGGTTCAGTCCACTGTAGCATGAGCTCCTCACTGCATGTGAAGTACGCCCCAAAAATCAGGTGTTATTTCCAGAAGATGACTTCTGAAGGCAACCTCTCTGTCTCCCAGTCCTGCAGTGGCCAAGGGGGTTGGTGCTCCTGGGGCTGGTTTGTTTTTGGGAGGAAAGCAGCATGCCAGTGCTGCACTACCTGCAGGCAGGTGTGTCACAATCAGCTCTCCTGTCCTGCAGGACCCTCAGTGTCCTGTGGGAAGAGCTCAGGGTAACCCTGTGAGGGTATCAGGGTGCTGGTGGAGCTCTCAGAGGAGCAGCACTGGCGGGGAAGTGAGTGGTTACTGTCACAGAGGCTGAAAAAATGGTTAAAGAGAGTGTTCCCTGAGCTGATTTGTCAAACAGGAGCTGTAGAAAATAATCAGGAAAATCAAGACGCTGAGATGATGGTGATAACAGCAGTTCCCACATGATTAAAGTGGTGGTTTTGGCTTGGTAATTTTTTACCTGATTTGGGGGCAGAGTGGCAGGATGGGGAGGAAACACAAGAAATTCATTGACAAGGACGTGCAGGACTGTTGGCTGTCTGCTGCTCCAAACACAGAGTTCTTGTCTGAAGAGCAGCCTGGCAGCTCGTGTAGCCGTGCTTCGCTTTTGCTTGTCCCTGCCCAAACTTAATCTCATGTAATCCCAGAGAAATGGGGTGGTGGGGGAGTTGTTGGGGTTTGCTCTTGATGGTAATGATCTCCTGGGCTGGGAGCCTGGAGTGGTTCCCCCGTGGTCAGTCTGTGCTGGGCATGGACCTCAGCTTGTGCCACCACGAGTCCTTCATGAGTGGCCAGCTCTCAGGCTTTGTCCCAGGAATTCCTGGGTCTGTGTCTGCTCAGTGGGTGACCCTGGATGTGCCAAGGCAGACAGTGGTTGGCAGAAATCCTTGCAGATGGGTGGTGGAGGATGATCCCTCTGTGGTGGCTCAGGGTGGCCAGTGTGGACCTGTCTGGACAGCCTTTGCCTACTGAGATGCTGCATTTCCTGCAGAGGGAATAAGTAGAGGTAGGAAGGGATAGGCCTGGATGGGTCCAAGCTCCTTTTCCTTCTTAACCCAGTGGCACCAGTAGTGAGTACTTA
Organism: Sylvia atricapilla; assembly: GCF_009819655.1. NCBI lineage: Eukaryota > Metazoa > Chordata > Aves > Passeriformes > Sylviidae > Sylvia > Sylvia atricapilla. The sequence goes on from NC_089174.1 coordinate 1,062,578, forward strand.
GGTGTGGGAGCCCCGGGGAGCTGCTGGTGTTTCAGTTTCCTGGTGCCACTCTTGGGTGGGAGTGACACCAGCTGCCAGTCCTGCTGGCAGGAGCCCTCTCTCCTCCTTTGGAAATGACTTGGATTTCCAGAAAAATGGCAAACCATAGCGTGGAGAGTGTTGAGCCTCTGTGGGTAGCAGCAGGTCATCAGAAATACTGCCTGGAGCTCAGCCACATCGTGTATTTTGGGAGCAGGACTTTTGCCCAGTCCCTCTTTACCTCAGGATCTTAATTATTGATTATAAATTCATCTGATGAAAAGATGGCTTTAATTGCTCTAATATGGACCCAAATTGGAGTTCATTATAGGCCGGGATTGTTTTCCTTCCCTTGCTAATTGACACCAAATGGGATGCAGAGGAAGGCGGGCACTGGTGCTGTTCCACCTTCCTGGATTGCCTGGCTGCCGTCTAATTGTTTGTTTATTTGTGGAGGTGTTAAGCACTGCTGGGAGTTGACATGTTCTCTCTTCCTAACGACGCCCTCAGCTGAACTTCCAGATGGATTTCTTTGGGAGGGAGGTGTTTTCAAGTGGCTGTTGGAGCTGTGTTTTGGGATGGCTGGAGAAGTCTTGGGATTTTGGGATGGCTGGAGAAGTCTGCAGGAGGATGGGGTTAAATCCTGGTGATGCCTTGGAAGGCTGACCTGGAACAGAGACTGGGCAGAGCCAGAAAATAAAGTAAAGATTTATTGAAAGGTCTTTAGGATACACCTTGGGCAGGACAGGAGCCTGGCCGGGGATACACCCAGGATGGACTAAGAATTGTCACAAAATGGCTGAGTGGTCATGAAATCTTATATTTTTATGCGTTTTGGTCCATTTTGGGGTTGAATTGTCCCATTCCAGCTGCAGGCTGTGAGGTCCCATCCTTCTTGTTCCTCCCTCCAGCCCACCCTTGGTTGTGCTTTGGGGCTGAAAGTTGTCCTTGGTGTGCAGCAGGAGAAGGATTTGTTTTGTGTCCCTGCTGTGTGCAGAGCTGAGTGACACTGACTGTGAGCTCAGAGCTGCCCCTGGGCACCACAGAACCTGGGATACAGGAAGGATAAAACTTAAGGCATCACTGGCGTCCCCTTTGTGTCTTGGCCTGTTTTACCCCAAGATGGGGTGGATTTTCTCCATATCCTGGTGAGCCAGTGGCTGGAAGTGCAGCCCTGGAGGAGCCCCTGGTTCCCAGGAGGAGCTGAGGTGTGTGGTGCTGCTGGGCAGGGCTGGCTGCCCCTGTGGATGGTGGCTCTGCCTTTGGGCTGGAAGCTCCTGACACCTGTTCCTCCCAGCAACGCGGGGAGATCTCAGCGTGAAATGTTTCCCAACACTGCAGACTGTGGTGGTGGTTTTCCCTGGAAATGGCAGCCCGGACCAGATGTTTCACAGGGTAATTGAAAATTCCATTTTATCAGAAAGCGTTTGCTGTCAAAAAGTTTTATCTCTACTTCAACAAAGGGGTTGATTAGATCCCTCAGGACCTGAATTAGCATCTTTGAGGCTAGATGCTCTGTTTTGTGATTCAGGTGGTTATTCCTCCCTTGGTTTTGCTCATACTGGTACTTTTTTCTTTAAATCCCTTTGCCCTCTTCCAATCATAGTGTTTGTGCAGGTTTGGCTTGTTTTCTTTGTGTGGATGTGCACAAGCACCTAGATATGCTTAAATGTATTCTACTGCCTTTTTCACCTTGCCTTGAGCGAGAGCCATTCTCCTACTCTCTAAGTCACAGGAGCTCTTGCCAGCATAGAAATCAGAAAGGAAATATTTTGAATATAAGTTTTTAATGTTAGAAGCAACAGATTTCACACTTATCTTAATTCCCAGTGCTGGCCAGCGTTTTAGCCATCAATTACAGGGAAGAAAATCACTGGTCCAATGAAGCAGTGATTCACTGTTTAGGATAAAAATAAAAATAGAAAATACGAAAATAATAAGCACACACTAATCATTAAAAAGGCAGTGTTAGAAATAGTCACCACAGCCATAAAATAGTGAAAAAGCTTTAAAGTCAAAATGAGAGGATTTTAAGCAATGTCAGTAATGGATCTCTACAGAGAATTGCTTCTAAAAGCATCACTTCCACTTTTCTGGTGCCAGATCAGCAGTAAAGGTTCACGTGAAATGTCATCTGGAAAGACCTGATCCTGCATACATTTCCACATCTGTGTAACTTTGCTCACAGGGGAGATTTAATTGTATCTGAGTCCCATAAACTCCAGCAAGATGAAGGGTTCTTTGAATAGAAATGGGTTATATTTAAATAGTTATGTTAAGTCTTCTTTGTGCTATCACACCATATAGAGGTAAGATTTGGATGTAAAGGAGAAATGGTCCCATCATATTCACTGAGACTTTTCTTGCTGGTTGCATCCCGAATTATTCCCACATATCATCATTTAGGGGGTCGGGTTTTATCTGGAGCATTCCAATTGGTTCCTATGCTCATCTCCATAGTGTCTGGGTGTATTTCAGTTGTGAATTGGGAACATGACTAATGGTATTAACTGGAGGCAAACACAGGTATTAGGAACTGTTGATTTTTTTAAGCTGATTTCCAGCAGTCGTTCTACCTACAGCCCTCTTTCACTCTGCAGAAAAGCCTTTCTGTAGAGCTGCATCTACACAGTGACCTAAGTGACACATTGTAGGGCTTTGGAGGCTGCATTTCTCTGGAAGTTTCTACAAATTAATAAAAGTACCTACTTTCTTGTATTCATATATGCAGCACAAGACATAAAGTGTAACATTCACGTGTGAGTGACAGCAAACCCTTTAAGATGGATAAATGCTGTAAGCTTTCTTTACAGGGCAGTGTCAATTATTACAGCTCCTCTGATTTCTGTATTATTGCACGGCTCTGGTAAAGCAGCCTCAGTCAGCTCAGTGGTGCTCCTGCAGTGGCCAGCCTGGGGGGAAGCAATCAGCTTCTCACAGCACTTGGAAAGCCCCAAGAAGGATTTTTCTGACGAGTGGGTAAGCTGGTCTATGGGAAGAGGAGTTGATTGTCTCATGATTCCCACACTTCTCAATGATTGCGTGTTGAGCATCTCAGTCAGCTCCGTGTGCAGGTTACTGATGCTTTTGTCCACGCTCTCCCCGTCCTCCCCGAGCTCCTGGTGACATTTCCTAACCAGGATTGTGGAGGGGCATAATATCATCTGCTAGACCACTGAATGTGACTCAGCTCCTCCTTCAGAGGGGGATGTGGACAGGCAGAACTGGACAGAGGGACAGCTTCAATCTCCCTTCACCTCCGTGCCACATCACAGCAGAGCAGGGCAGTGGTCACTTCAGGAGGTTTAACCCACTCGTGGACTTGCTGTGGTCACTTCAGGAGGTTCAACCCACTCATGGACTTGCTGTGGTCACTTCAGGAGGTTTAATCCACACATAAATTTGCTGGTTGGCACAGACAGATCCCTTGTGCTGCTCTCCCTTAGTTTCTTAGTAACACTGAGCACAGCTTGGAGAAGTCCTTGCTGGAAAGTGCTGGAGGGCAGGGGTGACACTGAAGTCATCTCCTTAGCAATAAGTGAGGCCAATCCCTCTTTGCAACAGCAGAACTAAATAACAAACAGATGTGCAACCTCCTTTGTTTGCATAAGAAGCATTGTTCTATATCCCACATAGTCCTGGCACTCTTCCTCTGGTTTTCAGGTTCCTTCAAAGATAGTTCTTGCAGAGTCTTCATCACTGAAGTTGCTCCATTCAGGGTCACGGGATTATAACCTTTAGATCCTCAAGTTTTTTTCCCCCCCTAAGCACAGAGAACACTCACCAGATGTGAACATTTTGGCAACTTGGAGAGGAGAATTAAAACTTGAATCCATGCCCTGTTGTGTAGGTTTGTAATGGATGAATGATCAGCCCAGAAATTTGGAGAGTTTCAACTGTTTTATTGTACTTTTTAATGAGATTTTGTCAAATTCAGTCGTTGCTTACCCATATTTTTGCTGGGTGACTGGAGAGCAATTTATAGGAGGTATGAAGAAGAGGTATTTCAGATTAGAGAATTTCAGCTTCTATTTCTGCTTGGTTTTGTTAACTGTTCCTAAACTCCAGCTCAAGGAGAACCTTAGCAAGAGAAGATCTTTGTCTCAGGGTTCAGCTGAAGATGGGGTTGTTTTAACCCTGGCTCTTCCAAAGCCTCCTTTTCCAGGACCACTACCCAATACTTGCATTTTAAGATATTTTAAGATAAATAAACAGTTCGGGCAAGCTTGCAGCTTGCTATTGCCTTACAAACAAGTCAAAAAAAAAGGCTCAGATGGCCTCCTTTCCTCCTTTGCCAGTAACTTCTAAGGAAACCTTTAACACTTTCCTTCTCACAGCAGTTAAGACTGGCAAAGTGGTCAAGGTAATGGCCATCAGATTTAACAGTGGGGAAGGTATATGAATAAAACCAAACCTTCTGCTAACGCAGCAAGCCAGCACTTCCCAATCTCCTCCTGTAATCAATCTACATCGTTAATGACTCTGAAAACAGACTGAACTGCTGGGGCTGGCACTGGGAAACTTGCATTACAAACTAACCATCTCTTATTAACCTTTTGGTGTTTCCTTCACAACACTAATTAGAGCCAAATAAAACTACTGTTTGTGAAACTCTTAAGTTAAAATATAATTTTCAGAGAAAATATGGTGAACTCCAGAGCTCCTGTTTGCTTGGCCTTTCTTTTTAATTATGATAGAGGATGGCTGTTACTTGTTTAACACAGGCTTACATGATTAATGCTGCAATGTTACTGTAATTAAAACAGCAAAAAAAGATGTGATTGGGGCCCGTATAATTTACAGACATCTCGGCATTCTGGTGGCAGAGCTGCTCTAAGTGTTGCAAGGAGGAATCGTAAAAATTTATTCTAATTAAAATTGCCAGATTGACTAAACAACAGGTGACTTATGTAACTTGAGCGACTTGCGCTCGGGGTGAGAAATCATCTGAAATCAGTGAATTATACAAAGCTGGCTATTATTCTGCTAAATGGGAAAGTGTGTGCTTACCATGGCAACCCGCATCAGTTTCTCAGCCACTGGAAAATACAGGGCCCTTTATTAAAGGAATAATCAGCAGGAGCAGCTCAGTGACCCCGGCTCTTTGGGGCAGGGACACTGCCCTGTGGGTTTGGGGCAGCTTTTGGGGCACAGGTGAGCTCCAGCAGATGAAACCCTGCCACGGTACCTGTGGCAGGTGTGCACCAGCATCTCCAGAGGGGCTGCCACAAGTTGGGTGCCTGTTGTTTTTCCCTCCACAACGTGGTGTGGTTGCATTTATGTGTGTGATAATGACAAGTCATTTGGACCTCTGTTAATTAGGCTGCACGCTGCAGAGGGCTGTAGGGCAGGGGCTGGGTGCAGGGGAAGGAGCCCACCCCTCTCCAAATCACGGTGATATGGGCGAGTGTCTGAACTGCTCCAGTTCCTGCAGATATCTGCTGAAGGGAGACACACCACTGGGTTTGTATGTAGGTTGTTTTACTAAATGATCTACGTAATAATATATAAGTCAAAACTCTGTAATAATTGGCACCAAACAGCAGAGAGAACTCGCAGCTTTTATCTGTCTTGAGGGAAGCGCTGCCACTCAAAACTCGTGAGTGCTATGTTTTATTTCTCATACAGCATATGTGAATGTAAGACTGGGTAGATCTAAATGGGTCACAGAATTATTAAGAGGTTTGGCAGCCGTTCCTCCCAGTGCAGGTACGTGGGGAGGGGGTGAGCTGGGGAGCAGCAGCGTGGGCTGTGCCAGGCTCTGGCTGGGTGTGTGTTGCCTTTGCTCAGTCATTTCCCCTTCCATCCTGCATTTAACCCTGTGTCTGTTTGGAAAATAAGTTCTTTATGGCGAGTATTATTATAGATTTATGTTAGTCATGATGTGTATAATCATGGTATGTGTAATGTGGCCCCTATTTTTGCTGAGTATCTGTAATGGTAGTGATCAGCTTCCCCACTCTCACCATCAGCTCTCTTAGTGTTTTCATTTTTCATCAGAAACCCCTTTTTGTTCCGTTTTCCTTATTGCATTTCACCCTTTTGCAAGTCTGGAGAAACAACTTGCTGTGTAACTGGCTTCACTGGCTACCACCATGACGTTGTGTTTCATTACCAGCATCCACAGCTGGCTGGGGGTGCTGGCACATGGCAGCAGGTGACAGGTGGTCACTGCTGTGTCCCCTCACCTTTGGGCAGTGACAGACACACCTGGGCCAGGGCAGTGGGGTTGGGTCGAGGTGGGTCAGGCTCAAGGTCTGGGTGTCATAAATAGGGGGACATCTGGGCGCGTGGAATGACTGGCTGTAGTGAAACCAGAGCTGTATCCCAAAGAAATCCTGGGTTAGCATCAGTCCCTGCAGTAAAAGGAGTATAAATTGAACCACAGAAAAAAAAAAAAAAGGGAAAAAAAAAAAAAAAAACAAGATGAAAAACCCCCTCTCTGAATGGAAGCAATAGGAAATGAAAATTGCTGAGATATACTGTCATGTGGGTAGTGGTGCTACCAACCTTGTGCTGCAGTAATTACCTCTATGCATGCAATTTGTGCTCGGCTACGACTGATTTCCCACATCATCCGGTGCCCAGGCTATATTCAATCAGTCCCAGCTGGAGAAAACTATCTTGGATCATTTGGGGAGATTTCACCACAGATGCTACCTTGAATCCTGGGGAAGCGTGGCACAGCCACCCTGGCACAGGGCTGGAGGTGTGGTGGTACAGGTCAACACCTGGCCAGAGCGTTAGGAACTGTGTAAATGCATCCATCTCTGAGGGTCCAGCCCTTGCAGATTGGCTTAAAATAATTTTGGCGAGACTGCTCTTCAGAGGTGTTTTGTAAAGCAAAAAGTTCAATAAACAAAAATAACAAATGTTACAGAAAACAAAAGAAAAGCCACGCACAGGTGTCCAAGAAACCTCTGACACCCTGCTGAAACACTCCAAAAAGCCCTCTAGTTTCTTTGTGCTGCTTCCCAAATATTGAATGTTTTAGGAGGGACACTTTGGCCTGCTGCCAACAGGGAAAGGTGCAGGATTTGAAGGACGGTGACAAGGTCCCACAGGCTCTTCTCTCTCTCGGCCCCGAGCCAGTCACTCTGAGAACAGCAAAGAAGTTTCTGGGTTCTTTACCTTATAAGAACTGCAAGGGGTGAGTCTCCAACTTTTCCCTATATGGAAAACACTTGCTGTGTGTGGGAAATGCATCCCTACACTTGCTGGGTGTGGGGACAGTCACAGGAGGGTCCCTCCAGCCAGGGACATGGGGTGCCACATCCTGTGGGGTGCTGAGGACCTGCAGCAGGTAGGGGTGGAAGGTGAGGAGCTTCTGGCACTTCCTAGGGAGAAGACTTGTCTCTGCTTGGCTGCGTGCTGGAGAAAAGAGCAGGTTTTGTGGTTGTTCCTGCGCTGTTTTATGTGAAAAAATGAAAGAGTGAAGAGTGTCGGTTGGAAGTTTTTGTGAGAAGCCAAGGGAGGTGGGTGTCCTCATCTCCTGCAAAACCAAAATAGGTCGAGCACTTGATTTCCTCTGACTGCTTTGGAAGTGCTGGCTTCAGTGAAGGGATGAGGCAGAGGAGGAGCTGCCTCGCCTGCTCGGGCACGTTCCCAGGCAGCTCCTTCAGCAGGCAAAGGCTCCCAAGGCAGGTGAGGAGCCTCCAGATTTGCCCCAGGAGAGGGACTTTCTCAGCTACCTGCGATCCTGGATTAGGTGCAGCTCGGTGAGAAGCTGGAAAGGGGCAGCTCTTGTGTGGGAAGAGGGATTTGGCTAGAAACCTGAAGTGAAAACTGTGCATAGTGGTAATTCAGGAACTGTCAGAGAAGGTGGTTTTTTTTGGGAACAGTAGCTGCATTATTGGAAGGTATAAATGCTTTTGAGGAGAGTCAGGCACACTCAGGTGTGTCCTGGAAGGTTTCTATGTGTATGCTGGACTTTGCTTTGGTTTTTACTCTCTGTGTTTACCAGTCTGTCTTCATCATCATCATCACAGAATAGTTTGGGTTGGAAGAGACCTTACAGATAATCTACTTCCAACTCTCTTGCAATAGGCAGGGACATCTTCCACTATCCCATGTTTCTCAGAGCCTCATCCAGCCTGTCCTTGGACACTTCCAGGAGTGAGACACCCTCAGCTTCTCTGGGCAGCCTGTCCCAGGGTCTTGCTGCCCTCACAGTAAAGAGTTAATTCACAGAATCACAGGGTTGGAAGATGCCTTTAAGATTATTGAGTCCAACCTATGCCCTGACACCTCAACTAAACCATGGCCTTGAGTGCCACATCCAGTCTGTCCCTAAACACATCCAGAGATGGGACTCCACCACCTCCCTGGGCAGACCATTCCAGTACTTTATCACTCTTTCTGTAAAAAACTTTTTCCTGACATCCCACTTGTATTTCCTTTAGCACAGCTTGAGGCTGTGTCCTTGGTTCTGTCAGCGCTGCCTGGAGAAAGAGACCAACCTCACCTGGGCACAGCCACCTTTCAGGGGGTTGTACAGAGTGACAAGGTCACCTCTGAGTCTCCTTTTCTCCAGGATAAACACCCCCAGCTCCCTCAGCCATTCCTCACATCCCTCACCAGCCTCGTGGCCTCCTCTGGATGTGCTCAGGTGTCTCAATGTCCATCCTGAACTGAGATCCCAGAGCTGGACACAGCACTCAGTGTCCATCCTAAACTGGACACAGCACTCAGTGTCCATCCTAAACTGAGACCCCAGAGCTGGACACAGCACTCAGTGTCCATCCTAAACTGAGATCTCAGAGCTGGACACAGCACTCAGTGTCCATCCTAAACTGAGATCCCAGAGCTGGACACAGCACTCAGTGTCCATCCTAAACTGAGATCCCAGAGCTGGACACAGCACTCAGTGTCCATCCTAAACTGAGACATCCAGAACTGGACACGATACTCAAGGTGTGTGCCCTCACCAGTGCTGAGTACAGGAGAAATTCCTGATGTCTCATCCAGCCTGGGAGTCTAAAGCTATTCCCCTTGCTCTATCACTCCACTCCCATGTCAGAAGTCCCCTCCTGCTCTGCTGCAGCCCCTTTATTTGTTATTTGTGCTGCTGACACTGCTCACCAGCACACTTTGGTGGGGGCTGTGTGCTCAGGGTGTCCTGCTGCGTGTCGTGTGGCAGGCTCCCACCCCTGGATCCCAGGAATGCCGAGTGCCTAGCAGCTCTCTCCGGGTGACTTCCGTGTCCTGCATCTGTTCTGACAGGCGCTGCTTTTGCAGCTGCTCCCTGATGAGTTTTGGTCCCTCAGATGCATTGATTTACAGACCTTTCCTGTGCAGTACAGCTCTTCTCGATGACAGCCCATGAAGCACATGATAACTCAGCAGCCTAAATTATTCAGGCAAATTGAATGTGTTTGGCTTGTTCCAAACTTTTGTTTCCTTTCAGTGCTGTCAGGAGCGCAGGTAGCCCTGATGCTTGTATTGCAACTCGTTCAAGTGCCTAAGGAGACACAAACAGCTCAAGTATAACCCGTGTTTTACCTTGTTTGTCGCTTACTTCCACCTTGTTGTGCTTTTTCTGGGCACTTCTGGGCCTCATAAAAGTGTTTATCTTGCACCTACGGATTGCTCCCCTCTGGTACACTGCTAGGTTCTGGGAGTTCTCTGCATCATGTGGTGGAAAAGCCCCTGTAAATCCAAAAAATTTTCTCTTCCACCCTTTAACAGAAGTATATTCACTCATGCAAATATTTTGACCCATTAGTCATCACCGTAGGATCCAGAAACCTCATCTTAATGAAGACAAGTAATTAAAATTAACAATTCTACCTGCAATTCCCCCATTGCCTGACCTCTGCTTTGTCAGTGTTCCTCCATTGTTACTAGGTGGATGTGTTAAATTAATTCACTGTAAAAATCCACACCAGCCCTTCTTTGGGCAGCCTTGCCTTGCAGGGACCACTGAGCTATGGCAAGCAGGTGGAGGAGGAGATGCCTTGTCATTGCAGACATGTCCCCTGGCTTTCTGGACACTGTTCAGGAGCTTTTGGGCGTAGGTGAACAAATTGGCTTTCGCCAAACACGCGTCTGGAGATTTAGGACTTCGCTCAAGGCCTTTTGAATGTGCCAAGATTCTTTCAGCTGAGAGCACTGGGGTTGAAATAGGACCTGAGAGAGATGGCATCCTCAGGGGACGTGCTCTGAACCTTGCTGGAGACACTGGTCATCTAAGCCTGTCTTCAGAAGTAAATTGAGGGAAGAGATCTCTGCTGCTGAACATCTCCCTAATTCAGTGAACAGAAGACAGAGCCTTGGGAGATGGAGTTTTGCCTTGGAAAATTCCAGCTGCAAATGAGATGCATGATTTTAGGAATTAGAATAATTACCCCCTGGAACAGGTTCCCAAGGGATGTGATATATTCTGTATCACTTAGAGTCTTTAAATCACATTTGCATGTTTTTCGGAAGAGCGTGCCTAGTCACTCAGAGTGAAGGGCTGTGCTTGAGAAGCACAGCGTGACAAGGGCTGAGCATCCCTGGCTTTGCAGGGGAGCAGAGCAGGGAGTCACCCTGGTTCCTGCATGGATTGAGCTCTGCAGATCCTCGGAGCGCTGGGTTTTGGCACATCCTCGAGAGGAGCTCACAACTGTCCCCTTGGCCGGTGCAGGAATGTGCAGAGCTGAGCAAGAAACGCTGGGGATGATTCAGGAGAGAGCTCCCCCAGCCAAAATCTGCCTTCTCTTTCCAAACACACGCAGTCCCTTCCTCTGAATCAGATGTCCCCAGGCGCTGAGCAATCCTGGCTGTATCAGTGTTTCCAGGACCTTCCCTCCCACCTCTCCCCCAGTGATGAGAATATTTTTGAAGATCTCATTTCCTGGCCTTTCCCTTTCATCTCTCAAAACAGCAAGTAAATGAACAGCCCTTTAGTTTTTAGTTACTGCACTGCACCCAGTGAGCTATCAGAGGCTGTTGACAGTGACTTTTCTCTTTTCCATGCTCCTGCCTGCAGGATTTGGGGAGATAATTCATTTGGTCCTGGTGCTTTGTCAACTTTCAGCAGTTGTAATTGCCTAATGATCAGTGCTGATGCTGTTGTTAAGCCTGTTAAAACTTTGTCCTGCTGAACAGCCAGACTGTGCCTGTCTCATCACGTTGTGCCTGCTGTGCTGGCTGGGGCTGCCTTTGATGCTCCCACCCTGGCCCCATCTTTGGCTGCTGCTTCCCACCCACCTCAGGCGCTGCCGAGGGGATGGATGGATGCAGCAGGGTGCTGCCCACACTAAGGAGTTACAAATAGCTGGAGAATATTCCCAGAGAGAGCCAGATGCTTTCCAGGATGAATCCTGTCCCACCTGTGCCGGCCCCATGGACCCTGCAGCTGGCTGCTGAAACGGGTCTGGAGTCTGTGCCCTGGTGGGGTGGGTGAGAGCAGCTCTCTGGAGGAGGCTGTCACTGGTAGGGCACTGCTGTTCAGCAGCCTACTGCCGTTTCTGCTTTTCCAGCTCTCTTGTGCCTTTCCCGCCCTCGTTAAAAATTTTTTTTAGGGCTGTAATTGGCCGCATTTCACTCTATTGCCTCTTCTGCTGCTCATCCGAGGTGCCCAACTGGCTGGTGCCATCTCTGGAAGCCCCTGTCGCTCACCCTCGCCTCTTCCAAGGCTGTTTTTTAATGGCACACACTGAACATTAGTGCATTACCATCCCTTTTCCAAGAACAGTCTCCATCCACTCTTCTCCCGTCCCCCAGTGCCTCATCCAATTTAATTAATTATACTTAGTATATTACGCATCCTGTCAAAGTTTTTCCTTTCCGAGGTTTAATGGTTTTTTAATTCTAATGCATGCTGCATGTGTAAGTGTTTCAGCAGCGAGGCGAGCGTGCAGTGGCAGAGAGGCAGCATTACATCCCTGTGCCGCAGACAGCCAGGGTGGGTCCTCCCTGTAGAGAGGCTCCAGTGGAATTGCTGCAGGACTGTGCTGCCTGCCTTCCCCCTGCATCCCTCTCCTTGTGCTCAGGGGGAGAATCAGGCCGATTCCACTGCAGAGGGGCACCTTGGGGTTGATCCCACTCACTGGTGGGGCGTCTCTGTGGAGCAGGAGGCTCAGCCCCAGCGCCCACTCTGTCCTCTCTGTGGCTGCAGCCCTGTGCTGGACTCCAGGGTAGTGAACTTGCCTCTTCTCCTTGTGCTAACTCCGTCTGAAAGCAGCAATTACATCAGTCATCTCAGCCTTGCTTTATCCCTCTGAAGGAGGGCGGTGTTGAGGATGTGGTGGGGACCAGACTAATCAGGTAACGCCGGCTGGGGCTGGTACCTATCGCTCTTTATTTCCCAGTGACACTTAAAAGGTTTGGTCAGGAAGGTGGTTCAGGAGGAATGGCTTTGTGGGGTCTCATACTGACTAGCTTTGGGTATTTCCAGATAAAACCTGCTCAGACTAAGAGGGTTGTGGGTTGGTGGTTGTTTTTTTTTTCCTGCCTGTCAGTGTTGCAAAGTGCTTAGGTTTTGAAAATCCAGCTGGGCTCCGTCTGTCTGTCACACCATCGCTAGGAGTAACGATGCCGTGGTGCAGTTTTGCTGACAGCCCTGTGAACTGGGGCCAGGAGCCAACACAATCCAGCCTGACCTCGGGGCAGTGCTGCAGGAATGTGCCTCGGGAAAACAGAAATCCTCGGAGGCTGTGCTGGCAGAAGCTGGGGCAGAGCTGGAACAGCCCGTCCTGGGGAGCAGGGGCCTCCCAGCCTCTGGACCCACAGCAAGGGGTGTGTGGGAGGGTCCCAGTGTGGTGTGCAGCCCCCCAGGCAGGACTCAGGGTCACTGCCCAGGTGCCTGTGGGTTGGCAGCAGCTTGGCCAGGAGGGCTGGAGCTGTGGAGCCGACTGCTCTCCTTGCAGTGCTTGTGCAGGTCTTGAAAATACAGATATTTTCCATTCCTGTTGTTCAGTGATATCTCCCTGTGGCTCTGCAGTTTGACAAGCCCAGACACACTCCAGGGCTCGTTCTCCATCTCACCCCCTTGGCTGTGGGGCCAACAGAACGGGATGGGGTGGGGCAGGATGGGACCCCAACTGGATTGCTGGAATTGAGCTGGTCCATGACTCACAGGTAAGGTCATTTCCCCAAGCTTGTAATGAGGTTTTAGATTTAACTCTTGACCTTATAGTGGTTTTGCATGCGTGCGTATCTACCCTCTGGATTAATGAAGGTAAACTTAATTGCCAGAACGAAGTTTTGTCTAATTAAATGGATCAGATTCTCAGACTTTGGCAATTCTGTCATCTCTTCTGTTGGCCCCAGGGCCAGTGTAACCCACAGCTGGCATTTCCCTGGCATTGCCATTATCCCTGGAGCTGGAGCCTGCTTTCAGCCTTCTCTGTATCTCCATGGCCATGCAGAGAAAACAGGAATGTCCCTGTGAGTCACGGTGCTGGGTCAGGCTCCCTTGGGTGCTGGACAGTGTAGAGAAGCTTTTGCAGACCTGTCCCTGTGGCTGTCCCAGATCCCTGTGGGATTTTCTGATGGACCTGCCCCCCCTAGGCAAACATCTTCTCGTGGAACATCCCTGTACTTCAGAGTAAAGATCCACCAGCATGGAAAAACCCCCGTGCTCATCTGAAAAAGACTGAAAGTAGAGCACCAGGGAGGGGATAATGCTGAGCTCCAGGGTGGAGGCATGGGAGGTCAATGTCATGATGAGAGATGGCCAGCAACCAACATTGCGGTTTTTTAAGAAAAGGCGTAAAATTCCCTAGCTCTCTCTTGATGATGGGGAACGCCCCATTGTGCTGGGAAGCCTTCCAGCTCCCTCCACTCTTCAGAGCTGCACACTTTTAGAAAGTACAAAGAGCTTCTCATAATGTTTTGCCTTGTGGGTACGTCTATGATTAATTCCGTGCAAGCATTACTGGTGCAATAACAATACTGAAGGTCCTAAAACTGAAAAAGGAAACACATTTGGCTCGTACTTCATACACAATCACTTACACTTAAGCTATTGATAGTTGATTGGGATCTGTAGACTGCTGGGCTGGTGCCACTGGGTTTCTGAGCGCGCTCAATGGCTGGAACAGACAGCGAGGCTGTAGGTTTTGGCAAGCTGTAGGTCTCATTAGTCAGGCTGACTGTATCTGACACGAGAGATTCCCATCCACCAAGATGAAGCTCACTTCCCTAGGCTTTGGCTGACGTCCCAACAATATTTACATGAAGGACAACAGAGGATCAGTGTTAGATTAAGGCTGTGAGTTTCCAGTAGGCAGACAGTTAAATATTCTATTGAAATACTCTTTTGATTATTTAGATAATAATGAAGTTTATGCATGTCCTTGAGAAATCTGGGGAAAGGCAGTTGTTTTATGCTAAGCATGCAAAGATGTGTTTAATCTTGATAATAGGAGTAAATTATGTATCAGCGTTTATAACCTCGGCTCCTCTATTTCTCACTTGTTGTGTGGAGCCACCAGAAACCTCTCAGGGAAGGGGGAGCAGTGCTGGGAGGGTGGCAGCAGGAAGGGGCAGGCAGCCTCCCCACAGCACCCTGGCCTTCACACCCCTGCAGGAATGGGATCAGGATGGCTTGTTCTGTTTTGTCCTGGCCAAGGGAGGTGCTGGTTGAAGCAAGACATTAACCGTGAGCCCCCCGAGGAGAGGGCAGGGATGTGCTCTGACAGGCACTGGGCCAGGAGCTGGCCCAGTGCAGGCAGCCAGGAATTGCTTCTTATCTCCCCCAACTGTAATTTCTGTTTTGCTGGATTTTTATCAGAATTGTTGAGTTGCCGTTTTCTGACCGATGCCTGATTTTGAATAGGAGAGAGTAATAATTTGATTTATTGCTGCCGTTGGAATGTGGCTGCGTGGCTAGTCCTGCCTTGCCCTGACAGAATATGTGAATTTGCTTTGTCTATGACAATAGCAGAGAACAGTAACCTTTGGATTAATTTGCTGTAGCGACTAAAGTCCCATTAAATGGAAGGCAGCTGGTGTCAGAGGCATAAACTGAGACAAAGTTTTGCTCCCAATTGTGGGAAATGTGTTTAAACAGACTAGAAATGTTTCCATCTCTGCAGGGTATAATATACTCAAATGGTTGCATTAACATGAAAAAAGTATAAGGAAGAGTGTATTTAGGACAATCCCTCTGTATCCAGTGCTAATGAAATTGAATTCCAGTAATGAAGTCAGGGGTTGTATTCTGCGCCCGTGCAGGCGGCGCAGGAGCTGCCGTCAGCATTAATGGGAGCCCTGCCCGTGGGTTGTGGAGCAGTAATGGCTCGAGATGGAAGAGGCCCATCAGAGCCCAGAGTGCTCTCCTCTCTCTCCCAGGGCTGGATCCCGCATCCCAGACCAGTTAGGATGCTAATGAGCCCTGTATGGAGGCACGGGCAGAGGAGTTTCGGAGGTGAAATCCCCGCCGCTCAGGGGCCAGCACGAGCTCCACGGACCACTTAAGAAAAGGATTAATTGGAGTTTAAATGGTGTGTTCCGCCGGCCTTCTGAAAGGGAATTAATTTTTCCTTGTGAATGAGGTGGGGATTGGCCTGCGGTCCTGGATAAAGGGGAGCAGCCAGCATTAAATTGCATTCTAGCCCATAATACCTCCTGGGTCTGACTCCGCTGTAGTGCATGGCATACCCACACTCCAGCTCCTTCTGCCTTTGCTTATCACCCTCCTTCCCTTAGCCTGCTTCTCATCCCGAAGGCTTCAGCATCCCCAGAGAAAATCCTTTGCATCAAGTCTGTCCTTCCCCTCCAGCCTGCAGCTGGCCGGGCACCCAGGTCTGTCTGTCCCTCAGCCCTCATTCATAAAACGGAGATAGTTCTGCAGAAAAAGGGAGTTATTAATGGTAGTACACAGCAGGGGAGGAGGTGAATGGCTAGCTCCTGGCTGGTGTAAATCAGTGGGAGTCCTCAGCATTTTCTGGGAGCTGAGTGTGTCTGCAGCACTTGGAAGCGAGCCCCCTTGCACACCTCTGCTGACCATTCCAGAGGCACTGCCCATGAGCTGCATGCATCCATGGGTCCTTATCAGCAATTGCCTAATAAATGAATCCAAATCACAGCCCTTGTTTCATTAAAATAATTCCAGTGCTTCGTCCAAGCACTGTTGACCTTCTGTGTTGGGACAGACAATCCAGGATTAAAAGCGCAGCGTTTTTAGATTGCATAAATCCCAAATAATGGTGAAAGAGAGGAAAAGAAAGGCTTCTTGTTGCGGTAAAAGAGCATTTGTCACTGTCCCTGGTTATTAGTATCCTCTGAGCATTGTGCAGGGGAAGCCACGCCAGGATTACATTGCTGCATTGACTGGAGATTTCTTATTAGGAAAGGCGAGGAAGGCACTGTAAAGCCCATAGGTCAAAAATATAATACACTATTCCCTACCTCTTGTTTCCTGATATTATGCTATTAGAGGAGATAAGGGAGAGGTGCAGAGTCTTAATTTACAAGCGAACGATGAACCATGGCTGGGGACTGTTTGTATTTTGCTGGAGCTTATTATTTTTTCTGGAGTGTAATGTGGTGGATCACTGCCCCTGAGCCGGGAACAGCCGCTCCTTTTGGGGTGGAGGGGGTGTGGGCTCCACTGGTGTGCTGAGGGGTCTGGGTGCTGCACAGGGGCTGGGGGACAAGCCTTGCACCTTGTGCATACGCTCCTGAGAAAATGAAGGTGCTGGAGTTGAAAAGAAACCCCGAAGTAGCTGGAAGAGGAGTGTTAAATAATGCAGTTGCGCATTGTCCATGAAAGATGGCTAACCATGAGTAAACATCCACAACAGTGTTTGATCCCTTCGTGTTTACTATTTATTCATATTTATTATTCATAAATTCTGTCACAAATGTTGGGCCTGCACCCCAGTGAGACATTTGCATTTTATTTTAAGTTTGATTCCCCCCCCCGCCCCTCAGTTTCATGAACTGAGATTTAATGATTTGCTTTTCCACATTGCTCCCGTGCTGGCTCTCCCTGGTTCTCCTCTTCTTGTTTCAGGAAGAGATTTCTAACATGGAAAAGTGATATTTGAATAGATTCCCCTAAGGCAATCAATTTACTTCTAATTTGTCTGGAACTAAGCTTTTCTTTGTTGCAATGAGAAAGGATTGAAACTGCTGTAAAATTTATTAGCTTCCAGGAAGATTTTGAAATGAATTTTTTAATGATCGTGCTGTTTGCTGTACCCAGGAGCGGTGTCATCGTGATTACAGTATAATCATACGGTTGCTGAAGAAACACCAAAATGTGGAGGTAGAGCCAGGCTCCTGCACCAGGGGACCTGTGGCACCTCCCAGATGTGGGCACTGTCCAGGTGTGGGCACTTTCCAGGTGTGGGCATCACCCAGGTGTGTGCACCACCCAGGTGTGGACACCATGGCCGGTGCTGCTGCAGGGCTGGGGGCTTTGGGCTGGGGCTCACCCACCTGTGCATATCCCCAGCAGGCTGGGATTCTTCCAGTCACTCCTTTCCTCCCCTTATGTTTGGTTTTCAAGCAACTCTTCTGCTCCTCTTCCTTGCTCCCCGTGTAATAGCACAAATGAGCTCTACTTACTCACCTCAGCAAAGCTGCTCTGACATGGATTGGATTGAACTGAGCTGCTGTTTGGAAATGGGAACTCCAGGGACTATTGTCATCGCCCAAATTGCACCTTAGATTGTATAACAGCACATGTCATCTGGCCATTTATCAGGAATATTACATTCCCAGGCACTTGCACCTTGCTACGATTTAACTTTGTCTCTTTGGCCAGCGCTGCAATTCCACTGGAGATAATTCAATTGCTCTGAGAGCTGAATGGGCACCTCGCACACCCTCTCTGTGTTGCTCTGCTGCAGGTGCCTGGGTGCTGGACAGGAGATTTGTACACCATGGACATTCCTTAACACCCCCCTGCAAGGAGGGAAGAGCCTGTGCTGTGTGGAGCTGGAGCTTCTTCCTGCAGTGCCCACCACGTGTCCTCTGCCAGCTCCTCCTGGGCTCTGGCTTTTGAGCATCCATCCTGTGTACCTGCTCTTCTCACCAAGAGCTTGCACGATGGGATTGGGAAGTGCTGAGGGTCTTGGCTGGGTTGGGAATTTTTTCCTCTCCCACCAGGTGTTCCTGCAGCTGCTGCCTGGCTGAGACCCACAGCAGTTGCCTTCGTGCTGGTCTTCTGAGTTGCATGTGGAGCTCTGATTTGAAATCTGAAGCTTAACATGGATTTTGCTTTACTTGTTGAAGAACATATTTATTCCAGAGGTGGCTGTGGATTTTGTGTTATTTCATATTTGCTATGCAAGGGCTTATGTTTAGTAATGACGTATTTTTTCCCTGCCAAGTCTGACTTCAGGATAACTGCTCACCTCTTGATGAAAAGGCTTCTGCCAGGATGTTTTGTACCTGAGAAACGTTTTAAAAGTGACCCTGCCCTAAGGGGCTTTGAGACAAGGGTCTGGATTTGTGCTGGGTGAGGACATTGCTGCAGTGGGACGTGCACATCTCTGGTACAGCATAACACATGTAGGGCACTTGCCCTCAGATGAGTTGCTCAGCATGTCCCTGGGCCACCTGGATGCCACATGAGTGCCCCTACAGGTGTCCCCAGAGCCTGACTGGCAACAGAATTATCCCTTCAGTGTGTGCAGTGTCCTCAGCTCCTTAGAAAGTGCAGCTCTGGTCATGTCCTGGGCCATGGTGGTCTCCATCCCAGGGCTGTGGTGTTCCCAGTCCCCAAGCCATGGTGGTCTCCATCCCAGGGCTGTGATGTTCCCAGTCCCCAGGCGATGGTGGTCTCCATCCCAGAGCTGTGGTGTTCCCAGTCCCCAGGCCATGGTGGTCTCCATCCCAGGGCTGTGGTGTTCCCAGTGCCCAGGCCATGGTGGTCTCCATCCCAGGGCTGTGGTGTTCCCAGTGCCCAGGCCATGGTGGTCTCCATCCCAGAACTGTGATGTTCCCAGTCCCCAGGCCATGGTGGTCTCCATCCCAGGGCTGTGGTGTTCCCAGTCCCCAGGCCATGGTGGTCTCCATCCTAGGGCTGTGGTGTTCCCAGTCCCCAGGCCATGGTGGTCTCCATCCCAGGGCTGTGGTGTCCTGTGTCCCCAAGCCATGGTGGTCTCCATCCCAGGGCTGTGGTGTTCCCAGTGCCCAGGCTATGGTGGTCTCCATCCCAGAGCTGTGGTGTTCCCAGTCCCCAGGCCATGGTGGTCTCCATCCCAAGGCTGTGGTGTTCTGGTTCCCCAGGCCATGGTGGTCTCCATCCCAGGGCTGTGGTGTTCCCAGTCCCCAGGCGATGGTGGTCTCCATCCCAGAGCTGTGGTGTTCCCAGTGCCCAGGCCATGGTGGTCTCCATCCCAGAGCTGTGGTGTCCTGTGTCCCCAGGCCATGGTGGTCTCCATCCCAGAGCTGTGGTGTTCCCAGTCCCCAGGCCATGGTGGTCTCCATCCCAGGGCTGTGGTGTTCCCAGTCCCCAGGCCATGGTGGTCTCCATCCCAAGGCTGTGGTGTTCCCAGTGCCCAGGCCATGGTGGTCTCCATCCCAGAGCTGTGGTGTTCCCAGTCCCCAGGCCATGGTGGTCTCCATCCCAGGGCTGTGGTGTTCCCAGTCCCCAGGCCATGGTGGTCTCCATCCCAGGGCTGTGGTGTTCCCAGTGCCCAGGCCATGGTGGTCTCCATCCCAGGGCTGTGGTGTTCCCAGTCCCCAGGCCATGGTGGTCTCCATCCCAGGGCTGTGGTGTCCTGTGTCCCCAAGCCATGGTGGTCTCCATCCCAGGGCTGTGGTGTTCCCAGTCCCCAGGCGATGGTGGTCTCCATCCCAGAGCTGTGGTGTTCCCAGTCCCCAGGCCATGGTGGTCTCCATCCCAGGGCTGTGGTGTTCCCAGTCCCCAGGCCATGGTGGTCTCCATCCCAGGGCTGTGGTGTTCCCAGTCCCCAGGCCATGGTGTTCCCCAGCCCGTGGCAGCTGGCAGGTCCTTGCCAGCCTGGTGCACTGGGTCACTTGGGAACTGTGTGTTGGGATAAGGTGCTCACGCTCACACAGAGCAGTGCCAGAGCTCGGGAGGTCTCACCCTGCTTTGCCCTTCCGTTGATCCCCCTCCCTTTTCCTCTCTCCAGGCCTGGTCAGGCAGCAGTTTCAGCCTGCTCAGTCCCTGCTGTGAGCACAGAGGGGAGGGGAGCTGCCTGTTTTGGCTGCCAGGCACTCACCATGCCACGTGTGTGTGGTGGTTATTACCTGGGCTTCGCTCCCTGCATCAAGAACATTTTATCAGTGCAGACAGTAACAGTTGTATTGACTAGGGCAGGTCTGGGGCTGTAAAAGGACTTCCTGTTGTCCTATTTTTGATTGCTAAAGTGGTGAAGAGCAAGACAGAACAGAACAAGTAATGTGAGTGTGAGTGTGAAGGACCCTCCTGGGTGCCATCAAGGCTGGGTGAGTCAGACTGAGCTGCAAAGGGCAGTGCCAGGAGCGTGCCCTGCAGCTCCCTGCCTGCCTCTTCTTGGGGCAGGAGGAGGATGCAGGGATCAGCCCTGGGGTCAGCCACTGGAGGAGCTCAGACCCTGCTGTGCATGCCTTTGGATCTGGGATAGCAGAGGAATGGTGTTTCTGTGCATCAACAGGCCTTGCTTAAGGTGTAAAAATAGTATGTTTTATCAACTACACGGCCAAGGCAGTGATGGATGGGTGGGTGGCTGAAGATCCCCATTCTGCCATGGAAAAGTGGCTGCTGCCTGGGGCTCTGTGCTGGTCCTTGTGTCTGCTGCCAGGTCAGGGCTGCTCTGGCCAGCCTAGACACATGTTGTCCCCAAGAGCAGTGTGGTTTCTGGCTGCAGGGCATGGTCTGAAAGCTGAGACAAGTGCTGAGCACAGAAGCAGAGTGACAGAATGTGCCATGGAACTACCTGTTGTCTCAGGTCTGTGGATGATGATGACTTGTGCCCCTCTGCCTGTCAGCCTGGCCTCTTTGAGACTTGTTAACATTCCTTTCCTAATACTAAGGATTGAAGCAGTGTAATTAAATTTAATGCTTTCCAGCTCCTTTCCTCCCTGCATTTCAGCTGCTGCAGGTTCTAGACAAGCATGGTGATGTCCAAAGCTGATCATCTCCCTGGCGCAGAGGCACCAGGCCAGTGCTCTTTAATGAACTGCTCTTAAAGCACAGGTGCCTTTCCAGGCTTTGAGGAGTATCCATCCACTTGCAGTAATCAGGGAAGTCCTCCAATTGTTTTTAGCTGCAAAATGTGCCAGTTTGGAATAAATGGGTCAGGGCAAGACAGACCTGTGCTCCCCCTGGAGTGAGGTTTGCCTTGGCTGTGGTCCCACGGATTTGGGGAGGCTGAAGTGTGCTGCTGGGCAGGGAAGGTGAGGAGAAGCAGCTCCCCTGTGCCTTCCTGTGCTGGACCAGCCAGCCCAGCACACTCCCAGATGCAGCCTTTCATGTTTGTGGAGAGGCTGAAGTGATGTGTGCTCCAGCAGCACGCCCAAGGTCACACAGCACAATAAATCAGTGTCTCATCGGGGATGAGAATCCAAGATATTTCTGTAGCCCCTCCAGCCATCACCAAGTCCTCTGCTATCACAGCCAGACTACACAACTTTGTATGCCTGTAGCACCCTTTTGAAGTTAAGCTGTGGATAAATAGGGAGACAGCAACATTTTCTGGGCAATTTTTCTTTTTTTCTTTCTATTTTGCTCAAGTACTTGAAATTAACAGAATCAAAGTATAAGATCATGGGCTTTTAGAGCTCGGTGCTGGATGTTCTGTGTGTAGGGCTCAGGGCATCCTTCTCTCAAGCTGCTGTAAAGGCAGCTGCCAAAACCCAGACCTCCTCCCCTCCGCCCAGCCCTGTGCTCCACATCACTGGGTTGCTGCTCTGATGTAGAGAAAAAGCTGATGTTTTACCCATATATTTTTCAATTAATTGGCTTCTTCTCTTTAAAAAAAAAAAAACCACCCACCCCTTTCTTGGTGGTTCTTTTTTTCCTTTTTTTCCCTCCTCTTTTTCTTTTTCTTTTTTTTTTTTTTTGAGGTCTGCCTTTTACTCGTTTATTCTCTGTAAGTGTTAAGCTGCTCATATTTTGGTGCATTGTGTTATGTGCTGAGAATTTTTATCAGCCGCCCTAGTGCTCGCATGTGGTGGAAATACCAATGTGTCTGAGGAGCGGAGGTTATGCACACAGATGTACAGAGCACCAGAATGAAAGGTTTGCAGACGGGCAGGGAGGGAACCCGGGCTGAGTCTGCACCTTTGCTGCCTTCAGTCCATCAAACCGGCCCCCGCCGAGCGTGGGCTCGTGTGCCTGATGGCATTAGAGCTTTAAATGCTGCTCCGAGTGTCTGTAGGTTATGGGAGGAAGGAGCCGCGTCTCTGCGTGGGGAAAGGCTGTGCTTTATGAGGGCCAGCTGCAATTACGAGCTCTTATCAAATGATGGAGAAGGCCAGGCTGAAAAGCAGCCAGGATCCTGCGGTGTTGGGTGGGAGACACGGTCGGGTGCTCAGCGCAGGCTGGGCAGGGTGGAACTGCTGAATTTGATTTCCAGCTTCGCACTTGGCTGAGCCTGGCTGCTTCCCCCAGCCCCAGTTTGTCCGTCTGTGATGTGGGGGTGAAGCTGTGCAGTCCTCTGGGATTGACTGGTGGTGCAGGAATGCACGCAGGCTCCGGGCATGAGAGTTTGCACTCGCCAGGGAGCCCTTGGACCTCATCATGGAGGGTCCTTGGAAAGGGTTAAACCACCAGTCCGTATTTCAGCGCTGTAAAGTGGTGTTGGGACGACAGCCCCAAGTCGAGAGAAGGAATCTTTATTGCTCCTGTATGAATAAAGCCCCAGCGCTGGGAATGACACATTTAATCTTCAGTGGAGTGGACAATCTCGGAGATTTATAAAGCCTCTGTTTGTGTGAGAGGTCAGTGGGGATTAACCAACAAGTTAAAACACATATACAGCAGAACCACAAAGAACCTTCCCTCTTCCCCCTTTTCTTTCCTCCCTCTGTTCCTTCCCCTCTCTGCAAAAAGTCAAGCTTAAATGTCACGTCAGCCCAAGCTTAAAACACGGTGGCTTTTAGCGCTGGTCACTAAACCCAGGAACCACTGGCTCTGAGGGCTTGACACGTGGACAGCCCCGTTGTGATGGATTTGCTGCCGTCGCTCCTTCTCCAGCCTTCTGTTCTGGTGCTGACAGGTGACACACAACCTATCGGAAATTACACTCCAGACTGTAGAGCCTTAAAAGCGATGGCTGTTTGGGGCACAGTCACTGCTGTTTGGGGTACAGTGACTGGTGTTTGGGGTACAGTGACTGCTGTTTGGGATGTTTGGGGTACAGTGACTGGTTTTTGGGGTGTTTGGGATGTAGTCATTGGTGTTTGGGCTGTTTAGGGTACAGTCACTGCTGTTTGGGGTACAGTGACTGCTGTTTGGGCTGTTGGGGTACAGTAACTGGTATTTGAGCTGTTTGAGGTGCAGTCACTGCTGTTTGGGGTGTTTGGGGTGCACTGACTGGTATTTGGGCCGTTTGGCGTACAGTGACTGATGTTTGGGCTGTTTGGGGTACAGTAACTGGTGTTTGGGCTGTTTGGGGTGCAGTGACTTATGTTTGGGGTGTTTGGGGTACAGTGACTGGTGTTTGGGGTACAGTCGCTGGTGTTTGGGGTACAGTGACTTGTGTTTGGGCTGTTTGGGGTACAGTGACTGCTGTTTGGGGTGTTTGAGGTACAGTGACTGGTATTTGGGCTGTTTGGGGTACAGTGACTGCTGTTTGGACTGTTTGGGGGGCTGTCACTGCTGTTTGGGGTACAGTCACTGCTGTTTGGGCAGTGACTGGTTTTTGGGGTGTTTGGGGTACAGTGACTGGTTTTTGGGGTGTTTGGGATGTAGTCATTGGTGTTTGGGCTGTTTGGGGTACAGTCACTGCTGTTTGGGGTACAGTGACCGCTGTTTGGGCTGTTTGGGGTACAGTGAGCACTTTCTGGGCTGTTTGAGGTGCAGTCACTGCTGTTTGGGGTCAGGGGATCTCCTGTGCTTTGGGAGGGGGGCTCAGCGTGCTGTCCCCCAGCCCGGGCAGGCCGGTGGCCGCGGGCACTCCGGGCTGTGCCCCCGCTCACCGTGCCCTGTGTTTTCTCCCCGCAGAGCAGAGCGAGGGGTTCCACTGCCGGGAGGAGTGCCGCATCCTGGGCCACTCGGACAGGTGCTGGATGCCCCGCGGCGCCGTGCCCAGCCGCGCCAAGTCCCCGGAGCACGGCAGGAACGTCATCGCGCTGTCCATCGAGGCCACGGCGGTGGACGCGGAGCCTTACGCAGACTGCAGCACAAAAAGGACCTTCGCCACCTTCGGCAAGGAGGGCGGCGAGCCGCCGGCCGAGGAGAGGCTGCCCAACCCCAAAGGCAAAAGAACGGTGGACTCGGCCACCTGCAGCCCCAAGGTGAGCGGCGCCGTCCGCGAAGCCGGCAATGGCTGCGAGGCCGTCAGCCCCGTCACCTCGCCCCTGCACCTGAAGAGCCCCTTGTCCGGCAAGCCCGCGGCGCCCTACGGTGCCGGGCACGGCCGGGAGCCCTTTGGGAACAGCGGCCCTTCCCGGCCCACGGAGGCTGAGCCCCGTGGGGCGGACAGCGAGAGCGGCGGGCAGGAGGGGAACCCGCTCCTGCAGGAACGCCGGGAAAAGGACTCGCCCGGCGCTCGCAGGCTAAAAGACATCGTCCTCTAAGCGGCATCCCGCTAGAGTAGGATGGGGATAAAGTATGGGAGACAGCACGACTCCCAACTGCAGATTGTTTTTATTCGCTTACCAATGGTTTCACAGATTGCTGTATTTAAAAGCTTTCCCTAAGTGTATTGTTTATAAATGAAGCTATCGTTAGTGTGACAATCCCACGTGTCTGACAGGCGGCAGGGGTGTGCAGCCCGAGCGGAGGAAGCCGGCGTTTGGCTTTTTTTTTCTTGCCGGGAGGCTGCTGGTGGCGGGGGGCAGAGGCCAGACCCCCCTCGCCACCCGCGGTCCTCAAGGAGCGCTCGGCGTCCCCTCCTCGGAGTTTATATATTTTTATATCTCGAAACGAAGAAAAGTTTCCATTCCCGGAGAGAATATTGAGTGGCTGATTCCTTATTCGGACATCTTTGGTGACCACCCCGGCGGTTTTGTAGTCCGGACAAAGTCGCGGCTGTTTCTTGTGTGGGACTGTTCAGAGTGGCAGTCGGGTGGGTTTCGGTTCAAATTCACCCAGCACGAGGTTGTTTGTATTTTAAGGTGTTGGTGTTTTGCTATGGACACCCCTGCATTTATGAATCCTTTTGCTGTCACATACTTATCTGTACTATTATTGTATTTGATATTGCAAATTACTGTATGTCTAGTGATGGCAAAAGGCTTTCAGGCTTAAGAGAAAAAAAAAAAAAAAAAAAAAAAAAAGAATAAAAAAAAAAAAAATCACAAGCTTCTTACTTAAACTTTGGGGATCTTGCATTTTGCAGCTCTGGTGGATCAAGTGCTTCTTCCAGCCCCCACCATTGCCTGCAGCCTCCCCCGGCTCCTGCAGGAAAATGACAGGGCATTACGGGAGGACATTTTGGGGAAAATCCTGCCTGGATTGCAATTGTCAGATGCACTGTGCTGAACTTTTCCCCTTACCCGTTTCTTTTGCATAATTTCAAGGCAATGCATGGAAAGGGTTTGTTTTTCGGTATTTTTTTTTTTTTTTCCAGAAGTTGGTTATTTTGGTTTTTTTCCAGTTCCCAGATTTAGCTATCCCTCGCCTCCAGTCATTTCCAAGTCAAAGAGATGGAATTATTTTAAGAGATCTAAATTACCTTCTCAATTAGACACACACACACTTCCAAGTCAGCGTTTTCTAGCCATGATTACACCAAGAGTGTGTATGTAGGTATGACATCATGGCACGGATTTTAGACTGTTCCAATTTCTTTCTATCCCTGCATCATAAATAAGTATGGAATGAGCAATAGTGATGTTAATTTAGGGGCAGACAGGTGATATGTAACAACGCTACTAATTCAATTAATGTGCCTTCTTAATGGAGAAAAAATTAAAGCAATTCTTTATTTTTTCTCATAATTAAGGACTTTTTTGTGTGGGTACAAATCTACTCATATAAAATTGATTTGAAAATTGAGCTACTTTAATAGCCATTTTGTAGAAGGGAGAGAGGGAAGGGATTCCACAGCTCTCTGCTCTCTTGCAGTGATGATTCCTCAGTGAGGTATGAGTAAGGTAGGAGGATTTCAGTTAGTGTATTATTTTTATTATTATTATTGTTGCTATTATTATTAACCCTTCATTGAACAGATTTCCCTACCCTCAGTAATGTTTCCTAGGATTTTAAATTGATTATGGAAGGAAAAAATACATAGCTCTTGCCAATGTTTGCTGTACCAGCAAGTTGAAATTAGTGGTTTCTAGAGGAAGAGTCTTTCTAGGTCTATGTATCATGATAAAGTATTTGTTACTTGATTTATTTAAATGAAAAACGACAAGAAAACAAGTTCCAGTTGTTATTGTCCTCAAAATAAAGTTGAACTCCAGCCATTTATTCCTTCAGGGCAGATTGATCTTGCCTGAAGCCCCAGCTGGTCCGAGACAGGTCCAGAATCAGCCTGTTCCCCCTGCCACTTGCTAGGGCCAGGAATTGGGAAAGAATCAACAAAAGAGCAGTTGTCTAATGAAATTTGTGATGCTTCCCTCACTGGTGTGATGACTACCTCATTCAGCTCCCATCCCACGCATTAACACGATGTCCTGCATCCCTCCAGAAAGCAAACTGGGGTTTTCCCCCCCACCTTTGCTGGATTCTGAGCCCATTTTTCAGGGATACCTTATTTCTGTTCCTGCTGTGTTTCCTGCCTGTGCACTGTTACTGCTGTCATTTATTTCTGGTTTTTTTTTTTTTTTTTTTTTTTTTTCCCCCCCCCAAATGTGTGTTTTATTATAACACAAGCGAAGAGGAGAGGGGCTGGCTCGGGGCTGTTGGAGTAACCTCATGTTCTGTAGCTGTTAAGCCGAGTTTGTTCTGATGTCATCTGGTTTTGTCAGCTCTGGGAGGGTTTTTTTTGGGAGGAGGGGAACTTCTCTCCTGTGTTTGCTGAGAGACAGAGCCCACGGTGCCCTGTCTGTCACAGGACACCGGCTCCATGTGTCCCCATCATCACCCCACTGCCAGGAGGAGACCCTGCTTCCCCACGGATTGTTGGGTGGGGAGTGTGGGTGCCCCATCATCATCCTCCTCAGCTGCCTGGAAAAGCTCCAGCCCTTAATTCCTGCCGAGCGTTGCCCCCTGCCTGCGGAGCTGCCACCACCAGCCTGGTGTTTGGGATGAAAAATAGATGCTAACTGAAAAGGAAGAGAGAGAGGAAAAAAAAAAAAAAGAGAAAGAAACATTTCTCTAATTTACCCAGAGGAAACGTTCCTTGCCACTCTGAATAAAAGCACAGCCGAGAAAGAATGTGAAATAATTCTGTATTAAAAGGGGGCATTAAAGAGGTCAGTAAACCCTTATGCCTCCAAGAAAATCATTTAAACACCAGTTTTCTGGGCTGACCCGGGCTGCAGCAGGGGATGTGAGCGAGGGGCCCTTCCCTGGTATGGCCTTGCTGCGTGAGGCCAAGGGGACACCCGGGGAGCAGCCCCAGCTTTGCTGCCTTGGCCCTCTCCAGAATATTTTGGTACTCCTGTCACTGTCCCTCTGTGTCACTCGAGATGAGTTCAGGCTCCTGGGCAAATCACAGTCTCTTGTTTGTGTTTTATTTTGGGTTTTTTTTTTTTTTTTTCCTACTTGCATCGAAACTGGCCATGCAAAAAACGTTCTGAGCTGCAGGGCGGGCAGGAAGGCTTTTTGGAAGGGTTCCAGATGTAATTATTGTGCTTTTTTTTTTTTTTTTTTTTTTTTTAATAACTTAAACCTGTCCTCAGATTTGGTTTAGGAAAAATCGCTGGGATCTGTTGGTTTCCTTCAGGCAGGCTTGCTGTGCTCCCCTGTTTCTCCAGGAGAGCAGCAAGCACCGACGATTCTCCCCCGAGCATGACGAGGACCCCATCTGGGGCAGATTTGGGGCTGGGGGCAAGGGGCTGAGCTCTGCCCTGGGAGCCCCTGGCCTTTCCCAGCTGGAGGCTGTGCTGGGAGGGATGGTGCAGGGCTGGGGGGCACGAGTGATGGCTGGAAAAATCCCCCTCCCCTCCCAAGCACTGTCTTACTGAGGTTGTTGCCGTTCCCTGTTTGTTGTGAGCTGGAGGTGGCCTGTGGATCACGCTTTGTGCAAAAGTGAACTTCTTTCTTTTCTTTTTTATTTTTTTAAATTTTTTTTTTTTCATTTTTCCAAACAGGAAACGAATTGCGATTTTTTTTTTTTTTTTTTAATGTGAAGAACACACTGTCTTGATGAATACATTGACATTATTCTTGGAGGTGGGGGTGGGGGCGGGGGGCGGGGGGGAGAGAGAAGAAAAAAACCAACAAAAATCCTAATTTTGAATGGAAATCACATTTGTCTGTCATTGGGTGGGGGGAAAAAAAATTAAATAAAATCGATGGTCTTGATGCTACAGCTGCTTTTGCAGCTATATGGGTGATCTCTGGTCCCACCTGTGAGCTGCGGTACCCGGCAGGGAGAAGCTGTGAGCTCTGCTGAGACACAGGGGGAGCCTTTGCCGGCGTCAGGTGATGTTCAGCTGATGTGAGCCGGGGCAGAGGCTCCAGACGCCCCTCACAGACCGGCTCTCAGCAGCTCCCGCCCCCGGCAGCCCGCGGGGCCGGGCGCGGTACGTCTCGTCATGGTGTCTCCGTTGCCGAGTATATGAAGAATAAAATCGTTGTATATGCTGATATGTATGTTATGTACATTTTTTCCACGGTGATTGAATCATTGTAAACAGCAAAATGGAAAAAAAAAAAAAAAAAGGCAAAAAAAAAAAAAGAATCACCATTCTGTCTATTTTATGAAGATGATAAAGCAGCTTTATTAAATTATTATGATTCTGTTTCCAAATGGTGTACCTGCCACATTGGGATTTTTTCATCTGATGAGAACTTTGTTTTCCACCTAAATGTGATTTTCTTTTCTCTGCTTTGAGCATCTAATGCATTTTAGTATTAAAGCAATTATTGAATAAAATGGAAAGTAAGTGTTTGGTTAAATACGCCTCAGTGGGTTTGTTTCGATGGGCTCCAGGTGCTGGTCCTGCAGAAGCCAGTGCACGGCTGGGTGCCACCCCAGCCCCGTCTGTGTCCCACAGCTGGTCAGCTTTGGCACCCGAGAGGCTGCAAACCTCAGGCAGAACTTTCCTGGTCCTGAGGAGGGTCATCACCGTCCCCAGCAGTGACCAGCTGGGACAGGCAGGCTCTGAGCCCCATGAAACTGGGCACAGTGCTGGTCCTCTGCACTGCCACTTCATGGGAAACACGGCTGTGAGAGGGGTAGGAAACACCTCCAGCGCACACTTCACCACTGAGGCATGGCAGACTTTATTTTCTGCGGTTTTTCAGCAGCTGAGGTGCTTTGGAGGGGATGATGAGGAGCATCCGCTGCCTCTAAATTAACAGTGGACCACATTTACGCACGGAGCATCTGAGCACTTCTTGGCTAGCAGGCCAAATGCTCCCACAAGGTCTCTGCCCACCCAGTGGCTCAGTCAGGGTGGCACCAAGGTGGACCTGGAACAAAAGCAGTGACTGGGAAGCCTTTTCCCTGGGGTGGGAAAGTGCTTGAGCTGCACACCTGAGCATCACCCTGCCTGACAGGGACACACAGGAACAAAGGTCAGCTGCACACCTGGCTGAAACCAGCTTTTAAACCAGCGGGGTCTGACTGTCTGGCCTGGGGTCAGCTCTGTCACAGGTGTGTGCTGGCACGGAGACCTCCAGATCATCGCTCACCGCCAGCACCTGCAGCGCGTTTGCACCCCCATTAGTGAGTCACTTGGCAGGTGGGTAAAAGGAGATCCATCCAGGCTGTGGGAGGGAGGCTGGTGGTTTTTGGAGGGGGGTGGTGGTTTTTCAGCCCGTACAGCGGTGCTGTAGCGGCAGCAGAGTAATTCCCGTCCCCGAGGAGGCACTGGGCTGTTGCGGCATTCCCGAGCTGTGACCCTGCCCGCTCCGGGGACCTGGAGCCAGGGCTGTGCCAGCACCATGGGCACAGGTAGGAGCTGATCCTGAGCGGGGAGATGCTGCCCAGGTGAGCTGCCCTGGAGCAGCGGGCGGTGGGTAGAGGGGGCAGAAGCTGGGGGGCTCCCCAGGCTGGGTGGGGTTCATCGGGGGGCCGTGCTGAGCCCCATCCCAGCGCTGAGCGATGAGATGGGGCTCAAACCCCGCTGCCCGGAGTGAAGATTTTCCCCATGGCATCCCAGCCTGATCCCCATCCGCAGCCTGCCGGAGCCCTGCGGGTGCTGGGTTTGCTCCTGATTTAATCACTCCGCTCCAGGACCCACCCGCGGTGCTGGCTGCGGGGTTGGCCATGTCGGGTGGGAGAACGTGTCCCTGCTGCGCCCCCCGGGCTGTTGTCGCTGTCCCCGTCCCCTGCAGCGTCTCCTGTGCCGAGACAGCGGGCTGGGCTCCGCGAAGCGCCGGGAAGGGCCGAGGTGGGCGGCCCGAGGGAGGGATCGGGCGTCTGCTGCCGATAAAAACGGGATCGCTCCTGCCTGCCAACGCCGCTGGGGATGTGCTGCATCTCGCTGGGTGCCCAGGGAAGGCTCCCGGGGAAGTCCCTGGGAGCGGGGATTTCGGCCAGGCTGGGCTGTCTGTGCCGCCGCTGATAACAGGAGCAGCCGGGGTGGGGAGCTGGCTGCTGTGAGGTGGGCATCACATCCATCGCTGGTCCCCCGAGCTCCCCACCCTCCCTGGGAGAGGGTTCCTGGGGTTGGGCAGGTGGCTGGCTGCCCCTCTGCCCTGGGAGAGAGTTTCTGGGGGTGCTGTGCTGCACCCCGAGGTGCGGACCCCCGCCCTGCCTCTGGCTCAGCGTGGAGACCAGCTCCGTGAAGCCAGTGGGAGAATAAATTAGCAAGGAAAGCAGGCAGCCCCCACTGGGCAAGGTTCAGAGACCTGGATCTTGTTCCTGTTTCTTCTGGACATTATTCTGTATTACATTTGATGTTAAACTGGAATATCTAAATAGGGCCAAATTGGATTAAGAAGCAATGACTTATTGTACACTCTGACTGTTAAGCCCACAAAGACAAGAACAAATAAATTGGAGGAATCAAAGGCGTGAAAGCATAGAGGAAAAACATATATAATATATCTCTTTGAAGCAGGGCTCTGCTCAGGGCTTGTTGTGGGCCCAGAGGGGCAAGGGATGGTCCCTGTTCTGCCTCTCTGTTGTCTGGATCCTGGTTCTCGTCCTGTGTCTGGCGCTGGTGGGGAAGGTGCTGGACCAGCTGCCTGCTTGCCTTGGGCAGGAACCAATGTCCAACTTCTCCAGCAGCCCCAGCGGGCTTCCACTTGTTTAACTTGCAGCTGCTTTTTGTTTTGTGGTGTTGTCCTTTCCTTCTGAACGTGGTGTAAGCGAGCGTCCCCAAAGAGCCGTGGCAGAACAAACACAGGCAGGTGCACAATTATAGAGCTCACCTCTGCTGCCGCACACAGCCCTGCTCAGCTCCCTCCTTGCTGACAGAGTGGGCTCTGCAGGACGGATGGCTCTTTGGGGACAAACTCTGGGCTTTGGGGTAGACATCATGCCACTGACGGGGGTGTCTGGGCAGCTTCTGTGGGGACACAGCTGAGATCTGCTGTGCTGCAGAGTGATCAGTCACTGCAGCCCAGCCTGGAAAATAAAGCAACCCAAGGAGGCAGCACTGTGGTGCTGCTGTGGAAAACTCTGCCTTGGCAGTTTCCATTAATACAGATAAAAAATTGAGACACAGGGCAAACAATATTAACCCCATCACTGATCAAGCTTAAAAGCTTTTCCCAAGAAAAATTGTCTCTGGATTGCAGTTAAATAATGGGCAGGGGGTTGGCTGCCTGCAGAAGCCTCTGCCATGGTGCTGGCAGGTGCTCCTGGCCAGAGCAAGGGAAGGTGGTTGGGATGGCAGCAGAGGGTCAAACACCAGGCTGATCCCTTGCACAGCTTTAGGGCATAAGAAGCTCCAAGTTAGTCCTATGCTTTAGGGGAAAATGGCACAGAAGCAGATCATCAGCCTTGGCAGAGGCCAATCTATGCTGCCTGAAGGTGATGAATTGTCTTCCGAGGCAAAAATAAAAAGGAATTATGATAATAAACCCCCCAAGGGAGAAGCTTAGTGTGAGGGTTTTCAGCTTCCCAGACAGGAGGAATGGAGGTTGATTGGTGGGTTGATATCCCCAAATGTGGAGGCAACAGGGGCAGGGACTGCCTGTACCCTTAGGGCTGCCCGTCACCCTTAGTGCCAGCCTTGGTGGGTGTGAGGCCCCTGCTTGGCCGCTGTGGTGCTGGTGAGCCTTCATGGGGCAAGGGCCACCCTGGAAGGGCTGGATGTGAGGTGGGGATCTGGGCAGGAGGCTCCAAGGATGGGGGTTGCAGCAGCTCCATCCTGGCACTGCTCTCAGAAACCCTCTGCTGCTCCACTCCCTCGGTGCCCATGAGGAGAGTGGGCAGAGACACGGTTGTTGTGACTGAGAAAGAGAAAATGAGCAAACAACATTCTCCAGGTTCTTTTTTTTTTTTTTTTTTTTAACTCCACTCTGTGTCTGCTGCACACCAGCTCAAAGGCTGTTCTTTATGTATTTGATTCTCTGTAAAATTGATCTTATTCTCTTTGGAGGAGTTAGGTTTAAATCACAGGATGAAATTCTGGCCACAGTGAATCAATAACAAATCTCCTATCAACCTCAGCGTGGGGTAGAGACTTTGGTCATGGAACTTAGGTTCCCTGCTTCCCAGTGGGAAATGTCATCTGTTGATGGAGGACATTCTTTCCTTGCTCAGCAAGTGAGTCCCAAGGTCTCCATTAAAGCACATTGGCTCTCCTGTCTTTCTGCTCCAGCCCTGTGCTTGGGGCTGAGAAAAGGGACAAAGTCTCCAGCCCAAAATTCCAATGGAAAGCCTCCAATATGCTACCACTTGCTTCCTCGGCCTTCCTCTGGTTCACTCTCCACCTCTGCCAGGATGGTGCTCGTGGGTGTGAAGGCACAACACAACAGTGGCTGGGTGAGGCAGGAGTTTTGCTTAGCTGGCAGTGAGCTCTGGCTCTCCACCATCCCTTCTCCATCCCCAGTCCCAGCCTCCAAACCCTAGCATGGCTCTGCATCCTGCTGTGCCTCTTCCCTGGCTCATGGTGTGGGGAAGTTGTCCAGGATTGACACTCACAGCATTCTGAGAGGGTCTCCCAGGTCAAAAAAAAAATAAATTACATTTTATATATATATATATATATATATATATATATCCCCAGTATTTTAAATTTCTAGTTTTAGTATTTTAGTCTTAAGGGTGGTGGTTTTTTGGGGTTTTTTTTTTTGTTTTTTTGGGTTTTTTTTTTTAAATTTTAGTTTTTAATTCCTTTTTCTTGTTGCCACAGTAAATTCCTCCACCTCCTTGAAGATGATGGGGGCTGGCGGGACAGCCAGGAGCAGGATGCAGCCCCTGTCAGCGGAGGGGTGATCCTGGGCCCCCCGAGCCGCCGTGCTGGGCTGGATGGTGGGTCCCCCTCCCCAGAGATGTCCCCGCGGCAGCCCCCGCTCCCCTCCGCGCTGCCGGCAGAGGGAAGCTCCCCCGAGGCAGATGGTACAGCAAAGCTGTGTCTTTATCGGAGGATACTGGTAGTGTTCAGCTGCTTTTGAAGTCTCCGAAGAGCGCTGGGGTATTTCTTGATCTGCTCTTAAATAAGTCATTGGCGCTGCTGTTAACTCGCATTAAGCGCTGGAAGATGCCGGGAGAGGCGGGCGCGGCTCGGCAGCCGGGACCGGAGCCTGCCTGCCGGCACTCGGGGCACGGAGCCCCGGGCCACGGCCTCGGGAGGGGCTTTGGGCTCTTAAATATTGCATCTGCCAAGTTTATTTTAGCCTGGGCCAGGCTGGAATCGCTGCGCCTCCAGAGCAGGGTCTGCCGGGGGAGCAGCCTGGGATGCTTTAGCCTTGGTTTTGCACCTCAGTTTCTCATTCCCACTTCAGCCTGGGTCCCTGCACGTCCTTGGGCACGGGGGCTGTGCTCTGCTGCCCGCAGAGCTGCTCCCTGCACATCCCCACACCTGCCGGGGCGTTGCATCCCTGCCGAGAGCCCTGATGGAGGCAGGAGCTGCTTTTTGCTTGAGCGCTCCGTGGTTGACACCCGGATACCCCTTTTTTTTCCCCGGTCCTTCGCCTGTGCTGAGCCGCGGGAGGAGGAGGGCTTGCCAGGAGGCTGAAGCAGTGCCTGATGTCCACGAGGTATTCAATGTTAACAGAAACACTGACAGGTCAGGCTGTGTTTCTTAAATGCTCCTTTTTTCACTTTTGCTCGTTCCCCTTGGACTCTCTTCCCACCAGCAGCACCTTTAGCGTTTATCTCATTCGAGCCCTCTAAGCAAATCTTATCTCTACATTTATTGCATCTTTGGGAATAGTAATTTTCAAGTCAGCTTTCACATTACTCCATATTTGTTACTAGTCCTCTGTCGAGGGAAAACCTGGCTCTTTATTAGTTCTCTGCCTGATACAAAACATTTAATTTGAACAGAAACCACCAGGAGAGAGATACATATTGCTTTTCATAACCAAAGTGTCAACATCTTGACCAGACTGTAGCTGAAGCAATCTTTACCATATGGTGGATTTTTATACTTGAACGTCACATCTGCATCCCCGCTGCCTCTCCTTTCATTCCAGAGATGCTGTGCTGGTGATAAAAGGCGCTGTCTCTGTGTCCTTCCACAACACAATCACAAAAGGACCCCTCGGCAGATAAGGAACTAAACCAGAGATACAATAGCTGTGGCTTCCCACTGGCTTTCTGCTCAATGGCTTTCTGCTATGCCGTTAACAAAAAAAAAAAAAAAAAAAAAAAAAAAAAAAAAAAAAAAAGAAAGAAGACAAAGAATAGCAATGAAGGAGCATGTGTTGGGAAAATAAGCCCCAGTAAATCCCAAGGAGGGCATGGCTGCGGAACACGCTGGGAATAGCGACTAGAAGTGGGCTGAAACAAGATGAAACCGTTGTTTTTGGAGTTGTGTTTTTTTTTTTTTGTTTTTTTTTTTTTTCCCCCCGAATTCCTGGTAAATGGATGCTCCCCACAGCTTCACTGATGCTCAGGGGCCTTCGGAGCATTCATACTTGGTTTTCAGGAAAATGGGGCCGTGCTGGTGTTGAGCTTTATTGCAAGGTAACGCAAGAATCTGCAATAACCTCCGCTGGATCCTGATAGGAACGGGATGTACAAAGTGTCTGGCTTGAAAGGCTGCTCAGAGCCCCGTGCCGTGGGGCAGGGGCTGTGTGTGGCTGTCACTGAGCAGCAGGCTAAGGCAGTGCACAGCCCTCTGCTGAGCCGGGTCAGGGCTGTGCTGGAAGGGCTCCGAGCATCACCTCTGATTTCTGTCTGCTCAGGCACTGCCTCTGTGCTGCTCCCCAATCCTCCACCGCCTCTCCCTACCCCTCCTGAAGGATGCCAGGAGCTTTGTTCCTGGAACGGTGATGTGAGCATCAGACCCCTTCCTGGCAGCCGGATTTCTTGGCATGCTGTCTAAATTGGCTACAGATGCCCAGTTGTATTGTGTTGAGGAGGGAAAAGCTCTGCCACCGGCTCTCACCTGGGCTGGGCCACAGCTCTGACCTGTGAGTCACCACGTCGTGCTTCCAACAGCAGATATTTTCACTCTGGCGTTTTCTTAGACTCCTGTCTGTCCTCTTTCCTACCCCTGGGGCCTCGCGTTCTGCCACCTGCCTTCCCACAGCGCTTTCCACATCCCTGCTTTGCAGAGCCTGTGGGCTTTGCTTGGGTGCAAGGAACACCAGGGTTGGGCTCCGTGCTTGGCACGTGCCCCAAACGCTTGCCTCAGCATTTTGCATGCCGCAGAGGGTTTTATTGTATTGCTTTAATGGAAAGTCATGCAGCTCTGAACCCCAAATACACAGCTCTGTGAGAGTAGTGGCTGGAGGAATCCGCAGATAATTCAGTCCTGCCTCCCTTAAGTGAAATAGGATGTTAATACAATACAGTGGAGAATCGCTAATACAATCCTATTTTTATACTAGCACTTTCATGTCATATTAGAAGAAGATTCGACTTTTAGATCTTTTTTAGCAATTTAGCACAGTGAGGATTTCATTATACTGACAGAACTATTGACAAAAAGAAACACATTAGAATTGGGAGGATAATGGTCCTGGGGAAGAGGAAGTTTTGCAAGGCTTTTCATTTAAAACTGGACTGGGCAAAGTAACAGGCACTGTGCTGAGGGGAATAATCCTGCATTAGCAAAGGGGTGGACTGGCTGACCTTTTAAGTCTTGTCACAGACTAATAGAAGTCGGAGATGGAAGAGACTTTCAGGTCACATCAAACGCTTCTTCCAACCCAGCGCAAGATTATTTCTCGATATATTTGATGGTGGTTTTTTCCACTTCTAAAAGTTCCAAGTCACGAAGCTTTCTCTCCTAAGGAGCCTTTTTCACACTGCTTTACCCAGTAAGCGTGCGCTTAACTTTGCGCACTATCATTAATTCCCCTGAATTAAAGTTGTTAAATCCTGCCGAGACTTAAATTGGATTACTCACAGCCTGCAAAGTTAAGCACCTGCATAAGACTTTGCAAGAGGGAGGTTTAACAGATCTTAGCATTAAGTTCTTCTCACTTTTCCACCTTAATCTTTATTTTACTTCACAGTCCTCTCACCTTTCCCTCGCCTGGCTCAGCTCAGCCTCTCCTTCTCCCTCCTGCTGATGCGCTGACAGCTCTCACCTTCCCCGAGGTCGAGATGCTGATCTCTCCTCCCCAGACTGGCTGTGGCTCTGCAGGCATTGGGGTGAGAGATGGGGAACTGCCTTGCCAGCAGCAGCGTGGCTTCTGGCACCGGGTTTAAACTGGGCTGGCCTTGCTGCAGTGAACAATTAAAGTGCTTTTGCCACCCCTCTGCTCCATGGCTGCTTCGGAGCAAGAGGAGAGGGAGGCGTGGGGATGGGTGGTGAACCTCCCTTGCTGTGGGTCTGTGACAAGAGGAGGAGAAACTTCCCTGTTCCATCTGCTCCCAGCCTCCTTGACTAGGTACCCACTTTCCACGCCGAGAGCAGATGTTCCTGCTGGAAATAGGCTTCCCTTCTGAAGCTGGAGCCATCACTTTGCATTAGAGCCTGCAAGCCTGCTTTCTGCCTTATAGTGCTTTCCCTGCTGACAGGGTGTGAGGCACAAAACATTTTAAATGAAGATCTTTACAATTGTGAACATGCTGCGATAAATATTAATGCTAACTTGTTAAATGGCGAATCAGCAATTTATGTAATGGCTGGGGATGCCTCTCCTTAAGTGACACACAGCAGTTGGGTGCTGCTCTCTGTTCTCCAGCCTTGGGCTCCTGGTGCCTTTCAAAGATGGGTGTTGCAGGTTCTCCTGCTGCCCAGGGGACATGGGCACATGTGCTGTGCCACTCTTGCCACTTTTTGGGGACTTCAGCACAAGGGGTTTGTAGGGAAGGCTTCAAGCTCCAGGTATTTTTCTGTCTGAATCATCCAGGAGGGTTTGAGGGCTGCCCCGCAAAGCTCAATTCAACCTAGCTTCCCTCTTCCTCTGTTAAATTATCTCAACAGCCTTGTGTGAGTTGTTTCTAGGGGGGTGCAGATGAGCAGTGGTGGAATTGTTGTTATCACTGAATGGAAGGCTCCTCAGAGGGTGACCTGTTGCTGTTAATTAACATATTACATTAATATGATGGAGGTCTGAATAGGCCAACCAACGCAAATGCCCAGGTTCAGTTGTTCCCCTGGTGAGCTCCGGGGTTGTAAACAGCACATCCAGGCTCCAGCCCAGCTCTCTGGCTGCCTCTTGCCTCAGGAACAGCCGTGTATTGTCCAGGCAGGAGGTGGATTTTCAGCAGAGACAAAAGCAAGAGAGTTCCTTTTTGGGATTTTAAGCCTGAGTTCATCCAGAGGAGACAATTTACTTCTCTTTGTTGTTTCTAGCATCATTCATCTCTTCTGTTTGTGCTCTGTAGACACTGAGCCTGGGATATCATCTGAAAGAAGTTTTCTCTCTCAGGATCTTTGATGTTAGGTTTGTTATATGTATATTTGAAAAGTACTTCTGCAGTGACAAAGCTCGGTGCTGCTCCTGCTGGGCTGATGTGTGTGTGAACCTCGCCAGTGAGTGGCAGTGATTAATCCAGCAGCACCATGTGCTTTTGTTGTTGAACCCCTCTCAGTGCAGACAGAGCAGCAGCACGTTGGATTTGAGCTGGTGACAAAGGGGATGGAGTTTTCCTCGTCCTCAGGTGTGGAGGAGTTTGGGGTGGGCATTGCTGTGACCTGCCAGGGCTGCTGGGGATGGATGGGCTCCTCCTGCAGTGCCAGGGGAGCCTCCAGCCCCCTGTGCCCAGCAGGGCAGGTGTGTGAAATGCTGCAGTGCCCCCCATGAGCCTGTGAAGATGGGCTGGCTGCAGGATACTGATTTCAAACCCAAAAAAAAAAAAAAAAAAGCTCTGCAGGTGGCTACCCCCAGCCAGGAGGGCTCATTTGAGGCCTGGATCTGAACCATCCCTCAAACACCTGCCCTGCACAGCTCAGCTGGAGCACTTCCCAGCTCCTGTCGGGGTGCCACTGACTCCAGGTTTGCTCTTTAGCACCTTGCCACCCATCAGCAGAGCAGAGGGGGCCTGTGCCAGCCCAGGACTCAGCTCTGTGCTCAGCCAGTAGCAGATTCTGGGAAAAGGTCTTGGAAACAGGATCTGAGCTTTCCTACAGCAGAGCCTGCTGGCTTCCAGCAGGGAGAGACATGGGATGCCCCGAGCCAGGGATGGCAGCCAGGCTGCCAGGCCTGCTAGCCAGCTGATCCACTCCCCTGTTTGTGTGTGCTGTCTCTTTTGAAGCAGCTTGTGCCCTTGGCTACCGCAACATCTGGTGGTAATAAACTGCACCGTGTAATTGTGCTCTGTGTGGAGAAGGGTTTCCTCTGTCTTTTCAGCTCGTATTTACTCACTGTGGCACTGGTGGTAATTTGTGGGGTGCTCTTTTGGCCACAGCCTGTGGTGCTGTGGGAGACCCGACACCCGTGGGGACACACGGAGGGCACGGAGCAAGCCAAGGTGACCCAGCACGTGGCCCTGCCAGGCTCTGTGTCCCTGTTCCATGGGGCTGAAATCTGCTTTTGTTTGCTAGATGCTACATAAATAAAATCCAGATCTGTCACATTTGCTGCTAATTGGCTTGCGAGGGCTGCTTGTTTGAATTGTGGAGCTCTCGCAGAAACGGGTGACCTTTGGCAGTGCTAATGTTTCCAGAGAAATCCCCAAAGCTCGGTGCCTTCCGTCACTCCTGCTGTGAAAATCTGCTGAGAGGAGCTGCTCCCCTGCTCTCCCATGCCTTCCCCCTCTCACATTCTCCCATGCCTTCCCCACCACTGCGCTCAGCTCCTCTTCAATGACACATGCCAGGAATGCTGCTCGTTAATTAACAACGAGTTAATTAATGAGCAG
Source organism: Sylvia atricapilla (assembly GCF_009819655.1). Taxonomy (NCBI): domain Eukaryota; kingdom Metazoa; phylum Chordata; class Aves; order Passeriformes; family Sylviidae; genus Sylvia; species Sylvia atricapilla. The sequence continues at coordinate 1,102,096 of NC_089174.1, forward strand.
CAAAAGTCCAGCGCTCAGAGTTGTGAAGAAAGGGCACTGGAGGAAACATTCTCAACTTTTTTGGCTTCTGGGCTGTTTCTGAGGCAGCATTCAGGGCACTGACACATCTGTAGGTGTTTCCCAGGCTGGTGAGGAGCAAAAATTTTCCTACAGGAGAAAATCCTGATGCGGCTTGGTTTGTGATCTGCAGAGGGCCCTGATGTGGATGGCAGTGGCAGTTCCCAGCCCTGCGCTGAGCCAGCTGCACTGTTCCGTGTGGGGATGGGGCTATCTGCCCCCGGAGCAGCCCGGCTCTGTCATCCCATGGGGCTGCATTTTGTAGGTTTGGGTTTTTTGCTGCCTCAGCTGCCTGACTCAGCTCAGCAACCCGCCAGCTAAGCACTTGTGCTGGGCCAGGGCAGGGTGAGTAGTAGGGTGGGATGGTGCCCTAAACCTGCCCCACAATGCCCTAAAGCCTCCATGGAACTCCCGGAGCTCAGCAGCATTTGTGTGGGTTTGTTTTTTCTTTCTAGCAGAGTAGCTGGCTATTCCTTTCCCATCCATCCTTGCAATGTCTCTTCTTATTATTCCTTTATTTGTATTGATCTTAGTTCACTGGAACCTGAATTGCTGGGTGTGTAAATTGCTGGAGTCTGGCTCTCCCTTCCATGTAGCTCTGACCTGGGGTGTAATCCCCAAAACAAGATCCCCCCCGATGGGTCAAGGCCCCCATGCCAGCCCATCTGTCATGTCCCTTCATCCTTGCACATTCTCCCGAAATGCCCCCTGTGTTCTGCTGCTGGCAGGGAGTTTTGGGTGATGCATGCTCAGCCCTGCTATTTGTGCTCTCAGTTACCAGCTTAACCATGGTGATTTACATGGCAACCCGATGAGGCCTGGCATTTCAGTGCCTTTATGCATTTAGCGGCATCAGCTCCCATGTAATTTAATTGTCTGTGTTTTAAACATAAATCAGCAAACTGTGGGCTGGAGCAGAGCAAACTCCTCTCCGGGCAGGGAGGCTGCTCCTGCCGACTGCCCCTGCGGCGAGACACGGCCCATCCTGGTGTCCCTGTTCCTTAGGGATGCACCAGGGAGGGAAATGAGGCTGTGGATGTTTCCCCTGGATGAGCTGCCCTTGGGGACTCCTGATGTAGGGCAGCTGGAGCAGAGCCCTGGGAGCGCTGGCTCGGGGAGGTGGTTCCTGCAGCCCCCTCTCTGCAGCCCCCCAAAGCCCCTCGGAATGTGACACCCCACGGGCTGCTCCCCTTGCAGGCAGATTTTGTTTGAACTTGGCCAAGGGGCTCAGAATTCATTAGGCACTGTGACTAATAGTTGTGACTCAACCGGCCTCATTTCCTGAGGAAATTGGGCTAAATGCTTCCCCACAAGTTCACGGAGAGCCGCTCCTCTCAGCCAGGCTTTGATCACCCTGTGTCAAGCATCTGGGTGAAATGGTGTTTGGGTTTCGCTCCCCTTTCTCTGCGCGGCGTCTCCGTGGTTTGAGCGGGGTGAGAGCAGCACCCGTGCCGCCTGCTGCTTCCGCAGGGCCCGGGGAGAATGTGCCAGCAGTGTGGGAATGAGAGCGAGGATGTGCTAATTGGACAGCGTTTGGGCTGGGGGACAGCCTCCCCCTCGCTGCCTCCGGGGGGATTCCTGCCGGCGCATTCCCACTGCCACAGCTGTGTCCCTGCGAGTGGCGCTGGGAAGCAGCGCCAAAATCCTCGAGGGCGCTTGGCCCTGCTGTCCTTCCATCCCTGGGAAGCCGCTGTGCTGGCCAAGGCCACTGGTTCCCGTCACAGCCAAGGCCAGGGATGAACTGCCTCTCCCTGCCAGGACCCTGGGCTGCGGGGAGCAAACAGGGGGGTGATCCCACGCCGGGAGAGTCACAGCTGCAGGCTCGGCCAGCCGAGGTGATGCTTTTCCCAGCCTGTCCTGCCGTCAGTCCACTGCAGGCACTGAAAATATGGGAGGGGAACTGGGATGGAGCTGCTTGTGTGGCCACCCCAGCAGCCCCTCGGATTTCTCTCCCACTCCTTTCCTTCACCTCTGTCCACCCCTGGCCTTCACCCATCTCCAGCCCGCAGCAAATATCCATGCTGTTTTTACCCTTCTTTTTGCGCTCTTCCACAAAGCGTTTTGCAGGCTCTTTGGAACGCACAAACCCTCCCATGCGGGGTAAATCAAGGACCAGAGGGAGGTAAAAAATAACTCGGGGAAAAAATAAACCTCGCACTGCCAGGTCTTAGCAGATGTATGTCAGGGTACACGTTATACTCCTACTAGGTTGGAGCTACGGCAGCAAGGAGCTTCTTTACACCAGCTTTTTGTAAGCCTTTTTGTATGCGAGAGCTCCCTGCGGTGCAAAGCATCCTCCCGGAGCAGTTATCCCCGGCGGGGGCACGGGGGGCCGGCAGGGTCGTGCTGCAGAGCCGGTCACAGCTGGGCAGGTCCTTGTACACGGGGCTATCTCGGCGTGGAGCCCGGCTCTGCAGGCGACAGGAGCTGCGCTGCCTGCGGCCGGCTGGAGCAGCGTCTGCAGCTGATTTCCATAGCTAATTCAGCTCCGCCGCTTTCGCTGGGGGAGGTTGGTATTTTGGGAGGCGTCAGGTGAGTCAGGGTGAGGCAGGCGGTGACCTGCGAGCGTTCCCACAAACACCTCGGTGGGCTGGGGCCAGGAGGGCACAGGGTAGCTGGGGGCGATTTATTCCCTTAACGACGCTCACAGCCTGCAGGCTTGCACGGAGAATTATCTATTTTTGTGCTCTGGGTTTGTGCCCATGGAAAGACTTGTCTCCTGTCCTTAACACACAGCAGCGCAGGAGCATGTGGCTTGTGCAGAGCAGAGTCACTCTGTCTCCCAGGATGGGCTGGAGGTGTGACAACAGACCTGTGCTGCAAACCCTCCTCTTGCTGAGGCTCTGCTCTTCCTGAGGCTCTGCTCTTCCTGGCTGGTGCCAGCTGAGCCCTGCTCGGTGGTGCCCAGGGTGCTGCTCCCCCTGCCTTGCAGGAGAGCTGGGGAAGGTGATGCAGGCTGCTCCATGCCCCGAGGAAGAAGGGCTCCCAGCAGAGAGCAGGATGGATGCCGGAGTCAGCCCAGCAGGGCTGTGCTGGGTGCGTGGCACTCACAGCAGGTTATCCTTGCCAGCAGTAGGGCTGGAGTCCTTGTGGCCTTGTGGAGCCACTGTTAGGGCAGAAGGAGGTGGCGCCAGGTTTTGTTCACTCAGGGCTCCTGACAGTGAGAGAGAGATGCAGAACCTGCATTCCCCAACAGCCAGTGCTGCCAGTCACACTGAGAGCAGCTCCTGATCTGGGTTGGCTGTGGCTGAGGGATGCTCTGAGCCCCGAGGTCTAAACTCTGTCTCGCTGCCCAGGTCAGACCCATCTCTCTTTGCTGCTCAGGGCGGGGCCCTTGCACCCCTGGGAGAGGAGGGCACGGGCACTCACACTGCCCTGCTGCTCCTGGAGCCTGGGCACACAGCAGAAAACACTTACCAGGCTCACTGCCCTTCTCATCCAGCAGCTCCTGGATAATTCACGAGGAGCCTCTGCTGTATGAATATTTCCCATAATGAACGTCGGGCTCATTTTCACACTTTTCTTCTGCTCTATTTATTTGTTTTTATCATGCGAGATTCACTCCTTGCCTCCTGCTTAGCCCTGCCCGGTGCCCTGCTGCTCCCTGTCCTGGCCATTCTGTGTGTCCCTGTCCTGCCATTCTGTGTGTCCCTGTCCTGCCATTCTGTGTCCCTGTCCTGCCATGCTGTGTCCCTGTCCTGCCATTCTGTGTGTCCCTGTCCTGCCATTCTGTGTGTCCCTGTCCTGCCATTCTGTGTCCCTGTCCTGCCATGCTGTGTCCCTGTCCTGCCATGCTGTGTGTCCCTGTCCTGCCATGCTGTGTGTCCCTGTCCTGCCATGCTCTGTCCCTGTCCTGCCATTCTGTGTGTCCCTGTCCTGCCATTCTGTGTGTCCCTATCCTGGCCAGCCTGTGTGTCCCTGTCCTGCCATTCTGTGTCCCTGTCCTGCCATTCTGTGTGTCCCTGTCCTGCCATTCTGTGTCCCTGTCCTGGCCATTCTGTGTGTCCCTGTCCTGGCCATTCTGTGTGTCCCTATCCTGCCATTCTGTGTCCCTATCCTGCCATTCTGTGTGTCCCTGTCCTGGCCATTCTGTGTGTCCCTGTCCTGCCATTCTGTGTGTCCCTGTCCTGGCCATTCTGTGTGTCCCTGTCCTGCCATTCTGTGTGTCCCTGTCCTGGCCAGCCTGTGTGTCCCTGTCCTAGCCATTCTGTGTCCCTGTCCTGCCATTCTGTGTGTCCCTGTCCTGGCCATTCTGTGTGTCCCTATCCTGGCCATTCTGTGTCCCTATCCTGGCCATTCTGTGTGTCCCTGTCCTGCCATTCTGTGTGTCCCTATCCTGGCCATTCTGTGTGTCCCTATCCTGGCCATTCTGTGTGTCCCTGTCCTGCCATTCTGTGTGTCCCTGTCCTGGCCATTCTGTGTCCCTGTCCTGCCATTCTGTGTGTCCCTGTCCTGGCCATTCTGTGTGTCCCTGTCCTGCCATTCTGTGTGTCCCTGTCCTGCCATGCTGTGTGTCCCTGTCCTGCCATTCTGTGTGTCCCTGTCCTGCCATTCTGTGTGTCCCTGTCCTGGCCATTCTGTGTCCCTGTCCTGCCATTCTGTGTGTCCCTGTCCTGGCCATTCTGTGTGTCCCTGTCCTGCCATTCTGTGTGTCCCTATCCTGGCCATTCTGTGTCCCTGTCCTGGCCATTCTGTGTCCCTCTCCTGCCAGGTTGTGTCCCTATCCTGGCCATTCTGTGTCCCTATCCTGGCCATTCTGTGTGTCCCTGTCCTGCCATGCTGTGTGTCCCTGTCTTGCCAGGTTGTGTCCCTGTCTCTTTGCCGGCTCCTTTCAGAGGTCAGCGCTGGTCTCGGCGCTGGCAGCGCGGGGCAGGGAGAGCAACAAAGGGAAGGAAAGGATCCTCTTCAAGAGGCCGGGGAGGAAGGCAGGTGGCCAGTGAGCATCGGGCAGGAAGACAAAGAGCCGGGAACAATGGGAGCCGCGCGGAGCACAGACACTCGCCACTCTCTCCCTCTTCGCCCAGTCACCCCTGGGTTGCCAAAAGGGATATTTTATCTCCCAATATCTCTTGAATGGTATTGGAGGCTGCATGTGCAGGATGAGGAGCAGGTCCCCAGCCAGAGGAGATAAGTGCAATTGAGGCGTTTCGCCGGGAAATCCTCCCGAGCGGCTCCCGTCCTCTGCCGGACCGCACTGAGCCGCTGCGAGGGTGGGGAAACGTGTGTCTGGTGAGAGATGACACTGTCAGGAGTGAAGTAGAGGAAAATAAACCTCTTCGCCAGATGAATTCCGCAGGTCAGACACTGGCTGCCGGCAAATAGAGAGCTAATGACTTGTTTTTTGTCATGTACCAGGCGTAAAACTATTCCAGAGACCTGCCAGTAACCACGTGGAGGGCAGGGGCAGGCTTTATCTTAGCCCACTCGTATTTAAAGGTGCTACTTCGTGATTACATCAATTTCTCCAGCTTTTCCCATTCATCTGTCACTCCGTGATGAGCATCTGTTTGTGTCAGAACAAGGGGTTGTTGACGGCACTCGAGCTGAGCTGCTTTGACCCGCACTTGACGATGCACAAAGGCTTTTCTCTCGTGCTGATTAGCTCTGTGGTGCAATATTAGGCTCTGTCTCCCTCCTTAAGTGCCTTTTGCAGAGTCTGCGAGGTGAGGAGCTTCAAAGAGCCTTGCTGGAGGGTCCTGCGGCTGTCTGACTCAGATCCGCCGCTGCCCTCATTCCTGCTGGAGCAGGGAGCCGTCTGACTCAGTGTGACTCCATCAGGAGCGCCGAGGGAGAAGAGATGCAGGGGGAGATTACCATGTGAGAGCAGGGCCGGGGATGTGCAGAGCTGCTCTGGCTGAGGCCGGGTGTTTGCCAGGACAGCGGCAACGCCGTGAGTTGGAGGGACAGGGAGGAAGGATTCGGGGGATAGGGAGGTGCCCGCAGGGGTGGCCAGGACTCCTCTCTCTGCCTGGGGATGGATGCTGCTCTCCTCCATCCTGCAAAACAGCAGCTGTGACCCCTTCTCAGCGCTGAACTAGCTGGTGTTAGGAAAATGAATCCACAAACGCCAGAGGTTTGTGTCCAAAAAGGAGACAGAGCAGTCCTTTTACTTTATTAGGATAAAGGGAGAGGCCGTGGGGCATTTCCCCTGAGGTCTCTCCAATTTTGGAGGAGCAGCCTCCTATTTATCCCAGTTTCCCAGCCCCATTTCCCTCTCTCTTTCCCCACTGGCTGAGGGACTTGAGAGTTACAGACTTCCCTGAGTGCCCAATACCTAAAATTCCCCTTTAATGCATAACTCCCCTTTTAATTTTTAATTCTTATGGAATTTATGGGTTTTCCCCCATGGTTTCTTTCATCTTTCAATACCCAGTTTCATTCATCAGCAAACCTACAGTTTGTCTGTGAAGGCAAATATCTTCTTTTCCATTCATCAATCAGTGGAATCATTCCCATGGTTCCTTTTATCTCTCAGTGCTGGTTTTATCTACCATGCTGGTTTTAGCAGACCCAGAGTTTGTTTGTAAAGACAAGTCTTTTCCTCTCACTGGGGAGAAACGCTGAGACTCCCAGGCTGTGGAGGTAAATTGTTCAGTGGAGGTCTTTCCAAGCTCTTTCATGGACACCCCCATAGATGGGGATAGTATTTTTCCTAGACGGAGGCAGGATTTTTCCTACATGCAAACCCCTTGACTTCACATTGTTCGGGACTCCAGCTATCTGGAAACATTTGTGAAATGTCTCGTATGACCCCAAACATCTTTGGGCTTTGCCATTGTCATCTGAACTTCAGCACAGGATTTTGGACTTGGGTATCACACTTTAAAGGGCTGTGGGCACAGTGACCCCACAGGGACCACTCTTCCCCCATTTATGTGTGACCACAGAATTAGTCTCCTCTCTTCCCAACTCCGTGGTAGAAATCTGAGAAGGAAAGCCTTTACTTCCACCCCTTTTCTTTGATAATTAATTAAATAAATAGAACCCCTGAGCAAATGAAATGTCATTTCCCATTCAGGCAAATACATTTGGGTTAGAAATCTAGGTCAGAATGTAAATTATCTTGCTGCCTTCTTGAAGGTGAAGTCCCTGAAATGCACTCAATTTAACTGAAATTGGGGATTTCCCAGTTTTTGCAAGCACTTTATTTTCCTTATAATGAATACAAGGAAAAAACTTTTCTGAAACTGCCAGGGGATACTATCTATCTCGAATGGCTGTAATATTGTATAATAAAATAAACCTTAACAACACATGCCTTATGCTCTTAGAGGCTCTATTTTAGGCACGGCGTGTAGGGTGTCAAATTTGGTGGAAAATCTGACCAGAAGTCAGAAAATCAACTGTATTTTTTTCAAGAATGCTGCTTGACAAAGAGATTTTCCTTCTGGTGCCATAGAGAAAAGGGACCCACGGGTGACCCTCAGTTAGGGCCAGGGGGGCACAGAGCATTTCCCAGTGCTGGTGGCACCTCCCCAAGTCCCTGATCCTGTGAGGATTAGGGACAATAGCATGGAAAGGTGGAGGGACAGGGACTTTTTCCCCACTGCTCCCTTCCCCTGGACTCTGCTCTCCCTTTGTGAAGTGGTCTCAGCATGCCCAGTTTTGCTGTACATGAAGGGAACACAGGAGGGGACACACAAATTCGGTCTTGTGCTTGATAGGAAAAGACAAACTTCCAGTATTGCACTGGGGCTGAGAAATCTGGACAGCAAAAATGACATTAGCACTGTAAATGATTTGTTGGAAGGTACAAGCAGGAACACCAGCTGCAATCAGTTCTGAGGAATTCTGTGGCAGGAGCTCTCTGCTCTCGCTGCCCCCCTCCCACCTCTCATCCAGGGAATTAAATCCTTGAGTGTTTCTATTTACCACACAGTCAGTGTTTGTTTGTCACAGTGTTAACATTTCCTTTCTTTTTTGTCTTTAATCAGCTGCAATTATTCACTTATATTCATGGGTAGCACTAATATAAAAATAGGTGCATTATGAATATTAAACTCCCGCAAACAAAGCCCTGAATTAGATGATTTGTGTGCTCTGTGTACGTAGGTTTTTCTGCTCGGAGTATGCAGTGAGCCATATATTTCTCCTCTTCTTTTCTCTTTCATGTGATGCAAACCCTGAAGGCTTCACAGACGAAGGGAGATGGGGAAATTCTGGTGCCCTCTGAACATCTCTGTGAGGTGCTGCTCACAGAGGGGAGTCTGCAAAGACGAGTTTAAATTGCTTTAAATCTGGATTGCAGCCGGGAGACCGAGGGTGAAACGCCTGCTGCTGGCCTGCCCTGCCCAGAGAGAGGATGTCTTGGTTAGTTCCCGTGCCTGAGCCCTGCCCAGGGGAAAGCCAGGCTCCTCACCTCCCCAGTGACACGGCAGAAGCATCAGTCCCTTGGCATCCTGCCTGGATTTTCAGGAAGTCTGTTTTTTGAGGCTGCTCTCACAAGCACACCTTCAGTATGGAAATTCACCTCATCCGTGGTTTGGGGCTGTTGTAGAGTCTGGGGCTATATAGGCTAGAAGGTGTTGTTTTTTTTTTTTTTCTTTTTTTTTTTTTCTAGATCACTAGGAGACAGGGTGGGACACCTGGGACTAGACTTTGGGAGATTTGGGGTCTCTCCCTGCTGCCATGAGGCACACCACCCTCATGTGTTCCCATTGCTGGTGCACTGGGGAGAAGCTGGACCTTCTGCTCTTACCTTTGGCCAGGGCTGCTGCCCTTATCCCCTGGGATGCTTTTCTGGGAAAAGTCAGGATTAGACACCAGCTTTGTCTTTGTCCTCTTCTGCCTCAGGTTCCCTCAGGTTTGTTTGAAGCTGGGAGGCAGTGCCACAGCCTGCTGATGCTGCCATTGCTCATGTCCCACATCTTTGTCTGGGTGGCTGGCTCTTTACATTTTTAATGGTATTTTGTATTGCTTTTCTTGTACTGCTCCTGGATATTTTGCAGTCCGCATCTTTGTGGATGGATGCAATGAATCAATAGCGAATAATAATCTGAGTCTAGAGGGAACAGAGTTTGCAAAGCAACTCACCATTCACACTTGCTGGAAGCATGGTGAGAAATCACCAGCATAAGGCCGAGTAGAGAGAAAATTACCTGGGAGAGGGACAAGAAAGAAATCCAATCTCTGAAAATGAAAATAGATTTTTTTAAAGTGCTGTGTAAAATTATACATTTAATTCTTTCTCTTTTAGCATCAAACCTTACAGCAGATTGTACCACAGCAGCTTCCTTGCCGCTCCCTTTTGCTGACTCCCAGGAGCTGGGGTTATTTTCTTATTTTCCCCAGTAGTGCTACAGTTTTCCACCCTGTTCCTTCAAGGATTGGATTTGGGAGGCTTTTAAATCGCTGCAGTCATCTGGGGTGACCGGTGCCTTTGCCATTAGAGGCCTGCAGGCTGTGCCAAGGGGAAAGCTGCCATCCTTAGCTTGGCTCTGCACAGCCCCTGACACAGGCTCCATCCTGGGGCTGTGCCTTCCACCACTGCTCCCTCTTGAGCTGGAGATGGACCGTGCCTCTCAGGCTGCTGATGAATGTCCCCGGTGTAAATAAAGTCTGTTCCAGGGCCCTGAGCTGCTGCCCGTGTTTATCCCCTGTCCCTGCTGATGCCCGCTCTCCAGCCGGGACGATTGTCTCAATCTGTCACAATTACCAAGAGGCTTCAGCTAAATAACTTCGTAGAGATCCAATGGGAAAATTCATTGGTTTGAGATCTTAGGAACAGATTTCATTTGCAGAGGATCCTAGGGAAGAGCCAGGCCGTGTGCTGGTGGGCAGCTCAGCCCCATCAGCCAGGATGTCTCTGCCCTGTGCTCCCCCAGTCCCCACCACCCACCACCACTGGGAAACTTGAAAATCTTACTGAAGGATTTTCAGTAAGATTTTCAACAAGAAAATCTTACTGAAATCTCAAACCATTCAATAAGAGAATGGTTTGAGCTGGAAGGGACCTCAAAGTTCACCCAGTGCCAAGCTTTCCACACCTGTCCTCACAGGTTCACAGAGGGAGGTTTAACCCCACCTTTGCTGGGAATAAAGGTATAGGGGGGGGATTTTTATCTCCTAGAGGATTTGATAGCAGGGCTTCTATCCCAGGCAAAGTTTTCCAAAAAGCCTTTCCTGTCTGGGCTGCCCACACTCCATTCTCAGAACTAATGCTGGCGTCGCAGGGCTGGCCAGAGATAGGATCGTGTTACAGCAACATAACAAATCACCTGCCGTCAGCAGAGCCCTGATACCGGGTGTGGATGTGCTCTTCCCAGTGATCTTTCACTGACATTTAAACTGAGCCGTTCGGAGGATTTAAGAGCAGTCATAACAGGTCATAGCGAAGGGGCAGCCAGCCCGGGAGGGGCGCTGGCCACAGCCCTGGGAAGAGCGTGGGAAGAGGCAGAGCCCCCGAGGGCTCCCACCACCCCCAGCACCGCGGTGGGCTGGAGGAGCTGGAAAGGGATGGGGTGGAACGGGTTGGGATGCTTCAAGCCCGCTAGGGAATTTTCTCCTACTCATTTCCTTTCTTTTCTTGAACTCGAGTAAATTTTAATCATCTGTGAAATCCTGTGGTGAGATATTTCAAAGCTTAACCGCATGCTGGGCTCGGGGAAGTTTCCCGGTTCGGTATCTGATGTTGCGTGGATCATTTCTGCTGGGGTTTGGGGTGTACACACACAGCAGAGGATGTGCCCCCGTGTGCCAGCTCACATCCCTGGGCTCAGGAGGGCTGTGGCCCCTAAACCCCACACGTTTTGCTGCCTGTGCATTCCAGGAGGAATCTATACACTGGGTGAGGAGCAGCAAGCACCCAGTTTGTACAGAGATGCCCGTTCCCTTCCCACCAGTGTTTGGCAGGATCACTCCGTGCTGCTGTGGGTGTGCTGGTCAGAACCAGGCTGAGACCTCTCCAGCCGTGTCCTTGCTGCCAAGTGTCCAGGCAGAATGGTGCACAGAGGGGATAATTATTTGTAAAAAAACCCCAAAATCATGTGAGTGGTGGTAGCTGGATAAATGGAGCTTATTTAGCCCGGTCTGAGGGAATGTGCCTGGCTGCTCCCTGGAAGGGAGCCGTGCATGCTCTGTCAGGGATAGCTCTTGTTCCAAGAGCTAAACGCCAATTTGGCTTCCTTCACCCGTTCCCATTTCACTGCAATTAACTCTCTGTGTGCTGAGTGTGACGGGGCAGTGAGTCTGGACACTGTCTGGGGTCTGGATCTGCTGGGCAGGGGCTGGTCAGAGTGGGGCTCCTGCTGCCTCCTCCCTGCTGGATGGACCTTCCTTCCCCTGCTAATTTAAATACGATAATCTTCGTTTAGCTACTGCATGCAAATCCCTAAATATCGTAATTTTGATTGCCTCTCTGGCAGTTTAAAGGATTATATCTAGGTTATTTTTAGCCCAGATCATTTCCTTGATCTGATTTCCAGGCTGTGCCCAGAAGGAGCGTGAGGCAGGTGGGATGCAGAGGGAACCCGCGGGGGCTTGAGCATCCCAGGCGAGGCTGCAGCCACAGAGGGGGGTGAAGGAGAGGCCTCCAGGGTGTGGGCACAGTATTTCCATCTCCTGGAGAGTGATGAGTTGCATCATTGCAGCACAGCTGGGCCTGCGGAGGTGGACTTGGTGCTGCGAAGTGGTCTCCCTCATCTCCCCATGGGTTTGGCATAAAAACCTCTGTGATTTTCTTCACCTCCCTCTCAGAGCGTGTTTAGGACAGACAGGGGGTGCAGGGCACCCTTTGGCAGCTCTGGCTGCCTCTTGGGCCCCTGTCCTCTGTCCTGCACCTCCGTGCAGCTGGCACAAGGTCCCCAGGCAGTCTCTCCCCTCCCAGCCTGAGGAGGAGAGTTATCTCCCGTGCTTCAAAGCCAGCATCGGCGGCACAGCAAGCCCCCTTGCTCCTTTCACTGAGGGATTTAGCTAATGCTCTCTCCAATCCATTTTGCTTCCCCGCAGCTTAGTGTGGATTTCCATCCCCGTCTCGTCAGCCCACTTAGGGTGTGCAGCCCTCTGCCAGCCCGGAGGCAGCTCAGCCCCTCCTGGGCTGGGGGCTCCTCGGGGCCCAGGCAGGGTGCTGAGCACCAGATGAGCACACTGTGGAGCAGCTCCAGCGCCAAGAGAAGGAGCTCAAAACAGAAAAAACAGCCTGTGATGGCACGTCTAAGCCCCAGAAACCCCTCCCGTGTGTCTGCACATCCTGGGGGGCTCTGGATGGGGAGCCCACGGAGGAGCAGCAGTGTGGCTGCACCAGCTGTGCCAGCGGTGCCAGCCATGGCTCTCAGGCTGGTGAGCCCTCCCTGGTGATGGAGCAGGAGGTCTGGATTCATCAGTCATGTCACATTACATTATGTGATGCAACGCAACGTGGCATGACTGATGCAACCCAACGTTAAATGTCATAGAGCAATGGATCAGCTCAAGGCTACGGTAATTTTATGTGCCCATTTAATCTGGTATTTAAAAACAAACACTCATAGCAATCTGCATCACACGCTACATTTTGCAAAATTGAGCAGCAAATCTGTACCAAGCAAATTATGTAATTCTGTCATCTCTCAGCCTCGTGTACATGTGTGTAAATACTGCAGTCTGATTTAAATTGGTGTCTGACTTCCCTCTTGCCCCGTGAGCACCGCCAGAGCTGTTGCAGGGTGCCCAGGGTTGGGGTGTCCACTCCAAGGCCAGTGCTGTAGGCAGGCACTGGGGCACGTCCCACTCAGGTGTTCACCACCTGCAGCTGGGCTGCCACACTCATCCCCTGCAGATGGAGCAGCCCCTGCCTCTGCCCGGGGCAGGCAAACCAGCCCGGCTGCTTTAGATCAGCCACTTGCACGCTCAAGCTGAAAATGACCAAGGGTTTTGCCTGGAGGTCATTTTGGGTGTGCTTGCCTGAGCTGAGTGCAGGCGTGGGGATGAAGTTGTGCCCCAGTGGCACAGCTGCACCCACAGCTGTCTGCAGCTGCACAGAATTCCAGTGCTGCCCTCTCCCTCGTGGCCTGCAGATGCATCTGCCCTGTGTCCCATGGCCCAGGCTCCTCTGCAGACTCATTCTTTCTGCCTTTCAAAGCATCCTGGTCTTTTGAAAGGGAAAAGCCTCTCCTGTTGTTTTTCCACCCAGCTCTGTGTCTGTGTGGCCTTGGTCTGTCTTCACTCAGAGGAAAAAAAAATTCCCTTAAGTGCTTACTTACTCCAGCCCAAACGAGGGAAACTCTTAGACACGAGCTGAATTTTAAGCAGGTGCTTAAGGGCTGTCCTGAGATGCTTTCCCAGATCAGACCAGGGCAGACCTCTCCAGAGCAGGGACCATTCCTCCTTTTAATGGCCAGAGCAACAATAATGGTAATTGATGTTTCCCCAGCCTGTCGTAGCACTGTCAGGTTTTATGACCAAAAGAAGTACTTTGGTCCTTTTGCCTTGTCCCTGTGCTGGGACAGGAGGGCAGTGACTCTGGATGCAGGTTCCCACTCACTGCCTGCCCTGCCCAGCCTGCAGGGCAGTGATCCCTGCTGTGGAATTCTGCTTTTTCTTAAAGGAAGAAAAAAAAAAAAATAGTCAAGCCAAGCCAGAGGAGTGGACCCACATGGCCTGCCAGGTGTCCCTGCACGTGTGGGTGTTCTCTGGTGGCATGTGCTGAAGGACTGCCACTGGCATCAATCCGTGTGGATTCCTGCTCGTTCCATCCCCAGTCTCTCACCATTTCAGTTCTCGGTGTGCTTTGCAGGGCTTGTGTCTGCATTTGCAAAACACCCTCGTGTCAGAGCATCCCCTTTCCAACCACAGATGGCCCGTCGAGGTCTGGAGGCTGGCAGGCTTGGGAGACATGGGCTTTCCCATCAAAAACTCTCCCTTCCAAGGCTGGGTGTTCCCCAGACGGCGTGGCTGGGGCAGGAGAGCTCAGCACAGCACAGCTCTGAGCCAGGCTGGGCTCAGACAGCGCCAGGCACGCTGGCTGCCGGGCTGGGATCTGTGTTTGTGCACAGACCTTTCCACAGGGGGCTGTGTTTTGCAGCATTCGCCAGGCTTTCTTTTCCCTTTAATTTCTGAGGCTGACTGGCAGGGTGCAGCCAGGTAGGGATCCAGAGCTGGGCTGGAGTGAGCAGCTCCAGAGAGGCTCTGCAGCAGCCGACAGCACAGCCAGACACCGTGGCTGTCTGCAGGGTGTGTGCTCAGCAAAAACATCTCCAGGGCTCTGGAGGTGGAGGAAACAGGTAGATGCTTGCAGCCTCGGAAGTCTGTTTTTACATCTTGAATCGGAAACACGCGATGAAAAATTCATATTTCAGTTCAGATCTTATTTTTGGCTCAAGATCAGAAAAAAAAAGTTAAGTGGGGAATCTAATGTGCATTTATATTTGCGTAACTCACTAGCAGTGGAACTGCTTTGTGTCTCACACAGCTCATGCCAAAGTGAGGGATTTGCTCTTTCATTTTCAGCCTGGGGTGAAATTTTACAGTTGAGATTATAGGATCCTGAAAATAATTGTTGCCCCAACCTTAACTCTTACATTATAAATGAGGATGCATCATACTCAGCATGACTGGGAATTACAGAAATTAAGGATGAAAAAGACCTCATCTTCCAGCCAGTGTAGGATTATTTTGTATGGCGTATTTGATTTTTTAAAACATTCTCTCTCCTGTTGTGATGGCCATTTTCCTCCCAGAGCAGTGCTGTTAATGAACACCTCCATTTCAGGAAAGACACAACGGCGGTGTCCTCATGCTGTTCTTCTCCAATAAAAGGCAAGAGCAGTTTCTTTTCCTCGCTCTGATATTCTTCAGGCCCAGGGAGCTCAGACATATTCAGGGCTGAGGTGAAGCTGAGGTTTGCTGGATGCCAGGGCTGCCAGCATTTGGCTGGCACCGTTTGCCACTGTCAGTGTGTGAGCCTGGGAACAAGGAGACTCCAGCTCCATCCCCACCAGCGACCTCTCAAACTTCCCCCTCACCCTGCCTCTGACTGCTCTGCCACCCTCCCGCTGCCCTGGGCTCAGGACAGCAGCACTGCCACTGTCCCCACCTGGTCCCCATCGTCCATCCTCGCAGGGTAGCACCAGGAAGGGGCACAGCCACAGAGCCACAACTCTGATTTGACACTGGTTTTCTTCCTGAGCTTATCAGGGGCAGATTTCTTCTGCGGAATGAATAACCAAAAGCTGTGAAAAGGAAGTTTTCTTTCTGTGCTTTCTCTTTTCTCCCTCTTTGCCCATCCAGGCTGGCTCCTTTCCACTCTCCTTCCACTTCTCTTTGTTGTTGCTAAAAAGATTAAACTTGTTTGACCAGGTTCTGAGTCAGCACAGTTGTAAGGGGAAGATGAATGAGGCTCTTTAACCCTGCTTATCCTTCCAAATGCCCTCCTCCTGGAAAGAAACACACACACGTATGCTCCGGGAAACATCAGTTTTAATGTTCCTTTTATTTTTAAGTCATTCTTTCCCCCAGTCTTATTTCTACTTCTGTCAGATAATGGGGCTGCTCTCACTCCTGCTGCTCTCTGTGCTGAACCTTTCTCTGCTTTTCCATGCTGAAAGGGCTCTCCCTTTCTTCTGCATCTTCTGCAGTAAGCCAGAGCAGGACGCGTGATCCTGAAAGGCCAAAGTGCCTTTGTTCTTTTGTCCCCAAAACCTTTCCCCTCTCCCCTTGAGTCTCACATCTTGATCCTTTTTTTCCCCTTCAGTCCTCGGAGGAGTCTGCTTTCAAAACCCTTTTATCCTGGCAGTAAAAATTGGCAGCGTGAAGAGAAAGATGGAAGATGGTACAGAGAGAAGATGGGAAGAGCAGGTTTGGGATGGGCTGGGATGAGGTGAGGGGAGCACCTTGGGGTACACATTGCCCTTGGCTCTTGCATCTCCTCACGTGTGGTGAGACTG
Organism: Sylvia atricapilla; assembly: GCF_009819655.1. Lineage (NCBI taxonomy): Eukaryota > Metazoa > Chordata > Aves > Passeriformes > Sylviidae > Sylvia > Sylvia atricapilla. The sequence goes on from NC_089174.1 coordinate 1,118,013, forward strand.
GATGTGTCCCATCCCCGTGCAGTCACACTGTGAGGTGCTGGCACCTGCAGCATCCCAGCTGGCCAGCACCTGGACACAGCCCCTGGGGTGGGGCCAAGGTGGAATGAAACTTCAGGGCAGGATTTCAGCCCCGCCGTGTTTATTCCTCCCTGCATTCCTGTTTGTTTGACATCCTGCCACCAAAGTCCACAGAGCTCCAGGAAATTTCTTCAGTTTGCACCTTGGGAGAGGCAAATATTTTCCTTTCCTGTTTGGGGGGGATAAACAGAAGTAAATGGGGCATCCATAATCCTGGAGTGTGCTTTACAAATGCCTCGTGGTGGTACTGCGTGTCACTCATGTAGGTGACTTTTACAATGAAAAATCCCATTTAAGCCTGACCTTTCACGTTCTGGAACATAATAGACTGTGCAACCAAATCGCATCCTGCTGGCGGGGACACCACTGAACTGAAATATTAGTTTTGTAAGGGAAGGGGACACTGGAATCCTGGAAATTCATTTGTCAGAAGTTGTGTTCCAGGAAACAGTCAGGGGCAGCTTTGTGGGCAGTGCAGGGCACAGAGGCTGCCCTCGGCCTGCCAACACCATGGGCTGGAGGAGCTGAAAATCTCCCTGATGGAAGGTGATCTGAATTTGGAAAGAGTCTCCGAAGAGCCCTCTGTGCAGGGGTGTCTGCTTGTCTCCCAGGGACCAGGGCAATGAAAACGCAGAGCAGGTAAATGATGTAGAAACAAGACCTGCTCCTCTGCAAGCACAGGGTGGTGCGCATTCTGCTTGGATGGGATGGGATGGGACAAGGTCTAGTTCTCAATGCCAGCACCACTCCCTGTCCTGTGGAGGGATGGAGGGGCAGCTCCTGCAGGTGGGTCAATTTTGGCCTCTTTCCAGCTAAACAATTAATTATCACTGCCATGCTCCTCACGGGGCTCTTTGTGCAGCAGCTCCTCATGTTGGCTGAGGAGGCTGCAAATTCCCCTGTTCCCCCTGGCTCATGGGCTGCCGTGGCTGCTGCTTGAAGCGTTTATGTTAATACACTATCAGGCAGCCACATCCCATGGCTTATCATTTTCATCAAGTCTTGGTTTTATGGTTGAAAGGAATTACTTTCAAAAAGACCATTACCACCTCCCTGTTTCTCATGGCCTTATGCCTACCTGCTGTTAAGCTTTTATAAAGGCATATATATATTCTTTTTTTTTTTTTTTTTTTTTTTTTTTTTGTGTAAAGCTCATAAAAGCTACTACTCAAGTCCCATGCTTGAGTCCACTTCCCCGGGACTGTGACTTGGTTGATCCTGGAGCTGCTGGGAAGCTGGGCAGGGCAGGAGAGAGCAGCTGCTTCCCTGGAGCTGCAGGGCTGAGTGACCAAGAGTGCTTCTGGTGAGGATGCCCCAGGTCCTTCTCAGGGAGGACAAGGGGACACAGGTGTGCTTGGGCATCCTCAGGCAGGGAGAGGGCAGGATGCTGCTGGCCCTGGGCTTTTGTGGTCCAAACGCAAATTTCAGCACTTCTCCTTTACCTGTAGGTTCCCTTTGGAACCGAGCTCCTCATCCCTGTGGTGGCAGATGTTCCTGTCCTCGGGCTGTGCCACAGGTTCTGGGGCTGGGGCAGGCACTGCTCTCAAAGCCTGCTGGCAGGGCAGCATCTCTTTTAGCATTCCTGCCGCATCCACTGCTGCTTTACTTTTTTATTTTTTT